>NW_027361727.1:17405000-18605000 GCF_039654945.1 Dendrobates tinctorius | reverse complement strand
CACTTTGATCGGCTCTGCTATACACAGGCGATGGTCAGATCGCCTGTGTGTAGCAGAAGTGCTCATCTGCTCGGTTGTCAGCGCTCATAGCAATCCGGCAATGACAACCATAGAGGTCTGCTGGAGATCTCTGGTTGTCATGCCGACCCATGGGTGACACACGATCATGTGACCGGGTCACCCTGGCGGGATTTCCGATGCGCTTCCGGTAAGCGTGTGTTAAAAGCCGCTGTCTGAGATTGACAGCAGCATTTAACAAGTTAACAGCCGCGAGTGGATCGCGATTCCACCCGCGGCTGTTGCGGGCACATGTCAGCTGTATATATCAGCTAACATGTGCCTGGAAATGTGCGGGCAAACAGAGGGAGTCTGACGTGGGCATATTATTACGCCCAAAGTCGGAAAGGGGTTAATTAAGAGTTGGGATAAGTTAGCACTGAAAAAAACTCAGGTATTTGTGAGAAAAATACTACTATCATAAACTACATAAAAAGTATTACAGCTGTATATAATGTTACAATGTTTTGTATATTATCCAGCGTATCCAGTTCAAACTGCTTATGCTGACCTACAAAGTCATTAATAATCTGTCTCCTCCGTATATCTCTGAACTAATCCCGTGATATCTTCCAACATTTAAGTTCCGGTCCTCCCAAGACAGTCTCCTCTCCTCCACACTCATACATTCCTCACTCAATCACCTCCAAGACTTCTCCTGAGTGTCCCCCATCCTCTGGAATTCTGTGCCCCAACACGTCCAATTATCGGCCACACTCGGAACCTTCAGATGGAACTTGAAAACCCATCTCCTCAAGAAAGTTTACAGCCTGCAATGACCCCCTACCGCCTTACCTCCACCAAAGTTGTCACAACCCCAACCTACTGTGTCCTTTCCCATCATCCCCTGGACTGTAAGCCCATAAGGGCAGTGCTCTCTATCCTCCGTACCAATCTGTCACTGTTAGTTTTTTCATCACATTTTATATTTGTATTCAGTATGTAACCCCCTATCACGTACACCGCCATGGAATCAATGATGCTATAAAAAGAAACAATAATAATAATACATTTACAGCTCATATACCTACAAGAATCCGTTGATCTGTAAGAAATGTTGTAGGTTCCTCAGTTCCTTGGAACAGATGACTATGAATGATGAGAATAAGATGGATGTCCCGGGTCCTGGCGTGCAAATTTTAGATAAAGTTGTATTTATATCTATATGAAGTCCCTCCTCCTTATATTATCAGTTGTCTTTCCACGAGCTAGCTATCATTGAATCCACCCTTGAACAAAAGGAATGAAAAGAGCAAAATACAAATTGATGCCGTTCCTTATGTATTTCCCGCTTGTGACGAAGATAAGAGTCACTGTATTTTGGTTTCTATTTCCCAGCGTATTACTCGTGGTATTCCTGAAATGAAAACTAACGATGTGATTATATAGGCATTGCCCATCGTTATCACGGAGTCATGACCAAGTTCATGGACACCTTCAACTGTGATCTTAATTGCCTGAAAATACCTGCGCCTGTGACGTAGCTTGAAAAGGGATAGTGGGGGTGCAGGCATGCAATTTAGGATGTTCAAACTTGATTCAAAAACTGCAAAAAAAAGTCTAAAAGTAAATCAACAAAGAGATGCTGTAAAGTTAGATAAAAGTGTATAAAAATGTACCAAATGTATATCTGATTATGAGCCACTATGATTTTGCTGCATCTTCAGATTAATTGACTTACCCTACTATCTTAGTCTACTTTCACACATCCGTTTTTTGCCGTCAGGCGCGATCCGGCGTGTTTTTTAAAAAACAGATCCGTTTTTTTTCCCGCCGGATGCGTTTTTTCTCATTGACTTGCATTAGCGCCGGATCGCGCCGCATGTGCTTGCTTTTCGTCCGCTTTTTTCCAAATCCGTCTAAAATTTGTTTTCTGGCGGCCGGACACAATGCGTCTTGTAACGTTTTTTGTGTCCGGCGAAAAAAACGGACAGCAGCGGATGCGGCGCTACCGGCTCTTGGGTACAATGCAAGTCAATGGACAAATCCGGGCCACCGGATCAGTCTTTTGCCTGATCCGCCCACCGCATTCAGTTTTTCTGCTCTGAGCATGCCCAGACCATTCTCTCTCTCTCTCTCCTGCAATTCTCGGGTTCACAAGTTCAGAACGGATCCGGCTACAAAACGGATCCGTTGCATCAGTTTTTCCCCTAACTACACCGGATCCGTCTTTTTCCATATTGGACGGATTGGGCCTGACGGCAAAAAATGGATGTGTGAAAGAGGCCTTAGTCTTAGTTAATTTTACTCCTAAAGGCGGTATCACACATACTTTATTTTTCACATATGTGAAAAGCAGTCTTTTGGGGTTTTTTTTTTTCAGTGTGGTGGATCCATTTAATGTCTGTGTGTTACTTTTTACGATCCTCATTGCATCCATTTTTTTTTTACATATGAAAATTTTTAAAAAACTTACGGTAGGTTCTCCTACCCATTAACCTCTTCACCCCAAGCCCAATTGACAAGTGACCAGTGTCACTTTATGAGTTAACACTCTGGAACGCTTCAACGGATCCAGCAGATTCTGATTGTTTTTTCATGACATATTGTACTTCATGTTAGTGGTAAAATTTGTACGATATG
This sequence comes from Dendrobates tinctorius, assembly GCF_039654945.1. Taxonomy (NCBI): domain Eukaryota; kingdom Metazoa; phylum Chordata; class Amphibia; order Anura; family Dendrobatidae; genus Dendrobates; species Dendrobates tinctorius. The sequence continues at coordinate 18,602,360 of NW_027361727.1, read as the reverse complement.
ACTTGCGTTTATTTGTAAAAAAAATGGAAATTTGGCCAAAATTTTGAAAAATTTTACAAACTTTTAGTTTTTATGCCCTTAAATCGGAGAGTTATGTCACACAAAATAGTTAAGAAATAACAATTCCTACATGCCTTCTTTATATCAGCACAATTTTTGAGACATATTTTTTTTATTAGGAAGTTAGAAAGCGATTTCCCATTTTTTCAACAAAATTTACAAAACCATTTTGTACTCTTCGGGTTGATTTTTCCATATTTTGGCCAACAGAGTCATGTGAGGGCTTGTTTTTTGCGGGACAAGTTGACGTTTTTTTAGTACTACTTTGCAGACACATGACGTTTTTGTATTTTTGCATTGGTTTATTTGTAGTGATATAACTTTTTTTAGTTTTCTGCTGAAGGAATTGTTTTGTGGCTTGTTTTTCTGCGGGACCAGATTACATTTTCAGAGATGCCATATTTATTTACATTAGTCCTTTTGATCGTGTTTTATTCTGCTTTTTATTCGTTGGTATGATCATAAAGTAATTGTAATTTTTTGCCTAGTTTTTATATTTATTTTTTTTATGATGTTCTTTAATATCTTTCTAACGTTAGACGTATATGTACATCTAAGGTTGCTTCTCCCTGTTTGCTGTGGGCTCCGGCAATAAGCCCGCAGCTTTTCCGGCACATATCAGTTGATTTCATCAGCTGACGTGCTCCTAACAGCCGCGGGTGGAATCGCGATCTACCCGTTGCTGTTAACATGTTAAGTGCTGCTGTCAATCTCTGACTGGGGCATTTATCATGATCCCGCCAGAAGCACGTCACTAATCCTGCATATCGGCACCCATGTCATATGACCTGTGGTAGGCGCTCATAGCTAGTAAGCCCTGCTCTGTGTAGCACAAGCAATCAGATGATCGCAGCTTCTAGACTCCCATGGAGACTATTGTAGTAAGTGTAAAATACAATTAAAAAAAATAAATAAATAAAAAAATAAAAAAAATAAAAGTTTAAATCACCCCCATTGAATATATAACAATTAAAAAAATACACATATTTGGTATTGCCGCATTCAGAAATTCCCAATCTAACAATATGTAAAAAAAATTAATCCGATCGGTAAACGGCGTAATGAGAAATAAAAATAAAAACTCCAGAATTACGTTTTTGGTCACCGCAATGTTGCATTAAAAAGCTATAACGGGCGATCAAAAGATTGTATCTGCACCAAAATGGTATCAATAAAAACGTCAGTATAGCACTCAAAAAATAAGCTCTCACCCAGCCCTTGAACACGAAAAATGGAGACTCCACAGGTCTCGTAAAATGGCAAATTTTTTAAAAAAAAATTTTGGATTTTTTTTTCACCACTTACCGTAAATAAAAAAGACCCTAGACATGTTTTGTGTCTATGAACTCATAATGACCTGGAGAATCATAATGGCAGGTCAGATTTAGCATTTAGTGAACATGGTAAAATGGGTAAAATGAAACTCAGTCCATTTTTCTTGTACGTGAAAAAAACAGACATGTGAATGATGCTTGAATCTAGATTTAGGGGCTTCACTAGAAAATCTCACGCAGTCCTAGGGCCACAAGTTGTTCTCTTCTGTTGTCCCCAAATCGTCTTGTATTATCTTTTGCATTTTTGGAGGAGCTGCGGCTGCTCGGCTTATGACTTCTTAGGTTGTCTTCCAGAAGTTCTACAGAAGAAACCTGTATTTTTACAGGCATTGCAGTTGATAAATATTTTCCTTTTAGGGTTCTCGCACTAAATACGACACAAATTCTATAATAACTGATCATTCATATCATTAGGTTTAGGTCACTGTACTTGTGTGCAGACAGACTGGTGAACTATAAAAACAGCTGCTAAACCAGGACTGGATCTATATTTAAGCCTCCGAGCACAGCAGAGGTTGGTGCGACACATGCATATGTGATGAGTTAGGGAAAGGATTGTGTGACATGTCGGAATCATTTTTAAAGGGCAATAGGCTGAAGTAAGGTGAAAGAAGAGGCTCCGGCTGGTCATTAGAAGAAAGTAATTGCAATTGACAGTAAGAGAGAGAGTTCAGAGTGGATCCAGTGCTGGCAATCTGCAAAGCACATGAAGGTGCCATGTGCATCAATATCAATAAAAGGTTAGGGTTAGGGTAAAATATAGCCCTGTCCAATCTAGTAGCACTGGCCTATCCTGTAAATGTCCAGCAATTATTATTTTTTTTTTTTTTTAACTTGATGATTCTTTAACTACCATATACTAATGAGTAAAAGAAATATTAGATAGGATAGAAGCTTAGTTTTTGGGCGACTTATTAAAATGGTTACAGTAAGTAGAAGAACATGAAATCATAATAATCGCTTGGGATGCAAAGAGAAAATAATGACTTCTAGGTTGTCCAGATTTCGAAAACTCATGCCTTTAATCATCCGCTAAATGGAGCAGGTCAGTGGTTTCCTTCCATAGTGGTCTGTAAGGAAAATAAAAAAGAGAATGGACCTGCAGAAACATACCGTATATACTCGAGTATAAGCCGACCCCCCTAATTTTGCCACAAAAAACTGGGAAAACTTATTGACTCGAGTATAAGCCTAGGGTGGGAAATGCTCCATAGATTATTCCCCCATATGCTGCCCCCATAAGAAGCTCCATAGATTATTCCCCCATATACTGCCCCCATAAGAAGCTCCATAGATTATTCCCCCATATACTGCCCCCATAAGAAGCTCCATAGATTATTCCCCCATATGCTGCCCCCATTAGAAGCTCCATATTGTTCCCCCATATACTGCCCCCATAAGAAGCTCCATATTGTTCCCCCATATACTGCCCCCATTAGAAGCTCCATATTGTTCCCCCATATACTGCCCCCATTAGAAGCTCCATATTGTTCCCCCATATACTGCCCCCATTAGAAGCTCCATATTGTTCCCCCATATACTGCCCCCATTAGAAGCTCCATATTGTTCCCCCATATACTGCCCCCATAAGAAGCTCCATATTGTTCCCCCATATGCTGCCCCCATTAGAAGCTCCATATTGTTCCCCCATATGCTGCCCCCATTAGAAGCTCCATATTGTTCCCCCATATGCTGCCCCCATTTGAAGCTCCATATTGTTCCCCCATATACTGCCCCCATTAGAAGCTCCATAGATTATTCCCCCATATACTGCCCCCATTAGAAGCTCCTTAAAATTATTCCCCCATGTGCTGCCGCTGCTGCAGCATGTAAAAATAAAAAAAAGACATACTCACCTCTCCGTCGCTGGGTGTCAGATACTCACCTGTCCTGCGTCCATGGCTGCTCACCGCTATCTGCCACGTCATCGGTCAGTGACGTTCAGACTGCAGGGGGCGCGGCGCGCACTAACCACGTCACCGCGCCCTCTGCTGTCTGAAGTCAATGACCGATCACAGACTGCAGCAAGCAGCCATGGACGCAGGACAGGTGAGTATCGCTATACTTACCCGTCCTGACGCTGTCTCTTGAGCCCCCAGCTTCTCCACGCTCTCTCTTCCTGCCTTCAGCGGTCACGTGGTGCCGCTCATTAAAACTCATGATATGCGCATATTCATGAGTTTTAATGAGCGGCACCACGTGACCGCTGAAGGCAGGAAGAGAGAGCACGGGGAGAAGCTGGGGGCTCAAGAGACAGTGTCTGGACGGGTAAGTATGACCTGACACCCCCGCTCCCCCTCCGACCCCCCGGTGTATATGACTCGAATATAAGCCGAGAGGGGGACTTTCAGCCCAAAAAAACGGGCTGAAAATCTCGGCTTATATTCGAGTATATACGGTAATACAATGTTTACTAACTAGACTTGTGGCTGGGACACCAGCTAAGTCACTGACCTATCCATTTCTGAAAGGCATTTTGCAGTTTTTGAATCAAGTTTGAACATCCTAAATTGCATGCCTGCACCCCCACTATCCCTTTTCAAGCTACGCCACAGGCGCAGGTATTTTCAGGCAATTAAGATCACAGTTGAAGGTGTCCATGAACTTGGTCATGACTCCGTGATAACGATGGGCAATGCCTATATAATCACATCGTTAATTTTCATTTCAGGAATACCACGAGTAATACGCTGGGAAATAGAAACCAAAATACAGTGACTCTTATCTTCGTCACAAGCGGGAAATACATAAGGAACGGCATCAAATTACATTTTGCTCTTTTCATTCCTTTTGTTCAAGGGTGGATTCAATGATAGCTAGCTAGTGGAAAGACAACTGATAATATAAGGAGGAGGGACTTCATATAGATATAAATACAACTTTATCTAAAATTTGCACGCCAGGACCCGGGACATCCATCTTATTCTCATCATTCATAGTCATCTGTTCCAAGGATCTGAGGAACCTACAACATTTCTTACAGATCAACGGATTCTTGTAGGTATATGAGCTGTAAATGTATTATTATTATTGTTTCTTTTTATAGCATCATTGATTCCATGGCGGTGTACGTGATAGGGGGTTACATACTGAATACAAATATAAAATATGATGAAAAAACTAACAGTGACAGATTGGTACGGAGGATAGAGAGCACTGCCCTTATGGGCTTACAGTCCAGGGGATGATGGGAAAGGACACAGTAGGTTGGGGTTGTGACAACTTTGGTGGAGGTAAGGCAGTAGGGGGTCATTGCAGACTGTAAACTTTCTTGAGGAGATGGGTTTTCAAGTTCCATCTGAAGGTTCTGAGTGTGGCCGATAATCGGACGTGTTGGGGCACAGAATTCCAGAGGATGGGGGACACTCAGGAGAAGTCTTGGAGGTGATTGAGTGAGGAATGTATGAGTGTGGAGGAGAGGAGACTGTCTTGGGAGGACCGGAACTTACATGTTGGAAGATATCACGGGATTAGTTCCGAGATATACGGAGGAGACAGATTATTAATGGCTTTGTAGGTCAGCATAAGCAGTTTGAACTGGATACGCTGGATAATATACAAAACATTGTAACATTATATACAGCTGTAATACTTTTTATGTAGTTTATGATAGTAGTATTTTTCTCACAAATACCTGAGTTTTTTTCAGTGCTAACTTATCCCAACTCTTAAATAACCCCTTTCCGACTTTGGGCGTAATAATATGCTCACGTCAGACTCCCTCTGTTTGCCCGCACATTTCCAGGCACATGTTAGCTGATATATACAGCTGACATGTGCCCGCAACAGCCGCGGGTGGAATCGCGATCCACTCGCGGATGTTAACTAGTTAAATGCTGCTGTCAATCTCAGACAGCGGCATTTAAAACACGCTTACCGGAAGCGCATCGGAAATCCCGCCAGGGTGACCCGGTCACATGATCATGGGTCACCCATGGGTCGGCATGACAACCAGAGATCTCCAGCAGACCTCTATGGTTGTCATTGCCGGATTGCTATGAGCGCTGACAACCGAGCAGATGAGCACTTCTGCTACACACAGGCGATCTGATCATCGCCTGTGTATAGCAGAGCCGATCAAAGTGCTGCAGCTTCTAGTCTCCCATGGAGACTATTGAAGCATGCAAAAAGTAAAAAAATATAAAAGTTCGAATCACCCCCCATTCAAAATTAAACAATGAAAAAAATCAAATATACACGTATTTGGTATCACTGCATTCAGAATTGCCAGATCTATTAATATAAAAAAAATTAATCCGGTCGCTAAACGGCGTAATGAGAAAAAAAAGTAAAAATGCCAGATTTAGATATTTTTGGTCACTGCATCATTGCATTAACGGGCGATATCAAAATATCGTATCTGCACCAAATAAAGTAGTATTAATAAAAACGTCAGCTCGGTACGCAAAAAATAAGCCCTCACACGGCTCCAGATCATGAAAAATGGAGAAACTAGGGGTATCTGAAAATGGTGAAATATTTTATTTTAAAAAAAACTTTGGAATTTTTTTTCACCATTTAAATAAAAAAAGACCCTAGACATGTTTGGTGTTTATGAACTCGTAATGACCTGGAGAATATTAATGGCAGGTCAGTTTTAGCATTTAGTGAACATAGTAGTGAAAAAAAACCAGCAATAACAAAAATACCTCTGGTCGTTAAGGGGTTAAAGGGGTCTTTGCTATTTTTTTAAGAAAGGAAAAAAAAAGACACATCTATCACTGAAATCTGTTTCCTGCTACAGCACTGCCGCTCCAACAGTCTGCATTAAAAACTATGAAGGTCCAGATCACCGGTTACCTGACCTTCAAGCCAATCAGTGGTCTCCGTGGTTGGGTCATTCACTGATGGCACTGATGGTTGTGACTAGAGTTGAGCGAAACGGGTCGAAAAAATTCAAAAGTCGCCGACTTTTGGCAAAGTCGGGTTTCATGAAACGAAACCCGACCCTAGGATGAGGTCGGCCACGAGGTCGGCGACTTACGCGCCAAAGTCGCGTTTCAAAAGTTTGTTTTGCGCTCTTTTTCAGCCAATCAGGATCCACGGACACTGTGGGCAACGTGATGACCTAGGCACGGGTCACCACCATCTTTCAGAAGGGCATGCAAGTGATTGGCTTGCTTTGGTGGGCGTCACAGGGGGTATAAAAGGGCGTGCACGCCGACCGCCATCTTACTTCTGCCGATCTTAGTATAGGGAGAGGTTGCTGCTGATTCTGTAGGGAGAGCGTTAGGCAGGGAAGAAGACAAAAAAACTGCTTCTGCTGCTAGCGATTTGGCCTGCACAACACACAAGTCACTGTGTGTGCAGTGCAAGGGGAGGCTATATTGTGGTGTATCAGTGGTGTTGGTTGTTGGGCTGCCTTTTAAGGCTTCCTGACATTCCTGCATTGCTGTTTACCCACTGCTCCGCAAACTGCTTTTTTAAAAGCAATCCAATCTCCCTTATCCTCTAGTCACTTTTGTCACAGCTGTGCCATCGAGCCTGTCACATAGCGCTCAGATATCAGTGGGCCTCACACAATCCACAAGTGTCCAGTGTCCAAAAGTGTACGCAGAGATTTAAAATCTCCATTATCCTCTCGTCACTTTGGTCACAGGCAGCTGTGCCATCGAGCGTGTCACATAGCGCTCAGATATCAGTGGGCCTCACACAATCCACAAGTGTCCAGTGTCCAAAAGTGTACGCAGAGATTCAAAATCTCCATTATCCTCTCGTCACTTTGGTCACAGGCAGCTGTGCCATCGAGCGTGTCACATAGCGCTCAGATATCAGTGGGCCTCACACAATCCACAAGTGTCCAGTGTCCAAAAGTGTACGCAGAGATTCAAAATCTCCATTATCCTCTCGTCACTTTGGTCACAGGCAGCTGTGCCATCGAGCGTGTCACATAGCGCTCAGATATCAGTGGGCCTCACACAATCCACAAGTGTCCAGTGTCCAAAAGTGTACGCAGAGATTCAAAATCTCCATTATCCTCTCGTCACTTTGGTCACAGGCAGCTGTGCCATCGAGCGTGTCACATAGCGCTCAGATATCAGTGGGCCTCACACAATCTACAAGTGTCCAGTGTCCAAAAGTGTGCGCAGAGATTCAAAATCTCCATTATCCTCTCGTCACTTTGGTCACAGGCAGCTGTGCCATCGAGCGTGTCACATAGCGCTCAGATATCAGTGGGCCTCACACAATCCACAAGTGTCCAGTGTCCAAAAGTGTACGCAGAGATTCAAAATCTCCATTATCCTCTCGTCACTTTGGTCACAGGCAGCTGTGCCATCGAGCGTGTCACATAGCGCTCAGATATCAGTGGGCCTCACACAATCCACAAGTGTCCAGTGTCCAAAAGTGTACGCAGAGATTCAAAATCTCCATTATCCTCTCGTCACTTTGGTCACAGGCAGCTGTGCCATCGAGCGTGTCACATAGCGCTCAGATATCAGTGGGCCTCACACGATCCACAAGTGTCCAGTGTCCAAAAGTGTACGCAGAGATTCAAAATCTCCATTATCCTCTCGTCACTTTGGTCACAGGCAGCTGTGCCATCGAGCGTGTCACATAGCGCTCAGATATCAGTGGGCCTCACACGATCCACAAGTGTCCAGTGTCCAAAAGTGTACGCAGAGATTCAAAATCTCCATTATCCTCTCGTCACTTTGGTCACAGGCAGCTGTGCCATCGAGCGTGTCACATAGCGCTCAGATATCAGTGGGCCTCACACAATCCACAAGTGTCCAGTGTCCAAAAGTGTACGCAGAGATTCAAAATCTCCATTATCCTCTCGTCACTTTGGTCACAGGCAGCTGTGCCATCGAGCGTGTAACATAGCGCTCAGATATCAGTGGGCCTCACACAATCCACAAGTGTCCAGTGTCCAAAAGTGTACGCAGAGATTCAAAATCTCCATTATCCTCTCGTCACTTTGGTCACAGGCAGCTGTGCCATCGAGCGTGTAACATAGCGCTCAGATATCAGTGGGCCTCACACAATCCACAAGTGTCCAGTGTCCAAAAGTGTACGCAGAGATTCAAAATCTCCATTATCCTCTCGTCACTTTGGTCACAGGCAGCTGTGCCATCGAGCGTGTCACATAGCGCTCAGATATCAGTGGGCCTCACACAATCCACAAGTGTCCAGTGTCCAAAAGTGTACGCAGAGATTCAAAATCTCCATTATCCTCTCGTCACTTTGGTCACAGGCAGCTGTGCCATCGAGCGTGTCACATAGCACTCAGATATCAGTGGGCCTCACACAATCCACAAGTGTCCAGTGTCCAAAAGTGTACGCAGAGATTCAAAATCTCCATTATCCTCTCGTCACTTTGGTCACAGGCAGCTGTGCCATCGAGCGTGTCACATAGCGCTCAGATATCAGTGGGCCTCACACAATCCACAAGTGTCCAGTGTCCAAAAGTGTACGCAGAGATTCAAAATCTCCATTATCCTCTCGACACTTTGGTCACAGGCAGCTGTGCCATCGAGCGTGTCACATAGCGCTCAGATATCAGTGGGCCTCACACAATCCACAAGTGTCCAGTGTCCAAAAGTGTGCGCAGAGATTCAAAATCTCCATTATCCTCTCGTCACTTTGGTCACAGGCAGCTGTGCCATCGAGCGTGTCACATAGCGCTCAGATATCAGTGGGCCTCACACAATCCACAAGTGTCCAGTGTCCAAAAGTGTACGCAGAGATTCAAAATCTCCATTATCCTCTCGTCACTTTGGTCACAGGCAGCTGTGCCATCGAGCGTGTCACATAGCGCTCAGATATCAGTGGGCCTCACACAATCTACAAGTGTCCAGTGTCCAAAAGTGTACGCAGAGATTCAAAATCTCCATTATCCTCTCGTCACTTTGGTCACAGGCAGCTGTGCCATCGAGCGTGTCACATAGCGCTCAGATATCAGTGGGCCTCACACAATCCACAAGTGTCCAGTGTCCAAAAGTGTACGCAGAGATTCAAAATCTCCATTATCCTCTCGTCACTTTGGTCACAGGCAGCTGTGCCATCGAGCGTGTCACATAGCGCTCAGATATCAGTGGGCCTCACACAATCCACAAGTGTCCAGTGTCCAAAAGTGTACGCAGAGATTCAAAATCTCCATTATCCTCTCGTCACTTTGGTCACAGGCAGCTGTGCCATCGAGCGTGTCACATAGCGCTCAGATATCAGTGGGCCTCACACAATCCACAAGTGTCCAGTGTCCAAAAGTGTACGCAGAGATTCAAAATCTCCATTATCCTCTCGTCACTTTGGTCACAGGCAGCTGTGCCATCGAGCGTGTCACATAGCGCTCAGATATCAGTGGGCCTCACACAATCCACAAGTGTCCAGTGTCCAAAAGTGTACGCAGAGATTCAAAATCTCCATTATCCTCTCGTCACTTTGGTCACAGGCAGCTGTGCCATCGAGCGTGTCACATAGCGCTCAGATATCAGTGGGCCTCACACAATCCAAAAGTGTCCACTGTCCACAAGTGTGTGCAGAAATTCTAAATCTCCCCTGTCCTATAGACACCTTGTACCTTGTTTTACATTACTATATAGTTTGTTGGATTTTGTCTACATTTCTACCAAAAATGAGGAAGGCTGGTGGAAGAGGCCGTGGAATTGGGCGGGGGTTGGCAGCTGGTAATGATTGTGTTGGTGGTGGATCTGATGGTAGTGGCAAGAGCAAAATAGGACCGAATGCAGGAGGTGCTGACCCTGCGTCATCGTCTGGCTACATAAGGCCTCGAACGCTTAGTTTTCTAGGAGTTGGCAAACCGCTTTTAAAGGCAGAGCATCAGGAAAAAGTTTTGTCTTACATTGCTGACTCAGCCTCCAGCTCTATTGCCTCCTCTTCTTCAGTTGTAAAAAGTAAAAGCACTGAGTCGTCATTGGAGGCTCATGTTCATGAACCACACCTTTCCTTGTGTCCTTCACCCCAACCAAGATTGAAGGATGACGCAGGCCATACTACTGATTAGTTTGTGATTTGATCTTTATCTCTCAATGGGAGATCGATATGCTGGAAGGTTGCCAGATTATGGTCTGAGGCCTACTCGAGTAGCGGAGAACAAACACACACAGAGACAGGGTATGTATCTGCAGGATGTTCCCTGCTGAACCTGTCTACCTGGGGTATACAGTCCCAATACATAGAGACCTTCATCTCCAAGAGAGGGTTCATCCAGTGTTATAAGGAGAGGATTGCAAGAGAATCTCCAGTCCAAAACCTCTGGATCACAACCCCATTTTGGAATGGGTACAGCAATATTCATCCTCTTGAGGAGAGGCTTTCCTGATGAACTAACACGAGTCATGGCTTCCTCTGGCTTATACCCCCATGACGTTCCCGTGTTCCAAGCTGCATCTGACCAAGAATTACAGTTCTCATTTCCAGGTCTAGTTACACAGATATATACCACCGCCCCTTCAACTCCTGTTAGATATTTATAATTGGGGTTGCTACTCTTCTTCCCAAATTTAAGATTCCATTGACACTTCACTATCTGACACAAGTCCATCCTAAATGTAGCTGTTGCTGCCTTGGTGTCAAACCACAAGGTTACTGATGTGCTGTTCTGAAGTGTCTTGTCCATTTGTCCTTCTTGCAGTAGAGCTGCCAACATCATCAGGGACAGGACCCATATTCTTCCACTCCAGGACCTCATAGTAGCTTGTGTAGACCGGTCTTCCGTTTAACCCTACGGATGTGGCTTAGCGGGGACCATCAACCAGTGGCTCCAGTGGTCTTCGTGTCTTTTGGTCAGCAACCAATGTCTGGATTAACTAAAATAGAATCAAAAACTTATTTATACACAAATGGGAGTCTCTTTTGGGCTCCGGACCTACTGCAGGGGTTGTCAAATAGTCACAACATCTATGTGGACAAAAGAGTACCTCAGTTGTGGTAGCTTCTGACATCAGGAAGGCCTCCAGTCCCCTGAAAAGAGATCAACACACACGAGCACATACTTCATACATCTTACCTTGGGCAGCCTGTATGAAGTCAATCTGCAGTCATTGAAACGGATAGGAGGGCCCAGGCGCACGTGTATGTCTATGGCATCTTTCTAGTCTATCTGTGTTGTGCGCATCTAATCTATGTTAATGTAAAGCTAAGCAGGTGGACCCAGCATCTTTCTTCAGAGCACATAGTTTTTGTCTTCACTCACGTGCGTTGAGTCATGAGCCATCACATGGTGCAAGGATTTTGGCAAACATACCCACTGTCCCACCATCCACGGTTCTGAGCTCCAGCTTCCGACCAGACTTCAGTCTCTTCCCCGGTTGGTGACCGAGTCAGAGCCTGTAAGATACTTAAGTCTAACTGGTTATCTTTAATGCTCACCATGACCAGTGGAGGCGCCTCAGGGGTCTCCCAGTACCTTGGTCTTCTGGCTGATTCCCAGCCACTTTGTTTGCTTCGTGCTCCACGGGTTCCTTCTCATATGTACCCTCACTTCCACTATGGCAACCTCTTCCAGGGCCTGTTGATGTAAGAAAAGACCTTTCCTCCCCATATGGGGCTGCAGTTGTGGGTTCACCTGAAAACAATGACTTGTATATGTGGTGTCTTGCTTACCTTAAAGCCCCCTAAACGTCTCAATGAGTGCCGTCAACTCCACCTCCCCTGTAGAGTTATGAGGGAGGAGTGGTTCTGCTTTCTACTATCTCATGCTGTGTGATCGCCATACAACCAGGTTCTTGGACCTTCCGGAAAGAAAAACTCAAAATCCAGATTAATGAGAGATACCTTTATGGATTAAAAATATTTAAAAATAGCTGACTCTCCTCTCTTCTCCCCCCCTTTGGAAATCACCATATTAATACCGAATAGGTGGCAGAGTGGTGGATTTCCATTACACATATAACGGGAGTTCCTCTTTTTTTTTTTTTTTTTCTTTCTCCATTACACATACTAAAAGCATTCCTTATCTTTACTACCTGACAATTGCCTTCCATGGATATCTAACACTGCTTCAAGTCAAAGGCAACGTTGTACCTTGAACCATCTGCCTCTCCTTTTTTTCTTATCAACATGCATTCTAAAAAAAAAAACTTGACATTATGAAAAACTAGCTGTATACCTTCTACAAATACGTATTATGCTATAATGTGAATCCAGTGAGCAGAGCTGCAAGCTGCGCTTCAACCAGGTACGTCTCCGGTTGCCCGTTATTTAATGGACATCTGACAAGATTGTAATTTTCTATGTCACTTAATGAAATTCCGTCGACCCAGGGAATTGCAGGAATACCATGCACATTGAGCCTAAACACTTTATACTCTGGAAATCTGTCTGACAGAAATCCAAAACCAGTGAGCTGTTGGATATACCCTCCTGGTATAATTTTGACAATTCTCCAACCTTCAGGAGATATAATCAACATTAATCCAAATGTGCAATTAGGGCACGACATTTTCTCATGGAATAGCTGGCTCACACACACCCACACACACGGCAAGCAATACAACAGAATTTCACACATGAGATCATGCACTTCCACTTATCAGCAGAGAGTCTCAAAGGTCATTCACATTCCTTCACACAGATTCAGTAAACTGTTAACTGCTTAAGCTTATTACCTCCTGGTGCTCCTGGTAAAAATCCTATCTATGTTTTCTGGTTGATACTTGACTGTATTGGGGCGAAAAATTCTCCTGGCTTGTCCTAAAATGTAAAATGCCTATGGCTTGCAGACCCGTACTGACTGCACTTCGCTAACTCAATGTACAGGCCGCACCTAGACCATATCTCTCTATCTGCCTCTTTCTCTGGTTGCTATTCACTTATTCTCTTAATATACGCTGTTACTGTGTGCCCACATCTCAACAAGTCTACTTCTTTATCACTGTGCTTAGCAAATATCTATGCCGACATAGACTGCGTACCGTTGTTATATGAGGTTCCCGCTCAATGTTTGAACTTGCGTGTCCTAAACTGAAACTGGTCAGTTGATAGGTATCAAACCCATGGGAACCTTGATAAGAAGGTTAACTATTTAGTGGTCTGGCCATGACCCTCCTGGTCATCTAACACTAAATCTCTACGTACTCAGTATGAGATGGCACTTCTCTACAATTAGTCCTAACGTATTCAGCAATTCTATATATCAACCAGAGAGCAAATCCAATTAACTATAGGCAGACTAATGTGCCCCAAATTTTCTTATTAGCCCAGTAAAAATCTTTTCCCTCAACTAAACCTGCTGAGCCTTGTATACTCAGAGATCTTATTTATCAACCAGAAGACTAAAGCTATCATTAGTATGCAGGCTAATGTAATCCCTACTACCTCAAAGTTCTTTAGCACCATTAGAGGGCAGTTTGTGCGTATCAGACAGAATAGAAGGTGGATAGACCCATCCTGTCTGTAACGGCGTTTTAGTACCTCTAGCACTCTCCAAGAGGACGTACGCAGCCTTCTTTATGCGTATGCCGCCAGAGACGTGTCCTCACATGAATCCTGGCAAGCCAGTTACCATGGAGAGACGCTCCCAAGGGGCAAAAACACAATAAAGAATTCCTAGTACCCTCAAGGTTGGTTCAAGCATTCATGCGCAATCATACGTAGCAGCTTTTAGGTTTCTCCCTCCAGCATACGTATTATGTATCACAAGGATATTCTACGGTTCTTAGCGCTGGTATGTAAGAAGACAGACTATACTGTACCCCAAAAGCCGGTTCAGAGCATTTAGCAGAGGGGAGACACAGAATTTGTAAGAATCAATGGCTCTTACCTTCACCGGTGATTTTGATCTGTGTGTCCTCTAGGCCGTCAGTCTGCGGGTGCCGGATTTCAGGATACTGGGGTCTTCTGTTGTAACCAGCCCGCCCAAGGAGACGCCAACTGATGAGTTTGTGATTTGATCTTTATCTCTCAATGGGAGATCGATATGCTGGAAGGTTGCCAGATTATGGTCTGAGGCCTACTCGAGTAGCGGAGAACAAACACACACAGAGACAGGGTATGTATCTGCAGGATGTTCCCCCTTTCCTGATTTAATTAGGTAGCTTATATGCTCATTTGAGTAGGCGGTAACATTACATCATCACATTTCATTGGACAATTGATCATTCAACAGTAAGCATAAATGGTTCCAACCAATCATATTCATATTCGTTAACCAATCAGATTGTACTCGGCTGTTAATTATTAGTATTTGTGTAGACGTGCTGAAAGCTTTAATAGGTCTTGGGTAAATTACACAAGATCCCAATATCATTCTCATAAATCTATCCTCATGACAGTTTATAGCTCAATTAGCCTCATTAACCTGTCTTACTAAGTATTTATGGCCCCAGTATCTACCTAATATGTGGACGTGTAGTTTCAATGTCCAACTGGGTGCAGTAAACAGTTTATCCATCACGTACAAGTTCTTATGAAGAATAAGGTTATAGGTAATCATTATCATGAGACAGCATTTTCATATACAGAGTATGCATGTAAGACCCCAGAAATACATTGATATTAAGAAAAGGACATACAGAATTCCCTGTCACTCCATGGAGCTGTTTTCACATACCATGCCTGGATTATCAAGTCAAATGGTGAATTACCCAGGCCAAGATGAATCTGACATGGAGTGCACTGATGCACAGCCGCTGATGGATGATTCTGCTGGTACATTCACTCAGAGCACTACATTGTCCTCGCAGTGTACAGAGCCAGATTTTGACCCTGATGAGACTCAGGTGCCCCTTCCCGCACACTATACCACCATACACGGTGACACAGAGAAAGGTGCACATGACATAGAAGAGGAGGTGATGGATGACCCAGTTGTTGACCCAGATTGGCATCCATTGGGGGAAGAGGGTGCTGCTTCCAATAGCTCAGATGAGGAGCATCCACAGCAGACATCGACATCGCAACAGCTGTTATCTGGCAGGCCCGGAGCACTCCAAAGACAGGTTCCAAACATCAAAAGAGTTGCTGGACAGCTTGTCCAGAGGGTCAAAAGATCACAGCGTGCTAGGCCGCAAAATGTCTGCCAAAGTAGGAAGAGTGCAGTGTGGCACTTTTTTGAACAAAATCCTCATGATCAGGCCAAGGTTATCTGTAAGAAGTGCGCAAAGACCTTTAGCCGAGGGAAAAATCTGAAAAATTTGAATACCAGTTGCATGCTTAGACATTTAACCAGCATGCACTTGCAAGCGTGGACACAACACCAAACCTCAAGTGCCACATGTGCAACTGATCACAACGAAGGTAGTCAGCAACGCTACATTGTTTCCCCCACTGTAAGCCCACCGGTTAGCACAGCAGCAAATGTTGAGGTGTCGTTGCAAGGCCACAGCAGTCAGGGAATCCCACTGTTATATCAACGAAAGACTGATTCTAGGCAATCAGAAAGAACACCAACTCCATCACCATCATCAACCCTCTCTCAGTCCGCCCTGTCCACCGCTACTTCCACCATATGCAGCTCTCAAGTCCAGCTCACCCTCCCAGACACTATGAGTAGGTCAAGAAAGTACTCAGTCTCTCATCCGCGTACACTGGGTTTGAACGCCCACATTGCCAAACTAATCTCGTTTGAGATGATGCCCTTTCGGTTGGTGGAAAGCACAGCTTTCCGCGAACTCATGGCCTATGCAGTACCACGCTATGACCTACCCAGTCGCCACTTCTTCTCTCGCAAAGCCATCCCAGCCCTCCACCATCATGTGAAAGACCGCATTGTCCATGCACTCAAGCAGTCAGTGAGCGGAAAGGTGCACCTCACAACTGATGCATGGTCCAGTCGGCATGGCCAGGGCCGTTACATGTCCATCACTGCGCACTGGGTTAATGTGGTGGATGCAGGGTCCACAGGGGACAGCGGTGGTGGGACAGTGCTGCCTAGCCCACGGTATAGGAAACAGTTGGCTGTAGGCGTTCGACCCTCCTCCTCCTCCTCCTCCAGAAGCGAAAGCTCGTCCACAGAGCGCAGTCGTACGAGCACTCCATCTGCAGCTGCCACTGTTGCACACGATGTGTCCCCCTATCGAGCAGCTAGTGGAAAGCGTCAGCAGGCTGTGTTGCAGATGATGTGTTTGGGCGACAGACACACCGCCGAGGTGCTGGCCGAGTACTTGAAGCGACAAACTGAGTCATGGCTGGGCAGTGTACATCTTGAGGCAGGCAAGGTAGTTAGTGATAACGGCCGTAATTTTGTGGCAGCCATAGCCCTTTCAAAACTCAGCCACATACCTTGCTTGGCTCACACCTTGAACCTGGTGGTGCAGTGCTTCCTCAAAAATTATCCGGAGTTAACAGCCCTGCTCCAGAAGGTGCAAAGACTGTGCGCGCACATCCGCCGGTCGCCTGTACACTCCGTTCGTATGCAGAAGCTGCAGCGATTGCTCCACCTTCCCCACCACCGCCTCATTATCGACATTGCAACAAGGTGGAACTCCACCCTGCACATGGTGGAGCGGCTGTGCGAGCAGAGGCAGGCCATAATGCATTTGTGGGAGGATACACGGCCAGGCACTTTGAGAGCAGACATGGAGTTGACAGGCGTGCAGTGGTCGAAGCTGAAAGACCTTTGTAAAGTCCTTCAGTGTTTTGAGGAATGCACACGGCTGGTAAGCGCAGACGACGCCATCCTAAGCATGAGCATCCCACTTATGCGTCTGCTCATGCAAACTTTGACGCACCTTAAGGAGCAGGCGTCTGCAGCCAATGTTGATGAGGAGGAAGAGGAGGAGGGAATCCTTGATGACATTCAGCCATTGTCTGCTCAGGGACCTCTCCTGGACGAGGTGGAGGAAGAAGAGGAGGAGGAGGAGGATGATGGGGATGATTACTTAGGGGAGGAGGATGCATCTCGTGGGGCAAGTGAAAATGTTGGCGTGGCAAGGTCTGGTACAGGGTTTGTGCGTGACTGGAGGGATGTGGATTTGCCAGAAAGTGCTCCTCCACCCAGCACTTGCAGTGCATCATTGACACCGGGAACATTGGCCCACATGTCAGATTATGCCTTGCGGATCCTAAAAAGGGACCCCCGCATTGCCAAAATGATGAACGATGACGACTACTGGTTGGCCAGCATCCTGGATCCACGCTATAAAGGCAAATTACAAAACATCATGCCACAGGAGAACCTTGACCTAATATTGGCTAATAAACAAGCAACTCTGGTAAATCGGTTGCTTGAGGCATTCCCAGCACACAGCAGCGGTGATGGTTCTCACACGAGCCGTACGGGCCGGGGGCAGCTTGGCAGAGGTGTTCGTGGTGCACACAGCAGAAGTGGCGTTGGAGACAGGGGTTTCATGACAATGTTGTGGACTGATTTTTCAAATACCGCTCACACAACTGGTAATACTGCATCGATGGAAAGTGACAGGAGACAGCAGTTGTCAACTATGGTTACAAACTACTTTTCCTCCCATATCGATGTTCTCCCACACAGGTCATTCCCCTTTGACTATTGGGCTGCTAAACTGGACACCTGGCCTGAATTGGCCCAATATGCCTTACAGGAGCTCGCTTGCCCAGCTGCAAGTGTGCTATCGGAAAGAGTCTTCAGTGCAGCTGGATCAATCCTGACAGAAAAAAGGACCCGTCTGTCAACCCAAAATGTGGATGATCTAACCTTCATTAAAATGAACCACGCATGGGTTTCCAAGGATTTTGTCCCACCTTCCCCTGATGACACATAGGGTGACAGAAAAATGGCTTGCTTTGGTCCACCTCTTCCTGGTACTTCACCTATTTCGCCTTTTGCATCAGCTGAATGTCCAACATCAACATATGCCACTTTCTAAAACTCCCTAACTGTGCTGCCTCCCCCCCCATGGCCGGGGTAACCACCTAGCGCACGACACCGTGCGAGTGCCGTTGCCCTGGACAGGTGGGTAGGCCGACTCTTGGGCGCGGGCACTGGCACAGGGTCCCTCATAGTGCAATCAAGTGTCTCTGACGGTGGTGGTGCACACCCGCCGTCAGACACACCGCTGTACTATGAGGGGCCCAGTGCCAGTACCGACGCCCACGAGTGGGCCCCCCTTGCTTGGGCAGGGCCCCAGCATTTGCAATCTTTACCTCTCCCTGCTCCTCCGCTGTGTAATCTGGGCCGTCAAATCCATACTGTGCCTGACACTGTCTGAGCCTGCCTCCTGAGACATATCTTTTGAATGTGTACGCTATCCATACATGTTATCCGGGGATACGGTACCCTTTCTAACCTTTGTGCAATGACGTGCAATCCATACTGGGCCTAACACCGTCTGAGCCTGCCTCATGCTGTATAGACATATATTTTGAATGTGTACGCTATCCATACATGTTATCCGGGGATACGGTACCCTTTCTAACCTTTGTGCAATCACGTGCAATCCATACTGGGCCTAACACCGTCTGAGCCTGCCTCATGCTGTATAGACATATATTTTGAATGTGTACGCTATCCATACATGTTATCCAGGGATACGGTACCCTTTCTAACCTTTGTGCAATCACGTGCAATCCATACTGGGCCTAACACCGTCTGAGCCTGCCTCATGCTGTATAGACATATATTTTGAATGTGTACGCTATCCATACATGTTATCCGGGGATACGGTACCCTTTCTAACCTTTGTGCAATGACGTGCAATCCATACTGGGCCTAACACCGTCTGAGCCTGCCTCATGCTGTATAGACATATATTTTGAATGTGTACGCTATCCATACATGTTATCCAGGGATACGGTACCCTTTCTAACCTTTGTGCAATCACGTGCAATCCATACTGGGCCTAACACCGTCTGAGCCTGCCTCATGCTGTATAGACATATATTTTGAATGTGTACGCTATCCATACATGTTATCCGGGGATACGGTACCCTTTCTAACCTTTGTGCAATGACGTGCAATCCATACTGGGCCTAACACTGTCTGAGCCTGCCTCATGCTGTATAGACATATATTTTGAATGTGTACGCTATCCATACATGTTATCCAGGGATACGGTACCCTTTCTAACCTTTGTGCAATGACGTGCAATCCATACTGGGCCTAACACCGTCTGAGCCTGCCTCATGCTGTATAGACATATATTTTGAATGTGTACGCTATCCATACATGTTATCCAGGGATACGGTACCCTTTCTAACCTTTGTGCAATCACGTGCAATCCATACTGGGCGTGAGAACGGCTGGCGAGCTGTTAAGCAAGCTACAGCACCTGTCCAGACAAGTACAGGGATTCCCTAGCGAGGAGACTTATTTGATTGTTTTCAATGTTGGGACAGCAATTTTTGGGGAGCACTATACTCTGGAGAATGATAGATGGGGCCCACCATACACTGGAACATTCCAAAGGTGGACATCAGACACTACAAATACGTATTATGCTATAATGTGAATCCAGTGAGCAAAGCCGCAAGCTGCGCTTCAACCAGGTACGTCTCTGGTTGCCCATTATTTAATGGACATCTGACAAGATTATAATTTTCTATGTCACTTAATGAAATTCCGTCGACCCAGGGAGTTGCAGGAATACCATGCACATTGAGCCTAAACACTTTATACTCTGGAAATCTGTCTGACAGAAATCCAAAACCAGTGAGCTGTTGGATATACCCTCCTGGTATAATTTTGACAATTCTCCAACCTTCAGGAGATATAATCAACATTAATCCAAATGTGCAATTAGGGCACGACATTTTCTCATGGAATATCTGGCACACACACACACACACACACACACACACACACACACACACACACACACACACACACACACACACACACACACACACGGCAAGCAATACAACAGAATTTCACACATGAGATCATGCACTTCCACTTATCAGCAGAGAGTCTCAAAGGTCATTCACATTCCTTCACACAGATTCAGTAAACTGTTAACTCCTTAAGCTTATTACCTCCTGGTGCTCCTGCTAAAAATCCTATCTATGTTTTCTGGTTGATACTTGACTGTATTGGGGCGAAAAATTCTCCTGGCTTGTCCTAAAGTGTAGAATGCCTATGGCTTGCGGACCCGTACTGACTGCACTTCGCTAACTCAATGTACAGGCCGCACCTAGACCGTATCTCTCTATCTGCCTCTTTCTCTGGTTGCTATTCACTTATTCTCTTAATATACGCTGTTACTGTGTGCCCACATCTCAACAAGTGTACTTCATTATCACTCCTACTTAGCAATATCTATGCCGACTGTACTACACCAATTCGATACATAGACTGCGTCCCGTTGTTTTATGAGGTTCCCGCTCAATGTTTGAACTTGCGTGTCCTAAACTGAAACTGATCAGTTGATAGGCATCAAACCCATGGGAACCTTGATAAGAAGGTTAACTATTTAGTGTTCTGGCCAGACCTCATGACCCACCTGGTCACCTAACACTAAATCTCTACGTACTCAGTATGAGATGGCACTTCTCTACAGTTATAATAAACCTATATATATACCAGAGAGCAAATCCAATTAACTACAGTGGGGCAAAAAAGTATTTAGTCAGTCAGCAATAGTGCAAGTTCCACCACTTAAAAAGATGAGAGGCGTCTGTAATTTACATCATAGGTAGACCTCAACTATGGGAGACAAACTGAGAAAAAAAAATCCAGAAAATCACATTGTCTGTTTTTTTTTCATTTTATTTGCATATTATGGTGGAAAATAAGTATTTGGTCAGAAACAAAATTTCATCTCAATACTTTGTGATATATCCTTTGTTGGCAATGACAGAGGTCAAACGTTTTCTGTAAGTCTTCACAAGGTTGCCACACACTGTTGTTGGTATGTTGGCCCATTCCTCCATGCAGATCTCCTCTAAGCAGTGATGTTTTTGGCTTTTCGCTTGGCAACACAGACTTTCAACTCCCTCCAAAGGTTTTCTATAGGGTTGAGATCTGGAGACTGGCTAGGCCACTCCAGGACCTTGAAATGCTTCTTACGAAGCCACTCCTTCGTTGCCCTGGCGGTGTGCTTTGGATCATTGTCATGTTGAAAGACCCAGCCACGTTTCATCTTCAATGCCCTTGCTGATGGAAGGAGGTTTGCACTCAAAATCTCACGATACATGGCCCCATTCATTCTTTCATGTACCCGGATCAGTCGTCCTGGCCCCTTTGCAGAGAAACAGCCCCAAAGCATGATGTTTCCACCACCATGCTTTACAGTAGGTATGGTGTTTGATGGATGCAACTCAGTATTCTTTTTCCTCCAAACACGACAAGTTGTGTTTCTACCAAACAGTTCCAGTTTGGTTTCATCAGACCATAGGACATTCTCCCAAAACTCCTCTGGATCATCCAAATGCTCTCTAGCAAACTTCAGACGGGCCCGGACATGTACAGGCTTAAGCAGTGGGACACGTCTGGCACTGCAGGATCTGAGTCCATGGTGGCGTAGTGTGTTACTTATGGTAGGCCTTGTTACATTGGTCCCAGCTCTCTGCAGTTCATTCACTAGGTCCCCCCGCGTGGTTCTGGGATTTTTGCTCACCGTTCTTGTGATCATTCTGACCCCACGGGGTGGGATTTTGCGTGGAGCACCAGATCGAGGGAGATTATCAGTGGTCTTGTATGTCTTCCATTTTCTAATTATTGCTCCCACAGTTGATTTCCACACTCCAAGCTGGTTGGCTATTGCAGATTCAGTCTTCCCAGCCTGGTGCAGGGCTACAATTTTGTTTCTGGTGTCCTTTGACAGCTCTTTGGTCTTCACCATAGTGGAGTTTGGAGTCAGACTGTTTGAGGGTGTGCACAGGTGTCTTTTTATACTGATAACAAGTTTAAACAGGTGCCATTACTACAGGTAATGAGTGGAGGAAAGAGGAGACTCTTAAAGAAGAAGTTACAGGTCTGTGAGAGCCAGAAATCTTGATTGCTTGTTTCTGACCAAATACTTATTTTCCACCATAATATGCAAATAAAATGAAAAAAAACAGACAATGTGATTTTCTGGATTTTTTTTTCTCAGTTTGTCTCCCACAGTTGAGGTCTACCTATGATGTAAATTACAGACGCCTCTCATCTTTTTAAGTGGTGGAACTTGCACTATTGCTGACTGACTAAATACTTTTTTGCCCCACTGTATAGGCAGACTAATATGACCCAAATTTTCTTATTAGCCCAGTAAAAATCTTTTCCCTCAACTAAACCTGCTGAGCCTTGTATACTCAGAGATCTTATTTATCAACCAGAAGACTAAAGCTATCATTAGTATGCAGGCTAATGTAATCCCTACTACCTCAAAGTTCTTTAGCACCATTAGAGGGCAGTTTGTGCGTATCAGACAGAATAGAAGGTGGATAGACCTATCCTGTCTGTAACGGCGTTTTAACACCGTAATAGTACCTCTAGCACTCTCCAAGAGGACGTACGCAGCCTTCTTTATGCGTATGCCGCCAGAGACGTGTCCTCACATGAATCCTGGCAAGCCAGTTACCATGGAGAGACGCTCCCAAGGGGCAAAAACACAGTAAAGAATTCCTAGTACCCTCAAGGTTGGTTCAATCATTCATGCGCAATCATACGTAGCAGCTTTTAGGTTTCTCCCTCCAGCATACGTATTATGTATCACAAGGATATTCTACGGTTCTTAGCGCTGGTATGTAAGAAGACAGACTATACTGTACCCCAAGAGCCGGTTCAGAACATTTAGCAGAGGGGAGACACAGAATTTGTAAGAATCAATGGCTCTTACCTTCACCGGTGATTTTGATCTGTGTGTCCTCTAGGCCGTCAGTCTGCGGGTGCCGGATTTCAGGATACTGGGGTCTTCTGTTGTAACCAGCCCGCCCAAGGAGACGCCAACTGATGAGTTTGTGATTTGATGTTTATCTCTCAATGGGAGATCGATATGCTGGAAGGTTGCCAGATTTTGATCTGAGGCCTACTCGAGTAGCGGAGAACAAACACACACAGAGACAGGGTATGTATCTGCAGGATGTTCCCCCTTTCCTGATTTAATTAGGTAGCTTATATGCTCATTTGAGTAGGCGGTAACATTACATCATCACATTTCATTGGACAATTGATCATTCAACAGTAAGCATAAATGGTTCCAACCAATCATATTCATATTCGTTAACCAATCAGATTGTACTCGGCTGTTAATTATTAGTATTTGTGTAGACGTGCTGAAAGCTTTAATAGGTCTTGGGTAAATTACACAAGACCCCAATCTTATTCTCATTAATCTAGCCTCATGACAGTTATAGCTCCATTAGCCTCATTAACCTGTCTTACTAAGTATTCATGGCCCCAGTATCTACCTAGCATGTGGACGTGTAGTTTCAATGTCCAACTGGGTGCAGTAAACAGTTTATCCATCACGTACAATTTCTTATGAAGAATAAGGTTATAGGTAATCATTATCATGAGACAGCATTTTCATATACAGAGTATGCATGTAAGACCCCAGAAATACATTGATATTAAAAGGACATACAGAATTCCCTGTCACACTGGAGCAGCATTTACAGGGCCCATTATACACTAGAGCATTAGAAATGGGGCCCATTATGTTTGGAGCATTATTTGGGCCCATAAGACAGTGGAGCTTCATCCATGGGGACCAACATATACTGTAGCATTATGTGGAGCTCATCATATACTGTTTCAAACATTATATGGGACCAATGATTCTGTATGGAGAAATATATGGGCCTCGTCATGAGATGTAAAAAGTGAGGTATTTTTCATTGTACTATACCGCTATTTATCTGCCGTATCGGAGCATGATGAGTTGTGGTATGTGTTAAAGGGGCGCTCTTTCGCCCAGGGCACATGAAAACCTGCAGCCAGCCCTCCCCCCCCCACAACTTTAGCCAAATAACCCCCATTTTTCAGTGCGTAACTTGTATTATGAAGTTAATTAAGGTTGACAAGCTTAAGTAAGAAGAATTGATGCTTTTGGCATTCAAATGGGCACTGTAGGTGTATTTCCTGTCCTCCTCTCACTGCCGACTTTTATTCCCCATTGACTTACATTGGGTTTCGTGTTTCGGGACGACCCCGACTTTTCCCTATAATCGGACGATCTTGCTCGACCCGACTTTTGGAAAAGTCGGATTTCACGAAACGAAACGCGACCCTAAAAAACCAAAAGTCGCTCAACTCTAGTTGTGACGTTATTGTTTCCAGAGACTGTTGGCGCAGCAGTGCTGTAGCGGGAAGTGGATTGTGGTGGTAAGTAGATCTTTTTTTTTTTTCTTTCTACACAATGGCTTCCCTTCATGAAGTTTAAAAATATTAAGGAGAACCACTTTAAGGCCGGGGTCAGACTTGAGAGAAACTCGGACGAGTCTCGCACGTCAATACCCGGCACTGCCGCCGGAACTCGGGAGCGGAGCGTGCGGCTGCATGTCTTTCTATGCCGGTGGCAGTGCCGGGTTTTAAAATGCGAGACTCGTCCGAGTTTCTCGCATGTGTGATCTCGACCTAAGAAAAATACCTGCAGGGCAAAGTAAAGCAATGGGTGATCATTGCCAATTTAAAGTCCTTTTGACCCATCATTACGCCTACTGATCATTCCCACCTAGCTGTAGGTTCATGACCCAGAAGAAATTAAAGGGAGATAGGAGAAAGGAAAAGAAGGGGAAGGAATAAGAGAATAAAATTAGCTTTTATTAATTATTTTATAAAATAGTAAAAATATAAAAAAAAATTCCATACACTCCATTAAGGGTGTATATTGAGTCACTGCTTCATTATGTATCGCGTGTTTATTAAAGCAATGACTCACTAATTCCCGATTGGATCACTTAATTATAAGATATTTATATTTTTTCTAATAATCACTGACTGTTATCACTAATAAGTTAATTAAAGGTCAGGTAATATAATATAAAATTTCATATATTAGGTCATGAGAGCAATTACAGAGGAGTTATCATACAAAATGACTTCTTGCCATTATCAGATTAAGCTATGTAATCTGATACATATACAGGAGCTCTGTATATAGTGTACAGTGTACAGGTAATACAGTGATCACCAGTGACATTATACACAGAAGCTCTGTATATAGTGTCAGTGTACAGGTAATACAGGGATCACCAGTGACATTATACACAAGAGCTCTGTATATAGTGTCAATATACAGGTAATACAGTGATCACCAGTGACATTATACACAGGAGCTCTGTATGTAGTGCCAGTGTACAGGTAATACAGTGATCACCGGTGACATTATACACAGGAGCTCTGTATATAGTGTCAGTGTACAGGTAATACAGGGATCACCAGTGACATTATACACAGGAGCTCTGTATATAGTGTCAGTGTCCAGGTAATACAGTGATCACCAGTGACATTATACACAGGAGCTCTGTATATAGTGCCAGTGTACAGGTAATACAGTGATCACCGGTGACATTATACACAGGAGCTCTGTATATAGTGTCAGTGTACAGGTAATACAGGGATCACTGGTGACATTATACACAGGAGCTCTGTATATAGTGTCAGTGTACAGGTAATACAGGGATCACCAGTGACATTATAAACAGGAGCTCTGTATATAGTGTATAGTGTACAGGTAATACAGTGATCACGGTGACATTATACACAGGAGCTCTGTATATAATGTACAGTGTATCAAGATGGAGACTTAATGGAGAGGTGACCATATATGGTGCAATCCTTGTAGATTGTGAGCCCTCGCGGGCAGGGTCCTCTCTCCTCCTGTACCAGCCATGACTTGTATTGTTTGAGATTACTGTACTTGTATTTATTATGTATACCCCCCTCACATGTAAAGCGCCATGGAATAAATGGCGCTATAATAATAATAACTAATAATAACAATAATAACTATCTCTATTTTATTCTTTAGGTAATTTCCAAAATGTTGGGAAGACTTGCTAAGCAACCATGACTGCCTTTTTTATTTATGAAAACAATGGACAGCCCTAAATTAATGATTGTAATAAATAACATGTGTGAAATAAAAAAATGCTGTCAGAAGGGACCTGACTTTCTAGCAAAAGTCGGCCCTTAACTTATGGGTTGAGGAACCACAGCACACATAGCAGCATCTCACATCGGTATTTGGCCCCATTAACAGTGAAAGTATGTGAGATATCGCACTTTGAACAAAACCAGCTCTGCGCCATCCTTTATTAAACGGATAGCAAACCGTAATGTCATTAGAGCGGTTTCTGATGGGTAATTGCTTAGTAAAGGATGCAGTGGTGCTGGGTTAGATCAAGACATGAGATCTCATGCTTTCACTCTGATGGAGGGCCACGGATGGTTGTGGGATTTTTTTCATTGTATTTAAAGGGGTTTGCCAGGACTCTGATGCTGCAGACTTATCATTAGGAGAAGTCATAAATATCAGATCGGTGGGGGGCCCGATGCCCAACATCCCTGCTGATCAGCTGACTGAACGGGCCATGGTGCACCGAAGGCAGCACAGATCCACACAGTGATGTGGCCCAGAATGGTGCTGTAACTTGCCCCTGTTCACTTGATCAGTGGTAGTGCTGACTCCTGGCATCATGATTGATATTGATAATCTAAGTTATCAGTATGAAAGCCCTGGAAAATCACTTAATTTTTTAATTCTTTATATGGTTATGGGGCATCTAAGACTGGCACACACAGGTATGGGGCATATTTGGCACACAGGTATGGGACTTTTTTTTTTTTTTTTTTGTGCGGTGGTGTGCGCCTTTAATCCTATCCCATCCTGATGAATTTATATATATAAAAATTTGGTTACAAAGTGACTAAACTATTAGATTATCACTAAGTGAGAATTCGCATTGTAATATGTTTGTATAAGATGGATGTATCATAGGGTTAATCCAGTGAGGTACTATTACTAACCTTGAATTAGTGATGCTGGTATTACAGCTGATTCTGGTGGGTGTTACCCAAGGCAGCCTTCTTTGGTTGCTTTTCCTTGATAAGTGCAACATTTAGGCTATGTGCCCACGCAGAGTTTTAAAACGCACACTGAAAACCGGACTCCTTCCCAGAAATCGCGCGTTTTTTTCCGCGCGATTTCACCGCGATTCTGTTCATGATTTTGCCGCGATTTTCTCAAGCACTTTCCAGGCGATTTGAAGCATCGCTTGGAAAGTGATTGACAGGTTGGTCACACTCGTCAAACATAGTGTTTGACAAGTGTGACCAGGTTTTTACTATTGAGGCCGCCTATGCGGCATCAATAGTAAAAGATAAAATGTTAAAAATGATGAAAAAATAAAAAATCGGTGTATATTTACCTTCCGACGTCCCGCGCTGCATTCCCGGGCCTCAACATTCCCAGCAATGCCTTGCGAGACCTGTGATGACGTAGTCTCGCGTTACTATAGCGATCTCGCGAGACCACGTCATCACAGGGCCTTGCCGCAAGGCATTACTGGGAACGCTGAGGCCGGGAATGCAGTGCGGGACGCCGGAAGGTAAATATACCCCGATTTTTAATTTTTTACTCTTTTTTTACAGGGGTATGGTACCCAGGGCCTGGAGGACAGTCTCCTCTCCTCCACACTGTGGGTACCAACAGCACATGAGACGCTTAACTTCCCCATAGTGGGCATAGCCACATGCGGGAAGTAAGCAATTCTCATGCATTCTTATTCCTAGCGATTCTGCACAATAGAATGATCATGCTGCGATTTTTTCCGCGATGCGATTCCGCCGTGGAAAAAAGCGCAGCATTAGCACAGCATGTGCGGAATGCCATAGGAATGCATGGGGGGCGTTCTGTACACGATTTTTAAACATTTTCGCAGCGTTTTCGCGCCGAAAATCGCAGCAAAAACGCTTAAAAATCGCATTGTGGGCACACAGCCTCATCCAGTATTTTATGCTATGATTAAGGGTCAAACATGATCCAAAACGCATAAGCCTACACATGCTTTTATTACATGGTATTGTAATTTTTAATGATGGACTAAATAAAGGCTTTTTTTCATTTTTCTATATCGTGTGCTGGAACTACAAAAGTTTTTTGGCACACAAAGGTATGGGGCATCTTGGACTGGCACACAGGTATGGGTCATCTGGGACTTGCACACACAGGTATGGGGCATCTGGGACTGACACACAGGTATGGGGCATCTTGGACTGGCACACACAAGTATGGAGCATCTGCGACTGGCGCACAGGTATGGTGCATCTGGGACTGACACACACAGGTATGGTGCATCTGGGACTGACACACACAGGTATGGGGCATCTAGGACTGACACACACAGGTATGGTGCATCTGGGACTGACACACACAGGTATGGTGCATCTGGGACTGACACACACAGGTATGGTGCATCTGGGACTGACACACACAGGTATGGTGCATCTGGGACTGACACACACAGGTATGGTGCATCTGGGACTGACACACAGGTATGGGGCATCTGGGACTGACACACACAGGTATGGGGCATCTGGGACTGACACACACAGGTATGGGGCATCTGGGACTGACACACACAGGTATGGTGCATCTGGGACTGACACACACAGGAATGGTGCATCTGGGACTGACACACAGGTATGGGGCATCTTGGACTGGCACACACAAGTATGGAGCATCTGCGACTGGCACACAGGTATGGTGCATCTGGGACTGACACACACAGGTATGGTGCATCTGGGACTGACACACACAGGTATGGTGCATCTGGGACTGACACACACAGGTATGGTGCATCTGGGACTGACACACACAGGTATGGTGCATCTGGGACTGACACACACAGGTATGGTGCATCTGGGACTGACACACACAGGTATGGTGCATCTGGGACTGACACACACAGGTATGGTGCATCTGGGACTGACACACACAGGTATGGTGCATCTGGGACTGACACACACAGGTATGGTGCATCTGGGACTGACACACACAGGTATGGTGCATCTGGGACTGACACACACAGGTATGGGGCATCTTGGACTGGCACACACAAGTATGGAGCATCTGCGACTGGCGCACAGGTATGGTGCATCTGGGACTGACACACACAGGTATGGTGCATCTGGGACTGACACACACAGGTATGGGGCATCTGGGACTGACACACACAGGTATGGTGCATCTGGGACTGACACACACAGGTATGGGGCATCTGGGACTGACACACACAGGTATGGTGCATCTGGGACTGACACACACAGGTATGGTGCATCTGGGACTGACACACACAGGTATGGAGCATCTGCGACTGGCGCACAGGTATGGTGCATCTGGGACTGACACACACAGGTATGGGGCATCTGGGACTGACACACACAGGTATGGTGCATCTGGGACTGACACACACAGGTATGGGGCATCTGGGACTGACACACACAGGTATGGTGCATCTGGGACTGACACACACAGGTATGATGCATCTGGGACTGACACACAGGTATGGTGCATCTGGGACTGACACACACAGGTATGGAGCATCTGCGACTGGCGCACAGGTATGGTGCATCTGGGACTGACACACACAGGTATGGGGCATCTGGGACTGACACACACAGGTATGGTGCATCTGGGACTGACACACACAGGTATGGTGCATCTGGGACTGACACACACAGGTATGGAGCATCTGCGACTGGCGCACAGGTATGGTGCATCTGGGACTGACACACACAGGTATGGGGCATCTGGGACTGACACACACAGGTATGGGGCATCTGGGACTGACACACACAGGTATGGGGCATCTGGGACTGACACACACAGGTATGGTGCATCTGGGACTGACACACACAGGTATGGTGCATCTGGGACTGACACACACAGGTATGGTGCATCTGGGACTGACACACACAGGTATGGGGCATCTGGGACTGACACACACAGGTATGGTGCATCTGGGACTGACACACACAGGTATGGGGCATCTGGGACTGACACACACAGGTATGGTGCATCTGGGACTGACACACACAGGTATGGTGCATCTGGGACTGACACACACAGGTATGGGGCATCTGGGACTGACACACACAGGTATGGTGCATCTGGGACTGACACACACAGTTATGGTGCATCTGGGACTGACATACACAGGTATGGTGCATCTGGGACTGACACACAGGTATGGGGCATCTGGGACTGACACACACAGGTATGGTGCATCTGGGACTGACACACACAGGTATGGTGCATCTGGGACTGACACACACAGGTATGGTGCATCTGGGACTGACACACACAGGTATGGTGCATCTGGGACTGACACACAGGTATGGTGCATCTGGGACTGACACACAGGTATGGGGCATCTGGGACTGGCACTCCAGATTGGAAACTTTTTACAGCATTCCAAAATGCTGTGAAAATGGCTGTAATGGAGGTGACCGTACTTCATATGGAAAAATCCTGGTGACAGGTTCACTTTATGTTCCCTAGTGGGATGAAAAAAATAAAAAGTGTCAGGTGAGGTCAGCGGCAGGGTCTGGCACCACTTTGCCAGTTCTGTTGCTGATTATTATGCACTGTGTGTTATCTGCATTGTGTCTTTGCTCTGGGTCAATAGGCAAACTTTATGTGTATGTTTTAGAAAGATATCATTAGGTATAGGTTCTTATGTAGCACACTAGATGGAGGCCCGATGCTATCACATTGGGAGGGCGGTAATGCCATGATGGGGGCAGGCTTTGCAGCATTGAGAATCTGCCCCCCCATGTGCTCATCCACCTAAGTTCATTTTAAAAATTGTCTGTGTCTGACCATGTACAGAACATACCACAGCTCCTGGGCAGGGGAGGAAGCAAAAGACAATACTGACAATACAGCAGGAGATCGCAGAGGATACATTTTGTGAAGTAAAATATTGTTTAAAAACAGTCAGTGAAATATTTTACCTCACAAAATGAATCCTCTGTGACCCCCTGCTGTAATGTCAGTATTGTATTTTGCTTCCTCCCCTGCCCAGGAGATGTGGTATGCTCCGTACATGGTCAGCCACAGACAATTTTTAAACTGAACTGTCGTTTGTGGTAAAACCCCTTTAATGTGACCAGCTTCCTCTGCCTGTAGACACATCGCACATCTGCCGCCGGGATCAGCCAAATGAGTCACTGCGCCTGTGTCCCAATATGGCAGTTGGTGAACTTCTGCCGCTTGGAATTCTGGGATATGGACACATCTGGATGGAACAGGATGTGAAGACATTACAAGGTAAGTATATATATTAGTTTTATATATTTTGATAAGACGCCAATTATTTTTGTTTGTGGGGGCACGCCGTACCAATGTAACAATTTCTAATATCAGATGTATACCATTTATGATTGAAAAAAATATATTTTCCTAAACAATTCTAGATTTTTTTCATAATAGACGTACACAGGACTTTTTAGGCTTCGACATAAAAATTGTATCATGCGCTATTAAATGTCATGCTAAAACTGTGTGCCACGTTCAGATCATGCTAAAAACTTCCGCCAGTTCTAGACAATCACTTTGCACAATGTTGCACTGATTGTATTAATGTTTGTAGAGCATTTCCTTGATATAAAAAATATGATTTTTTTTTCTCATTTTTTTTCCAGTCTTTTTAAATAAATGGAAGAAATATTGAACCAGCTTCAGTGCCAATTTACCTGGGATTTCAAAATTGAGGATAAACTTAATTGTCTTCACGTCCTTACAAATGTAGGGATGAAAATTAATTAATGCCTAATAAAAGACTGTGAAAAATGATGTTGATCTCCATGAGTTCATTCATCCTCATTGCTTGCGTTGAGAAACATGTGATGGTGTCTCCGCGGCTTGTGTTTTGCATGTTTTTGCATATTTCCCATAAGGGATGGGGGCATTGCTCTAGAATCACTGCGTTGAGAAACATGTGATGGTGTCTCTGCAGTGTTGGATGTTGATCTCCATGAGTTCATTCATCCTCATTTTTCACAGCTCACAGTGCATGTCAGACCAAATGAGAATCATGAGGTCAAAGGAACTGGCCAAGGAGCTCAGAGACAGAATTGTGGCAAGGCACAGATCTGGCCAAAGTTACAAAATAATTTCTGCAGTACTTAAGGTTGATAAGAGCATAGTGGCCTCATAATTCTTAAGTGGAAGAAGTTTGGACCACCAGAAGTCTTCCTAGACCTGAACATCCAACCAAACTGAGCAATCGTGGGAGAAGAGCCTTGGTGAGAGAGGTAAAGAAGAACCCCAAGATCACTGTGTCTGAGATTCACAGATGCAGTAGGGAGATGGGAGAAAGTTCCAAAAAGTCAACTATCAATGCAGGCCTCCCCCAGTCAGGCCTTTATGGCAGAGTAATCCACAAAACTAAGTATAATCCAGCGGGTGATCTCCCGCTGGATTATACTTCGCTTGTGGATTGCTCTGGACTGGCTGCTCAGCCTTTTTCCTTGCGAGTATGGAAGTGGAAGAACCTTTACACAAGGTGAGCTGACTTTATTTTTCATTCTTTATGGCAGAGTGGCCCAACAGAAGCCTCTCCTCAGTGCCAGACATATGACAGCCCACATAGAGTTTGCTAAAAAACACATGAAGGACTCCCAGGCTATGAGAAATAAGATTCTCTGGTCTAATGAGACGAAGATAGACCTTTTTGTTGTTAATTCTAAGCGGTATGTGTGGAGAAAACCAGGCACTGCTCATCACCTGCCCAATACAATCCCAACAGTGAAACATGGTGGTGGCAGCATCATGCTATGGGGGTGTTTTTCAGCTGCAGGGACAGGACGACTGGTTGCAATTGAAGGAAACATGAATGCGGCCAAGTACAGAGATATCCTGAATGAAAACCTCTTCCAGAGTGCTCTGGACCTCAGACTTGGCCGAAAGTTCACCTTTCAACAAGACAATGATCCTAAGCACACAGCTAAAATAACAAAGGAGTGGCTTCAGAACAACTCTGTGACCATTCTTGACTGGCCCAATATTGAGCAAAGGGTCTGAATACTTATGACCGTGTGATATTTCAGGTTTTCTTTTTAAATAAATTTGCAAAAATTTCTACATTTCTTTTTTTCAGTCAAGATGGGGTGCAGCGCGTACATTAATGAGAAAAAATTAACTTTTTTGAATTTACAAAATGGCTGCAATGAAACAAAGTGAAAAAGTTAAAGGGGTCTGAATACTTTCTGTACCCACTGTAATACAATCGTCATATTATCTATAATAAATACTGAAGACATAGCTTCAGCCCAAAGACTGAGGCATGGTGCCTATCAAAAGATAAAAGAATGGAAATGCTCCCATTACGAATATGTAAACCAGGACAGAATTGGAGCAAAAGAACACCATCAAATGTAAAAAGCAATTTATACTTTATTAATCCAAAGGTAAAAACATTATACATGCCAATAATAAGGCCTTTATAGAAGGAGAAAACCAGCGACCAAGGGTAAGCGGCATTTATACTATTATATATGGGCATATTGATTTGGTTATCACTATGTATTATTTTATTGTTCATTTGCCCGTCTTTTTGTATACAGACACTGTGTAGGACTTGCCCTTTTATTTTCTAATGTGGATGTGTATACTTATGATGTTTGGCCGCAGCGTTATTATGTGTACCCCTGTATTGGCCGCAGTATTTCTTCCTTTTCTCCTTCTTATTCTGTCCTGGTTTACATTTTCTCTGCTCTATGTACAAACAGGAAGTCTCTTGTGCCTGCAGAAATCATTCCCTTCTTCAACTGCGGACCCAGCTCCTTCCACATACAGCTTAGGCTGATTTCACACTTGCGTTTTTTTCCTATACTTAACATGGGTGCACATAGACATGCGTTTGAACGAGTTTGTATGCGCATGCGTCTTTTTGTAGTGTGCGCCCGGGCGCACAAAATGCATCCTGTTGCATTTTTTGTGCGTCCGACCTGTCTCAAAAAAACGCATGCGCACAAAATTCACCCAAAAACACATTATAGTCTATGGGAGCGCTGACGTGTGCATGGTAATGCGCACGTCAGTGCAAAAAAAGCATGCGTTTTTTTTAAAAAACATGCGCAAAAACACAAAAAATGCATCAAAACGCATGATGCGTTTTTTTATGTGTGTTTGCACTGAGCACGCAGCGCAAAAAAACTCAAGTGTGAAAGTAGCCTTAGAAGGATTCAGCAAGTCAGCTTTTAATTATGTGATATCAATATACGTAATGAAAAACAGAAGACTTAACTGTGTAGAAAGGCAAAATAAGCAATTGTAAGTACACAGTGTTAGGTGACGGGATTATCCCTCTGTATGGGGAAGATTCCAAGCCTTGTCTGCCTCTGTGGTCTCCCATTCTGCTTCGGCTGCAGTGGGAGCTGCTCAGCAAAGATGTTGGTCTTAGCGTCTTGCTCAGACTCATGCTGTTTGCTTGGTTACTGTTGGCTCTCCAGCCAAAGCTATAGTAACTAGCAATAGGCAGCGGTGAACAGACATTCCAGAGGTTAAGTCATAGCTCCCATTGTCCCGGATTGCCCCGCCCACCCGTTATCCCGCCCAGGACTCTATTTTTCCGCCCTGCAGTGAGATTAGCCGCACACCCCCCCTTGCACCCCATCCTCGCCCTCCCGGAGACCCACCACAGCAACCCCTCACAGCCAGCAATGACACAGCTAGGCTGTTCTCTTCTGTGCACACAGGACCTGTGATGAGGTCACAGGAGGGGAGGAGTCAGGGGTCACATCACATGATCAGGAGCCTCGGTGTATGCAGGACTCTGCTGTGCTAGTTGTCATGGTGCTGAATGAAGGAAGTTCATGCGTGAGGTCGGTAGAGGTTTACAAGGTGGATGTAGCAGAGCTGCGCGTGTACAAGGTGTACGGAGCAGACATGTGTGTACAAGGTGTACGGAGCGGAGATGTGTGTGTACGAGGTGTACAGTGCAGAGATGTGTGTATGAGGTGTACAGAGCGGAGCCGCATGTGTACGAGGTGTACGGAGCAGAGAGATGTACGGAGCGGAGCCTCGTGTGTATGAAGTGTACGGAGTGGAGCCGCATGTGTATGGGGTGTACGGAGCGGAGCCGTGTGTGTATGAGGTGTACGCAGCGGAGCCGTGTGTGCACAAGGCATACAAAGTGGAACCAAGTGAGTATGAGGTGTGTGGAGCCATGCTTGTACAAGGTGTATGGTGGGGAGCATTCATAGCTCCCAACTGTCCCAGATCCAGTGGGACAGTCCCGATTTTGAGTCTGCCCCACTGCCCCGCCGGGAGGTTACTTTTCCCATGGACACAGGAGTACACGACGGAGCCCCGAGGAGCACTTTAAAATTTGCACGTGACGTTTCAGCGGAAGTGACGTGCTAGAAGCTGACCGGAAATGAGGTAATTTAGGGAAGAGATTGTGACGGAACCTTGGAGGCACTTCAGGGAATGCTTCAGATCCATCACCGTGTCCTCCTCCGACAGCGTGAACAGCGGGATCGCCTTGGACTCGGGGATGTTGGCCTTTTGAGCGGATCATGATATGTCCTGCATCAGGAGGCTCAGGTGGGCATTACAATGGGAGCAGGGATGCTATAGTATCTTTATAGAAACTTTATTTGTTTCTATCTGTTTCTCTCTCTCTTCTTTCTTTCTTTCTTTCTTTCTTTCTTTCTTTCTTTCTATCTCTGTTCTTTCTTTCTTTCCCCTCTTCCTCTCTCTAT
Organism: Dendrobates tinctorius; assembly: GCF_039654945.1. NCBI lineage: Eukaryota > Metazoa > Chordata > Amphibia > Anura > Dendrobatidae > Dendrobates > Dendrobates tinctorius. The sequence continues at coordinate 18,566,453 of NW_027361727.1, read as the reverse complement.
GTTCTTTCTTTCTTTTTTTCTTTCCCTTCTTTCTTTTTCTTTCCTTCTTTCTCTCTCTGCTCATTATTTCTTTCCCCTCTTTCTTTCTCCCTCTCTGTTCTTTCTTTCCCCTCTTTCTTTTTTTCTCTCTCTCTCTGTTCTTTTTTTCTGTCCACTCTTTCTTTCTCTCTCTGTTCTTTCTTTCTTCCTTTCTCTTTGTTCTTTCTGTATTTCTTTCCCCTCTTTCTTTCTCTCCCTCTCTGTTCTTTCTTCCCCTCTTTTTTTTCTCTTTCTGTTCTTTTTTTCTGCCCACTCTTTCTTTCTCTCTCTTCTTTTTCTTTCTTTCTTTTCTTTTTCTCTGCTCTTTCTTTTTCTCTTCCTCTCTGTTCTTTCTTTCCCCTCTTTCTTTTTTCTCTCTCTGTTCTCTTTTTCTGTCCACTCTTCCTTTCTCTCGCTGTTCTTTTTTTCTGTCCCCTCTTTCATTCTCTCTGTTCCTTTCTTTCTCTCTCTGTTTCTTTCTTTCCCCTTTTTTCTTTATTTCTTTCGCTCTCTCTGTTCTTTCCTTCTTCCCCCTCTTTCTTTCTCTTTCTCTCTGTTTGTTCTTTCTCTCTAACTCTGTTCTTTCTCTCTGTGTTCTTTCTTTCTCTTTCTTTCTCTCTCTGCTCTTTCTTTCCCATCTTTCTTTCTCTCTATCTCTGTTCTTTCTTTTTTTCCCCTCTTTCTTTCTTTCTTTCTCTCTCTCTGATCTTTATTTCCCCTCTTTCTTTCTCTCACCTTCTGTTCTTTCTTTCCCCTCTTTCTTTTTTCTCTCTGTTATTTTTTTCTGTCCTATCTTTCATTCTCTCTGCTCTTTCTTTCATTCCCTGTTTCTTTCCCCTCTTTCTTTCTCTCTCTCTGTTCTTTCTTTCTTTCCTCTTTCTTTCTCTTTCTCTTGGTTCTTTCTTTCACTTTCTTTCCCCTCTTTTTTCTCTCTCTAATATTTCTTTCTTTCTCTCTCTAATCTTTCTTTTTTTCTCTCTCTGTTCTTTTCTTTCTTTCTCTCTCTGTTCTTTCTTTCCCCTCTTTCTTTCTGTTCTTTCTCTCTCTCTGTTATTTCTTTCCCATCTTTCTTTCTCTCTCCTTCTCTGTTCTTTCTTTCTTTACCTTCTTTCTTTCTTTCTCTTTCTTTCTCTCTCTGTTCTTTCTTTCCCATCTTTCTTTCCCCTCGTTCTTTTTCTCTCTCTCTCTGTTTTTTTTCTGCCCCCTCTTTCTTTCTCTCTGTTCTTTCTTTCCTTCCTTCTCTCTTTCTTTCTCTCTCTGTTCTTTCTTTCCCCTCTTTCTTTCTCTCTCCCTCTGTTCTTTCTTTCCCCTCTTTCTTTTTTTCTCTCTCTCTATGTTTTTTCTGTCCCCTCTTTATTTCTCTCTCTGTTCTTTTTCTTTCTCTCTCTGTTCTTTCTTTCTCTTTCTTTCTCTCTGATCTTTCTTTCCCCTCTTTCTTTCTCTCTCCCTCTGTTCTTTCTTTCCCCTTTCTTTTTTTTCTTTCTCTGTTATTTTTTTCTGTCCTGTCATTCTTTCTCGCTGTTCTTTCTTTCATTTTCTCTGTTTCTTTCTTTCCCCTCTTTCTTTCTCTCTCTGTTCTGCTTCTTTCTCTCTCTAATATTTCTTTCTTTCTATCTCTCCGTTCTTTCTTTCTCTCTCTGTTCTCTTTCTTTCCCCTCTTTCTCTCTGTTCTCTCTCTGTTCTTTCTTTCCCATCTTTCTTTCTCTCTTCCTCTGTTCTTTCTTTCTTTCTTTCCCCTCTTTCTTTTTTTCTCTCTCTCTGTTCTTTTTTCTGTGCCCTCTTTCATTATCTCTGTTCTTTCTTTTTCTCTTTCTGTTTCTTTCCTTCCCCTCTTTCATTCTTTCTCTCTTTCTTTCTCTCTCGGTTCTTTCTTTCTCTCTCCCTCTGTTCTTTCTTTCTTTCTTTCCCCTTTTTTTTCTCTCTCTCTGTTCTTTTTTTCTGTCCCCTCTTTATTTCTATCTCTGTTCTTTCTTTTTGTATTTCCCCTCTTTCTCTGCTCTCTTTCCCCTTTCTTTCTCTCTCTGTTCTTTCTCTCCCTCTCTGTTCTTTCTTTTTTTCTTTCTCTCTCTCCTTTCTTTCTCTGTTTTCTTTTTCTCTCTTTGTTCTTTCTTTCTTTCTTTCTTTTCCTCAGTACCAGTCAGTGTTCCAACAGTACCAGCCACTGTGCCCATAATGCCAGCCACTGTGCCCTCAGTACCAGTCAGTGTGATCAACAGTGCTAAATGGGGCGGTTGGGGCGTGGACATGGGTGTGACTACTTGTGAAATAGGTGTGGTCGGGGCATGGCCTAAAATTTGCCACAACGTGCATAGCCTTTGTCCCTCTTTCCCTTTTTCAAAAGTTGGGAGGTATGGCTAAGTTCAGAAATCACCCTGCTGAGAATACTCATGAGGTTGCGACATCTCATGGTGATCGGTCATCAGCTGCTCGGGTGATGTGGCGATTCCGGATTGGTCCACGAGCAAGGTCCTTTCTGACTTGACTTGAACAGAATGTATAAAAGGTTCTCTGGAGCACTCGCAGGCACGCTAATATCATATGTATTTGGGGTGTTGGTGGATATGGAGCACCCGCCAGGGCAAGTGGGGTACTCAGTACCGGACCGCTTCTTAAAGGGGCAGTGATGACCCGGTCCGTGGCCCTGGGCATCCAATAAAAGGGGTGTATTTACAAGGGAATGAGAAATAAAGAGTTTTTGTGGTAAGGGTTTGTGACGCCACATGTGGTATCTGGTCAGAGGCGACCAGCACTGCAGTGCAGATCCTCTGGGACAGATGGTGTGATGCAGCAGTGTTGGAATAGCTCTGCACAGGCAGAGCTGTAGTCCCAGGGCAATGGTGATTGGTTGTAGATGTAATAGCTGCTGATGTTAGATGCAGCAGTGCTGAATGAGTATGAAGGCAAGAATTCAAAGGACACAGTGGGATGCAGTTCCAAATCTTTACTCACAGTTCTGGTGCACACAGATGCCCACTTCAGTACCGTGTTCTTCAGGTGAGGGGATCAGTCAACTCCTAGATCAATGAAGTACACCTTTCCAGCACTCTCTTCAGTATTATCAGGAACACTGCACTGTACTTGCTCACTGAGCCAGTGCGCGTGTCCTGAGTGTCATGATCCTGTCAGCGCCGGCGTGCAGCCTCCACTGAGGAGGGACTCACCCGCACTGTAGGGGTACAGGAGTCAGGTACAGCCAGAAAGTACCATTGCACAGGACCTGTGGATGCTGAAGTTTAGCAAGCAGACACGGGACCTACGGTCATGTGACTGCAAGGGGGCGGGGCTTAGCATCCTGCTTAGTGAGATGGAAAGACACTATACAGAATTACTCAGAGTCAGGCAAAACGGGGTTCATACACAGAGATAGCCGTAACGTACTAGGATGAGACAGAGCGGATAGTCAGGGCCAAGCAGCAGTCAAAACCAAACAGACATAGAAGGTACCAAGCAGAATCCAAAGCAATATCCAGAGAACAGACTGAGTCATACACAGATTATCAAGCAACCAGAACACAGCACAAACACACTCAGGGGTCACCACACTATGCCAAGGGCAAGAGTATAACTGACAGGGATGGGAGCGTCCTGAGGCTATAAGAAGCCTCTCCCAGAATCAGGGAGAGGCCACAATCATAGCCCCAGGTGTGCAGGTAAGACTGCACCGGGATCACAACCTTTAACCCCAGAAATGCCAGTCATCAGCACTGGTTCCAGACCTTAACCCCACGTGTGCGAGTCAAACCCGCACTGAGATCATGACAAGTATATTCATTACCTGGCTGTCTCCACAGTGCTGCTTTCCACTTGCCGTCCCTCTCAGCACCTCACAGTCAGACTCCCAGGCCAGCTGCCGCGGATCCTGTCGGAAGACGTGCACAGTTCATTCCATTGATCCTATCTGGCTGCGTTTCCAGAGAAGATAACTGTGGTAGTTGGCTGTGGCCCCTAAAGTTGCCACAGCTGTCGGCTTGCTAGTTAAGTCTCGTTGTCCACTCCACTAGACTAAGGGCCGAGACCCTTCTGCGACCTGGATTCTCCCCCACCTGACGTCCGTCAGCGTGGAACGAGCCCCACGGGGAGCACTAGTAAATAATAATAATCTTTATTTTTATATAGCGCTATCATATTCCGCAGCACTTTACAGTTTGCACACATTATCATCACTGTCCCCGATGGGGCTCACAATCTAAATTCCCTAGCAGTATGTCTTTGGAACTCTCTACCCGTGCCTCTGGGAGAACCCCTTTTCCCTCTCAGGGAACTTCCTTTCCAAGATTACTCCGTCCAGCAGCTCCTCCTGACTACAAGCTGCTCCAACTACGTCCTCTCTCTTCCTCCCTCTAAGGGGAACTGTCCCAACTTCCTACAGTTCTCTCGCTCTCAACCTAAGCTCCACCCACCTCCCAACACCCTTCATGAACCAAGCAGGGGCCATATAGGGTGCTCTGCTGTTATAAGTGTGTGTGGGATGTAGGTGTGTGAGTGTGGTCAGGTAGAATCATAGAATCGTAGAGTTGGAAGGGACCTCCTGGGCCATCTGGTCCAACCCCCTGCTCAAAGCAGGATTCGCTATGTCATCCCAGACAGATGTCTGTCCAGCCTCTGTTTGAAGACTTCTATTGAAGGAGAACTCACCACCTCTCGTGGCAGCCTGTTCCACTCATTGATCACTCTAGCTGTCAAAAGTTTTTTCTAATATCTAATCTGTGTCTCCTCCCATTCAGTTTCATCCCATTGCTTCTAGTCTTTCCTTGTGCAAATGAGAATAAAGATGATCCTTCTACAATGTGACAGCCCTGTAGATATTCGTAGATAGCTAGTAAGTCTCCTCTCAGTCGTCTCTTCTGCAAGCTAAACATTCCCAAATCCTGCAACCTTTCCTCATAAGACAGGGTTTGCAGACCGGTCACCATTCTGGTCGCTCTTTTCTGAACTTGCTCCAGTTTGTTGATGTCTTTTTTAAAATGTGGTTCCCAAAACTGGACACAATATTCCAGATGAGGTCTGACCAAAGAGGAGTAGAGGGAAATAATGACTTCACGTGATCTAGGTGTCTCCATCTTACCAGGATAGTGGAATACTAGACCTCTGGGTGAGGCGACTGAACCCTCAGTGGCGCCACAGATATACTACCACCCTGTGTGCACGTGTGCCGTTTCAAGCACGGTGATTGTGTGTCTAGGCAGGCAGTGTAGGGTGGGAACTACCGTTTGGTAGTTTGGTTATCTGATTCCGGGCATCCTAAGTCGCATGTGCAGTTAGCACAGCTGAGTGTCAGAGCGTGCACAACCACCAACCTAGACTTCCCTGAGGGGTAGCTATAGGGACCCCAACTAGCATCATTACCGCTATGCTCCTGTGACGTCTAACAGGGTATAGTCTCGAGTGCTTCCTCTTGTAATACCACTCTGTGGAGTAACAGAGTCAAGTATTTTGCACTCTGGTCACACTGAGTGACATTTAACTTGGTGTGTTTATGGTGCTTCGCTCCGCCATTGTTGAATAGCTGCGGTTTCCCATCACCGCACAGTGTGGACCCCGGGTTGCGATCGCACATTACCATCTTTTATATTCAGTGCGATCCTCTAACCCTAACACACAGTGCTGTACAATAGGATAACTGCAATATATTCAGAGGATAAAGTTTAATGAGAGGAGGAGAGTTTCTTTAACCCCTTAACCCCCCAAGCCTGTTTGAACCTTCACGAACAGGATAAATTTTACAATTCTGACCAGTGTAATGAGATTATAACTCTGGAATGCTTCTATGGATTGCACTGAGTCTGAGAACGTTTTATTGTGACATATTGTACTTCATGATAGTGGTAAAATTTCTTCGATATGACTACCGTTTATTTGGGGAAAAAAATGAAAATTTGGTGAAAATGTTGCAATTTTCAAACTTAATTTGTATGCCCTTAAATCTGAGCGTTATGTCACATAAAATAGTTAATAAATATCATTTCCTACATGTCTACTTTACATCAGCACAATTTTTAAAACATTTTTTTTTGTTAGAATGTTATAAGGGTTAAAAGTTGACCAGCAATTTCTCATTTTTTCAACAAAATTTACAAAACCATTTTTTTTAGGAACCATCTCACATTGGAAGTGACATTGAGGGGCTTTTGTGACAGGAAATACCAAAAAGCGACACCATTCTAAAAACTGCACCTCTCAAAGTGCTCAAAACCACATTCAAGAAGGGTAGCAGGAAATAATGGGCCCCAAAATTTGCTGTACAATTTCTCCTGAGCATTAGAGGATGCCATGTAACGTTTGGATGTGCCTAAACAGTGGAAATCCCCACAAATGACACCAATTTGGAAACTACACTCCTCAAGCCCTCAAGGAATTTATCTAAATGTGTGATGAGCCCTTGAACCCTCAGGTGCTTCACCAATTTTTTCATTTCCACAAGGATGGCAGGAGAAAATGCACTCCAAAATTTGTTGATAAAATTCTCCTGAGTACAATTATACCCCATATGTTGTCAAAAACTACTTTTGAGGCACAGTACAAAGCTCAGAAGGGAAGAAGCATTACATTGGAGTTCAGATATTGTTGGAATGGTTTGAGGGTGCCATGCCCCATTGGCAGAGCCCCTGAGGTGCCACAAGAGAAGCCCCCCGATATATAACCTCATTTTACAAACTACATTACCCAATGAATTCATCTAGGAGGGCAGTGATCATATTGACACCACATGTGCTGCACAGATTTTTATACTTTTGGGCGGCGAAGAAAGAATAATTACATTTTCACCACTAAAATGTTGTTTTAGCCCCAAGTTTTTAATTTTTCTAAGGGCTAATAGGAAAACATGGACCTTAGTGTCATGGACATACCATGACAGAGAGGAGCCAGAAGAACGCAGCATGTGATTTCTCCTACTCCTACACTGATTAAAAGCACTTCTTATTAAACTGTGCCGGTTGCTTTTAGCAGTGCAAGGGTTAATCTGCTCAGTTGAGAGCTCTTAGAAGCTTTCCTGTGTTAAGGCTCCCAGCTGTTCACTGTTAGCAGTCATTTTATATCTAATAAGAGAGGGGACTATGTAATAAAAGAGGGCACTGTGAATAACAAAATTAATAAGAATGCACTATGTAAGAGACAACACTGTACATAACAGCAGAGGAAGCTATATAATATGGGATGGGACCATATAAATCTAGATAGAAAGGTACGTAATAAGAGACAGTGTTATGCATAATAACAGAGTAAACTATGTAAATAAGGACAGTGTTATACATAAGTGAGTACACTATATACTAAGGGACTGTGCTATACATAATAAGTGAATATACTACATACTAAGGGACTGTGCTATACATAAGAAGTGAGTACACTATATACTAAGGGACTGAGCGATGCATAATAAGGCTACATTCCTGTGTCTGTGTGTAGTGTCGGTGTGCTGTCAGCTTTTACAGACCATTGAGCATGTCCTATTCTGATCCTCAAAATCAGATCAGAACAGAATATTCTCTGACCTTAACAGATCTCATTCTGAGATCCGTGATTTTCATGTATGTGTGAATGGACCTATAAAACTCTGAGTCCGTGTGCCGTCCGATAAAAAAAAACCTTGAAGCACCGGCTCAGAAACCAGTGAATTCCCACAGTGCACAGTGCCTGCGCTGGGGATTTCATAACTCTGCAGTCACTCAGAATGACTGTGGACTTATTGATTTTGACGGGACAACCCTTTTAATCATTGGAGAAGAGAGTCTCTGTTTTTTCCTGTCAGATCTATGGAGATAGATAATAGATAGAGATAGATATAGACAGAGCGCCAGACATATGGACAAATGATTGAACAATCCCCCAACACAGGGTTCCCCAACTCCAGTCCTCAAGGCCCACCAACAAATCATGTGTTCAGGATTTCCTTAGTATTGCTTAGGTGATAATTGCTTCACCTGTGCAATACAAAGAAAATCCTGAAAACATGATCTGTTGGTGGGCCTTGAGGACTGGAGTTGGGGAACTCTGCCCCAACATACTATAAATTTTTACAGCTGTGGAGCTTATTGTACAGCTTTTTATAAAATAAATAAATGAAAAAAAATGATGTGGGTCCCCTTGTGAGATAACAGGTACGCGGGATGCAGTGACGAGTAGGAGATAGAGCAAGAGTTAAAGGGTTTATTACAGGGGTTACACCACGAAGGGAGAGAATAGGTTTATGAGGGGAGGAAAACTGAGTATTATGTCAGGGTAAGAAAAATTGTTCATGAAATGGGTTAACTTATCAGTCTGATGGTGTCCGGGCTTTGAAGGCTTGTAATCCCATGGTGGCTCTGCAAATGACGCGTGAAGGCTCTGGCGTGATCCTGAAGAAAGTTGAGGCACTGTTTCCCGACAAAAGCGGCATATTCTGGCTTTCCTAGGTGAGGTCCTGCATTCCCGGGACAATGTACGTGCTGTGGCACAGTCTGCTGTACCGCCGAAGCATGAGTCAGTTCAGAGGCGGAGGCGGAGGTGAGCCTGTCCGGCCCTGTATGATTCACCTGGTCAGTGTTAGGGTTCTAGGGAGAAACCCGAAAGTGGACCCTCTGGGTCGTGACTCCAGAGCCCCCACGGGCGAGCGGACCAGATGAAGACCACCCCCTGTACAGGAAATGTTAGGGGCAGGCCCTAGGGAGATGGAACCACAATGGCGGGAGCCAAATGGGTGACTTAGGGCAACACAGGAACGATAAGGAGGAAGGCCGAGGTGAGAGCAGAGTATGGCAATGAGCCGGTAGATTCCAAGAGCAGAGGACTACGGAAGACAAGATGGAGCGGAAGAACCTGGAGCTGGCAGAGTCTTGAAGCTGAAAGAGAGGAAGGGCAAAAAATGAGTGTGGTGGACACAGGGCTGGCAAGTACAGCAGAGACACAGGACAGGCAGACGGGACAGAGACACAGGGCTGACAAGAGAGGCAGAGACACTGAGCGGACAGGCACGGCTGAGACACAGAGCAGACTGGTAATGGCAAAGACACAAGGCAGGTGGACAGTAGCAAAAGGGACACAGGGCTGACAGACTGAGTAGAGACACTGGGTGGACAGGCACGGCTGAGACACAGGGCAGACTGGTAATGGCAGAGACACAAGCCAGGCAGGCAGTGGCAAAGAGTGCACAGGGCTGACAAGGGAGGCAGAGACACGGGACCTGAGGCAAGAAATGGCGCTAAGCAGAAAAGAGTAGCGCCACCGCGTTTGACAATCAGGAGTCTTACTGGAAGGACGCCGAGCTGAAAAACCTGGTGGGTGCCGCCACCGGGTCATGAACTCCCAGGAGGAACAGCGGCGAGGAGAGCACGACCGCGCATGCGCGAACCACCGATGCACCGCGACCCTGAGAAGACAGATGGGGAGTGGCGTGGGACCATGTCGTGGACGTGCTGGGAGGCGGACGGGTGAGGACCAGAGGGCATGACAGTCAGGCTTAGGCCGTGTGCCCGCGTCAATCAGCGGAACGGTGCGGGACAGATTCTCAGTGACAGGGGTGAGCGGACACACAGCTACTCGTCGCTCACAGTCTGTGTGCATAGGCTGGGGAACAACAGCGTGGGACTGGGCTATCACGTCGCTCCAAGGAGAGTGAGTCAACCTTCTCCTGCTGCGCACTCTGTCTTCCCACCAAGTGTCCCGCTTTCCCGTGCACCGTCCCTTTTATCCCTGACATGCCCCCTACTGTTGAGTGCAAAGGTCTGTCCGGGTCAGAAAGATTTCCCCTGGCAACAATGGTGACAGCCCCAATAGTTCCAGAACCAACGCGAGAGAAGTATCACCGGCCGGGTCCATCTTCCTACACCCTCTATTTTTGATAACCAGCAAAGGTAAAGCAGACAGCTGTGGGCTTATGTTATCAGGCTAGGAAGGTCCTTGGTTATTGGGCCCTTCCCAGCCTAAAAATACCAGCCCACAGACACCACAGAAGTGGCACATTACATCAAATGCTTCAATTATGGCGCTTTGCCAGCCTCTTCCTGATTGCCATGGTGCAGTGGCAATTGGGCTATTGGGGCTTGGGGTTGATGTCAGATGTGATTTGTCAAAAATCACAGCTGGCATCAAGTCCTGGTTTTAGTAATGGAGAAGTGTCTATCAGACACCCCATTACTAACCCAGTAATCACACATATCTGGGTTAAAAATCCTAATGCAGGGTGTCGCTAGGTCAATGGATTACAAGTGTCTGCGGTACTAACAGAATGGGTACAAAGGTTTTGCACTCTGTCTTTAAAGTTAGACATGAACTTTTTAAAGTTAGCCATTAAAAGGGTCAGGTTTGGGGAGCTTAGTGGCGTATTACTGACGGTGAAGAGTACATTGGTCTGTCTCGGGTGAAGAAATGACAGTCTGAGAGTGACAAGGAGTAGCCACATCAGAGGAGTCAGAAATCTGATGCCGGATTGTGAAGAGACAGTTAGAAGACTGATGCCTGTGTGTGCAAAGTGCCAGACAAGCCACTGCAGCAGACTGGTGTCAAAGAGAGGTGACAAGGTGACCCTGAGAAGGGTTGTGACTAGCACTGTGAGAGAGTGCGGCACTGCTGTGATAGTGATACAGAGATTGCTGAGGAAATTGCCAATTAACTATTACAAATTCCCAGAGGTGTGCCTAGGTTTTCCGGCTCCCCGGGACAAGAATTCAGTTTGGCTCCCCTCATCCATCTCAAGTACATATGCGATTTGCCATCTTACAGTCATTTGCCGATGAGCTGCTTTCCCTAATTCTCTCAATGTTCAGTGTAAAACTCAAAGAAGCAGGAAGAAAAGCTCATTGTCACTAGACAGTAAGTGTGAAAATCGCATATGAATGAAGTGACCATGTGATGACTGCTGGAACCTGCAAACAGAGCAGAGTCCTGACACTGAGTACATTACACGCTGTTAGGATTGGCATTCTACAGGGTTTCGTTTTGCCAGTGGCAAGAGTGGAAAGTCACGTGAGCGCAAATTTGCAATTTGTATACTTCCCGCCACATTCCGTCTAGACGTGTCCGGCCTCACTCAATTCCTTATCATTTAGTGAAGCCATACATGTCTAGTCGGCACATGACCATAAGTTTGCAAATTGCTTTCACCAGAGAATCCTGACAGAGTGCAGTGCGCACTGTGAGAATTCAAAAGTCTTACTGCGGACTCTTCACAAACTTGGACAAACCCTTTAATGCTCCAAACAAAAAATAATACGAGAATTAGTCAGTATCACAATTTTTTTTACATCCAGGTACCTTATAGATGATGTTGTTTCTGATTGGAGTCATATTCTTTCATTTCTTCTTTGTCTTGTCCAGACTCCATGATGAGTTTTTTCATCCACAACCCATCTCTGCAGACTTCCTTCTTCTTCGGTCTTCTGCAGCAAATCTCCACACAATGCCTTTAAAGATAGCAGTGTCATAATGCTCCTGAATACAAATATCTGCTCTGTGCTGAACCCCTGAATAAATAATTGGCCCACACTATATTCACAAAATATGACCCACACATTGTCCCTCTTATAGTACATGCAATCCACACTGTCCCCTCCTTATCATACTGGGAACCCTCTTCACACTGTCCTCTCACTCTGTGTCCTCCCTATAGGGCCAAGTCTCCACACTGTGCCCCTTCATCACTTTAAACCTCTTTGGTATACTTTCCCCTCCTGGCTGTGCCCTTACACTGGCGCCCCATCCTAGTCCCCAAACTACTCATTTTCTCTTCTGTTCCCACTCACACTTTTTCCCCTATACTGTGTCCTCACACTATTCCCCTTAACAGTCTCCTCACACATTTCCCCTCCCTCCTTATACTGTTTCCTCTCACATCCCCCTGCTAACCATACTGTCTCTTCACATATTTACTACCTCAGTCTCTATACTGCCTCCTCACACATCGCCCAGCTGCATCCATCCCTCCCTCGCTCCCCATAGTCTCCTCACTCCTCATACTGTGTGCAACCCCACCCCCAACCACCATACTGTGTCTGTACCCATGCCCCTTCATATTGTTTTCTCATACATGCCCATTTCCTCCCTTGCTTGTCCTCAATCTTCCCCCTCCCAATATTGTGCCTGCAACCAATCCTTCCTTTTTCCTCAAACTGTTTCCTCCAATCTTATTTCTTCTCCCTCTCCCAAACAATGCCCTCAAATCTTATTTCTTCTTCCTCTCCCAAACAATGCCCTCAAATCTTATTTCTTTTTTTCTCAACCCCCAAACTGTGACCTCAAATTTTATTTCTTCTCCCACCCAACCGTGTCCTCAAATCTTATTTATTCTCCCCCCCAACTGTGTACTCAAACCCTATTTTTTCAACCCCACCCCCCTTTACAATAAATCTTTGGTGTCTTCAGCTCCACTGGAGCACTTACCACTATCGTTGTATGTGCTTCTGCAGTGCCGGCGAGTGATGCCAGCAGTGTGATCAGATGATGAAATGATCACACTGCTAGAATTGCCGTTAAATTGTGCTCGCGTCTAGAAAGCGCAAGTATAACTGTACACTGGAAGCTGGCATGCTACACCTTCTCTGAGGCAGCAGTCCGTTTGACAGCCGGCTCAGAGTATGGCCAATTCCCAATCCGGGGAGTGGCAAAATATAGCCTCCAGGGAAGACACCTTGGACTGCCGCATCAGGTGGCCTGACGACGCCCCTCTGCCGACTGTGCCTGGAACAGATGACCTGCCTGCGCCCACTCTAGATGTGACTCTGAAAATGCCAGAAAAGCGTAAATCTACTGTCAAAAGTTTCAATTTTCTGTCTTTGTTTTAGTCAACCTGCTGACTAATGTAAGACTGTTGTAACCAACAAGCTTGTTGCCTCCTGTAAGACTGTACCATCAGATTCATTGACATCTTGTAAGTAAAGTTGTTCAAAGGGAATCGGTGAGTATAGTAAGATTTTCCCTATTAAATTACAAGTACTGCAGAGTAGAGCAAGTTGAAACATTTCCAATGATACCTATTCCATAGCCATCTGGAGCTCTGATGTGCGAAAAAGTCATCTTTTGTAGATGTGCAAAATGGGTCCTCAAGTGCACTGATCCATGTGGCACTGTGGGGAGGTCAATGACTCCAGAGCCTCTCTAGAACCCTTTTGTTATTGTACATTATTACAAGATATGAGAAACTAGGTCTGAGCTGGGAAATCCATCCTGTCTGGCCTATGCTTTTACTGGTGGTTCAGTCCCTTGGTCCTTGTTCACATTTATGTCACTTGACAAGTGAAAAGGATTTAATACAAGAGTTAGGACTGTCCCACAAGGTTTGCCGTCACGTGGCGGAATGGCTTGTACATTTTTTTTTAATCAAAATTATGTTTACTAAATGCCCTTATTATTATTATTATTACCTTCATGCAATTTTTGCAATTTATTTTTTACTTTTTTATTTTAGGATATATTTTTTTTTTGTTTTCTCATTATTACAAGGTATGTAAAGTATTATACGGCTACTAGATGGCAGTGATGTGTTACAATTAAAGTGACCCTGCTTGGCATAATCTTGTTAGTTCGGCACAGGGTTAACCAGATACACCGGTCCTTACATGGGTTGGAGTTACTGAGAGATCTCTGGGTAAAAAGTGGGATCCATTTTAGTTAGTAAGTCTGAGAGAGAGAAGAAAAGAGGAGCAGGAGATAAGCTAGAAAATGAAGAAACGTGTGTGTGTGGCAAATACAAGGGAATGTAAACTATGGGGACAAACAGAAACATTTTATCTAAAGAGGCCAATATGGGGATTCCATTCTTTTTCAACTGCAATGCAATAGCAAACGTGCAGGGACTGGGACACCTTTATTTGCAAGGTGCCTCCAGGAAAGTCAGGTAGCGGGAACAGTAGGGTGGTAGCAGGAGCTCCCTTACGCGTAGATTCCAGGGAAATGGAGTCACCGATAGGACTGAATCACTCTGCATTCATATGTATTGCAAGAGCGGTGCCTGTGTCCATCACCACTGGGAAAGAGTCGTTGGATGTGAATGAAGAACAAGGAAACTGTGTCTCATGTGTATTTGAGTGTTGCTGATAGTAAAAAGGACATAGCATTTTTAAGCCGGCGTGGCCTCCTCATTCTGAAGACCAAAAGAGTTGGCGAATCAGAAGTGAGTATCGAAATCTCTCCCACCGAAACACCGCAGCACACACACCCAGGGACCCAAAAGTTCCCCTATTTCTGTAGCATGCCAAGGTGACGAAGATGTGCCACTCAATCATGGCAACCACCCTGCTCCCCCCGTTACAAGCGCCCCTTCAGTCCTCATCTCCACTTTTTCCCCGCTAGGCATTGCCCCCACATCTTGATTGACAGAGAGACAGATGTTCAGCTACATAACATCACCTCGGCTCTCTGATGAAATATTGCTGGTGCGCTGCTCTTTATTTGGCCAGTGCACGTGCAGAATCCACTACCTGTCAGTACTTATGTCCGGAATAAAAAAAAAATTAAATAGTCCCGGATAACCCCTTTAAAGATGAATTAAAAACCGCAATGAATTCAATTTTTTTACTACACTTTTCCCAAATTAAAATTGCTCTAAAATGATAACCCATAAAGAAACAAGGTTAAAATACAATCCACAAAATGAAAAAAAAAATATATATAGCCAACCTTTATGCAAAGAGGTAGAATCCAAAAAATATTCTGTTCCTTATAGCTGAAAGTTTAGTCCTGATCAAGTTAAACAGTTGAAATGAGTGGATTCTGCATCATCTGCTGGACACAAGTGGTACTGCATTTCCTTATTTTTTTTCTTTTTGGATACATTCTTTTGTACCACTGAAGCAATACTTCTGGAGAAGAGAATCGGTAGCACTCAAAATATGCAAATAATAACCCACAAATCTTATGACTGTCCCATTCGTCCTGGCATTTCACAATGATGGGGGCGGGTGTATCCCCTATCTCTACCTGAGACGCGGGCTATGTACGAATGCATCCAAGAGAATTTGGCCAAGGGATTCATCCGTAAGTCCTTCGTGACTAAGAAAGATGGTTCCCTATGTCCCTGTATAGCGTATTGAGGTCTTAGTATGGCGGAGAGGAGACAGGGTGCTGGAGGGTGAATGAGAGGATGGGAGTATTGTGGGTGTTGGGGTGGTGGAGAGGGGATAGGGCACTGGGGGGTGAATGTGAGATGATGGTGGTATTGTGGGGGAGGGGGGACATGGCACTGGGGGCTTATTATACTGTTTTGATATGAAATTATATGCACTCACATCACATGTAATAGTTGCTGTCTTGGGGGGCTGGAGATAGGGAGGTGGGGGGCTTTTTAGGCTAAGTGCACACGTACCGGAATTCTCGCGGAAATTACCGCGAGAATTCTGGAATTCCAGTCCGCGAGAAAATCGCATTTTAAATTCCCGCGATTGTCCCGCGGAAAAACTAGCATTTTGCAAGCGTAATTAGCTTGCAAAATGCTAGCGTTTTCCAAGCGATCTGTAGCCTCGCTTGGAGAACTGATTGACAGGTTGGTCACACTCGTCAAACATAGTGTTTGACAAGTGTGACCAACTTTTTACTACTGAGGCCGCCTATGCAGCATCAGTAGTAAAAGATAAAATGTAAAAAAAAAAAAAAAAAAATGGTGTTATTCTTACCTTCCGACGTCCCGCGCAGCCGTTCCCAGTAATCCTTTTCGAAAATGCCCGCGATGACGTCCGTTCTCGCGGGATCGCGATGTCTCGCGGTTATTCGCGATGACGTCGCGCGAATGACCGCGAGACTTCGCGATCCCGCGAGAACAGAAGCCATCGCGGGCATTTTCGCAAAGGATTACTGGGAACGAAAGCGTGGAGAGAGGCGGGAAGACTGCGCGGGACGCCGGAGGGTAAGAATAACAATATTTTTTATTTTTAAATTCTATTTTTTACAGGGATATGGTACCCAAAGCCCGGAGGACAGTCTCCTCTCCTCCGGACCGTGGGTACCATCCGCAATTGTTCTGCTTACTTTCCGCATGGTGTGCACAGCCAAATGCGGGAAGTAAGCGGAACAATGCATTCCTATGGGTGCACGATTCCGCAAATTAATGAGCATGCTGCGGTTTTTACCGCAAAGCGATTCTGCCACGGTAAAATCCGCAGCATTAGCACAGCATTGCGGAATCCCATAGGAATGCATGGGATGCTTATTTTTCACGTTTTCGCGGCAAAATTGCGCGGTTAAAACCGCTGCGGAAACGCGAAAAAACCGCCACGTGTGAACTCAGCCTTATACTTGCGAGCTGGGTCTTTTATAAGTATTAGAATGATAAGTATAACAATACAGGTTAATAGCATTAATACAATAATAATGGGTTAATATCTAAGTATTAGTATAACCAGGATAAGTATAAGGCCGGTGTCACACTTGCGAGTGTGATGCGAGAAACTCATGCATCAACACCCGGCACTGCTGCCAGAACTCGGACGGGCGTGTGCAGCTGCATAAAAATACATGCAGCCCCACAATCCGCTCCCAAGTGTGGAGGCAGTGCCGGGTATTGAGGTGCATGACTCGTGCGAGTTTCTTGCAAGTGTGACCACAGCCTTAGCATAAGGGCACAGGCAGAAGGCTGTATAACTCATGAGACGATCGCACCGCAATCCTCGGACTGGCCGCTGCCGCTCCTGACATGAGTGTGACAGTGTGATGGATTACTATGCAGCTGTTACACTCAGGTCAGGAGCGGCAGCGGCCAGTCCGAGGATTGCGGTGCGATCCTCGCATGAGAAATACGTCCGGCTGTCTGCCCTGTAACAAGTAAACACGAGCTGCATTCTATTTAATAATTTTATAATTCATTTATTATTATAAAGTTATTAAAGGCTCGGGATAATTGTCTGCAGTCACTCTGAGATTACAGACGGCCAAATTATGATATGGTGCACCTGCTGTCATGAGACCCCAATACCACTGGTGCGATCAGCTGGTCATGCGACCACGTTTACTATTTGCACATGTAGACTAGATAAGTTTGACTTCACTCAATAGAAGATAATTGGGAGAAGCTGAATGAGTCATCACACAACCCCCTGCTCACATCAGCGATGCTGGGGCCATTACTTCTGTACATAGGGAGACTCTGTTAAATACTAAGTGGGCACTTAAGAAGCATTATTATTTATAGGGGCACCAGTAGGGTAGTTACTGGATGGCAGGACTCTGGGGGACATTATACTGTGTACATGAGCTGTGGGCCCATCACACTGTGTATAGGGGAGCTGTGGGATAATCATACAGTGTATAGGGACGCTGTGGGATCATCATACTGTAGGGAAGTAGACTGACCTATGGACCTGTCTGAAGAGGAACATTGAATGTAAGATGGGCAGTAAATATACTTGGCATGAATTTGTATATACGTATGGGGAAACAGCTAGAATTAGGAAGAGATGGTGTAGGACCGGGTTTTGGCCACTAGGAGGAGACAAAGAATAGCAGGAAAAGGAGACGGTGCAGTACTGAGGTTTGGCCACTAGAGGGAGACTAAAGAAAGCAGGAAAAGGACTTAGCAGCTAATGCTTAAGAAATCGCAAAGTCATGGTGGGCGGAGTTACGGGGGCTCAGGAGGGGAATTCCCAGGGGAATTTCCTTAGGTCAAGCCCTAAGTAGCAAAAATACCCCAAAGTGAAGGAGGGGGAGCACACGGTGACCTGGTAGGCCGGAGCCTTGGTCGTGTTACCCTAGAGAGTTGAACGCAATTCTGAAGGTGAGAAAAGTGGGGGAGAGCACCCGTTGAGAGTCCGGGTGGTCCTACCCCAATGAAAGGGAATTTTCATAGAGGCGCACGCGCCTGCGAGTAGCCGTAAGCTGCTCGGAGCATTATTGCTCCCGACTCTGTTCAGCATCACGCGTAGAGCTAGAAGGCTCTGGACTCTGCTCAACAACCGGTCGCATGGACAAAAGAAACTGGGGAAGTTTGAAAAGGAAAAACGAAGGGTACGAGATTGTTGGGGACGACAATGGTAAAAGGAAGGGGGTATGTAGGGAAGTGAACTGACCTATGGACTTTTCTGAAGAGGAACAGTGAATGTAAGATGGGCAGTAAATATACTTGATGTGAATTTGTATATACGTATGGGGAAACAGCTAGGATTGGGAAGAGATGGTGTAGGACTGAGTTTTGGGCACTAGGGGAGACAAAGATTAGCAGGAAAAGGAGACGGTGCAGTACTGAGGTTTGGCCACTAGAAGGAGACTAAAGAAAGCAGGGAAAGGACTTAACAGCAGCTAATGCTTAAGAAACCGCAAAGTCATGGTGGGCAGAGTTACGGGGGCTCAGGAGGGGAATTCCCAGGCAGGGGAACCAGACAGATGGACTCAGCCAGGGAAAGCGCTGTGGTGGTGGGCCTAAGGCAGCCACAGTGAAAGAACCGTAAGGGACGTCGCTTTAGGGGAAAGCAGGAAGTGAAAGGTACCCGGGTCGGTGCGTAGGAGCTGTCGTGGTGCTGAGGTCATCGAGAGGACAGAAAATAAAGAGGACCTGTTTGAACGCACGTTGGTTTCTGTCTCCAGTCTGTTCGGGCCGAAAGGGACCACCCTCAAGTCGGCGCACATACTACAATACAGTCTATAGAGGAGCTGTGGGATCATCATACAGTGTATAGGGGAGCTGTGGGATCATCATACTGTGTATAGGGGAGCTGTGAGATCATTATACTGTATATAGGGGAGCTATGGGATCATCATACTGTGTATAGGGGAGCTGTGGGATGATCATACTGTGTATAGGGGAGCTGTGGGATGATCATACTGTGTATAGGGGATCTGTGGGATGATCATACTGATGATCCCATTTATCCATGTGCTTTATTCCTATCCTCCTATGTTCTCTTGCAATCCACTTTCACCGACCAATCCCCCCTCCATCACGACTCATATACATCAGCTCCTCTCTCTTTGCTTCTCCCATGTACAGCTCCCATGCACTTCTCACCTTCTTAAAAAGCCTCAGCCCATCTTGCCCAAACACACTGCACATAAAATCTTCATACAATTCCAAAAACTACTTGCTCTTTATCTTCCTGCTCCTACTGATTTCAGGGGACATCTCCCCCAACCCCGGTCCACCATCCCCCAACCTCAACCCCTACCCTACCTCACATCGAAACCTTAATAATCTTACTAATATCACTTGCACTCCTTCATCTCCTTCTTTCAATTGTGCCCTTTGGAATCCACGGTCTGTATGCAACAAGCTTCCTTTCCTACACAATTACTTTCTGAAAAACTCTCTGAATTTGTTGGCCCTCACGGAAACCTGGATTCAGGATTCTGACACTGTCTCTCCTGCTGCCATTTCCCATGGTGGCTTACAATTCTCCCATTCCCCGAGACCGACAAATAGACCTGGTGGTGGAGTCGGCATACTCCTGTCCCCACAATGCACTTTCCAGGTCATCCCCTCAGTTCCATCACTCTCATTCCCTTCTTTTGAAGTCCACACCATCAGGCTCTTTCGTCCCCTCTCCCTCAGAGTAGCGGTCATATACCGGCCCCCAGGCTCACCCACCCACTTCCTGGACCATTTCTCTGCCTGGCTGCCGCACTTCATGTCCTCAGAACTACCAACCCTTATCCTGGGAGACTTCAACATCCCCATTAACAGCCCCACTTCCACATCTGCATCCCAGCTTCTATCACTAACCACTTCTCTAGGCTTCTCTCAGCTCTCAACCTCTGAAACACACAAAGACGGTAACACCCTGGACCTGGTTTTCGCCCGGCTCTGCTCAATCTCCTACCTAGATAACTCACCGCTTCCCCTCTCTGACCACAACATTCTCTCCTTTACACTCACAAATCCTCGCTCACCCCAGCACCCTCCTACCTACCATTCAGTCAGAAATCTACAAGCCATTAACCCTCATACACTTTCAGACTCCCTACACTCATCATTGTCCCCAATCTCTTCTTTGTCCTGTCCTGATCTGGCTGTACATCACTTCAATGACACTCTTAGAAGCACCCTTGACCAAGTAGCTCCCCTCACCCTCAGAACCTCCAAACACAGAGTGAAACAGCCCTGGCTCACATCGCAAACCCGATTTCTCCAGCGATGCTCTAGGTGTGCTGAACGCTTATGGAGGAAAACACACACACCAGAAGACTTCATACACTTCAAATTTATGTTAAGGACATATAACTCTGCCCTTCACCTCGCCAAACAGACCTACTTCACCACCCTGATCTCCTCACTATCCAACAACCCCAAGAAACTTTTTGACACCTTTCACTCCCTCCTCAGGCCAAAAGCACAAGCCCCTATCACAGACATTTGCGCTGATGACCTGGCCTCCCACTTTATAGAGAAAATAGACAATATCCGTCAGGAAATCCGCTCCCAATCACCAAGTTCAGTGACTCCCATCCCTCCCTGCATTTCCCCTGGCTCACTCTCCACATTTGCTCCCATCACAGAAGAAGAAGTCTCCAGGCTCCTCTCCTCTTCTCGTCCGACTACATGCACAACCGACCCCATTCCCCCACATCTCCTCCAGTCTCTCTCCCCAGTCGTCACAACTCACCTAACTACAATCTTTAATCTCTCCCTCTCCTCTGGCATTTTCCCCTCCTCCTTCAAACACTCTATCATTACTCCATTACTAAAGAAACCCATCCTTGACCCATCCTGCACAAACAACTACAGACCAGTCTCCAATCTCCCCTTCATCTCTAAACTCTTGGAGTGCCTGATATACTCACGCCTTACCCGTTACCTCTCCACTCACTCCCTCCTAGACCCTTCACAGTCCGGTTTCCGCCCCCTACATTCGACAGAAACTGCACTCATCAAAGTGACCAATGACCTTCTGACAGCAAAACGTAATGGTGACCATTCTCTGCTCATTCTTCTCGACCTTTCTGCAGCTTTCGACACTGTTGACCATCCTCTCCTACTCTCTAGGCTCCAGTCACTAGGCATTAAGGACACTGCTCTTTCCTGGTTCTCCTCCTATCTTTCCGACCGCTCCTTCAGTGTTCTGTTTTCTGGCTCCACTTCATCTCCTCTTCCTCTCACTGTTGGGGTACCTCAGGGCTCAGTCCTTGGCCCCCTTCTCTTCTCTCTCTATACAGCCCCAATTGGACAGACCATCAGCAGATTTGGCTTTCAGTACCATCTTTATGCTGATGACACACAACTGTACACATCATCCCCTGACCTTACCTCCGCTGTACTACAGAACGCCACTGACTGTCTGTCTGCAGTCTCCAACATCATGTCTGCTCTCTATCTGAAACTCAACCTCTCCAAAACTGAACTTCTTCTGCTCCCACCATCTACTAACCTCCCTAAATCTGACATTTCCCTCTCTGTGGGTGGCACCATAATAACACCCCGACAGCAGGTGCGCTGTCTGGGTGTTATGTTCGACTCCGATCTCTCCTTCACCTCCCATATACAATCTCTTGCCCGCTCATGCCGCTTACACCTAAAGAACATCTCTAGAATCCGCCCTTTTCTCACCATGGAAACAACAAAAACTCTCACTGTCGCCCTGATCCACTCCCGCCTAGACTACTGTAATGCTCTATTAATTGGCCTCCCTCTCACTCGACTCTCCCCTCTCCAGTCTATCCTTAATGCAGCAGCCAGGGTTTTCCATCTGGCTAATCGTTTCTCAGACGCGTCCGCTCTTCGCCAGTCGTTACACTGGCTGCCAATTCATTACAGGGTACAATTCAAAGTACTTGTTCTCACCCACAAAGCTCTCCACAGTGCGGCACCCCCTTACATCTCCTCCCTCATTTCTGTCTATCGGCCTAACCGACCGCTGCGCTCTGCAAATGACTTTCGACTAACCTCTGCCCTAATCCGTACCTCCCACTCCCGACTCCAAGACTTCTCCCGTGCTGCGCCAATCCTCTGGAATGCTCTACCCCAAAATATTAGGACCATCCACAATTTGCATAGTTTTAGGCGCTCGCTCAAAACACATTTGTTCAGAGCGGCCTATCACATTCAGTAATCAAAGTCATGTTTGTGTGTGTGTAGCCCATTCACTATCTCCATCTAACCCCCACCCCCTGAAGATGGCTGGACCGTCATTGTAAATACATCATTGTAAATACAAACCTGTGCTTTGTATCCCCCCCACCTCATTGTAGATTGTAAGCTCCACGAGCAGGGTCGTCTTATTTCGCTTTAATTATTGTATTGTTAACGTTGTTACTTATGACTGTTGTGTTTGAAACTGTTCAACTGTAAAGCGCTGCGGAATATGTTGGCGCTATATAAATAAAGATTATTATTATTATTATTATCATACTGTGTATAGGGAAGCTGTGGAATCATCATACAGTGTATAGGGGAGCTGTGGGATCATCATAATGCGTAGCGGGGAGCTGTAGGATCATTATACTGTGTATAGGGGAGCTGTGGAATCATCATACAGTGTATAGGGTAGCTGTGGGATCATCATATGGTGTAGAGGGGAGCTGTGGGATCATCATACAGTGTATAGGGTAGCTGTGGGATCATCATATGGTGTAGAGGGGAGCTGTGGACCCAGCATACTGTATATAAAGGAGTTGTACATGGGGAACTTAAGAGACATAATTAAATGTTAAGTGGGCACTTAAACATCATTGGGGCACTCAGTATTGTGACCATCAAAGTTGCCCATGGAGAGTTATTACTTTCTAGGGACAAAATGTGGAGGGCACATGCACAGGAAATTAATATTTTCTTGGAGGCAATTTTACCATCTAGAGAGCACAACTGAGGCATTATTACAATGTAAGGAGCACAGTGGTGGCATTACTATATGGGGCAGTAAGAGGAGCTCTGTTTTGTACCACACAGTAGGTGCAGTAATAGGGGCACATATGGAAGCAGGGGCTCAGTATTGGGGTATCGGCAGAATGAGGATTTGAGGAGTTTGTGCAGGTTGGGAATACATTTTCACATGAAAACACAAGAAGCAATAGGATGAAACTGAAATGGAGAAGATACAGATTAGATAATAGAAAAAACGTTTTGACAGTGAGGGTGATCAATGAGTGGAACAGGCTGCCATGAGAGGTGGTGAGTTCTCCTTCAATGGAGGTCTTCAAACTGAGGCTGGACATCTGTCTGAGACGGTTTAGTGAATCCTGCATTGAGCAGGGGGTTGGACTCGAGGATTATGATTCTACATGTGAACGGTGCTGGAAATGTGAGAAGACAGATGTATCTTAGTTGTAGTCTCTGCAGATGAGTATTAGCTGGAGAAGTCGACATATCTGTCTGGGCTAAATGGAAAAGACGGGAAAAGTGAATGACTCCACCTGAAAGAACGTTATCTGTAAGTTACCATCTATAACTGTACTGTAATCTCTTATATGTTCTGCAGGACTGGTATCTACCACTATATGTCACCATAAGGCGGCAATATCAGTGCTGGTCTTTGTATGCAAATTGCCTCTTCAGAGAGAAAGAGGACTTTTACTCTACAGCGCCACCTATTGGTAGTAGCGATCCTACAAGTCACAATCAACCCTTTAACGGGTCTTGTAATATGACTTAGGATAGCGCCACCTATTGGTAGTAGTGATCCTACAAGTCACAATCAACCCTTTAACGGGTCTTGTAATATGACTTAGGATAAAAGCCAAATCCTTTTATCCTAAGTCATCTTACAAGACTCGTTAAAGGGTTGATTGTGACTTGTAGGATCGCTACTACCAATAGGTGGCGCTGTAGAGTAAAAGTCCTCTTTCTCTCTGAAGAGGCAATTTGCATATTAAATTTCCCAGAGGAGCATTGCATGGCGAATAAGCCTCCTTACTAGTGTTGAGCGATACCGTCCGATACTTAAAAGTATCGGATCGGATGGTATCGGCCGATCTAAAAAAAATATCGGGTATCGCCGATTCCGATACCGGAAGTCCCATTCAAGTCTATGGGACTTCCGGTATCGGAATAAGAAAAACCCTATTTTTGCCTTGTACAGCCTCTCTGGGGTCTGTACGGGCCTTTCGGGGGGCTGTGCCGGCCTGCCGGGGGGTCTGTGTAGGCTCCGGTGGTCTGTGCCGGCCTGCCGGGGGGCTGTGCCGGCCTGCCGGGGGGTCTGTGCAGGCTCCGGTGGTCTGTGCCGGCCTGCCGGGGGGCTGTGCCGGCCTGCCGGGGGGTCAGTGCAGGCTCCGGTGGTCTGTGCCGGCCTGCCGGGGGGCTGTGCCGGCCTGCCGGTGGTCTGTGCAGGCTCCGGTGGTCTGTGCCGGCCTGCCGGGGGGCTGTGCCGGCCTGCCGGTGGTCTGTGCAGGCTCCGGGGGGCTGTGCCGTCCTGCCGGGGGGTCTGTGCAGGCTCCGGTAGTCTGTGCAGGCATCGTCCGATGGGACTACAAGTCCCATCGGGCGATGCCTGCTACCATGACAGTGATTGACACATTAGCCAATGATGGGACAGTAGTAGTCCCATCATCCGGCTAATGTGTTGAATGTAAAAAAAAAAAAAATTTACATGCTACATACATGCTACATACATGCTACATACATACAACATGCATACTACATATATACTACATGTAACATACATACTACATACATGCTACATACTACATGCATGCTACATACTACATACATGCTACATACATACTACATACATAATACATATATACTACATGCATGCAACATACATACAACATATATACTACATGCATGCAACATGCATACTATATATATACTATATATACTACATGTAACATACATACATATATACTACATGCAACATGCATACTACATACATGCTACATATATGCTACATACATACTACATACATAATACATATATACTACATGCATGCAACATACATATAACATATATACTACATGCATGCAACATGCATACTACATATATACTATATATACTACATGTAACATACATACTACATATATACTACAAGCATACTACATACTACATACATGCTACATACATACTACATACATGCTACATACATGCTACATACATGCTACATACATACTACATACATGCTACATACATACTTTATACATACACTACATGCATGCAACATACATACATATATACCACATGCATGCAACATGCATACTACATATATACTGCATATATACTACATGCATGCAACATACATATATACTACATACAATACATACATATAGACATACAGTACATATAACATAGAGTACATACTCACCGTCACTTTGATCCCCGAAGCCATTGTCGCCTGAGGAATAAATATCAAAATAAAGAAACACCAATATACTTACCCCGATCCGCAGAAGTCCACGAGGGTCCCACGTCCATCTTGCGTGGAGAACAGCAGCATCAGCTGATGCTACCGTTCTCTACCAGCTCCAGGAATACAATGACGGAAGGTAGGTATCCTTCCGCACTGTATTCCTCCACCACTTTAAAAAAAAAAAGTCCCTAGTCTCACTTTATGCCATTGCTGCGTGGACTTCTGTTATATGTACTGTATGTCTATATGTATGTATTGTATGTAGTATATATGTATGTTGCATGCATGTAGTATATATGCAGTATATATGTAGTATGCATGTTGTATATATGTAGTATGTATGTTGCATGCATGTAGTGTATGTATGTAGCATGTATGTAGTATGTATGTAGCATGTATGTAGTATGTATGTAGTATGTTGCATGTATGTAGCATGTAGTGTGTATGTTGCATGTATGTAGCATGTAGTATATATGTAGTATGTATGTTACATGTAGTATATATAGTATATATGTAATATGCATGTTGCATGCATGTAGTATATATGTTGTATGTATGTTGCATGCATGTAGTATACAGTCATGGCCAAAAGTATTGACACCCCTGCAATTCTGTCAGATAATACTCAGTTTCTTCCTGAAAATGATTGCAAACACAAATTCTTTGGTATTATTATCTTCATTTAATTTGTCTTAAATGAAAAAACACAAAAAGAATTGTCCTAAAGCCAAATTGGATATAATTCCACACCAAACATAAAAAAGAGGGTGGACAAAAGTATTGGCACTGTGCGAAAAATCATGTGATGCTTCTCTAATTTGTGTAATTAACAGCACCTGTAACTTACCTGTGGCACCTAACAGGTGTTGGCAATAACTAAATCACACTTGCAGCCAGTTGACATGGATTAAAGTTGACTCAACCTCTGTCCTGTGTCCTTGTGTGTACCACATTGAGCATGGAGAAAAGAAAGAAGACCAAAGAACTGTCTGAGGACTTGAGAAACCAAATTGTGAGGAAGCATGAGCAATCTCAAGGCTACAAGTCCATCTCCAAAGACCTGAATGTTCCTGTGTCTACCGTGCGCAGTGTCATCAAGAAGTTTAAAGCCCATGGCACTGTGGCTAACCTCCCTAGATGTGGCCGGAAAATAAAAATTGACAAGAGATTTCAACGCAAGATTGTGCGGATGTTGGATAAAGAACCTCCACTAACATCCAAACAAGTTCACGCTGCCCTGCAGTCCGAGGGTACAACGGTGTCAACCCGTACTATCCGTCGGAGTCTGAATGAAAAGGGAATGTATGGTAGGAGACCCAGGAAGACTCCACTTCTTACCCCGAGACATAAAAAAGCCAGGCTGGAGTTTGCCAAAACTTACCTGAAAAAGCCTAAAACATTTTAGAAGAATGTTCTTTGGTCAGATGAGACAAAAGTAGAGCTTTTAGGGCAAAAGCATCAACATAGAGTTTACAGGAGAAAAAAGAGGCATTCAAAGAAAAGTACACGGTCCCTACAGTCAAACATGGCAGAGGTTCCCTGATGTTTTGGGGCTGCTTTGCTGCCTCTGGCACTGGACTGCTTGACCGTGTGCATGGCATTATGAAGTCAGAAGACTACCAACAAATTTTGCAGCATAATTTAGGGCCCAGTGTGAGAAAGCTGGGTCTACCTCAGAGGTAATGGGTCTTCCAGCAGGACAATAACCCAAAACACACTTCAAAAAGCACTAGAAAATGGTTTGCGAGAAAGCACTGGAGACTTCTAAGGTGGCCAGCAATGAGTCCAGACCTGAATCCCATAGAACACCTGTGGAGAGATCTAAAAATGGCAGTTTGGAGAAGGCACCCTTCTAATATCAGGGACCTGGAGCAGTTTGCCAAAGAAGAATGGTCTAAAATTCCAGCAGAGCATTGTAAGAAACTCATTGATGGTTACCGGAAGCGGTTGGTCGCAGTTATTTTGGCTAAAGGTTGTGCAACCAAGTATTAGGCTGAGGGTGCCAATACTTTTGTCCGGCCCATTTTTGGAGTTTTGTGTGAAATGATCAATGTTTTGCTTTTTGCTTCATTCTCTTTTGTGTTTTTTCATTTAAGACAAATTAAATGAAGATAATAATACCAAAGAATTTGTGTTTGCAATCATTTTCAGGAAGAAACTGAATATTATCTGACAGAATTGCAGGGGTGTCAATACTTTTGGCCATGACTGTATATGTATTATGTATGTAGTATGTATGTAGCATGTATGTAGTATGTATGTTACATGTAGTATATATGTAGTATGCATGTTGTATGTATGTAGCATGTATGTAGCATGTAAATTTTTTTTTTTTTATTTTTTTTTTATTTTTTTTTTTACATTCAACACATTAGCTGGATGATGGGACTACTACTGTCCCATCATTGGCTAATGTGTTAATCACTGTCATGGTAGCAGGCATCGCCCGATGGGACTTGTAGTCCCATCGGACGATGCCTGCACAGACCCCCGGAGCCTGCACAGACCACCGGCAGGCCGGCACAGCCCCCCGGAGCCTGCACAGACCACCGGCAGGCCGGCACAGCCCCCCGGCAGGCCGGCACAGACCACCGGAGCCTGCACAGACCACCGGCAGGCCGGCACAGCCCCCCGGCAGGCCGGCACAGACCACCGGAGCCTGCACAGACCACCGGCAGGCCGGTACAGACCCCCGGACAGTCGGCACAGCCCCCCCGAAGGCCCGAACTGACGGCGCATCATGATGCGCACAGACAGCGCATCATGATGACGTCATTTCGGCAGCCAATCAGAGCCCTCATTGCATTTTGGACTTCCGATTCCGGTATCCGATACGAAAAAAGTATCAGTACTCGGTATCGGAATTCCGATACGGCAAATATCGGCCAATACCCGATACTTGCGGTATCGGAAAGCTCAACACTACTCCTTACCTTGACAAGCCAGAGCTGGTATGTCACTCTCCACAAGGAGAAACCTTACCCCTTAGACCTCGGTCTTTGTATGGAGATTTATTTTCAATAATAGGGCGGTCATCTCCAGAGGTTCCCCTATATCAACATAGCTGTAATCATGATTACCTAGTTAGGGGCCACAAGGAGACACAGACAAAAAGGGCCCCTGTGCAAGAACAATATATGGGCCCTTTGCAGCCCAAGTGCTCCTAAAAATGCAAAATTACACCTTCTTTGGAGGTAAATATGGGTCCCCTTACCTTTTGCGCCTATGTGTGGTTGCGCAGGTTGCACCAATGATATGTCCTACTGTTAGGGGCCCACTCAGATGTTTTGCCCCCCCTTAGCTGAACCCCTGGCTACGCCTCTGACCCCCTGCCTTTGATTTATGAGCTATTTCACAAAATCCGTGGAGCTAGGACCTTCTCTAAATTGGATCTGCAAGGGGCTTAAAACTTGATTCGTATCCATAAGGGCGATGAATGGAAAACGGCCTTTAATACCCGTGACATTCACTAAGTGTCTCGGCGTGCCCTTCAGGCTGTGTAATGCACCCGCCATGTTATAGCAGTTCATTAATGACTTCTTCCAGGATCTCCTCTATGTTTTCGTGGTTGGGTATTTTGAAGATACCTTGATATTCTCTCCTGATCTAGCTTCCCACAGAAATGTGTCTTTGGAAAAACCTCCTTGCCTTTCCTCGGCTACATTACATTTCCAACCAAGGTCTTGAAATGCATCCAGAGAAGGTTTCTGCTGTTCTATCCTGGCCCTGTCATCAAGGTCTGTGTGCCATCCAGCACTTCATGGGCTTCAAAAACTTCTACAGGCAATTTATCCCACACTTCTCATCTCTTATGGAACCTATTTCCGCTTTAACTAAGAAAGGATCCAATGACAGAGACTGGACTGAGGCAGCCGTGTCGACCTTCCAGAATTTGAAAGAGGCCATTGCTAGTGCTCCGCTGCTGCTTCACCCTGATCCCAGCAAGCAGTTTCTCTTGGAGGTAGCTGCCTCATCTATTGGTGCTGGGGCAATGTTCCTGCAAACAACTTCTTTGAGGAAGTGTCTCTTTTTTCTCCAAAATATTTTCACCAGCTGAGCGAAATGTTACTATTGGGGATCGTGAAATTCTGGCTATCAAGATAGCACTCAAGGAATGGTGACATCTACTGTAGGGTGTCAACCAGGGCCGGCTCCGGTTTTCATGGGCCTCGGGAGAAAGAGTCTCAGTGGCCTCTGTAACACATACCACGATTCATGATGCACACATCCGGCAGAGAAATATAGGTATAGTACAATACCAAAGATTTCACTTACTTCTTACATTACATGAGTGATATATAATGTAAATTCTACAATAGCTCAGAAACCGGACAGTATAGTCCTCCATACAGTATTATGGGCTCCACATAGCGCTCCATACAGAATAGTAAGCCCCATATAGTGCTCCATACAGTATAATGAGCCCCAAATATTGCTCCATACAGATTAATGGTCGCCATATATAGCTCCATACAGAATAATGGACCCCATGTATTGCTCCACACAGTATAATGAGCCTAATATATAGCTCCATTCAGTATAATGGACCTCATATAGTGCTCCATACAGAATAATGGACCCTATATATTGCTCCATACAGTATAATGAACCCCATATATTGCTCAATTCAGTATAATTGACCTCATATATAGCTCCATATATAATAATGTACCCCATATATTGCTCCATACAGTATAATGAACCTCATATATTGCTCCATACAGTATAATGGACCCCATATATTGCTCCATACAGAATGAGCACCATACTGTATATTGCTCCATACAGTATATTGAGCCACGTATATTTCTCCATACAGGATAATGAGCCCCATATATTTCTCCGGACAGTATAATGAGTCCCATATATTGCACCATACAGAATAATGGACCCATATAATGCTCCATACAGTATAATGAGCCCCATATAATATAGGATTATAGGACGTCAGGGATGAATATTGCTATTTTTCCCCCCCTGTATTGTGTAACTAGCCCTCAAAAAATAATTGATTCTGTATCTAACTTTGAAATTGCACTCCCTGTTAAGTCGTATCCTTAAAGTTGACCACTATTTTTTTAGTTTTCATGACATTGTTTTGTGAAAAAGGTAACAATTCTAGTGGAAGTGGTCATCAGAGTTTGCTACCTAACCCATCGAAGGTAGAGGGGGAGGTGCGTTAGGGTCCTGTTACCTTAGTCTCTGAGCCATTCCTTTGCTTTACGGTGGGAGGGGGTGCCATTGGCTTCGCCTGCCTAGGGCACCCAAATACTTTGTCCTGGTCCTTGCTGACACTGATGTGTTCAGGTCATTTGGTTGGGCTTACATGCTTACACTTTTAGATGGGCACTATAGTTAATACTGTTAGGGGGGCACTGTGGCTGTCACTGACGTGTTCATGAGATTAGGTTGTGAATGTTTAGGGACACGCATTGCTAGAAGAGGACTGTGGTTAACACAGTTATGGGGGCACTATGGCTGTCACTGGTGTGTTCTTGGCATTTGGTTATGTTTAAGTTCAGACACCGTTAGAGGGGCACTGGCGGTCACTGATGTATATAAGACGGGGTGGAAATATCATTGCCGCTTCCTGCGCAGCCACACAAGGGCCCAAGAGGTGAGGGGGCCACTTCCAATTACAAAACAATGGTACATTATTATGGGCCCTTTTCTGTCTGTGTCCACCAGTGGTGCAGGACATTAGAATGTGAGTGTTTGGGGACATGAACTATAGAACAATGGTCCGTGAACAACTCACAACAGAAGTTCTGGTCTTTCAAGTGCAGTTTATTCAGTAGCAAATGCAAAAAGAAAAGAACAAAATACTATTAATTCCTACTTTTCTTTTGCACTCAAGCAACACAACATTGTCATGAGAACACTGAAATATCTTTTGCTATTATTTGCTCCCAGACTTGTCGCCCTTTGGTGCCCTCTATATTTTCTTTAGCTTCTTAGTTTTGAAGAATTTTTAGGGATAACCCGTCTCCGATGCAGTATGAAAGTCACATACTTGCTATTTACAGGGAGTATTTGTTTTACTGCTGGACTATTCTTGGACGCTGAAAGTGCTAGCAGTTTAAGTGTATGCCAAGGGAAGACAGCAAGGAGGGAGAAGGCTATTTCTGTAGATGTGACATCATGACAGATGTCACATACAGTAGCCTTGAGAGATCTTAAGAACTTGGGAGTTATAAAGTGAAGCAGGTGACACAGATCTTTTAAAAATTGATATTACTAATGTGACCGGCCGCAAAATAAGTGTAATAACCCTATAAAAAACTTTCGTCCAAACTTTCATGAGGTCTGAACTCATAGGGCAGATGATCGAAGGAGGGGTTTTGTTAGACCACCCACTCACCATTTATGGGTGCCTATGTGACCACATGGTACTCAGCTAATGGTACTTATGGGCAATAGGTCACGTGTATTTTTTTTGACCAGGGACGGCAGGCTGGTAAGGAGGAAGCAAGCAATTTGAAGAGGGGATTCCTGGGTTAGATCTCCCAACTACCTACTACTGCAATACATTTCTTAAGCCACTACCTGCTGGCCGGGGGCTGCAGGAGCCTTGAAATTCAAAGCCAAGAATAATTAAAGAGCGAGCAAGGGAAGGGCGAGCGCAAAGATGACGGCCATTGATCCACATCTACAATATGCCAATTCATACACTATTACAGAAGAAGACTACATGCATCAGGAAGAAGACTGGGATAGGGATCTTCTCCTAGACCCTGCGTGGGAAAAGCAGCAGAGAAAGGTAATATCATGTGGATTTTTTTGATGCACCGATCATATATTTCTTAAACTTCCTATTGTTTTGAAACAGTTTGTTGCTTTTAAGAAACAAAAATCTCCACGTTTACCATTATCGGGTAAGGAAACAACGACGGCAATAGTAGTAGTTAGCACTGCGGCAAGGAAGCCATCCGGCTGGCTTCCTTGTGTGTCTAGCAAGTCTGCCCAGCTGGCCCCTGAACAGGTGCTCCCCACCAGAGTTCTCCCACCCTACACACGCAGCTCAAGATGTTCCACTGATGCTTTTTTTGGAAGGAGTGGGCTCAGCAAGAGTGATGGATTGTTTTTCATTCTCTAACCAGCCCCTTCATTTTAGTTTGGAGAGCTGCAAGGTGATCCTTGCAAGGGAGGGAGACGTAGGGGGTCGGGGAAGGAAGCCCACATCTGTGGTTTTGGGAGCAGCTGGTCCCTTGTAATAACCCTGGTATGGATGATGCCTTATAGGTTGGTGACATTTTCAGTAGACGGTGTCATCATTATGCGGAATGTATGAGGAGAGCGATCAGGTGGCACGGTGGAGACTTTATGGTTGGGATATGACTTCAACGTACAGATATAGAGGCGAGCACGGTTATCGAATCTCTAATGACATCAGTCTAGTCACTTTATCTGCCCATGTCATAAATGTTTGGAATGGCATGAAACAGTGTTTGCTTTATATCAAATGGAGGGTGACCTCTAGTTTTCCATGGCCATAATCAATATTGTGCTTGTTGGCAGCCAAAGACAGCCAACGACTGGGGGGGGGGGGGGGCTACAAACATCTCTAACGCTGGACCATTTTCAGGATGTCCGGATCGCCAATAAATCACAAATTAGTGATCTGAAATACATGGCTACAGACAAGAATCGCTGCTCTAGGATCTGTATACATAAGTATTAGAATTAGCAAATGAAAACATCAGTTTACCCAAAATAATAATAATAATAATACAAAAAAAAACTCAACAATGATAAATATTGTAATTTATACTATATTAGTATAGATTAATTTCCACAAAAAAAATCCGCAATTTGCCTAACTCAGGAATTTATGAGATACATAACGTATAATAGTAAAAAAAAAATGATGACCAGGGAAAATGATCATTTCTAAGGAAAATAAAAGCAAACATTCAGAGAAAGCAATATGTGGTCTAAAAAAAAGTTAATTGAAGATATATGAATGTTCATTTTTTAACAAAGAATAAAACAACACTAAAATTCCTTTACCTAAAATTAAAAAAAAAAACTATTTAAAAATATAAAAAGATAAAAGCAGCATTAATTAAAAAATGCATTTGAAGGCATTTAGAATCCATGATCCCCAAAAAAATCACCAAATGTAAACCTCCAAAAGAAGGCAGCACTACTATCTAAATCGAATGAAAAAGCATTTTATTTTGCCCAAGTACACAACGTTTCAGCAGGGTGTGTAGGGGTCTTCTTTATGCAATATAGTGGTGCCCCAATTATATAGTGCATATGTACATGTATCCCTAATTAAGCACCACAGCACTTTTTTATCTATGGATATATGTATGCAAGTACTATATATACACACACACATATAAATATATATATATATATATATATATATATATATATATATATACAGCATATGTAATGTATATATATATTTATGTATGCAAGTACTATATATATATATATATATATACAGCATATGTAATATATATATATGTGTATATATATATATATTTATTTATTCAGCATATATACATGTAATTAATATAAACCACTTTGGTGATTCACTCCTCTATTTAAATGCTATTTTCCACCACCGTATTTCTCTAAAAAAAAGGCCTATATACACCAGACTATAATACTAGTGTACTAGTATTAAATCTATTTTATTTTTCAGCTTCTGAATTTAGACATTTGTGTACGAGCAAGCATGTAATTAGACTGTAAAATTAACCTTCACTGACAAAAATCTCTTTATTGTTTTTTTAAGTAAAATCCAGATTTTGACTGTAAAATCAGACTACAAAAAGGATTATTTGTAGTCAGTAACCATAGAGGGACAAGTGTGTAATGTCCATGGTATAGAGTATTACAGTAGGTATTCCTCTCTCGTTAGTGGCTGTCATGGAGCTTTCGTCCTGCTGTTGGTTGGTTACCCCTCTGTAGGCGGACATGCCACCCATACAGATGCCACAGGACAGCAATTCATTATGGGCCATTGCGATAATGTTTCAACCATGGTGTGAACCACTGCAGTCAGGTGACCTGTCATCCATATGGACAAGGCTATAATTGTGGTTCATTTCCTTTCAGATAAATTTAGGCCAAAACAAAAGTTTGAAATGAAATGGTTTTCTAAAAGATATGCTCTTGTTTTTAGAAGAACACATTTCAAACGTGTGGTCCTTTAGATGAGCCCTGCAAGGGTTTCCCTTGGTAGGCACATATGACTCAAAAGAACATAGTGATAAGTAAAGTGTGCCATAAGAGTGTCATCATTATGGTGGTCATACACGCTAGATAAGAGAAGTTTGATAGCTGAACGACCATTGAAAGAATGATTGGTGAACGATTACACCGATGCAGCCACACATTTTACTCTGTGTTGGCTGTCACAGTCGTCCAACCTGGCCATACATGTTCACTGATCAATCCTTCCGGGAAAATCTTTCAACAGAAAGATCTTTCGTCCAATTATCAGATGAAAAAAAATCAATCTTGACCAACTTAATTTCAGACTGTGGCAGTGTATGATCGGTTGGCTAAAATAGCAGCTCACTCGTCATGAAGAGGTAAAATGCAAATAACTTATTAAAACTCCTCTCCATTCTCAAGAAAGGAGGAATTTTTAATTCCATCGTGTAGTGCTTTTTGCATAGATTACCGGTTCCTCTGCAGTCGATCAGCGGTAACTGATCTCCTAGGCAAGGAGAGCGCGCTTACGAGCTATTTGCTGTAGAGCTTACAAGCGCTTCTCTGAAGTTGGTCTCATCACTGGATCATGCTAGCTTCTTCCCTGCGCTTCTTGCATGCTGCAGGAGTAAATCTGTCTCTACTTACATTAGGTAAGAGCACACAGATCGAGCTATAGGTGCAACTATGCTGCTGGTCCCAACCGACAATCATCAGAAGTACATTGCCCCCAGCAAGCACGAAGCCGGGAGGCAGGGGAGCATTTTAGGCCTGAAGATCAGTTACAGAAATAGCTAAGTACAGAGGTCAGAGGAGGTGATACCTTGTCTAGCAGAAATTTCTATCATATCCTATGTATTGTGAGGAAAGAGGGAGACACAAGCGCAATATAGGGTCTTATCCCACAAATAAAGTAAAGCGGTTTGACAAAAAACTGCTCACCTGGTAGTAGGTATTCAAAGCATGTATAGATAAGGGCTGCTGCAGATCCACAAGTCGGTCACCGACTATCTGAAACAGAGCTCTGCAAAGGAATACGTGGATTTCGTCCGCGCAGCCCAAATGATGAAATTCCAGAAGGTTAATAAGGTTTGACAGTGGTTTATTCTACGCGTTTCAAGGTTTTTTGCAACCTCTTCTTCAGGAAATACCACCAGGTGGTATTTCCTGAAGAAGAGGTTGCAAAAAACCTTGAAACGCGTAGAATAAACCACTGTCAAACCTTAATAATCTTCTGGAATTTTATCATTTGGGCAGCGCGGACGAAATCCACGTATTCCTTTGCAGAGCTCTATCATATCCTATGGACATGCAATGAATGTCTTTTGACTTCCTAATTTGCAATACAGATCATAAATGTGCCTAAATCAGTATCAGACAGTCAGCCGCCATTTCACCTCCACTTTTACAAATGGATGTGCAAGATGAAATGGTGTAAATTCTTGTCAAAATCTTGAGATCAGAGAGGAACTTTTCTGTTTTTTGTTTGTCTTCTTTTAACCTCCACTTGGTTCAATAATGGGAAACAGTTCTAATACAGCCGCTACCCATCTCTTTCATCTATATCGTCTCCCCTCCCCTTCTTCAACACATCTGGCGTACATGCCAGTGTTACTAGTGTGTTGATTTTTTTTAACCGTTTTTAATAGCTGTGTGAACATTGTAGGCAAAATATTATGCTTTGGACAGCCAGACCTATTCTACAGCAGTCCCACAGACAATGAATGAATGGAGCACAGGTTGTCCATGTGTACCACCACTCCATTCAAACAGGGCTGAAGAGCCTGGTTCCCATCTTCAAGAACCTCTTCCTCGAGATTGCTGAGGGTCCCAGAGGCCGGACTCCCAGTGATCCTTAATTACACAGGTATACAAAATTTGGGTTCATGAAAATTGTTTCAAATCCAACCACTGATTCTTATCTTTTCTTATGCCCTGATTTAAAAAAAAAAAAAAAACACTTCCATTTTTAACCATCACGTATTGATTAAATTACGTACAAGCAAGATGAGCAAGAAAAACATTTATGGTAGCCAAAAATGTACTATATATATATATATATATATATATATATACTGTATATATATGTATTAAAAATTCATTCTGCAACTTTATGGGAAATTAGTTTTGGCGCCTTTTGCTTTTCTCTTCACTGCGTCTCTAGATATCTTTTCTCTTAGGCTGAGTTCACACGTGGCGTTTTTTTCGCATTTCGGCGGCGGTTTTAACTGCGCGATTTTGCATTCCTATGGGATTCCGCAATGCTGTGCTAATGCTGCGGGTTTTACCGCGGCGGAATCGCTTCGCGGTAAAAACCGCAGCATGCTCATTAATTTGCGGAATCGCGGCGATCCCGCACCCATAGGAATACATTGTTCCGCTTACTTCCCGCATGTGGCTGTGCACACCATGCGGAAAGTAAGCAGAACAATTGCGGATGGTACCCACGGTCCGGAGGAGAGGAGACTGTCCTCCGGGCTTTGGGTACCATATCCCTGTAAAAAATAGAATTTAAAATAAAAAATATTGTTATTCTCACCCTCCGACGTCCCGCGCAGCCTTCCCGCTTCTCTCCACGCTCTCGTTCCCAGTAGTCCTTTGCGAAAATGCTCGCGATGACGTCCCTTCTCGCGGGATCGCGAAGTCTCGCGGTCATTCGTGCGACGTCATCGCGAGACGTCGCGATCCCGCGAGAACTGACGTCATCGCGGGCATTTTCGCAAAGGATTACTGGGAACAGCTGCGCGGGACGTCGGAGGGTGAGAATAACACCGTTTTTTATTTTTTTTTTACATTCTATCTTTTACTACTGATGCTGCATAGGCAGCCTCAGTAGTAAAAAGTTGGTCACACTCGTCAAACACTATGTTTCTATGTTTGACGAGTGTGACCAACTTGTCAATCAGTTCTCCAAGCGATGCTACAGATCGCTTGGAAAACGCTAGCATTTTGCAAGCTAAATACGCTTGCAAAATGCTAGTTTTTCCGCGGGAAAATCGCGGGAATTTAAAATGCGATTTTCCCGCGGACTGGAATTCCGGAATTCTCGCGGTAATTTCCGCGAGAGTTCCGGTACGTGTGCACTTAGCCTTATAGAAGGCCTGCAGATCTTCTCTGTGAAGCATCCAGCAGTAGCCCTCCATCATGTTCTCGTTCTACCTTGATATCCTGATTAAATCTTTTTCCTTGCTATTCACTAACAGCATCAAGGTTTTCAGGAAAGTATTCCAAATGGGAATGTAAAAAATGTAACTTCAAATTCATCAGAAAACCCAAGGCTTTGAAACATTTCAGAATGTTCTCCACTATGGATTTAAGTTTTGGATCTTTGTTGTTACCTAGAAATTTCTTCACAACTTCTTTAAAAGAATCTCAAGCCCTTTTCTCAACAGCTTTCATTCTATTTCAAACATGTTTTCCTTCATGAGTTTCCAAATATCCGTACCCACAAAAATGCCTTCCTTCAGTTTTGCTTCAGAGAGTCCCTGAATCTTGGAACACAGATACTTAAAAGTCTCTCCTTTCAGTAGAGCTTTCACTCACTGCTTCATCTGTCCAATCTTGATGTGGAGGAGTGGTGGCAGGAGAACATTGGTGGGCTCAACTAAACTTTCCGCAACTATGTTCCTGAGTTCACGTTGTGAAGATGTTCTCATTGGCAAATGTTTTTGGCACCAGTGATGAGTCCTATCCCGGCTGTCCCATTCACACAAAAAGCATGGATACTTTGTGTATACTCCTTGATGCCCATAGAGCAAAGAGAGAACGTTCAGATCTCCACATAATGACCATCCCTGATACTCATAGTTAAGTTTCTTGAGAATAAAGTCTAAATTCTCATAGCATTCCTTCAAGCGCACAGAATGCCCTAAAGGCGCTGAAGCATACTAGCTGCAATTGTGCAGCAGCACAGCTTTCAGACTTTTTTATTTGATGAATCCATAACATCACTGCAATACATTAGAGCACCATCTTGATAAAAGTATGGAAGGAATTCCTTTTCTCTGCTTCTGTACCATGAAAAACTATTGGTAACAAATCTAATGATGCCAAAAGCATCCACTAAAGGTCCCACAAAGGGGTCAAAGTATGGTGCAAGAAAAAGCCTATTAAGTCAGTGTTTGTGAAAAAACTGTATGCGATGGAATTTTTTTGATATTTTTACTGAGTTCAGTGATCAAAGGTATATAAAAATCACCTCAAACCCTTTTACCCTTGCAGAACTGTGATACGGACAGGAGATAAATATGAATGGAAAGGGGATAACTTGCTATCTTAGTAATTCAGATAGATGACAATTTGTTGAGTAGTAGGGGTCTGGCTGCTGGGACCAACACAGAATGTCAGAAATGGGAACTTTTATCTCCCTTAGGCCAGAACCGCTGTTCGACCACTGCTCCATTAGTTCACTACGGGGATGCCAAGTGCTGCGCTTGCCTTTTACCATCTACCCCTTAGGGAATGAATTAAGTGGTGGTCGGGCATCATAGCTGCTGAATCTTCTTGCAACAGGGATGAAGGCTTGTTATCACCTGTAGATAGATGATAACGTATTTTAACTAGACAACACCTTTAAGATGGCCATGTTGTGAGCTAATCAATTTACTGCTCCATGCAGCCTCTAAGCGATGCAACTATGTAATACAAAACTCACGGCCTCCTATGGGGCTCAATTATATCTGTATGCTGTGTATTTTATACAAATGTCTTTTCACGTGAATTCTGGCCTCATTTACCAAAACTGTCTAAAAACATCAACAACCTGTTATTACTGCCCGTATCAGCCAATCATAGAGCAGATTTAATTTTTTTAGCAGCTCTGGTAAAATGAAAGTTGTGTTTTGATTGGTTGATATGGGCAGCTAAGACTTTTTTTTTTTTAAATTTTAGCCAGTTTAATAAATGTACCCCATTTGTACCACGTTCTATGGGATATTGTATTAAGTAGCTATTTTTCTAGAATTGCTTTTAGGGAAAAGTGTGGCAGATTTATGAAAACTGTCTTTTGTTGCCCGCAGCAACCAATCACAACTCAGCTTTCAATTTATCAGAGCAGTTGATAAAATGAAAGCTGAGCTATGATTGGTTGCTATGGGTGACTTAGACAGTTTGTTTTGGACAGCTCAGTGGTGTGCAAAACACCAGGGCGCCGATTAAATCAAGACCAGTCATCTTCATGCCGATCTTTATGAGGCATGAACGAGCGAGTGCCTTGCCACAAATCTTATTCCCGCCCCTGCTGGAATAAGATTTGAGGTGTAGGGAACCACTACCTTCGTCAAATTCATAAGGGCCCCATATTTATACCAATAATCTGTATTACAAGCTTCTAGAAATCTCTCTTTAATATAGTCTCAGATTTCATTTAAAGGGGATGTCCTTTTCACATAATCTCAGTACATATCTGGGCTGCAGAATTATGACAATAAGTAATTTACTTTCTGTCACTAGTTTGCACGGTTTTCTAGATATTCTGAACAGAACGTCCAAGGGGGGGGTGTTATGGCATTGAAATGAGAACTGGTCGTAACCTCCTACTCTACTCCAAACATGCCCTCTATAGCAACAACCCCACCCTCCATAGCTACAGGCCCTCCCCGTCCACATGAAGAAGCCCTCCTCACACAGTAACAAATCCTCCCCCTCTAGCAGCCTCACTGCAGAGGGCAGAGAGCTGCTCCTCCCCCAGACACACGCTGAACAGTGATCTATGGAAAGTGAAACTAGTGAGGAGGGAAAATCGTCCTGTATTCTGGGCCACTCCATGATTACAGTACATAACTCATTATCAGTGATTCCTTCCCTCACTGTCCCAGGCTGCTGGCAGCAGTGAGAACAGACTGTGTGATGGCCAGTGATGGGGGTCTGCAGCTTCTAATCTGCACAGGGGATGGCAGTCACTGATGTAATCTGTTCTGTGACAAAGCCTCTGCTGTGTGAATGATGTCTTCACACAGCAGCAGATTTGGTGCAGTGTATGTGCAAAGCTCCACCAAACTCCCAACAAGCTCCAGTGACCAGCACCACCCACTGCCCACTCATTGGCTGGCAGTAAACTGCACCAGCACTCATCTGTATCATCATTCCAGCATTGGAAAGAACACAGCAGTGATCTTGTATTTGTGAAAGCAGCACAATACATACATACATACATACATACACCCCCCCAACACTTCACAGTGTTACAGCTGCTGATGGGACAGGCTGCTCCCATCAGTATTTGTGTCATTAGAGACACAGTGCTCACACTTACACTGCACCAAATCTGCTGCTGTGTGAAGACATCAGTGACACAGAGCTGTCTCTTTCACACAGCAGAGACTTTGTCACTCAACAGATTACATCAGTGACTGCCATCCCCTGTGCAGATTAGAAGCTGTAGACCCCCATCACTGGCCATCACACAGTCTGTTCTCACTGCTGCCAGCAGCCTGGGACAGTGAGGGAAGGAGTTACTGATAATGAGTTATGTATTGTAATCATGGAGTGGCCCAGAATACAGGATGATTTTCCCTCCTCACTAGATTCACTTTCCATAGATCACTGTTCAGTGTGTGTCTGGGGGAGGAGCAGCTCTCTGCTCTCTGCAGTGAGGCTGCTGGAGGGGGAGGATTCGTTACTGTGTGATGAGGGCTGCTTCATATGGACGGGGAGGGCCTGTAGCTATGGAGGGTGGGGTTGTTGCTATAGAGGGAATGTTTGGAGTAGAGTAGGAGGTTACGACTAGTTCTCATTTCAATGCCATAACACACCTCCCCTTGGACGTTCTGTTCAGAATATCTAGAAAACCGTGCAAACTAGTGACAGAAAGTAAATTACTTATTGTCATCATTCTGCAGCCCAGATATGTACTGAGATTATGTGAAAAGCCCGGACAAACCCTTTAAGGTTTTTGTTTTTGGTCAAAACACACTTAGGCTAAAGTCCCCGTCACACATAGCGATCTCACTAGCGAGAACGCTGCTGAGTCACAAGTTTTGTGAGGCAACAGCGATCTCGACAGCGAGATCGCTTGTGTGACACTGACCAGTGACCGGCCCCCCTGCCGGGTATCGCTGATCGTCCTGAAATGGCCAGGACATTTTTTTGATCGCTGGTCTCCCGCTGGCCAGCACGCATCGCTGCGTGTGACAGGCGGGAGACCAGAGATCAGCGCGCTGGTAACTAAGGTAAACGCAGGGTTTCTAAGCAGCGCACGGTGCTTAGAAACCTGATGTGTACCTTAGTTACCAGCTCCCTGCATCAGTGCGCTGGTAACTAACGTACACAGGGACGCGCTTGCTCTGCATCGCTGGTGCTGATTGCTGGTGAAGCTGCCTGTTTGGCCTGTGGATCTTCTCTGTGAAGCATCCAGCAGTAGTCCTCCATCATG
The DNA here is from genome assembly GCF_039654945.1 of Dendrobates tinctorius. Classification (NCBI taxonomy): domain Eukaryota; kingdom Metazoa; phylum Chordata; class Amphibia; order Anura; family Dendrobatidae; genus Dendrobates; species Dendrobates tinctorius. The sequence goes on along the minus strand of NW_027361727.1, from coordinate 18,524,726 downwards.
TTCTCGTTCCGTCTACCTTGGTTATCGTCATTCCATCTCATTGCTATCATGATAAAATCTTTCTCCTCGCTCTTTGCTAACAGCGCCAAAGTTTTCAGGAAAGCAGTCCAAATGGGAATGTAAAAAATGTCACTTTAAATTCATCAAACAACCCAAGACTTTGAAGCGTTTCAACATGTTCTCCACGATGGACTTTACATTTTTGATCTTTGTTGTTACCTATAAATTTCTTCACGACTTCTTTGAAAGAATCCCAAGCCCTTTTCACACTGACCAGAGATTCATCAAAGTGTGATCCCTTTTTTCTCTGATATGGAGAACAAAAGAAAAAAAAAATTCCATCTTCTTGATTCAGTCTGTCTGTGAAAATTGGATATGGATGTCATCTAAGTGCAATCCGATTTTGCCATGGACTCATTGACTTGAATGGCCTAGTGCGTTCCGATTATTATCGAAGGCGAATTATGTATGCTGTGACATTTTTTCCTAAGACCACTCAGTCTGAGGAAAAAAAAATTGGACGTGCGCTCGGACTCATTGATTTACATTGCTCCGAGCGCCATCCAATGTTTTGACGGATCGCACTCGGACTGAAGCTAAGGTCATCTGCACAAGCCCTTAAAGTAATGGTAGAACCTGGAAAGCTGGAATAACAACTCAAAAACATGGAATGCCTAAATGTTTGCAAAGTCTAAAAAAAACTAGAAGGCCTCCTACACATTTGCATATCTGTTTAGTAATTTAACTCCATTTATTTAAGGGGTAGTTATTTTACTAATGTAAACCAATGTATGATAACCTTCATTATAGTCTAGGCACTAAAGCATGCTTTATTTTTGCTGTGTTCCATTTTCTATCTCTCTGAAGTCACCCCATGATGCCTAGCCCATCTATAAGAGGGCTGCAGATGGAGGGGCATGTCTCCGGATATGTCATATGGCCTCCTTAATTCACACTGTGCACAGGAAACTAGAGCAGTGGAGGAGGTTGAACATTGGAACTTCTCATGTGCCCCTCAAGAATATAGAAAATGGGATTCTGCGTGAAAAAAAATGTCAATAATGTAAAATATAAACGATGACATACATTTGTACAAGATTTACATACAGTATGTTATAATCAAGTAATGGAAACATTCATACTTCTCTTTTTTCTGCATCCACTATGGATTTTGGTTTAAGAAGAGGACGCAAAATACCGGTCAAATATACAAGTATGAATGGGCAGTGGTATAACTTGAAGTTTGTGGGACTGAATTTTTGCAAAATTTTCAATAGTAATGATCTTTTCTTAGGGGCCACAGTGACTTTTTGGGTCCTCTAGGCTCCGATTGCAACCCATGCACCTATTATAGTTACTCCCCTGTGAACGGGGAAACTTATACCTAATAGCACTGAATGCATCAAATTATTTTTTTAAGCCAGGAATTAATTAAAAATATTAAATGGAGGCATACTTCCCTTCGTCAGGACCAGAAATGGTGTCGACCCCGGCCGGAAGTCCCTGCACTGTTGCAGCTTCTAATTGGCTATAGAGGTCTGGTGACCAGATGGGAGACAACCGATGGCGTGCTCTTCTAGTAACCTGACCTGCAGTGGTGCTGTGATTATAGAGGTCTGGTGACCAGACGGGAGACAACCGATGGCGTGCTCTTCTAGTAACCTGACCTGCAGTGGTGCTGTGATTATAGAGGTCTGGTGATTAGAAGGGAGCCATCAATTAGGATGGAGCTGCCGCCATTATTCCATTCATTGTCTACGGAACTGCCAGAGATCGCTGCCAATCCTATAAATAATGAATAGAGACAATGAATAGACAATGAATGGAGAGTGGCACATATTGAGTCATTACTCCGCTCTAATGGAGCACATCAGAGTTACCTTCTTGGGATCAGTGGGAGTTCCTTCAGTAGGCAACCTGTGAGTTGAGAAAAACCATCGAGGCCTTCAATTTTCCGCAAAATTTCAATGTAAATTGGACTATTTACGACACGTGGCATGATCCACCGACAATCACAGGAGGAGTTGGTGGTATCAATGGTTACGCATTGTGGATTTCAACATGGTCATCCTTTTGTCTCCTGAAGTTGTGGAGATACCTGACAGCTTTTTGTCTGCTCGCTCCTGTTTTTGCAGGCTTGGCAGACAGCTATCTAATACTAAGTACGTATAGAAGCAAAGAACTGTGGGAACATAGAGCCCTTATACACTCACTGGCCACTTTATTAGGTACACCATGCTAGTAAGGGGTTGGACCCCCTTTTGCCTTCAGAACTGCCTCAATTCTTCGTGGCAGAGATTCAACAAGGTGCTGGAAGCATTCCTCAGAGATTTTGGACCATATTGACATGATGGCATCACACAGTTGGCGCAGATTTGTCGGCTGCACATCCCTGATGCGAATCTCCCGTTCCACCACATCCCAAAGATGCTCTATTGGATTGAGATCTGGTGACTGAGGAGGCCATTTGAGTACAGTAAACTCATTGTCATGTTCAAGAAACCAATCTGAGATGATTCGAGCTTTATGACATGGCGCATTATCCTGCTGAAAGTAGCCAACAGATGTTGGGTACATTGTGGTCATAAAGGGATGGACATGGTCAGCAACAATACTCAGGTAGGCTGTGGCGTTGCAACGATGCTCAATTTGTACCAAGGGGCCCAAAGAGTGCCCAGAAAAAATTCCCCACACCATGACACCACCACCACCAGCCTGAACCGTTGATACAAGGCAGGATGGATCCATGCTTTCATGTTGTTTACGCCAAATTCTGACCCTACCATCCGAATGTCGCAGCAGAAATCGAGACTCATCAGACCAGGCAACGTTTTTCCAATCTTCTACTGTCCAATTTCGATGAGCTTGTGCAAATTGTAGCCTCAGTTTCCTGTTCTTAGCTGAGAGGAGTGGTACCCAGTGTGGTCTTCTGCTGCTGTAGCCCATCTGCCTCAAAGTTCGACGCACTGTGCGTTCAGAGATGCTCTTCTGCCTACCTTGGTTGTAACGGGTGGCAATTTGAGTCACTGTTGCCTTTCTATCAGCTCGAACCAGTCTGCCCATTCTCCTCTGACCTCTGGCATCAACATGGCATTTCCGGCCACAGAACTGCCGCTCACTGGATTTTTTTTCTTTTTCGGACCATTCTCTGTAAACCCTAGAGATGGTTGTGCGTGAAAATCCCAGTAGATCAGCAGTTTCTGAAATTCTCAGACCAGCCCTTCTGGCACCAACAATCATGCCACGTTCAAAGGCACTCAAATCACCTTTCTTCCCCATACTGATGCTCGGTTTGAACTGCAGGAGATTGTCTTGACCATGTCTACATGCCTAAATGCACTGAGTTGCCGCCATGTGATTGGCTGATTAGAAATTAAGTCTTAACACACAGTTGGACAGGTGTACCTAATAAAGTGGCCAGTGAGTGTATATTACTGTAATAACTGTCATTACTAGAGTTGAGCGACTTTGGTCGGATCGGGTTTCGTGAAACCCGAGTGAAACAAAATTTGAGTCAGATGAAACTGGTCCGGCTAGGGCAAAAAAAAAGTCGGAGTTTCATCCACTCAATGCCGACTTTTATTCCCCATTGACTTGCATTGGGGTCGGGTTTCGGACGAAACTCCGACTTTTTTTTTGCTCTAGTCGGACCAGTTTCATCCGACTCAAATTTTGTTTCATTCGGGTTTCATGGAACCCGATCCGACCAAAGTCGCTCAACTCTAGTCATTACCATGCGTTATTCCTATATGGTATTAATCCTTTAATTGGCACAGGCATGTGATATATAGCATGTCATGCTGTCCTATTGGGCTCACTGGATGAGGTGTGAATGGTCACATAGCTGAGGTGTGAAGACTTCTGACAGATGTATCTATGACATTGATATTGTATTCCAAATATGTCCCAGATATCTATATATAACCTTGTTAGTTACATCGAGCACATTCATCTACACGGTTGACTGCCTGTACATTGACTCTGCAGGACTAATTAACAAGAGTAGAAAAAGGGGGCTTAACCGAACGTTCATTAATATCAGGTTACAACAGCCCTTGGGGTCTATATTTCAAATGTGAATTAACAGGTTATGGAAATGTTCTAGAATATAAGTTGCAAGTCCTCAAATATCAGCTACTTGAGCTACATAATGGTAAAATCCGATAATATTGAAAAATATGATTAGGGAGGGATTATTAAAGTGTGTTTCCAATTGTACAGAAAAATTATAATAATGCGGGAGCGTGCAGCAGATCTGTGTTGCTAGTCTTTAGAAAAATGTTTTTTGTACATGCTTCTATGTAATTGAAGGCAAACTTTATCCATTTTTCTATGGATTACCCCATAATCTGCCATTAAAGGAAACCTATCAGTTTGGGAATACTGTGCAATCTAATGGCATACTGGTATAGAGTATCTGGAGCTGAACAGACTGATATATCATTTTGTGGGAAAAGAGTCATGATATCTGGTAATATAGTCATTAAAATCCCTGCTTGGGTTTAGGAGTCCAGTGGGCGGACCTAATCAGTGATTGCCCAAAATGAGAAGGGATTTCAATGAATATCATATGTTATTCTGAATATTTTTCCTACAAACCTATATATCAATCTGTTCGGCTTCTCCTGCACGATAGGATGTTGTCCATAGATAGTCCCGAAATTTCTATTAATAATACTTATGTGGCAGAGGCTATTTCCCTCATTAGACACACCTCGGAATGTTTTATAAATATTTTCCGTGGCATGTAGAACGTTAGGTTTGGGCTGCACAAAGACTTTGGTCCTGACAAACATGGCACAGCCAAAATTTAGGGTATGTGCACGCACTGCGGATTCTGCTGCGTTTACAGTACAATGAAAGTCAACCTAAAATCAAAAACGCAGTGCACATGCTGCATTCGGCGCACACGGGGGCACCTTCAAAAGTGCGCAACGCACGGCAAAATCCTGCTAGCACACGGCCAGCGCACGATCTGCGCACCCTATGCTAAAGATAGGGTACGCAGATCGCAAGCGCCCATGTGCACTAGAAGGCGGTGATGACCGGAAGAGGCGGGCAGGGAGCCGGCAGGGGGCGGGGCTTAGCGGCGGCCGTGCGCAGGCCGTCGCTGCGCTATAAAGCGCAAATGTGAAACTAGCCTAAGTCCGCAGGTAAAACGCAGGTCATTTAACCTGTGGATTTAGCTAAATCCGCGCTGAAAAATCCGCAGAGTAATCCGCAACGTGTGCACACACCCTTAGTGTAGTTGGATGAGGACCAGCAAGTTGTGCAACTGCAGCCCGCATGTCACAAGTAACATAGCAGATTTTGCTGTGGACGCATCCCCAATGTGAACGGATGTTTAATATGTTGTCTATTCATTATGGTCAAAGTATCGCAGCGTTGGTGGAAGAATCATAAGAGCAATAATTGCAGCATTGTGTGTGATGTTCATCTGTCAGACAATTATTAAAAAAAAATCCTGCTATAATCATGACTATTCCGATTCTTTTGCAAGACGTCAGCCCCCCGATTCACCAATTTTCATTTTGCTGTTGTCTTGCTATGAGGTGTGTCACATATCGCACAGCCAAGTGGGACCATAGATTTGTAGGACTTATATAAAGTCTTCCACCTCTACTTATTGGGCCCAATTCATCATTTGCTGGTTTGTTTTTTTTAAGTCGCCTTTCATTTTACACGTGGACTTTTTTTTTTTTGCACAAAATCCATGCATATTTTTTGCTTAAGATTCATGAATTTTTTTTTGCAGAGCCCGAAATTGCTTTCTTAATTTTTTATTAACCGGAAAAGTTCTCACGTTTTGCAAAATGTTGCAAAAAGATGCGCAACTGTAACTGGCGTACATAAAATCACTTGGGGGGGTGGAGCTAAGAAATGGAATGGCGTTGCACCAAATTTTGCAACTTTTTGAAAAAGTTTCATTTCCTGAATCTGTCTAAAACATCTGGAAAAGCCACATTGAGGTAGAAATCGTAAAAAGAACTAAACCGCAAAAGACAACTTGAAAAAATAGGCGCAAATCGTTTCATGAACTTGTTGCAAATAAAAAAAGCCATTAATTGGGAGGTATTTACACCAAAAAAAAAACCTGTCGGGAATGCAATGTTGAATCTGACCCGTTATCTTGTATGTTTTATAGGAACTTTTCTGGAAGAAACAAACATTTTAGACAAAAAACACCGACAGGCCATTAATGTTTCATGGGCGGGGGGGACTGACTGTCAGGAACGTATCAGATCCGCTAAATGTAGGGCTGCAAACCCAGCACCGAGCCTTAACGATTACCCAATGTGAAAAGGAGACAGTGTGCACTACTAGAGTAGGCGCCGTAGTAGGTTCCCACACCATGAAGCAAATTATAATAAGCTAGGCACTCAACTTAAAGATAAATTTTGATGACTTTTTGAATGCAGCCAAAGTGAAACGTTTCGGCCACATTGGGCCTTCATCAATTACAGACTGAAAGAAGTGGAGTGGATTCGTGGGTAGGGTAGGTATAGGTAGGGCACGTCTCGGTATTGTAAAAACATTAGAAAGAGGGGTACTATCGAAAACCCCAGTGGTCAGGAGTCCGAGAATCCTAGTGCATACTCGTGCCTGGTAAAGACGCGGTGTCCACCGCTTGTGGACGAATCCACTCCACTTCTTTCAGTCTGTAATTGATGAAGGCCGAATGTGGCCGAAACGTTTTACTTTGGCTGCATTAAAGAAGTCATCAAAATTCATCTTTACGTTGAGTGCCTAGCTTATTATAATTAACGATTACCCATTGATGGTCAATCCCAAGGAATCCTTGGGACAGCAATATACTTTTTATTCTTTAGAAAGGTTGACCTTGATGGACCTAGGTCTTTTTTCAACCTATGTAAGTTTGGGTTTGTTTTTGTGTTGTGGTATGAGACCGTACATTCTTCACACTCAATCACTAAACTTTTAGGTTGATTACCACTTTTCCCAGATGTTAATTATAAACATTATTGTAATGTTTCATGAGAAATTACATAAGCCGCAGTGTTGGAAAAAATTATTGGCAATCATTGTAGGTATTTCTGGGGAGCAAATTTTCCCCTGTGTGGTCAGCTGAATGATGGTCAGGACAAGTCTCAGTAATGCTTCTACTTATTGGCCTACACATTCATGAATATTTTTCCACTGGTTTTCAACCAGGTGAGCTGGAAAGAAAAAGAGAACTGATTATTAATGGGATCATCTCACTCTTGATCACCTTGCTCACTCTCCTGTTGGACTGGAAGTGGCAGGGATCTCGGTCACTGTGATCGTGAAACCACAGATTTTCACAATCATGCACAACAGAGATAATAGTTAAGACTCACTCAAACTTCCATGCCATGGATTGCTAAAGCACGGACTAGCCGTGGTTCTCCTGACTGATAGAAATACATGAAGTTGCTCGGGTTGGGAGAGCCACAGCTAGTCCGTGCTTTAGCAATCCATGCTCGGACCGATAGGCACGGACGTGTGAATGAGCCCTTACTGATGGTCGTGTTAACACAATGTCAAAAGGCTACTGTCCTATTATACTGTCAAATAGTATCTAGATATATGGTAGGGCAGTATAAAAGAAAACAACCTAAAACCCATTAAAATAAAAAAAAAAGATTCCCAAAATAGTAAGTTATCCCCTGTCCATGGAATAGGGAGCAACTTACTGATTGGTGGCGGTTCCACTTCAGGGACCACCAGCGATCTTAAGAACAGGAATATGGAACCCAATCTATGCAGAGCCCCATCTTGAATGGAGCAGAAGTGTGCTCGTTCTCTGCTCCATTCATTCTCTATGGGACTGATGTGAAAGCCAAATACAGCGCTCTGCTAGATCCAGCAGTCCCATAGAGAATGAATTGTAGAGAATCGATCGTAATATTCGCATGTGCCCCTCCGCTACATTCAGGATGGGGCTTTGCAGAGCCCTATTCCAGAATCTCAATATAGTTGGAGGTTCCCTGCAGTTATACCCCGAGCATTCAGTAAGTTCCTGGGTACGAGAGCCTCATTCTTGCCATCGCTGGGAGTTCCAGTGGTTGTACCTCCAGTAATCAGTAAGTTATCCCCTATCCTGCCCACAGGCGGACATACTATTGGTGCAACGTGTGGGTCCAAGACGTATGAGGACCTGCTTCTTCCACCAAAGCAGGTGGAATGGTGCATTATGATGAGCTATTGGGCTGTAAAGTACCCTTATAGTGTTGTCATATAGGGGCCATATCTGTGTCTGTTCCTGATCCTGCAGATGGGGGGTAACTTACAATTTCGGGAATAACCTTTTAAATCAAGTAGAATGTGCCTTTAAGAATTAACACTTGAATTAACATATACAACAAATAAATAAATAAATAAATATATATACACATACTCACATACATAGGGTGGGGAGAATAAGTATTTGATACGCTGCCGATTTTGCATGTTTTCCCACCTACAATGAATGGAGAGGTCTGTAATTTTTTATCATAGGCACACCTCAACAGTTAGAGACAGAATCTAAAAAAATGCATAAAATCACATGGTATGATTTTTGCATAATTAATTTGCATTTTATTGCATGTTATAAGTATTTGATACAATAGAAAAAAAAAACTGGCTAGGCCACTCCAGTACATTAAAATGCTTCTTATGGAGCCACTCCTTAGTTGCCCTGGCTGTGTGTTTCGGGTCATTGTCATACTGAAAGACCCAGCCACGGCCCATCATCAATGCTATTTACTGAGGGAAGGAGGTTGTTGGCCAAAATCTCACGATACATGACCCCATCCATCCTTCCTTCAATATGGTGGAATCATTCTGCCCCCTATGCAGAAAAGCACCCCCAAAGTATGATGTTTCTCCCACCATGCTTCACAGTTTGAATGGTGTTGCTACGCTGAGTGGAGTTGATACCAAAAAGTTATAATTTGGTCTCATCTGACCATATGCCCTACTCTCATGCCTCCTTTAGATCATCCAGATGGTCGCTGGCTTTCAAATGTGCCTGTACATGTGCTGGCATGAGCAGGGGACCTTGCGTTGCCAGGAGGTTTTTCAATCCATGACAGCGTAGTGTGTTACTAACGGTAATGTTTGAGACTGTGGTCCCAGCTTTCTTCAGGTGATTGACCAGGTCCTCCCATGTAGTTTCGTGCTGATTCATGATCTTTCTTAGAATCATCCTTACCTCACAAGGTGAGATCTTACATGGAGCTCCAGACCGAGTTAGATTGACAATCATCTTGTGTTTCTTCTATTTTCTAATAATTGTGCCAACAGTTGTTGCCTTCTCACAAAGCTGTTTGCATAAAGTCCTGTAGCTCATTGCAGCCTTGTGCAGGTCTACAATTTTTGTCCCTGGAGTCCTTAGACAGCTCTTTGGTCTTGGCCATGGTGGAGAGGTCGGAGTGTGATTGATTGTGTGGACAGGTGCAATTAATACAGGTAATGAGTGCAGAGTAGGCGGGGGTCTTAAAGAATAACTATCAGGTCTGTGAGAGCCAGAATTCTTGCCGGTTGGTAAATGATCAAATACTTATTTCATGCAATAAAATGAAACTAAATAATTTTAAAATCAACAATGTGATTTTCTGGTTTTTAGTTTTTCTCTCACAGTTGAAGTGTACCTATGATGAAAATTACAGAACTTTGATCAGTCTGATCAGATGTGGCCTGACCGCTGGGAGCCAAACCAAAGCCTGAAAGGAAGGCGTTATGTCCTGAACATTTCTTATTTGATTTGTGTGGAAATGCAAAAATAGTCCCCATTCAAGCGATAACACAGCATTAAGAAAAGCCATGACAGTCTCAAAGCTTGGACCTCAGTGATGAGACATTTATTAGATACTGCATTCATATTAAAAGTGAGAAGACATATAAATGATTCCTTGTGTAACAAAAAAATCAAACAAAAAAGAAAACCAGTCAGTTACCAATAGCCTACATGGTAGCGTCCCGATGGTGCACCCTGTCTCGGTAGGATGGCTTTTATGGTAAGGTTTTAATACCAGAGACAGGTAGGACTGTCCTGATGGGTACTCCTTATCGCGGAAAGATGGCTTTTATGGTAAGGTTTTAATACCAGAGACAGGTAGGACTGTCCTGATGGGTACTCCTTATCGCGGAAAGATGGCTTTTATGGTAAGGTTTTAATACCAGAGACATGTAGGACTGTCATGATGGGTACTCCTTATCGCGGAAAGATGGCTTTTATGGTAAAGTTTTAATACTAGATACGGTAGGACTGTCCTGATGGGTACTCCTTATCGCGGAAAGATGGCTTTTATGGTAAGGTTTTAATACCAGAGACAGGTAGGACTGTCATGATGGGTACTCCTTATCGCGGAAAGATGACTTTTATGGTAAAGTTTTAATACTAGATACGGTAGGACTGTCCTGATGGGTACTCCTTATCGCGGAAAGATGGCTTTTATGGTAAGGTTTTAATACCAGAGACAGAGTAGGACTGTCGTGATGGGTACTCCTTGTCGTGGTATGATGACTTTTATGGTAAAGTTTTAATACCAGAGACAGGGTAGGACTATCCTGATGTGTACTCCTTGTCACGGTAGGATGACTTTTATGGTAAGGTTTTAATACCAGAGACAGAGTAGGACTGTCGTGATGGGTACTCCTTATTGCGGTATGATGACTTTTATGGTAAAGTTTTAATACCAGAGACAGGGTAGGACTATCCTGATGTGTACTCGTTGTCGCGGTAGGATGAATTTTATGGTAAGGTTTTAGTACTAGAGACAGGGTAGGACTGTCCCAATGGGTACACCTTGTTGTAGTGGGAATGCTCTTTTGAAGTTTCACGGATTTATGACTTGATGATAATTCTTTTCATGACAGACTTATACCCAGATGATGGTAGGCATTTTCGGCCAAAATTATTGATGTTAAATTTCACCAGATGAATGATCATTTTGGCAAAAATTGTCTGTGCTGATGGCCATAGATGTTTCATGGCAACAGGTGAAGGACAAATAAGATTTTTAAGAACGTTCTGTTGTGAAAAGATTTTTTTTGTGGATTTGCGACTATAAAAGAAAACTTTAAACTTAACCGACTTCTTTCCAGACAACGACAGTCATCGATAGGGCAAAAACGAATGTTGAAGATTGTGTTGGTTAAAATCTTCTTAATGGATAATGTTTGAAAGTTATCCCCTATCTATGGAATAGGAAATAACTTTCCGGTCACTGGTGGTCCGATCACCGTGGCTCCCTCCAATCCTGTGAACTGGGGCTCTGGAGAGCCCCAGTTGCATGAAGTGGTCTTCGATCATGTACACTGCCGCTATATTCAGTTTTAATGAGAGCACTAGAGATTGCCGAGTGCTACGCGAAGCTGATCTTCAGTTAAACCATTAGATTGAGTGAAGCAGTATTAGGTATGATCAACCTCTGGAATAACTTCTGTCTTGAGAATACCCCTTTTAAGAGTTCCCAAACCAACAATTAATGGCATTTATGTTTGCTGTCTTACGTGTCATTATGTCCAAATTTCCAAATCTCGGCATTCCCGTCAGCTGTTGAAGGGACTGTAGATATTGTTCAGTCTCTTCAACATTTCCTTTGGTTTCAGATTGGCTAGTGCTTGCTTTTTACCGTGGCGAAGGGTGATTGCATCATTGTCTCATTCACTTGAAGAGTGAAGCAAAACCGTATTCCAACCTTATGAAAAATATGTGAACAAGTACAAGCCAGCCTAAAAATCTACATGTCAAAAAAACCCTGAAAAGGCTACTCCACTAGCACCAGGGCCATCACTGCTGCAAACAGCTGATCTGAGGGTGTGTCAAGCGTCAGACCGCCACCGGACTAATGTTCATGGCCTACTTTAAGGATAGGCCATTAATTTTAAGAGGCTGAATACCTATTAAAGAGACCGGAATAGCTACTTTACTTTTCAAATGCTTTTTCCAATCTGGATGTTATAACTTTCATCACATTTATTTGATTTTGCAGGTACTTTCTTCTAAACATGTAACTACAATAAGTGCAGAGGAGGCAGTCACAACCAGGCCATGGAGTCTAAGTGGCCCAAATGATCCCTTTGCCCCATATTAGAAGACCAACTTTAATACAGATCCATGATAGTTAGTGGCCCTGTTGGAGATTTTCCATCGAGGCCCATGAGCTTCACGTTAAACCACTGTTAATTGCCCATGATTTCTATGTTCTTGTACGGTCTAATAAAAGGACTTTGCTTCTAAAGCCAGCCGGATACAGGCTGTGCAATGAGGCATGGACTCATGGGACAGGGACATAATCTTACTGCTTTGCAAAACATTAGTGCAGACTCATCAGGAATATGGAGTTCAGTTCTGGGCACCAGTTCATAGAAAAGAAGAGCCAGGAGTTGGAAAAGGTACAAAGAAGAGCCACAAAAGTAATAAGGGACATGGAGAATCTCAGTTATGAGAAGAGATTTTTTTAAGGCAGGAAATAAGTAATACAGAACTGTCCCAGATGGAAAAATATATTGGGAAAAATAACTCTCAAACGATATAGGGTCATTTATTCAATCTCAATTTTTAAAAAAAAAGGTTCGGTCCCAAGAGGCAACAAGAATTCTTCAACTGTGAATCAGTGCAATAGCCAACCTCAGGAGCTAGTTTTGAAAAAAAAAAAAGATTTTGAGGATTTGTTAGAAAACATAACGTACATTTTTGTATGCATTTTAACAAATGTATATGCTTTAATGAATTTTGTAACTTTGGATTTGTCAGGAGAAGCAAACGCCTAAGATTTCCTCATAACCGAACCTCTGTGCTATCTCTACAACCCCTAACAATATCAGAAATTATGACATTTCTAAAGAAGTAAAATCCTACTAACAACTTGGAATGTCTCTATTATGAAGAAATCTAGCATGAAAGTCGTATTTCTGATATTAATATTTTTTTAAATATACTGGTAGAATTTGAAGAAAGTGTCATTATGATTAGTGTTGAGCATTCCGATACCGCAAGTATCGGGTATCGGCCGATACTTGTTGTATCGGAATTCCGATACCGACTTCCGATATTTTTTCAATATCGGAATTCGGCATCGGAATCGGAAGTTCAGTTGATTGACGGCCTGACGTCATCATGATGCGCGGTGTGTGCGCATCATGATGCGCCGTCATTTCGGGCCTTCCGGGGGTCTCTGCCGGCCTGCCGGGGGGCTGTGCCGGCCTGCCGGGGGGCTGTGTGGACTGCCCGGGGTCTGTACCGGCCTGCCGGGGGGCTGTGCCGGCCTGCCGGTGGTCTGTGCACCCTGTGGGGGTCTGTACCGGCCTGCCGGGGGGCTGTGCCGGCCTGCCGGGGGGCTGTGCTGATGTCCGGGGGTCTGTGCAAGCATCGTCCGATGGGACTACAAGTCCCATCGGGCGATGCCTGCTACCATGACAGTGATTGACACATTAGCCAATGATGGGACAGTAGTAGTCCCATCATCCGGCTAATGTGTTAAATGTTAAAAAAAAAAAAAAAAAATACTACATACATACTACATGCATGCTACATACATACTACATGCTACATACATACTACATATATACTACATACATACTACATACATGCTACATACATACTACATGCATGCTACATACATACTACATGCTACATACATACTACATGCATGCTACATACATACTACATATATACTACATACATGCTACATACATACTGCATGCTACATACATACTACATACATACTACATACATACTACATGCATGCTACATACATACTACATACATACTACATGCATGCTACATACATACTACATGCTACATACATACTACATATATACTACATACATACTACATACATGCTACATACATACTGCATGCTACATACATACTACATACATACTACATGCATGCTACATACATACTACATGCATGCTACATACATACTACATGCATGCTACATGCATGCTACATACATACTACATGCTACATACATACCACATACATACTACATACATGCTACATATATACTACATGCATGCTACATACATACTACATATATACTACATGCATGCTACATACATACTACATGCTACATGCATGCTACATACATACTACATACATACTACATGCTACATACATACCACATATATACTACATACATACAATACATTCATACAATACATACATAGACATACAGTACATATAACATAGAGTAACATACTTACCAATACTTGTCACATTGTTCCCCGAAGCCATTGTCTTTTCCGGAATAAATATTAACATAACAAACCACAAAAATACTCACCCACGATCCGAAGCAGTCCACGAGTGTGTCCCACGACGATCTTGGGTAGAGAACTGCAGCATCAGATGATGCTGCCGTTCTCTACGGGCTGCAGGAATCCAATGACGGAAGGTAGGTATCCTTCCGCACTGTATTCCTCCGCCACTTAAAAAAAAAAAAGTCCCTAGTCTCACTTTATGCCATTGCTGCGTGGGAATTTCCCACACAGCAATGGCATAAAGTGAGACTAGGGACTTTTTTTTTTTTAAGTGGCGGAGGAATACAGTGCGGAAGGATACCTACCTTCCGTCATTGGATTCCTGCAGCCCGTAGAGAACGGCAGCAACAGCTGATGCTGCAGTTCTCTACCCAAGATCGTCGTGGGACACACTCGTGGACTGCTTCGGATCGTGGGTGAGTATTTTTGTGGTTTGTTATGTTAATATTTATTCCGGAAAAGACAATGGCTTCGGGGAACAATGTGACAAGTATTGGTAAGTATGTTACTCTATGTTATATGTACTGTATGTCTATGTATGTATTGTATGAATGTATTGTATGTATGTAGTATATATGTGGTATGTATGTAGCATGTAGTATGTATGTAGTATGTATGTAGCATGCATGTAGCATGCAGTATGTATGTAGCATGCATGTAGTATATATGTAGTATGTATGTAGCATGTAGTATGTAGCATGCATGTAGTATATATGTAGTATGTAGCATGTAGTATGTATGTAGCATGCATGTAGTATATATGTGTTATGTATGTAGCATGTAGCATGCATGTAGCATGCATGTAGTATGTATGTAGTATATATGTGGTATGTATGTAGCATGCAGTATGTATGTAGCATGCATGTAGTATATATGTAGTATGTATGTTGCATGTAGTATTTATGTAGTATGAATGTAGCATGTATGTAGTATGTAGTATGAATGTAGCATGTATGTAGTATGCATGTTGTATGTATGTAGCATGTAATTTTTTTTTTTTTTTTTTTTACATTTAACACATTAGCCGGATGATGGGACTACTACTGTCCCATCATTGGCTAATGTGTCAATCACTGTCATGGTAGCAGGCATCGCCCGATGGGACTTGTAGTCCCATCGGACGATGCCTGCACAGACCCCCGGAGCCTGCACAGCCCCCCGGCAGGCCGGCACAGCCCCCCGGCAGGCCGGCACAGCCCCCCGGCAGGCCGGCACAGCCCCCCGGAGCCTGCACAGACCACCGGCAGGCCGGCACAGACCACCGGAGCCTGCACAGACCCCCTGGCAGGCCGGCACAGCCCCCCGAAAGGCCCGTACAGACCCCAGAGAGGCTGTACAAGGGCAGGAAAGGGTTTTTCTTATTCCGATACCGGAAGTCCCATAGACTTGAATGGGACTTCCGGTATCGGAATCGGCGATACCGATACTTTTTTTATAGATCGGCCGATACCATCCGATACGATACTTTGAAGTATCGGACGGTATCGCTCAACTCTAATTATGATGAGTCGTGTTATGGGAAAAAATCAAAGAACTTAAAAGAGCGAAAACGTAAGACTTTTACAGTAAAAAAAAAAAGACTCAATATCTAGAAGTTTTAAAGTCAGAGATAATAAAAACAAAATTCTTGGCTTCAGAACTCATATGTAGAAAAATATTAAGATTCGAGAGTCCTCAGTGGTTGATAACTTTTTAATGGCTGACTGATAAGATGGTAATACATTGCAGGTTTTCGAGACTTAGCCATTAAATGGTATCAACTACTGAGGACTCTCATATCTAATGTTTTTCTATCTACCGGCTAATACAGTACAAAGATATAGATCTTTCCTGAACTCATAAGTAGAAACCTCACCTTGTGTAAAAGTTCATTAATAGCTTCCCTTTAAACATTAATATATGTACGTTACGACTAATTAAACACCGGTATCGATTTTTTTCATCTCTCCTTTTTTGACATTTTCAAACCTCAAATTTGATTGTTACATTGTTATTTTTGCAATTAATATTATTATTATTACACCAAACATATTTCTTATCATTTAGATATATGCTTGGAATTCATTTTCCAGGGGGGGGGGGATTATTTAAATCCTCTTTCGTTATTGTTCCTTAAGTCATCTATTATGACTGAGTCATGGAATAATCCATCGTTTTTGATCCTACAGTTATTGAGGATCCATCATGTAAAGACCCTGTCTGAGCTATAATGGTTTGCGTGTGTAAGGGGAGTAGCAGGAGGAATCCAGCATCATGTAACAGCTGCTATTCCGGACTGGGGATCCTTTCATGGTAATGTCTAAATTAGCTCAAGATTCCTACACTGTAGAGGAGGGGTGGACGTGAAGGAAACGCAGGGCATGAGGTCACTTATGTATTTCTAAAGGAAGACCTGTCTTAATTAGGGTATTTAAGGGACTTGGAGATACATTTTAAGGTTGCAGCAGGAGGGTAAGTTGAGGAGATCTTGGAAGGTCTCTTGATATCATCAAGGAAAGACTTCACGGTAAACCAGTGGTGCCCATTCTCCTAGAAGACATAACGTTAAAAGGGGGCACTATGGGACATCCATAAAATAGTAAAAAAAAGCAGATAAACTAACAATGGCCTCAACATTATGGAAATAATATAAAAACTAAAAATAATAAACACATACCTATATAAAGCCCATATTAATCAGTGGTAGTTCATACAAGGTCATCATGCCTTACTTCTCAAAATTTACTAGTCAAAATCTACATCATATGTATTATCTCTGTTATGTAGTAGTACAACTAGTGGTTAATGTCAGTCCTGAATGAAAATTTAAAGCAATTTACCACCCCGGCATGGAAAAGTGTCTACACATTTGTCATCAAACCCGACACCTTTCGTTTGCTTCATGCTCTCTTCTGCGTTAAGACAGGCATTCTGATCCTATTACATTCAAGATGGCCACCTCAATGGCATGGGGAGCACAGTGTTGTCTGAACCATGTCTCCCCTCCTTTCCTGTGCTGCGGAGGTGTGTGTTGTTCAGACTTACCACTGCACCCTAGGCCACTGCAGGCGCCATCTTGGATGTAGGAGGGCCAGAATACTGGTTCCAGAAGAAGAGGCGGCGGGAGGACATCATGTAGGGTGACTATACATGACAAATGTAATTGCAGTGCAAGATGTCGGGTCGCTCTAATGATCCATGAGGATGAAAGGCTTTACTCACTTCCACTCCATTCAAAATAGGGTTGCAGAAACTCTTTTGTGGGTTCCAATCTCAGGATCAATGAGGGTTCCCTCTGGTTGGACCTTCAGCCATTAGCAAGAAGGGGAAAGCCCTCATGATTTAAGAGGAAGTAGGACAGCCATATTTTATCATTATTGCGGCCTCCATCTGCCGTCAATTGTGACAGCAGAGTGCCTCCAACCAAGAGTGCCAGCAGTATGGCTGACATTAATAATACCAGCAGAGTGTCTCTCTCATTAACCACTTGGTGCCACGCCGTCCATTTATAGCGCTGGATGCCTGCTATTAAGGACAAGCGAAGTAAATGTACGTCATGACAGTAATGAAGCTGACAAAATAACTTGACTGCCAGCTGACTCCTAATGGCAATGACAGACATCAGAGATAACGTGGCCCTTTCACCTCTTAGATCACACTTTCCACAGTGATCACAGTATGCAAGTGATTAATCCAACCATTGTCATCCCCCATCTGTACATGGTGTTAATAACTGCAAAAGAATAAAAGTAAACAAAATGCACAATTTTTTTATTTTTATTTTTTTTTAATAATTCCCTTAAAAAAATTAGAACAGTTAAAGAGTAACTAACTTTTTGGACAAAGTTTTATATTCAGCTGACCCGTTAAGCTTATGCATATTGGAGTTCGGGTACAGAAACACCTAGAGATTGCTCAAAAGGACCTTCCAGAAGTGTTTTTCCATGCAAACGGTAAGTTATGGATTAAATATAATTTCTTTCTACTTTCCACGCACAAAGTGATGTACAGATTCAATAAAAATGTGTGCTTCACTCAGTTCAAACGGTCAGGTACGAACTGGGCTCTCCGTCCTCCCAACCGGCTTGGGTCTCAAATTTTCTGCTCAGACATCGGTTGTGCGTTTTTCCCTCCAGAGTTGTGCGCTCCTGTGGATTTTCCATTGAATCTGTGTGCGTTCTCATGCAGGAGATTATGTTTTACTAGATGTGTACCCGATGCTATCGCATCGGGAGGGCAGTAACATCACGATGGGAGCAGCTTTGTGGCGCTGGGGGTGGCGGCAGTCACAACCGGCAGGAAAGATGGTGTTTTGCGACCTGTGCTGGAGATGGTGTGTAGCGCCACTAGAGGGTGGCCGCACCCAATCTCCAGCACAGGCCTCAAGCCGCGATCTTTCCTGCCGGCTGTGACGGCACAGAGGTGGGTGGGTGGGCAGGCAGTAGCAGGATCCGGCACGTGTAGTCAGACGGTTGGTCCTGGCAGGGGTCCAGAGGCAGCATCCCTCTCATTACTTCCCCCCATTACATCCTCACGTTACACCCCTCTCACAGCTGGCAGGAAAGACAGTGTTTTGCGGCCTGTGCTGGAAATGGCGTGCGGCGCCACCAGAGGGTGGCAGCACCCAATCTCCAGCACAGGCCTCGAGCCGCGGTCTTTCCTGCCGGCTGTGACTGCACGGAGGTGGGTGGGCACGCAGCGGCAGGGTCCGGCGTGTCTAGTCAGGCGGTGGGTCCTGGTGGGGGTCTGGTGGCGGCATCCCTCTCATTACTCCCCCCTCATTACACCCTCTCATTACACCCCTCTCGTTATATCACCTCGTTACACCCATTTCACAGCTTCGTGATCACAGAGGCGGCCTGGATCCAAGCGGCAGCTGGGATCTGAGCTATGGCTGGGATCCAAGCAGCGGCCAGGTTCCCAGCCCGTAGGTCCTGGTGGGCATCCGGCGGCGGCATCCCTCTCATTACTCCCCCCTTATTGCACCCTCTAATTACACCCCCTCATTACACCCTCTCATTATACCCCCTTCATTACACCCCTCTCGTTATATCCCCTCGTTACACCCCTTTCACAGCCTCATGATCGCAGCGGCGGCCTGGATACGAGCGGCAGCTGGGATCTGAGCGGTGGCTGGGATCCAAGCAGCGGCCAGGATCCCAGCGGCGGTCGCGATCGCAGCGGCGTTCGGGATTGCAGCGGCATCCTGGATCCGAGAGGCAGCTGGGATCCCAGCGGTGGCCTGGATCCGAGCGGCCGCTGGGATCGCAGCGGCTTTCGTGTTCGCAGCGGTGTTCAGATTTTCAGCTGAGTCCTGGATCCGAGCAGCATCACTTGGGTGTTCCAAAATGGCGGTTGGTGTACTTCCGGTGCGGCGCAGTGGATAGTGGGATTCGGGGACATCCAGACGGAAGTGGATGACAGACAATTTAAGGCAATTATATATATAGATTGTGACCCTTTGAAGAAACACAATATGAAAAAGCAGAGCACCTGTGATATAGATAAAGGTGGAGCAGGGCATTGGGCTGCTGTAACCTGAAATACTGTGTATATAAAGTCATTGATAACCAACTTGTTATATGACATGCAACCAGGCTTGGACTGGCTCACCGGAGAACAGGAGAATCCTCTGGTAGGCCCGTCTGCAAGAGCAAGCCACTTACCCCCAACATGAGCTGTAGTTGGCCAATAAATTAATTCACTATATGCAGACAAGGGAAGGTTCTCATCATTCATTCAACAAACTACCTAGTTTATTCTTATATAAAAGCAGAAATAAATTTGTCAAAGAGGACATGAAGCTGAACAGTGAGTCCCCCAAGTCAGTAATACTGGTGGGCTCTTTCCACCCCAGTCTGACACTGCATGCAACTCATCGATGCGTTATGACCACTGGTGTGTTGTAGAAATCTATTAGCACTGTTTTACAGTTCGCTATAACTTGGTGGTTGCAAATCAAGACTAACTCAGATGTAAAGCGCCATGGAATAAATAAATATGGGGGCTAGCTATTAGTCGGATCGTCTGGGGAAGTGCATTCCGGAAAACTGGTGCAGCACAAGAGGTCTTGGAGACAGGAAATGCAAGGTTCGAATTAAGGAGGGTGTTAATCTTAGATCAGATGCAGAACGAAGGGAACAGGTAGGGTGGTAGACAGAGGTGAGAGGAGATGTAGGGTGGTGCTGAACATTGGAGCTCCATCTTTGCTTATTGTCAGTAGCAGGGAGATTGTCAGTGTGTTGCCTATGGAAAATGCAGCTTTAATATTTCTGGATTTATTGACTATATATATATATATATATATATATATATATATATATATATATATATGTTTGTGGAGATATACTAGAATACCTATCAGATGCACTATATATGCCTTTGGCATTACTAACCAGTATGCAGCATCCATGTGGAACCAACTTGTGCAGCTTGTAGTTTGTTTTCATCACTTTGTGTTTGACAGAAGACTGGCAGCCAATAAGAAGCTTGTAAGAGGGTGCTTGAGTGGTCCTCTCGCTTCTGGCTGTGATAGTCTCCAGGCTATGCTTAGTGATATTGGGAGATAACTCTCAACTAATCGGTCTCCCAAACACTAGGCAGTAGGTGACCCACATTATAGGGTCTTCCCAGGCTCCTGTGCACCCTCTTCAGCCCACAGCCTCCTCTGCTATATATATAAGCCGCCTGGCCTCCAACTCGCCAGTGGAATCGGCCCATGCCTAAAGGCCTTCAACCCTTAGCTATCTCTTCCTCCTCCCCCTCCATACACATGGAGCCAAACACTCATATATTCTCAAAGAGGAAGGTGGCAGGAAGCTCGGGCAGCGGCTTACCTCCAATGAGAAATGTAGTCTGGTTCTTCTGATACGCTATGTTACTTACCCCATGTGCAGGGCATTGCAGTAGCTTAAGCATCCATTGTTACGACCACTCATATAGTGACAGTTAGTTGTTAGTGGTCATAACCATGGAAGCCTAAGCTACTGCAATGCCCTGTACATGAAGTAAGTGACACAGCAAATCAGGAGAACTATACTACATTATTAAATGGAGGTATTGGCTTATATTATTATTATTACACCTACTATATATTGGGATAGGATCTTGGAGACAGGAACCCATCTCAACCCAACAATCGGTCAGTCACTAAACGGTAAAACAAAAAACACACCAAGGGACACAAGGGAAACTTTAACAACGGTGGGCCCTGCGATAGGGAACGGGGAAAATCGTCACCTCCTGCACTCTCCTGAGGATGTGCCCTGCTCTTACTAGCGTCCCTATACAGTTTTTTTCAACCTGTCGCCGAGCAGGATACCTTAGCCCTCACTTCCCCTGCATCTATCCCTAAGTAAGGAATTGACAAGTGAGTACACTGGTCCCACCGCTGCACTAATACAACACAAGGTAAGGTAAGACAAACACCACAGGGAAAAGAAACCAGAAACACATAGCTTTCTCTGCTGCAATGCACCGCACAGCAGAGTAAGGCACCAGATAACAGCATTCAGCTGAGGCACCACTGCACCAGCAACCTCCTGTCTTCAGCACGGTTCATATCCAAAAGGACCTGTATCACCAACAGTCAGCTGATGCATCAGGTGACCTTTTAAATTAAGGTGGGAGTGGCCACCACCTGCATCAGCAAACTCAGCAGCAATGTAATTACACCAGCGGCCACCGGGGGGGGGGGGAAACTGACATTAACCCCTGATGGCCTGCAAGGAAAAAAGTTTTAATACGAAAACGCCAAATCTGCCACAGGGCGAGGCCGGCAGGTGGGAGGTGGTTCACAATGCTTCTGACCAGTGGCCACAGAATACTGGCCTGGCCTTTAGACTTGGATGCTTTGGAACGATTCACACATGTCTCATATTAACCTATCTTCAAAAATGACTCGTGGATTTATACTACTATACACAATATAAGCATCAAATATATTTTGTCAAAACCACATGAAAGTTGATAAATTGGCCAATATTTATCAGTTTACCCCAGTTTTTGGAGTAAGATGAAATGCAAAAAAAAACCCTAACATTTTTTGAGTATATTAAAAAAGTTGGCATTATGTCCAGAGAAGAGGGCATGGACTTTCAGACATTATGTTTTGAAGTTGTCAAAAAAACAGTCAAAAATTAGTGTTATAGTTGACAACTTTTCAGGAAATGCTCCTTGTTTGGGGAGTTTTTGGAAGAGTTTGTCAATTCCTGAAGCGTTTATTAAAGCAGTTTGGAAGAGTTTTTGAAGCATTTTGGAAAAGTTTTTGCTCCTGGAGAATTGTTTTTTTTTTGTAATCTTTTTGATTGAACAGTGCCTAGTTTGGAGCGCGTTCCGTCAAGAGATGGTTTAAAGAAGTTGCATGCGCAAAAGGCATTTTTGAAGATCTGAAGAGGAAAAAACAGTTCAAAAGCAACATATGAACAGCAAAGTGGGTTTACAATAGAAATTTATTGGAACAGTCAAGCATTTTTTGAGCGGACCTGTCCCAAAAAAACTTCTGAAAAAACTCTGCATTGACAAACCCTTAGGGAAGGTTCACATGAGCGTAATAAAATAATCAGTTTCATCCAGAAAAGTGGGTTAATTTTATTTCTCACTTGTCATCCGTGTACAATCCAATTTTTTTTCCAGCAGCTATCCATCGTTTACAGGACCATTGACAATTTCCTATGTTACATTATTGCCATGTACCCGTAAAAATCCGATGTTATACTGTGGCTCTATACGGCATCCGATTTTTTTCTCCAACTCATGGACTTTAATGGGTGATTCTCATCCGATTCCTGGAGGAAAATGGCGCATGATGCACATTTTTTCACATGCCGATTTGGTTAGTGAAAAAAAAAAAATTGGTCTTTTGCACTGCCCCATTGAATAACATTGGTCCCGGTGTGATCTGTTTTATTTTTTTAACAGGTAGAACTCGGATCAAATCTACGGTCATATACACGAGCCCTTAGAGATATTAATTAAAGGGGTTGTCCATTAAAAGGATCAAAATCTTTGACCCCGATAAAATAATAAAGCTTATATTCACCTCCCGCGCCGGCGCCCTTCTTGCGGTGTCAGCACTTGCTCTCCTGTGCGGTTGTTGTGACAATTTGTCACTGGTCTCAAAAAGTAACCCTAACCTAATTTTTATGCTATAAATGAATAGTATGTAAAGAAGTAATTTTGCAATATTTGCTATAAAAAAAGTTTGTTTCTTTCTCCTCTTGGATTAATTCACTCTCAACTTATGGATAACATCTGTATTCAGCAGTGAAGACAGGTTTTCCCATTACAGAGAAAGGAGATGTCACTTGGTGCTTGTAAAGTTCTATGCAAAGGGGAGGAGCTAGAAGCCGACACAGAGAAAGGAGATGTCACTTGGTGCTTGTAAAGTTCTATGCAAAGGGGAGGAGCTAGAAGCCGACACAGACATTTTTCTGCACATTCCATAGAATGTTAGGGGCACTAACTGTCATCTCCTATCTCAGTTATGGGAAAATCTTGTCACTGAATACAGATTTTACCCATGAATTGAGAATTTTGATAATAATTGATCAGTCCACAAGTAGAAACAGATTTCACTGATAAGCTATATCACAAAGTTAATTATTTCCATTTGTACTATTGATTTATAAAAAGGAAAAATACTAAAACAACAGTTACTATTTAACTCTTTAGGGAAGCAGCCATTGTTTGTTTTTTGCGTTTCATTTTTTTCCTCTCCTTTTTCACACAGCTTGACCTTTTTTTTCTTTTTCTGCTGACATAGACATTTGATTTTTGCGGGTCGAGTTGTAGTTTTGAATGAAACCATTCATTTTACCACACGGATTAAGAATAAATGCAAAAAAGATTCAAGTGAAAGGAAATGGTGAAAAAAAACAACGCAATTCTGCCTTTGTTTTTGGGGGTTTCCTTTTACAGAATTAATTGTGCAGTAAAATTAGCTAGCAATATCATTCTCCAGGTCAGTTCAATTATGGGGATACCAAACATATATATTTTTTTTTTACTATATCAGTGATTTAAACAATTGTGAACTTTGTAAAAAAAAAATAATAATTTGGTTTGTGTCACCATTTCTGAGACTCATCATTTTTTTAAATTTTTCCTTTGGTGGAGATTTCTGATGGCTTGTTTCTTTTTTGTGAGATGAGCTGGTGTTTTTCGGTATGAAATTTTGAGGTACATACTGTGTTTTCATAGTTTCTTATTGCATTTTTTGCTGTGTGGCGACAATCGAAAAGTCACAATTCCGGTGTTTCGCTCTCATCTCTTCTTTACAGCGTTTAGTCATCGGATTAATTAAATTTACATTTTGATAGATCGGACATTTACGGATGCTGTGATACCAAATATAGTATATAGTTTTAAATTTGTTAGATTTCTTTCATTTTAACTGGGAAAAAGATTGAAACTTTTTTAAATTTTGTAGTTCCCATTAGAGTAGTTGAACCTGCAATTGTTTGATTGCTTCTACCAGGCTTGGACTGGCCGTCAGGGGAACAGAAGAATCCCCCGGTGGGCCCACCTCCTATATGAGCAGTACTTGGCACCATATACTATATTCTGTATGTACAGACACACAGCATCTCATCATTCATTTAAAAAACTATCCACTTACGGTAATTATTATAGAGAAGTAGAGGTCAATTTGTTCATGAGGCTGATGTAGTATTTGCATGTGACTGAACGGTAGGCCCACAGAGTCAATGCTAGTGATGCAGGGCTGTGGAGTTGGTAAGCCAAACCTCCGACTCCTCAATTTCCATACCGACTCGAACGCCTACTCCGACTCCACCAAAATGGGCTCCGACTCCACGAGTCCGACTCCACAGCTCTGCCAGGGCTGTGGAGTCAGGCAGCAAAACTTCCAACTCCACTCCTCAATTTCCATGACACCAACTCCGACTCCACCAAAATGGGCTCCGACTCCACGACTCCGACTCCACAGCCCTGCGATGAGCCCTTGGCACGCCAGTCCAACACTGGTTTCTAAAATGTATGGAAAAAAAAATCAGTTTCTTTTATGACGCCTAGCTTGTAGCTAGTCATTATTGAAGAAATCACAGCAAGCATAAGGGCCTTCAGCTGTCCCTCGGCTGATATAGTAACCCGTCGGCTGCCAACTATGTTGAACAAATCCACCAATATGAACAGGTTTGGATAATGGTCTAATGTATATGAGGACGCCAGCCAACTGATGATGGTCTGTGGAGATATCTGCAAGGGACATCTTATCTTGGCCTTCCAATCACTTTGTTCTCCTGGACATGTTGAAAACAGGAGTGCACCTGTGTATCGGAGAGACAGCCAATATGTTCGAAGTATCATTTGGTGGGCAACCATCTAATATCTATGGGGGCCTTTGTGCTGTGCTAACATATATTAGGTATGTTAGAGTGCTTTTACACTACATTTTGGCACCCCATTTGTTGGTCCCGTCAGGGTTTATGTCCGAACCCCACGCATCGTTTTCGGGTGTGTACGGCTACTGGAGATGGACACTCAGACGTAGTAGACTGTGCTTGGGTGTCCATCTACAGTAGGTGTAAACACCGAAAATAATGCACAACAGAGCACACATTTGCTCTGTCGGCACCATTATAGTCTATGGCCCCTTCGACACATACGTCCAAATCCAGTTTTGCGGGGGGTTCGGATGTAAGCCCCGACGGGACCAACGAACAGGGTGCCAAAACGCAGTATGACATCACCCTTAGGCAAAAGTAGAGGATCGATAGAGAAGGTAATATAACCGTAAGGTCAGACTTCAGAGTTCTTGTCTCTTGTATAATGGAGACACGTGGTCTGCATTGGAACTTTAAAAGTAAAAGGTTAGGAATGTTTTAAATGAAATCTATGCAAAATGTCTTAATTTTATATCTTATTTTCCATTAAGAAAATAAAAAAAGTTTGAAGGTGAACATAGCCTTTATTGGCTAAACACGTTAGTTACCTAAGAATAAATTAACCAATACCACATCACCACTCGCAGGTTCTCTTTCAGAATTATAAAAACTGGCCAAATACTCCTATCGGATCTGAAACGATGGCCAATAGGCAATATTGGCTTTCCACTACTTTTACATTGATGACCTATCCAGCAGTGGTAATGAAATCCTGTCGGGAGAGTGAGCTGGATGTCAGACTCACACCAATCTGATATCAATGACCTATCAAAAAGATGGGTCATCAATATCAACGTAGAGGACAAGACCTTCAAAGAAAAGGGACTTTATTAACAAGCTCTTCGAATGGCTGTTGTACTGTCCTTTTTTGCTATTTTACCGTACTCTGTGCATACTATTCTGAATGTTGATCAACTCTCGGATTCAGGATGGAAAGACCTACTTTTTGGAGCAGACTGGATCATGCATTATGGATGTACCTAAACCTCATTCCCACTAGCCTTCCCATCCCTTAGTTGAACAAGACGGACAGGTTTTTTTTTTCCAACCGTACTAATTTTATTACCATTGAATATATATCTCTACATATGATCGGTATCAAACCAATTTTAAACCAAAAATTTCGAGTAAAAAAAAGAGACTTCTATCATCAAAAGATTTGTTATTCCAAAATTTCCCATCACTCTCAAGCCTAGGGGAAAATAACTCAATGGATTGGGGTTTGCGTTCCCAGCCCATTCTATGGTTATGGTAAATCTGGTTTTACGATCAGAGTAAATGATCCTAGTGGTGACCATCCCATGATTATGATCCAGGATGAATGGTGACAATCTCCCACCCTTGCCCAGGAACAATCCAGTCTATGCAGTGATAATCTAGAAGGTATGGAAATCATCTGGTCTAGCATGCACACCGAGCTCCGGCAATGGTGGCCGTACAGTGCTACGGAGGTCAATTATAATGTGCAAGGAATGACAGTTTTTTTTTTTTTGACAAATCATAGAGACATTACGGTTATTTAAAACTATACAATGTCTTAAACATAAAGCACTTTTCTATGGCTGAAATGGACATGTCGTACGGTATGCAGTGTCCTAAATAGACCATGACTACCATAAAATCTGCAGGACGATGTTCCCAGCAAATTGCAGACAGTAACAGGATCTCCCACCTGTCCTTCCATTTGGTATGGGATCGCCAAGCTCCGTCATTCCAAGATGATGTACAGCGCACATCCCATAAACCATCTTTGGGACTCTCCAGGATATCGTTACCCTAAAAATAGGTTTCTAAGAAGCTGACAGATTTGTTGGTTTGGCCAGACGCCTAAAATGTAAAATATGTTTTTTTTAAAGAAGTCTTAGTAAGATAGACGTATTAATTGACCATGACAAAAACATGAATTCACTACTATTTTTTTTATAGAATCAATAAAAAAAAAATCTGTCTAAATGTATTTTCATTATAAAAAATGGAGGTTTGCACATGTCCACTTGTATGCCATAGTGTGACGAGCGTCAGCTTACGCTGAGTCGTTTTTCTTGAATGAGTGGACCCTCTGGGCCGTGGCGCCCAGCCACCTAGGGCGAGCTGACCTAGTGAGAACCCACCTCCTGTACAGGGAGTGTCAGGGGCAAGACCAAGGGGGTGAGCCACCACGGCAGCTGGACCAGACGGCCGACTCAAGGAGACACTATTGAGTGTCTGGCAACAGGACAGACAGGATACCAAACATAAAGCAAAGTCACAGAGTTTCTTCAGCAAAGGTGGTTTCACACTTTATTTAGGTGCAAGGCATAAACAGGGAATCAGATGCAGGGCGCAAACAGTGAAACACGGCAAGATGCCCGCACGAAAACATGCCAGGGTCCAGGGCAGGGTACGTGTTAGAGATCACACAAGAGTTCCTAGAAGGGATGCGTGCTAGGACACGCCAGAGTCCAAGACAAGGTGCGCGCCGAGAGACACGCCAGAGTCCAAGGTAGGGTGCGTGCAAGGACACGCCAGGATCCAAGACAGGGTGCGATGGCATCGGACTCCGGACTACTGGCAATGACCGACAGGGTCCAGGCATCAGGCTGCGGACATCAGCTCCGGACATCAGGCCGCAGTCATCTGGTTCCGGACCTCTGGCAGCGGTTGGCAGGTTTCGGGAATCCGGCAGGCAAGCCAGGGTTTAAGGCAGGGTGCGTGCTTGGACCCACGCCAGGGTTCAAGGCAGGGTGCGTGCTTGGAGCCACGCCAGGATCAGGTTCACAGGACGGAGGCCTGAGCATGCCGAGGGGCATGCCAGGGACAGGTATGAGGACGGAGGCCTGCGCGTGCAGAGAGGCATGCCTGGGACAGGTACAAGGACGGAGGCCTGCGCGTGCAGAGGACATGCCAGGGACAGGTACAAGGACGGTGGCCTGCGCGTGCGAGGACACGCCAGGGACAGAGTAGGAGAACAGGGTTAGGGCCTGTGCGTGCAAGAGGGCACGACAGGATACATGACAAAACCTGCGTGTACTTTTATAGAAGCACGGGGAGGTATGCCAAGGGCAGGCGAGGGCCTGCGCGTGCTATAGAGAGCATGTAGGGCACAGTGCAAAAACAGCGTGAAGTGCAAGGAAGCACAGAGAGCACGGCTGGGGCACTTGCTAGCTGATCGGGCTGCGGCACTGACAGATGGGCAAGACTCCAGCGAACCCGGCTGAGGCATGGCAGGCGACACAGCTGTCATTGACCGACGAGCACGGCTGAGGGACAAGCAGGCGGGCACGGCTAGGGTGGGCACGGCTGAGGCACAAACAGGAGGCTAGGAAGGCCAGGAGCATGCAAAGGGCACATGAAGCAACAGAGCAAGGCAAGACAAGAAACCAGGCAGAGCATAGGCAGAGTCATGGAACCAGGAACGGAAGCATAGGCAGAAACATGGAGTCAGGTCTGAGCAAGGAACAGAGCTAGCAGCGGAGCGTAGGCTGAAGCCCAGAGCCGGGCCAAGGTAAAGCCTTGGGACTAGCCAGGGAACGTGCTAGAGAGCACCATAGAATAACAGGCAGCGACAGAGAACAGAGAGAAAACACAAGGCAGAGCATAGCAGAGACAAAACATGGCACGAGGGACAAACACTAGACAAGGCACGAGACAAGAGACGGAGTACGAGCATGGAGCGTGTGCAGAGACACACGACAGAGCAAAGTGCAAGGGCACAGAATAGAGGGAGCGACCCAGCAGCCATGTAGAGAAGCAACGCAATACTCAGACCCTGAGCATAGGAAGGGGCGGTCTGATATAGGGCATAGCACCTCCACTTCCGGGTCAAGACCGGGGGAGTACTTCCAATTCAATCCTCCAGGATCACAGAGCAGTCACATGATTAGGATTCCAGACATGCAGGGATGATTGCAGAACCAGTGCTGAAACCTAGGCTGGTCACATGATCAGAGTTCCAGACATGCAGAGATGATTGCAGAACCAGTGCTGAAACCTAGGCAGGTCACATGATCAGAGTTCCAGACATGCAGAGATGAATGCAGAACGAGCCTCTGCTGGAACATTAGAAAGACACATGATCAGGGGTTCTAGACATGACGAGACGATCACAGAAGGCAGACAGAAACGCAGGCATTCTGCAGCTCAACAGTCATGAGGTGAGTGTGCACACTGCTCTAGGGAACATGCAGGATAGCAGACATGAGATGCGCATGCACATCGCTCCCGGGGTCCTGAGGCAAAACAGACATGGCGGACATGACACATAGCAGTTGTCGTATAGAGCAGTCCTGGGCAAAAAAAAAAAAGCAGCCCACAGACCACATCCAGCCCTCTGGATGTTTCAGTCTGGCCCAAGACAGTTAAAGGGATGAAAACACTTGTCCACGGCTGCACCATGCGGTCGCCCTTGCCTGCCCGATGTCACTGAGGATGCAGATAGTGGTGAATAAAGTGGTGGAGGACGGAGCAGAAAGCTTCTCCTTCCACCATTCACCGTGCGCAACTAAGGCAGTAGACGCGATGACGTCACTACATCATGTCTGCTGTGTGGAGTGTCAGTGCCAGCAAAGACCAGAGCAATGGCCGAGGGGATAGTCGCGAGATATGTGTTTGCTTATTTTAAGGTGTGGGATGTGTCTGTAGATAGGAGGGATATGTGGGAGCTCACACTGTATATAGGGCCCATATATCAGCTCATATTGTATATAGCTATGCGAGGTCTTATACTGTATATAGGTGGGCTATGTGGGGTCTCATTCTGTATACAGGAGGCTATGTAATGGCTCATGCTGTATATAGGGGGCTATGTGGGGTCTCGTTCTGTATAAAGTGGCTATGTGGGGACTCACACTGTATATAGGGCCTATGTATTGGCTCATATTGTATATAGGAGCTATGTGAGGTCTTATACTGTATATAGGTGGGCTATGTGGGGTCTCATTCTGTATACAGGAGGCTATGTAATGGCTCATGCTGTATATAGGGGGCTATGTGGGGTCTCGTTCTGTATAAAGTGGCTATGTGGGGACTCACACTGTATATAGGGCCTATGTATTGGCTCATATTGTATATAGGAGCTATGCGAGGTCTTATACTGTATATAGGTGGGCTATGTGGGGTCTCATTCTGTATACAGGAGGCTATGTAATGGCTCATGCTGTATATAGGGGGCTATGTGGGGTTTCGTTCTGTATAAAGGGGCTATGTGGGGACTCATACTGTATATAGGGCCTATGTATTGGCACATATTTTATATAGGAGCTATGTGAAGTCTTATACTGTGTATAGGTGGGCTATGTGGGGTCTCATCTGTATACAGGGGCTATGTAATGGCTCATGCTGTATATAGAGGAGCCATGTGAGGTCTTATTCTGTATAAAGGGGCTATGTTGGGTCTCATACTGTATATAAGAGGCTATGTGAGGGCACATGTTATAAGTAGAGGGCTGTGTGAGAGCTCACACTGTATATAGGGGCAATGTGTGAGCTTATACTGTATATAGGGAGGCCAGATAGAGGCTCATACTGTATATAGGGGACTGTGTGGGGGCTCATACAGTATATGGAGGTGTCAGCATACTTAATCCTGCTCAATATTAAGTGATACATGTAATATTAAAAAAAATGTTAATATTAATATTGAGCAGAATTAATTTCAGCCTAATGGTTCGGCCCTCCACAACAGTTACGGTCTGTCATTTGGTCCCTTGGAAAAATTAATTTCCCACCCCTGCTATAGAGGAAACCTTGGAGTACTTATTTTTGGAAAATGATGGACTAGATTTAGATTCATGGTAGCATTCTGCTAATATTGTTTTTTTTTAATCATTTTACTTATTATAGAATTCAAAAATTAGTAAAATCCTTAATATATCAATGTCAGAAGTCTTCTCGGTGACAGTCATTGGCTTTAAAGAGTGTTTCCTCCTAAAAATAAAAGCTCAGTGGTAAATATAGGTCCTTGGGTTGGGTTGCCCTAGTCCGTCATGCTGTGAAAGTTTTCTCCCAACCATCGATAAATTATATGTTTTAAGTAAAGCCGAGAGACATAGAATATTCAATAATCTTACGATCACTCGAAAGCAAATAAATCATGACAATGGCTGGCCAATATCAAGCTAAATTAGCACGTTGCGCATTTGGTAAGGTTTTCTAAACTGTGTGGAAACAGAACAAAATAATGCCACGCCGGTGGTTTAACCTGACCTACAGAGTTGGACCCCATTGAGTAAAATCCATGCCGAAAAGGTGCAATTCTACAACAGGAATTGACATTATGCGGATTTGAAAAAAATGCAACAAAAGCCAATTTCTACAGATTCCGCACCACCAGAAAAAAAAAACAGCACGTGGATGAGATTAGGTTATAACTCATTCATTGCCTAACAAACAATCCCTGCATGTGTTGTGGCTGTTGAACAGCTGCAGCGACTTGAGCATTTTTTCGAGCACTCTGAAAATGCTCGATTAGGACACGAGCATGCTAAGATAGCATCACTATCATCACTACCTGCTGTCTCATTCTCCTACACATGCTTATAGAGGTTTTCTCATGTTCAGTCTTCAGGAGCCCACCCCTCCTCTGCCTCCCTGCTTCCTTCCTGTTTGAGGGTCGATGCATTCTTGATTGATTGACGGTTTGGACCAGCATCACGGTTGCTCTCCTGGTCCAAAATGTGCAGTATCTTTTGATATTATATGAGTTTGAGAAGCACAGGGGTACTTCAGAGCAGCGCTTACAAGCTTTTAAAAAAAAGAGTTGCAGTAGTGCACTCCATTGCCTAGGAGACCGGCCACCACTGATAGACTGCAGAAGTGGCTGGAAATCTTGTCAAAATTCGAAACACAATAAAATTAAAAATCTAGAGACTGGAGAGAGCTTTTCATTAGACTCAAAATTACTAGTTTTTACAAGCATTTTGCCTTTTTACCCATTTGAGAAAATGAGAAGAACCCTTGAAATGTGTGAATTTCAGCACTAGAGGGAATTTGAAGGAACAAAAATCATAATTCATTGAATTTTTTAGATCATTAATTTATTAATTCCAGCTCTATATGTTGGCACGAGCAGAACATTCAGAGTAAGACATATCCTTCCTGACCTTGGCTCTTGGTTCAATGTTGTATCTTGATATATCGTAAGTGGTGCAAAATTACTAGCTTTCAAAGAAAGCCATGATTTTGTCACAAGATGCCTATGCTGTATGAATCTGTGTGGTCAGTCTATTTAGGGTTTTTCTATATTGCATGGAATTGGTTGGACTTGTCGGTGGCAAGGGTGGACTTGTCGGTGTATGTGGGAGTAAAGGGGGCATGTCACGAAGTGACTGGCCCTGTGTGACACGACCCGACAAGCGGTCAGTCACTAAACAACAAGACAAACAAGGGGACACCGGGGACACAATTACAACGGTGGGCCCTGCTATAGGGAAAGGAGAAAGGGACACCTCCTGCACTCTCCTGAGGCTGTGTCCTGGACTATCCTGACGTCTCTATACGGCTTCTTTCAAACCGTCACCGAGCAGGATATCTTAGCCCTTGCTTGGCCTGCACCTATCCCTCAGTAGGGAATTGGCGAGTGCGGACACTGGTACCACCGCTGCACTAATACAACACCAAGGGAAGAAATAACAGACAAGGTAAAACAAACAACTCTTAGCTTTGCTGCTTCAATGCACCGCACAGCAGAGTAAGGCTCCCAACAACAGAATTCAACTGAATCACCACTGCACCAGAAAACTCCTCTTATCAGCTCAGTTAGTTTCCAAAAGGACCTGTATAACCAACAGTCAGCTGATGCACCAGGTCACCTTTTTAAGGAATGTGGGAGTGGTCACCACCTGCATCAGCAAACTCACCAGCCATGTAGTTACACCAGCGGCCACCGGGGGAAAAACTGATATTAACCCCGGATGGCCTGAAAGGAAAAAAGTTTATATGTGAGAAGCCCGATCTGGCACAGATCCAAAAATGGATCGTGACAGGCTATTAGTCCTATTTCAGAAGTCAGTGCTTTATTCCGGAGGCAAAAAATTGATCCGAGCATCAGCAGTGCTTTTCTTCCGAGTTTCATCAGTATTTGGTCAGTGTTTGATCTTTTACCATCACAGTTTTATCAGTGATGAAAAAATAATGCTCCAACCAGAATTGTCACTGTCATCAACAGACAGACAAAAATGGAAATAATGAAAACTAACGGGAGTGAGAAACCCATTAGTGTAACCTGAATCTTAGGGGCCTCCTATGCAAAATCTTTTTTGGGGCCAACTATTCTTCCGAGCTTGGTTGTGACTGGAAGCGCTTTCCTCACTATATACGGTAGATACACCTCCCCTGGCACAACCTATACATACAAGACGCAGAACAAAATTTACTGTAATACGAAGAACCTACCGCAATTTTTCATGAGATCCTATATACCAGCCCTATATCGAGTCATATACAGTCAGTGTAAATAGTAACGTTTAAGGGCATGTGCACATTATGTCTTTTTTTAGGTGGGTATGTTCTGTAATTTGCCCCTGAAAAGAGCTAAACATCGAAAAGACGCCAAAAAAGACACTTTAGGATAAAAGACGCAGTATCCCGATGTGTCTTCCTCCTGCAAAAACTTTCCGCGTTCCACAGGTGTAAAAGACGTTGTGCACAAACCCTAATTTTATACAGACATAAAAATGACAGCTGTAATCATGAAATATAATGATTGTACTATTCTAATATTTTTTCTTAGAAAGTTTTGGTAATTTTTTTTTTTTGGGGGGGGTTGAACATGATAGACAAGTCTAAAAGTGGGAAAAATAGTAAATGGGTTGTCCTGTCACAAAATATTGATGCCCCATCCATAGGATCCATACAATAGGACATGAATTACAGATAAGGTCCGACACCAAGGATGCCCACCAATCAGTTGTCATCTGTTCATGCGGTGGCCAGATGTAAAAGGGAAGTAGGGGCCATATCTCTGGAACGGAGAGGAGCCGAAATAAAAGAAAAACAATGCCGGATTCAGGAGAACGGCGACATTTATGCCAATATGTCAAAATATACATTTATGCTAAATATGTAAAAAATTACATATTTATGGCAAGTTATAGGTCCTATGTACAGATTGAAGCTTAATGCCAAACCATCAGATTATGGCATTGGGATTTAGACTTGATTACACATTTATCCCTGAGATTGTCGCCTTCTTTATTAGGAAGGTTTTACCCTCCAAGAAAAAAACTACTAATTGTCATTCACTTACGTAGTTACGTACCAGTAAATTATATGGTTTTTACGCTCTACTAGATATATGAGTAACCTGCCCACCATTCATTTTGTCCTGACAGACCTTTACAGCCTGGTGTAACTCTCACCTCAGGAAAGCCGGGACCCAAATTGAGAACATAGAAGAAGATTTCAGAAATGGCCTGAAATTGATGTTACTGCTTGAGGTTATCTCCGGTAAGTGGAAGACAATGAGACCCTTTACTGATTTATGCTCTGAACCAGTTATAATTCATTACTATTGTGTCTATGGAAGCACAGATTATTATGCTGGCATCATGAGTAGAGTTGAGCTAATGTTCGGAATCGGTTGCCAAATCTGAATTGGCCCTATTCGTGCCGAATATATGTTTGATGATCGGTTCCGAACATATTCGGTAATTTCTACTCTCATTGACTCCAATGACGTTTGGCTGTGTTCGGCGAATATTGCAAAAACAATATTCGCCGCCGATCATAATCGGAACTGAATTTTGAAAAATTCGCTCAACTCTAGTCATGAGCAGTTAGGCAGGAACCCTGCTGACCAGGACCCCGTCAGAGTGGAGCAGTTGAGAGAATGAATGATGCTGTAGTGCACACTCAAGGCCACCGCTCAATTCTGATGGGGCATTTCAATGTCCCGTTCTCAGGATGGCTGGGACTCCCAATGATTCCCATGTTTTCACCAATTCTGTGGATTTGTCATAACTTTAAATCTTGGGCATAATATTTTGACATATTAAAAAAACTCATGACTCAATATGGTTCCAAAACTGGTATGATAGGACAGCAGAGTAGGAGAAAAAGTTGTGGGCATCTGAGTTACTTCTCAGTCCTTCATTGCAGGAGATATCCATATTTTACCTGAATTACACATTGTTCCAATCAGTGGGGTAATTTGAAGCTCAAGGGCACAAATACAAAATCTCCAACAGGGCCCCCAACTATCATAGGTTAGTATTAGTATTGGTCTTCTAATATTGGCCAAAGTGACCATTTCAGCCCCTTAGGCTCCAAGGCCGGTGTGACTGCAACTCCTGCACCTAGTACAGTATAGTTACACCCCTGGTTCCAATATATATAAAGAGTATAATAAAACTGGTGACATACGGGATACCTATCTGCCAAATCCTCATTTGACCACCCACTTTATCTTCTGATATTGTATACTAACTACCATGGAGCATCAACTTATGGGCTTTATAGATAGTGCTGTAAAATAGTGCTGTACATAGGTGAGCAAATATACAGTATTGGTCGGTTAAATATTGGAACAATAACTTTTACAACTTGCGGCAAATTTGCTTATAATTTAATTTGGAATTCTTAGGTTTTTATGAAGCTCCTGCACTAATGGGTGGACCTTCACGATCATGAATACTTAAGGACATATTCATTCCTTTGTTTTTTTGCATATGGGGAAAAATTAACTACTAATTTTCGTCAGAGTGTTG
The DNA here is from genome assembly GCF_039654945.1 of Dendrobates tinctorius. NCBI lineage: Eukaryota > Metazoa > Chordata > Amphibia > Anura > Dendrobatidae > Dendrobates > Dendrobates tinctorius. Next base: position 18,488,422 of record NW_027361727.1, on the reverse strand, counting down.
TATCCTATTTTCATCCATATTTGATTTGTATGTCCCTTTTGCCATCAGTGCTCTATGTGTTTTTTCTCGTATGCAAAAATAAAAATTTCCAAGTTTCTCCTACCCATTATACACTTGAATGACACACAACCAGCATCTGAGTGTTGAACACTTCTTTTACAGACCCATTATATTACTTGGGTGATTTTCATACACAAATGGGATAAAAAACGGACACGTCTTTTTTTTTGGTGGCTAGCGATCATCAACAAAAACGGACATCTGAATGTATAATGAATACATGTTCCATCTGTGAAAAATATGGATAGAATACGTAGGTGAAGAGCATTATTGAGGCCTAAGTACAGTCAACGAGAGGCATTATTATTACCGTATTCATTTTTATAGCGCCATTTATTTAATGGTGCTTTACATGTGAAAAAGGGGCATAGATAGACAAGTACAATAAACATGAGCAATACAAGACACACACAAGTATAAAAGGAGAGAGGACCCTGCCCGTGAGGGCGCATAGTCTACAGGGGATGAGCGAGGATACACTAGGAGAGGGTAGAGCTGGTCGTGCGGCGGTTCAGTAGACTGAAGATCACTGCCAGTTGTAGGCTTGTCGGAAGAGGTGGGTCTTCAGTTTCCTTTTGAAGGTTTCCGTGGTAGACGAAAGTTTGATGTGTTGGGGTAGAGAGTTCCAGAGTATGGGGGAAGCATGGGAGAAGTCTTGTATGCGGTTGTGGGAAGAAGAGATAAGAGGGGAGTAGAGAAGGAGATCCTGAGAGGATCGAAGGTTGCGTGTTGGTAAGTACCGGGAGACCAGGTCACAGATGTATGGAGGAGACAGGTTGTGGATGGTTTTGTATGTCATAGTTAGGGTTTTGAACTGGAGCCTTTGGACAATATGAAGCCAGTGAAGGGCTTGACATAGGGGAGAGGCTGGGGAATAATGGGGAGACAGGTGGATTAGTCAAGTAGCAGAGTTTAGGATAGATTGAAGTGGTGCAAGAGTGCTAGAGTGGAGGCCAGGAAGTAGGAGGTTGCAACAGTTGAGGCGGCAGATGATGAGGCGAACACGAGCGTTTTTGCAGTTTCATGGTCAAGGAATGTGCAGATTCGGGAAATATTTTTTGAGCTGGAGTCAGCAGGAGGAGGAAAGGGCTTGGATATGTGGCTTGATAGAGAGGGTAAAGTCGGGGATCGCCCTGAGGCATTGATGAATATGTCTAGTGGAGGGGTAAAGTGAGAAGGGGAAAGATGATGAATTCTGTTTTGTCCATGTTCAGTTTTAGAAAGCGTACAGAAAAGAAAGATGAAATAGCGGACAGACATTGAGGGATTTTGGTCAGTAAGGAGGTGAGGTCAAGCCCAGATAGGCAGATCTGTGTGTCATCGGCATAGAGATGATACTGCAAACCGTGGGATTCTATGAGCTGTCCCAGGTGAAAGGTGTAGATGGGGAAAAGTAGGGGTCCTAGAACTGAGACTTGGGGAACACTGACAGACAGGGGGCGAGGTGAGGAGATGGTGTGGGAGAGGGAGACACTGAATGTCCGGTCTGTTAGATATGATGAGATCCAAGATAGGGCCAAGTCTGTGATGCCAAGAGATGAGAGAATCTGTAACAAGAGGGAATGGTCCACAGTGTCAAATGCAGAAGACAGGTCCAGGAGGAGGAGGACAGAGTAGTGTCGCTTGCTCCTGGCAGTTAGTAGTTCATTGGTGACCTTAGTTAGGGCAGTTTCAGTCGAGTGATGTGGTCGGAAGCCAGATTGTAACCGGTCAAAGAGGAAGCAGGAGAAGAGGTGGGAGGACAGTTCAAGATATACATGCTGTTCCAGTAGTTTTGAGGCATAAGGGAGAAGTATTATCGGGCAATAGCTAGACACAGAGGATGGGTCGAGGGAGGGCTTTTTGAGGATGGGTGTGATTGAGGCATGTTTGAAATATGAGGGGAAGACACCATTTGTAATTGAAAGGTTGAAGAAATGTGTTAGGGTTGGGATGAAGACTGTGGCGAGGTTAGAGATGAGGTGGGACAGGAGTGGGTCAAGCGTGCAAGTGGTGAGATGTGATCTTGACAGAAGGATAGAGAGCTGATCTTTTGTTATGGTGGAGAAGATCCTAACAGGAGCCCAGCCATTCTAGCATCTGCCCCCTTACCAGGAGCCCATCCATTCTAGCATCTGCCACCCTAACAGGAGCCCATCCATTCTAGCATTTGCCCCCCTGCCAGGAGCCCATCCATTCTAGCATTTGCCCCCCTACCAGGAGCCCATCCATTCTAGCATCATCCCACTTACCAGGAGCCCATCCATTTTAGCATCTGCCCCCTACCAGGAGCTCATCCATTCTAGCATCTGTCCCCCTACCAGCAGCCCATCCATTCTACCATCTGCCCCTCCCACCAGCAGCCCATCCATTATAGCATGGGCCCCCTACCAGCAGCCCATTCATTCTAGCACCTGCCCCCCTACCAGGAGCCAATCCATTCTAGCATCTGCCCCCCTGCCAGGAGCCCATCCATTCTTCCATCTGCCCCCTTCCAGGAGCCCATCCATGGGGCTCTTCTTAAAGAGAACCTGTCAGCAGGAGTTTGCTAAGTAAACAACAGGCATTGTCAGGTTGGCAGCGTTACACTGATTAAAATGATACCTGGGGTGAAGAAATCAGTCTTGTGGTTCTTGTGTAATCAGTGTTAGAAATTTTCAGTTTATGATATGCTCATGCTCCGGGGTGGGACTGTAGGCAGCATCTGATCCTCCAGCTCTAAGCCAGAGAAACCAAGGAAAGACCTGCCCACAGGCCGCCCCAAAGTACAAACACTCTGTCTCTATAACGAAGATCATGTTTGTGCTTCGGGGTGGCCTGTGGGCAGGCCTTTTCTTGGTTTCTCTGGCCTACAGCACCAAGATAAGACTCTTCCTACAGTCCAGCCCTGAAGCACGAGCATCTCATTAACTGAAAACGTCTAACACTGATTACAGTACACAAGAACCACAAGACGGATTTCTTCACACCAGGTATCATTTTATTCAGTGTAACAGTGGCAACATGACAGTGTCTGTAGTTTACTTAGCAAAATCCTGCTGACAGATTCTCCTTAACTAGCCAGCCAAGCAGTTCAGTATGTTGTTCATTGAGTCCGATAGTTTACGGCTAATAGTTCATCTAATAGATTTGGCGGCAGATTTTCTTTACAACTTGGATTCACCTGTGACACAGAGTTACCCCATGATTCGCAACTTCAGTGTTTCCCACTAAAAGTAACTTTGTGAATTAAAAAAATAAATAAATAATGACAACTTTTTAGCGTACACGCAAACTTGGAATTCATGAATTTTTTACAGCAACTTGTGGACTAAAAGGTAGAACAAAACAACTTGAAGTTTGTCTTTTTTTCCAAACTTCTCATTTTATAACACTTTCTAAATTGTTCTGTTACAGGGGAAAGACTGCCTAAACCCGACAAAGGAAAAATGCGCTTCCATAAAATCGCCAACGTGAACAAGGCTCTCGACTTTATTGCCAGCAAAGGCGTGAAATTGGTTTCTATCGGTGCAGAGGGTGAGTCGCGGCTGTAATTCTTTGTCCTTATCATCTACTATGCCAAGTGACAAAAATACAGTATAGGGTTTGTCCACCCCTGGATGCAGCTATATAGTTATACTGGATACCTGACGGTCACACGAATATTCTATAAAATGTATTTACGGTAACTTTTGTCTATAAAATGGAGAAGGTAAAGAGGTAGAGGACAAAAGGAAATTCGGGACTGGGATAGTGAAAAAGTAATTAAAGGGGTTGTCCAACACCAGAACAACTTTTTTGCCTATTTCTCGGTTTAAATGGTTGCAAAATAGTAAACAGAGGCATAGACACCTTTTGATACCCCCGCGAATCCAGCACATGTGGCTCCGGAGGTCAGTGCCATCTCCGGAAACCATGTCTGCTACATTCAGAGATTATTACCAGGACCAATGCAACCTGTCATTAACAAAATTAGGGGTGATTAGACGAAATCAGATAAAGATTTGATGACACGTTCCTCTAGTCAGCTGAACGCTGCAGCCAATCACAGGCTGCAGCAGTCCTAGTCTCTTCGGGACAGAGTAGGCTTTGTTTCCGGAGCTCTACTGGATCTACAGCTGAAAGGTGATGATGATATCAGAAACATTCATAGCTAGAAAAAATATTTATTCAAGTGTAGTCCACTATGTTCGCGTACAGCCCATTAGTTTTGTCCTATCAGATGGGTTGTCTCGCACCTCCGTAAGTACACCCTACAATTACCGAGACCCTATTTTACCCCACCATCATTAAATGATGGACGTGAAAGAAGACCGCAGGAGGTAACAGGAAAGTGTTTCTGTTTAAGCGGGAGACTTAGGGGCCGGAAAACTCGTGACTATTGTAGTAAAATATTCAAGACTGACAGACAAGGAGAGAGGTGGAAGTGTAAAGCATTTACAACTTATATCCAAAGAGAGATTCCCATCCTGAACATGGATATGGTATAAATGTGGGTCCAACCAATGGGACCTGTATAAATCTCTGGTCATTAATCTTTGATCTAGTAATTAATATAAATTCCGACCACCTTTCCCTTGGCAACGGGCCCCCTTCTGGAGACAGAGCCAGGTCTCATTGGTGGTACTTGCATTTATTATACCTTTATGGCATATGACATGTTTACTAGATCAGAGGAATACACCTTTAAATTTAATTCAATAACGCTGATAAAAAAAAAAATATTTACGGCTATCAGTAGAAACAGCAGTTTTTCTTACAGTCACCAGGTTTTGGCTGTAATTTGAGTTGCACTATGTAGGGGAAGAAAGCCCGATTCCAGCGATACGTTACTTGCTGGTCTGCATGCCGTCATTCTGATACAATCACAGTTTTCTCTACTGTAGATCTAGAAGGGCTCTGAATGCTGAGCCCTGAATAACTCCACCCACACCACTGATTAGTGGTGGTGATCGGGGTTGGACTAGGAGGCATGAGACACCTAGTCCTGGTATGATAACCTCCTGCTGATAAAACACTGATTTTATTGAAACAGAAGCACACAGTATAGAACACATTGCTGGAATCAGGGTCTCTGCGCCTACATCATGCTCCTCTCATATTACATAGCACAAACCTGATGACATATTACCTTTAAATAGTAAAAACTTTTAATAATGTTAATCAGGAAACTTGTCTGTCTTTGAAATCATGTGCATTTGTGCAAATAAATGGGGTCATACATCCAATTTTGTATTTTTATTAGATTTTTTAAAGTTCTAACAAACACCAGAGCATTGTAGACATATAGTGCATGCTGATATGAAGGTGAGTCCATATTACATACCTGGAGCCCAGAGGTGGTGCTGGGACACAGTTCTTACCACGCCACTTCTACGTTCATCAACATCGGCGCTAGCTGCTCCAAAATAACTTCCAACCTACCGCGACTGCTATACAGGGTCAGAAATGTTTACAAATATTTTAGATTTTCTGCTGTTGGTTGCAATTTGCACACAACTTTTTTTTTGCCATAGTCACACGTGTATGAGTGTGCATCTCATACCTGGGGTTATGGGATGGAGATGGAGTCACAGCTCTAAGGTTGGTACTATACGGCGACATATGATGTGTGACAACAGCTCTCTGCAAGCGAAAGGCTGTCATGCCACATGCGTCGCTCCAGCCTTAGAGTTATGACTCCATCTCATCCCATAACCTCAGGTATGAGATTTTACAAACAAATGCACGCAACTTGTGACAGAGAATCAAACACATGTGGAAACATTTCGACTCTGGGTTGCGGTCGCGTTCCTTATTAGATGCCCCATGACTCCAGTATGAGAGTTACACACAATGCACATATAATAGGAATGTATACTGTATATATGAGCACTATAATTCTGTTCCACTTGAAACTTAAATTTTATTTTGTGCAGTGAGGCATGAAACTTTAAGAGCTCCTTTCACCTCTTCTTATATGTTATACTGACCACTTCATAATAAAGGGGCTAAAGAGATGAATAAAACATAGTTTTACTTTTTTAATTTCTCCTTTCCACTGCAGAGATATTGCCTCCTAAGATTTAAGTCGCCTAATATTCTAATTTTTCCTTTAACTAAGAGGGTGGTAACAGAGATTATTCTATGGGGGCGTTTTATTTTTTCCCCTCTATGAGGCTACCTAATCATAAGGAGGCAGCATCATACAGGGGGAAAAGTAAACGCCCACAGAGAAAATCAGATTCAACCATTTCAGTATGATCTGGTGAGACTGACTTGTCTAACCTTATCACACTGAGATCTCATGCTCTTGGGTTGCCCTCCCAGGGCTGTGGGGTACTCGGTACCGGGCCGGTGTCAGTGGGATGTGTCACAGCGGCGGTGACCCGGTCAGTGGCCATGGGCGCCCAAGTAATGGGGAAATTGAAATGTGGAATGTGGTTAAATGAATAGTTTGAGACGCCACCTGTGGTGTTCGGCAAGGGAGGTGTTAAGCCAACGCTGCCTGCAGATCCACTGGGACTGATGGTATGGTGCAGCAAAGATGAAAAAGCTACCCACAGGTGAAGCTGTAGTCCCAGGGCATTGTAGATGTGGTTGGCACGGAGATGTAGCGCTGAAGTTCCTCTCAATTCTCTTCTACTCTCACTCTTCGTATGGCAGACAGCTGTAGCCGCTATTCCTCTCTTGGCTCACTCCGTGCTGTTGTGCCTCCAAGTGTTAGATGGGGGTAGTACATTTACATCCTCCTACTCCTCTGGTGTCTGTTGTAGGACCGATAGTATCCATACAACCGTGGAGACCAGGCTCCAGTTCATGCGCTCCCACTGGAGATGAGCCTTTCCTCTCCGCTCGATCTCCGCGCTTCTTCCCCAGGTCTGCACACGTCACCCTCCTCAGACTAACTGACCACTCCTTACTCTTGGCCCCCAGAGAGCACTCCTCCCCTTAATTCCGGTTCAGAGTCCCCCCTGCTGGCCTGGAGTGGAACTGTGTTGCATGTATAGGTTAACTGCGAGAGAGACCCTTCATTGCCTCCAAGCCTGGCATTACCCTCGCCTGGAGGAAGGCAAAGCCACTGTGGCGGCCACACTCCTGGGGGGCGCCACACTCTATCTTTTAATCCACTCCTATTTGTTAGGCAGTTTCTGTCCTTCTCCACTCTGCCAGCACTATAAACATGCATTGTGCTTGCCATTGTCGAACGGCTTGCCTGGAACTGAAATCCCACTTCTTTGTCTTCCTTTATTCAGATTTACAGAAGTGTAGGAGAAGAGGAGCAGAGAGACATAAACCTATACCCACTTCCTGTAGAGAAACAAAGCCCCACCCCCACTTCCTGTACAGAGACAAAGTCCCACCCCCAGTTTCTGTACAGAGACAAAGCCACACCCCCACTTCCTGTACAGAGACAGCCCCACCCTCACTTCCTGTACAGAGACAAAGCCCCACCCCACTTCCTGTACAGAGACAAAGCCACCCCCCACTTCCTGTACAGAGACAAAATGTTAGGCGTCGGATTTCTGTCGCTGCACAGCGAGAATCCTGAGCCTTACTTCCAACGGTCTCCCATTCTTCTCCAGCCACAGAGGAGGTTGATCAGCAAACTCGTCGGTCCAGGCGCTCTCCCCAGACCAGCTCCGTGGGTTTGCTTGCTGCTGCCACCTCTGGCACAGCTATGACAATACATGCTGCTCAGCAGCGAGATTCTCCAGGGTCTAAGTCCCCATGTCGGGCCACTGAGCATGCCCGTGGAGTGATCTCCCATTGGAGATCAAAGGTCACGTGCTCAGGTCCTGCTCCAGTTCGGATTGGCCCATCCGAGAAGCCAGGAAGGTCCCAGACGCTCGCGGCTATAAAAGGTTCGCATGGCCGCTCGGCGATGCGCTAGGATAAGACTGTATTTACAGACTATGTGGAGTGAGTGATGTATGCATGCATGAATGTCTCTGGTGAATGACTCATTAAGAAACCCCTACCCTTGGTACGCATGTGTTGTGCAGTCTAGCCTGCTAGCACCCAGGCTTAGGTGTAGGTAGGACAGAGGTTGAGTCAGGCATCAGTCCTCACCAGGGACTCGGCACACCTCAGTGCACGTGCTCCATAGCCAGCGTCTATAGCGGCGTTCGCGGCAGCGACGCCGCGCGTTCAGTGGGCCTAGAAGGGCTCTAACCCCGTGTCCTTGGGGTAGAGTTCTGTGGCCATACACTGTGCGCTCTTTTGGCCGGGCTCTGTGAGCTTAACAGGCTCCGGCATCTATGTTCAGCAGTTGTGCGGCTCTGTGCAGTAACAGAGTTCGCCCCTGTTCACATTGGGTGACGTAACCCACGTGTGACTGGTTTCACACCGCTTAATTCTTCCGCCATTACTTAGCAGCAGTGTTCCACCTCTGCACGGTGGACCCCGGGCTGCGAACGCACCTACTATTATTTTATAATTTGGTGCGTTCCGCCAGCCCTAACACAAAGTCACACCCCCACTTCTTGCACAGAGTCAAAAACCCGCCCCACTTTCTGTACAGTTGCTGCCCCAACATATTGTAATTTTTTTCGGCATCTCTGCTGCTAGAGACGGATTACGCTTGACAATGAACAAGCAGGTTAGAATGGTGATACCTAGTGACCAGAGATTTAGAGTAATTTTTTGGGGGGGAAATAACATAAATTTCAAATAGAGCGATTTGCAGATTGTCACTTTATCACAATATCTATTAAATTTGATCAAGTTGTCTGAAAATAAAGTGGCCATTTAATGAAACACATACTATTATACAGGATAAATAATTGTGTCTTATTTACAGATTGATTATGTTCTTTCTTTCTTCAGAAATTGTTGATGGAAATTTGAAGATGACCTTGGGTATGATTTGGACTATTATCCTGCGTTTTGCTATTCAAGACATTTCTGTTGAAGGTAAAATTAATACATTTCATTCCTTATGTTAGACGAGTTTGGTTGATTCTTTTTTTTGTATTTGTAGTTTTTTAATTTTTTATGTACTATCATGGTACATGAAGCTGAAGGTTAAAATCACTTTTACCATTGATCACTACAATACAAGTCTATGTTGGTCACCAAAGGCATGCTGCTTGAAAAACATTACATACATATCTTCATTTCTGTTAGTCGTCCATGCCAGCTTAGGCTAGTTTCACACTAGCGTTTATGAGCGCAGCGACGGCCTAAGCACGGCCGCCGCTAAGCCCCGCCCCCGCCGGTAGCTCCGCCCACCGGCGCTTGACGCTGCATGTGCCCTGCGTCCCCTATCTTTATCACAGGGGGCGCAGGCCGTGCGCAGTATGTGTTTGGCGGCGCATGCGCCCTTTTGACGGTGCGCCGACCTGCGCCAAACGCAACCTGCTGCAGTTTGGTTGTGTCGGCGCACCGTCAAAAAGGCGCATGCGCCGCCAAACGCATACTGCGCACGGCCTGCGCCCCCTTTGATAAAGATAGGGGACACAGGGCGCATGCAGCGTCATGTGCCGGTGGGCGGAGCTACCGGCGGGGCGCGGCAGGGGGCGGGGCTTAGAGGCGGCCGTGCGCAGGCCGTCGCTGCGCTCATAAACGCTAGTGTGAAACTAGCCTTAAAGGGGTTTTCTGGCATTAGGCTACAAGTCTGCAGTCACTCTATGTGACTGCAAACTTGTGAATCATCATATCATGCGTACTTCTCGCTGAGAGGATTCTCTGGTGCCGGGAATGGGCATAATGCATACTTCTGGCCACATTCAGACTAGACGTGTCCAGCCTCGCTCAATACACTTGCACTGAATGAGGCTGCGCACGTCTAGTCGACATGTGACTGCATGAATGCAAATAACATACTTGCGGTCACTTGCCGCCGATACCGGAGAATGCTCACAGTGTGCTCTGAGTGCTGTGAGGATTTACAAGTCTGCAGTCACGTAGAGGCTATGACCGGACAGTCCTTTAAGTTGTTCCTACCCTTAAAGGGGATGTCTGGTGAAAACAAGTTATTACCTATCCGCAGGGTAGGTGAAAACTTACTGAACTGTGAATGTCTGACTGCTGGGACCAGCACTGTTCAGCAGAACATGCAATTTTGTATCTCCGATGGGGCACTTTTATCCCCATTACAAAATACTTTGCCCAACTGCCAATCCATTATTTCTGTATGACTCTGCTGAGTGCAGCACTCGCCAGCTCCTTGTGGAATAAAAGGGGTGGCGGTCAATCATCCAAACTGCAGCTCCATATAAATGGAGATAAAAGTGCCAATCTGTGCGGGTCCCCCCACAATCAGTAAGTTAGCACCTATCGATCACTTTTTTTTTTTTCACCAATTAATAGTTCTTTGGTTGCTCCTGTTTTATTACATTATTATATTATTGTCCAGAAACATCCGCTAAAGAAGGATTGCTGCTCTGGTGCCAAAGAAAGACTGCGCCTTACAGGAATGTCAACGTGCAGAACTTCCACATCAGGTAACCTAAGATGAAATAACAACAAATTTCAAATATTTTGCAGCAATATAAATGTTTGGAAAGGAAGCGAGTATCATATTGGCCACAGCAGGAGATTACACCAACAACAGGGGCTTCTGTAGTATATAAGCCTCCTGTGTAACATGATGACAGCTGGGATCTAGCCATAGAAAATCCCTCGCTGGTGTGCGCCAACTCGCCAGTAATTGTGAAAGCAATGTATTCCTTTACATGTCATTTAGTACATGCTCAGAAGAATTATTCTTTTTTTTTTTTAACTATGTTATTATTTTGACTTTTTTTTTCTGTTCATTGCAAAATCTACTTTTTCTTATCAAAACTCTGGATGTGATGATCTAGTTAGATAGTCTTATTGGGTAAAAGTATATGCTTTGGTTAAAAAAAAAGTAGTAATTTTTGGCCAATTACAGAAGACTATTAAAGAGCAACATATAAGGGGGTCCCAAATAAGGTCCGTATTCTAATTCCAAACACTGCACATTCTACAGTCAAGTAAGAAAATCCTAAATGTAAATAACAGCCCTGCGTGCAAACAAGAGATGGATTCCCACGCCAAAGATTATAATCCCATCATTATGGAACACAGTTTGGCCACCAAGGACAATCGGAGATGACAATCGGAGATGACCCCTTCACTTTCTAGTGTAGGTACGTGTGCCGACTGGGGGGATGGTCCCTTTTTCGCCGCGAACAGACTGGAGACAGAAACCGGTGTACGTTCAACAGGTCCTCTTTATTGGTCGTCCTCCTGACGACCACAGCAGCACGACAGCTTCTGTACACACAGGCCCGGGTACATTTCACCTTTTTTCTGTTTCCTAAATTGATGTCCCTCGCGGTTCTATCGCTGTAGCTGCCCTAGGCCTACCACCAAAGTGCCTCGCCTGTCCGAGTCCGTCCGTCTGGTACTCCCAGGCTTCCTCTGTCTTGTGGCTCTCCTGTCATGACCATCCCGTTTCTCCTTCCAGTCCCTCCTGGAGTTCTTCCTCTCTGTCTCTTCCTCCTTCAGTCTCCTCCTCTGCTGAACTCCTCCTCCTGGACTGGCTTCCTTCTGGAACTCTCTCTCCCTTTTTATTCTCCTCTGTTGTGAATTCCCTTGCTTGGACTTGAGCCGGAGCTCCCTCTGGTGGTTACTAGGAGTAGTGAAGCTGGCCAGGTTGATGGAAGTTTGCCACCTGACGATGATAATTGGGAATCTGGGATTACTGGCTGGGAGCATGTAATTGAGCAGGCTTCCCTTGGTGGTTGCTGGTAATTTCCTCCTTGTGCATTTGGAGTTCTTTTGTCTCCTACCTGATCTGCATTGTTCAGTTAAGTGATTCTTTTGCTAATCCTTTGCATCTAATCTGGTTGTGCCTTTTTTTTTGCTTTCTGCTTTGTTGCGAGGGTTCAGTGTACTCCCTGCTGGGGGGCAGCGCTGGGCCCTGCTCCATATGTTACAGCTTGTGTCAGTTTGTTCAGTCCCCTGTTATATCAGTATCTTTTGCTTTGATTCCAGTTTACACCAGAGTGCTGATCTAGCGGGAGTGAGGTCATGTGGCCTCAGGTTTTTCGTATTTCAGATGTGTTGGATTTTTTAGGGTTTTTTGCTTGATTGCAGACAGTATCTTTTCTGTCCTGTCCTGTCTAGACAGCTTGGGCCCAATCATTTGCTTAGTCTATTCTCTGCCTGTGTTTGTGTCTCATCTGGTCTCACCGACAATATATGTTTGGGGGCTATCTATTCCTTTGAGGATCTGCTCCAGGGCAGTTTAGATTTCACCTTTCTGGCTTTAGGCTTAGTTAGTTCTCCGGCTGTGCCGAGGAGTCTAGGGCATCGTAGGAACGCTCCACGGCTACTGCTAGTTGTGTTGATAGGATCAGGGGTCTACAATCCGCTTAGTTACCAAACCCTCTGGTTTCCTGGTGGCTTAGCTTGTTCCTGCCATCCTCCTCGGTGACCCTTTCACAACACCCCTCCCTGGGAAGTCCCCTCTCGAGTCCCCGTAACTACGCCCACCATGACTATGCGGTTTCCTAGCCTTAAGCTGCTGTTAAGCCCTTTCCTCACTGCTCTCTGCCTCCATCTTGTGGCCAAACCGTAGTACTGCACTGGCTCCCTTTTCCTGCTGTGCTTGGTCTCCCGCTAGTGGTCAAAGCCCAGTACTTTACCATGTTTCACTGTCTCTAGCTTTCTCCCCACATACATAAACACCAGTTCACGTCAAGTACTTTTACTGCAGATCTTGCATTCACCTTCCTGCTGCAGACAGGTCCATAGGTCAGTCCACTACCCTACACTAGTAATACAGATTATCGAAAGAGGGCGCTACTGACTGGGAACCCAACACTCAATAGCAAAGGGGATGTGAAAGCAAAAGACTGGTTGTCCGCTAGCCAAAAACCCCCTAGTAGTCCCATGGACTGTCGTTATGACATATCACTATCATAATACTGTGCCAATCAGTTAAATAGCTGTGAAAACTATCAGGCAGTAAAATTCACAAGTTTATGGTTGCCACAGACTCAGGATCGAAAGCCATATTGATGGGGTTAATCCGTGTGTGGATCTGAGTTATCCAATACAGTTCACTTCCACATCGGAGGTGATTAGTACAAATGATGCACCGACCACACACACCTGCAAAGACACGTGATCAGTACAGAAGGTCTCAACAGGTTGCCGGAGTCGTAACATCATTGGCACCACACATCTCCGATGTAGAAGTGAAAGAGAGATGGATAACTCCTTTAAGCTTCAGATTTCTTCTGCAAGTCTTCTGAAAAAAAATCCATGGTGGAATGTCCATGCGAAATCCAAATGTCCTAAAATTGAAATACTAGTTCGAAACTTTTTGGATACGATCACAAATTTGTTGTTTTTACTATTTTTCCTACTTTAGCTATGTGCACACTCAGGTTTTCAAGGAGTTTTTGGAGCAGAAACTGAGTGGAAACTCTTCAAATCCTCCTGAAAAACTCAAAAATCCACAAAATTTAGGGGTTCTTTTAAGGTGCAGAAGGCAGTAGTCATGGTTGAGAGGCTGTTGTGTTCCCACACCCTGGCACCCTACAGTAAAACAGTGTCCTGATTCAATACATGTGGTGCGTAATACTCATGTTTAGGTGACAGTATGGGGCACAAACTTTTCTGTTCTCAAAGTCCATAACGCAGCATGTTTTCATATCATCCACTGTTCGCTCGCCCTGAGCTATCCCTTTCTTAACTGGCATCTCCGGCCCCTGGGATACTCCATGAGGCTCCTCAGCTTCAATGAGTCACGCTCAATCTCCCTTAGGTGATACCCCGTCCAGCTTCCTGTCATAGGAAGATATTGAGGCATGCTTCTCAGTGCCTTGGTTGGGCCGTAGGTCCCGGATGTTTCATCAATATCCGCTGAAGTTTGTGGCTGACGTTCCTATGCTGTTAAACAGCCCGTGCACTTCGTGCCCTCCAGCCCTATGGCCTCAAACTACTGCTATCTCTCCTCTCAATCTAATCTCTAACTCTAGCTGCCACTAATCAATAAGTGCTCCCATTAACTAACCCTTCCCCCTCCCATGTTGGGGTTGTTCCTGAATGTCTGTTTCTATCCTGTGCATCTTACTTCCTACTTCTAGTGTGCCTTCAACTGCACCTTTCCCTTTCCTAACCTATACCAGATGCTCTAGATATACCTATGTCCTATACTTATCCCTAGATTTTCCCTCTATGTTACACATAAGAAATTGTTAGGAGTCAGATTTCTACCTCTTCTATGTTGAAATCTGGACCCTTACATTCTGCAGTCTCCTGCGCTGCTGCAGAGGAGATTGCAGAGGAGAGTGCCCTGCGGCAACTCTCTCCAGAGGCTAAGTCCTCTGTTCCCTCAACTGAGCATGCTCACGGGATGAACTCCCATTGGAGTTCGGGAGTCAGGTGCTCAGGTCCTGTGTCGAATCCTATTGGCTCCTCTTGGAGCCTTGGAGATTTCCGGAAGGTCCCGTTTGGTATAAAAAGTGCGCATGACTGTTCCGCCATGTGCTAGTATTTAATACTTGCTGCTGTATGTATGTTGATGGATGCTTGGACTGGTGACTGACTTAAGAAACCCCTTCCCTCTGATAATACGATTGTATGAGTGTTTGGGATCAGGCCAGTAGCAGCGCCTGCGCCAGCGCGCTTATGCTCCATCTACCTCAGCAGCTAGCGTCCAGCATCGCGCTTGCGATATAGCGGTGCCTTATTTGCGGCTCAGTTCACGCTGCGCTGCCGTTGCAGTACTGCCGGGCGTTCGCAGTTGCGACGCCACAAACCTTATTTTACGGTAGGTCTAGACGGAGTAGTCCTGCTGTCTAAGGCTACTCCAGTGACTCTTAATACCGTGTCTGCCTCGCTGAGAGTCTGTGACCTTGAACAGACTCAGCGTTTTGTATTTGCTTTTTTGCCTGCAGCTCTGTGAGCACAACAGAGCTTGCCTCAGTGCACATAGGGTGCAGTTCAACCCTGTGCACATTTCCGCCATAGTGCTCTGCCTCTTTAGCAGCGTTTTTTCCATCCACCGCACGGTGGACCCCGAGTGGCGAAGGCACTTTATTTATTTTTTATTTAGTGTCTTCCGCCACTCCTAACAGAAACATTATACATTCATCATATTACAATACATTAACGTTGCACATTAGTGCCTATAAGGTTCTATGCACAATAAAACCACATTACTCATAAAATACAACTCACGAACGTTATCTTTGGGGGGAGAGGCGTATGACTGTCCCTGTCACACCATTACATTCTGCTCAGTTTCTGCTCTTAAAACGTTATAAAAAGACTCTATGTGCACATACCCATATTGTATCTTTACACAAATTTAAGAGAAAATCTTTTTTAACTCTATCACAAGTTGTGGGTTGGGTCTTATGTACATAGAGATTTTTGAGGAATTTTTGGAGCAGAAACCGTTTGGAAACTCACCAAATCCTCCTTGAAAACTATGAGTTTCGGTGTATTTAGTGCTCCAAAAACCCAACAAAAAGTCTCTTGGCACATATAGACCAACTTTTACCTAGCGGTACAGAATGACAGATTTACTAGGTGCCAAGGATCTAAAATCTTTACACATTCTTTTTTCCCAATACCCCGGATCAAAGACAGCCCTCCATTCCAGTCCTTACGTTATGTGACTTTGGCTGCTGTAATAAGCTCTGCCTCATTCTGTCAACCCTCCCTGGAATCTGCTTAGGAGAGGAAACTGCAGGGTGCATCTGCTGACATCAGTCAGGACACCTATTTTTACTCCACGGTGTGGCTAACATTCTCAGGGATGGCAGAAGACAAGTAAAATTGCACTAAAATTATTCACAGCCTAAAAGTGTCTAAGAAGAACACAGGATGCTAAAAGTTCGGGCACTCTTATATTTATTCTTCACTTAAAAGTCAGTGAGAAGAGAGAATTCTTGAGAAACATCATCGGTATTGAGAATGAAATGGTTTTCTGTGACTTTAAAGGGGTTCTAAGGTGTAAAGTTTCTCCTTATGTAGAGTGACAAGCCAGGCCTGGCATGTCAGAGTGAGGAGACTTATAGGCCATGCATGCTCCTATGGGAAATTAAATATGCAAATTGCCTCTCTAGAGAGGACGAGGACTTGAACTCTAGAGCCACCTATTTATCCTAAGTCATATGGCAAGGCTTGATAAAGGGGCTACATTGACTTTTAGGATTGTAACTTCCGAAAGGTGGTGCTAGAGTTTGCATATTTAAAAGTGGTTGCTTATCAAATGGGTAGCACTGCAAAATACTTGTAGAAGTATTGCAATTTATCCCTCAGTAAAAATCCTCTCGCGAGAAAAAAAGGACATTTAATTTGATAGCGAGCTGCTCATTTCCTAGGTCACTCGACCACTCATGTAGGTTATCAGAGGCGGCCAGTTTCCTACGCGAGGAGTGCAGCGCTTTTAAGCTCTTTGTCATAGAGCTTGCAAGCGCTGCTTTGACACTGGCTAATTCAGCTCTGTTACCTCTGCGCTACTCCGGTGCTGCAGACATAAGGCCGCCTCTGCTTGCTGCATTAGAAAGCGTATGGTTCGGTTGCCTAAAAAACAGCCAATTCCTGCATGTGTTGCGTCTGTCAAACAGCCACGAGACACGCAAGCATATTTTTCGAACATGCAGAAGACTGTTATGATTGGGTCACAGAGGAAAGCAAGACCAAGCTACGCCAAAGAAAACCAGAGAGGTTGGCAACTAAGCGGATTGCTGACCCCTGATCCTATCCACACAACTAGCAGTAGCCGTGGAGCGTACCTACGATGATTCTAGACGCCTCGACACAGCCGGAGAACTAAATAAGCCTAAAGCAAGAAAGGGGAAATCTAAACTGCCCCAGAGAAGACCCCAAAGGAATACATAGCCCCCAAACATATATTGTCGGTGAGACAAGATGAAAACACAAGCACAGGCAGAAAAATAGACTGAGCAAACGATGGGGCCCACACTAACTAGACAGGACAGGAAAGGAAAGACTCTGTCTGCAATCAAGCAAAAAACTATGCAAAAAATGCCCAACACGTCTGATAGAAAAAATACTGAAGTCACTTGACTTCGCCCACTATATCAGCACTCTGGTATATTCTGAAAGCAGAGCAAAGAGAGGCCAATCTAATAAGGGACAATAAGAAATTGGCACAAGCAGTAACATAAGGATGAAAATTCAGCACATCCCCAGCCGGGGCAGGCTGACTACACAAAACTGAAATAGACAAAACCAAATCAAATGTGGACAATAGCAAAAGAACACTTAGCTTGAGCATGCAAGGACTGAGCTGGAAACTAAGGCCTCAGGAGGCAGGAAAAAATCACCAGCAGGGATAGAGGGAGTCGGCTGTCTTAAATCCAGTCAGAAACTCCAGATGTCCAATCCTCCTCCTCATTATCAGGTGGCAGGCCTCTGTTAATTAGATCAGCTCCATTACCTCCTGTAACCACCAGAGGGAGCCTGGAAAGAGTCGCTACCCCTCTGTCAATATAACCAGCTCCACTACCTTCACTAGTAACCAGAGGTAGGCCAGAAAGTGAATTCACAACAGAAGACACTCAGCACATGAGCATGCTCAGATAACACCTTATCCCAGCATGTTCCCTCCACTAATCAGCTGATTGAAAATTCTGTGGCTAATCAGAAATGGCACAGCGCCATTCATTGTGTATTGGCCATGAGTGGTACTGCAAGCTCCCTCCCATAAAAGTGAGAAGAGCACTTGCAGGACCATTCATGGGACGGAGCTGTGCCACGTACGGTGAGCCGTGACACCTTTAGTCAGGTGATCAGACTTCACTAATCTGATATTGATTACATACAGTATAACAAGGACAGATCATTAAAATTAAAGTCCCCAAAAATCCCTTTAATTAAACTGTGTCTAAATGACAGGCTCTGTGTCCTCATCTTATGATATTATATTAGATCATATTACCCAACGAATCAAGTATTTTTAATTCATATTGGATATCAGGGCTGAACATAGATTAGTTGCAGTAATATATTAATACAATTTAATAGTTTTATGATCTATTACTATTAATAATAATAGTAATAATAATAAATTAAATGTATACATACCTATGAATTTCTACTTGGATGGCTGATCCCGCTGACTTTAACATTTATTGGGGTCTTTGGTTGTTTGCTTTCAGTAGATAAAAATTACTTTTAAAGGGAATCTGTCACCCCTTTTTTCTTTTCAAATACTTTTATTGGTTTTCAGTAATTAAACAGGGTAAGGGAAGGAAGGGAGGAAAGGGAATGGGAAGTAAAGAACCTTGTACAGGTACGGAAAAAATTTAAAACTAGAGAACCCACAAATAGGCATTAAATGGCATATAGCAAATATCAACATAAAAGGAAAAGAAAATCGCCAATCCTTATTATGGTGTCACCCCTTTTCTCGACTATGAGCTGCCAGCACCGACATCAGGGGCTTATCTACAGCATTCTGTAATGCTGTAGATAAGCCCCTGATGTAACCTGAAAGATAAGAAAAATGAGTTATATTATACTCACCGGAGGGCGGTCCGGTCCAGTCCGATGGGTGTCGCGGTTCCTGTCCGGCACCTCCCATCTTCTAACGGTGACGTCCTCTTCTTTGCTGCCTGTCATGGTTCCGGCGCAGGTGCACTGCTCTGCCCTGTTGAGGGCAGATCAGAGTCCTGCAGTGCGCAGGCGCCGGGAGAGGTCTGCAGTATTCTGCTCTACCCTCAACAAGGCAGAGCAGTGCGCCTGCGCCGGAACCATGACAGGCAGCAAAGAAGAGGACGTCACCGTTAGAAGATGGGAGGTGCCGGACTGGACCGCGACACCCATCGGACTGGACCGGACCGCCCCCCGGTGAGTATAATATAACTCATTTTTCTTATCATTCAGGTTACATCAGGGGCTTATTTACAGCATTACAGAATGCTGTAGATAAGCTCCTGATGTCGGTGCCGGCAGCTTAGTCGAAAAAAGGGGTGACAGATTCCCTTTAAGTAAAAAAGTAAAAAATAAAACCTTTTATTTAATATTTAACCTATTTTTTTTTTTAAAGAAGCAAAATCATAATCCCAACGTAAAAGTTGCATTTTTTTCCACCACTTTGTAACAGTTATTACTGGTTTGTCTTTTTTTTAATAATTGACAGGGATTTATTTGCAAATATATTTGTAATATTTTTATTATAATGATTTCATATTGTACTGTTTATTTTCAGTTTTACTTAATTTTATGTATTTCATAAAAAAAAAAAAAACAACCCCCAGAAAATGCTTTTTTTTCTTGTATTATAGCAAACCCAATGACAGGTAAAACAGCCCTGACAAGTGGTAACGCTCACCATCATGGTTTTGCTGGGTATAGATAGATCTGGCAGCGTGATCATGTGATATGTCACCTGTCAATCGCTTGCTCGCTGGACCCAATGGAAAAAATGCCTCTATTGCAAATACAACACTGCGCTATAAGTAGGGGGATGGCAGAAATTCTAAAATACCTTTCTGCCTTCTCTTCTATGCAAATATATAATCTTCAACGAGAAAGGACACAGGGTCTTTAATGACACCCAGAGGAGGTAAAAGTCTTAGATGTCAATCAATCAACACTATAAAGAGCCTTGGCACCTGACTTATGATATAAAGCCAAAACTTGAAAAGGAAAAAAACTTCCATTTGTAGACAGATGTATTAGAGGTGTTGCCGCTCATCGGAGCTCTTTGAAGGCTCAATGTTGACTTTGAGGAGTGCTACCTCCAATACATGGTGTAAGAAACCTTGTTCTCTTCCAGTGCAAAGAAGTTATTTGCATATTTTTTACATTTTCAAAGGGAGTCATGCCAGACCTATAAGTCTTCTTACACTAGCTATTCCCCCTTAGACCACCAGTCAGAGGCCACTCACCTAGCCAAATCAGATCTCCTGCTTTGCAATAAGGAGGGGCAACACCCTAAAACACGTGTCTGCCTATGGAGTTTCTGGATTGGCTTGTTATCCTAAGTCATGTGGCAAGACTTGTTAAAGGGTTGATAAGGACATTCAGGATTACTACAACTTGAGCTCTGGCAGCACCAGAGATCAAGTCCTCTTTCCTCTAAAAAGGCTATTTGCCTATTTAAGCTCCCAGAGGAGTATTGCATGGCACATAAACCTCCTTACACTGGCTTGGTGCTCTCGTCAAATGGAAATGTTCCCCCTTAGACCCTCAATAGGAAGCTTCTCACCTAGCCGGATCAGACCAGAGGCGGGGCAACACCCTGAAACACATGTTTGCAAATCGAGATTCTGTTTTCCTAAGTCAAGGCTCGTTAAAGGGGTTGTCCACTACTGGGACAACCTCTTCTCAATCTGAGTGTTTGCCCCTGTTAAAATTAAAATGCTTATACCCACCTTAGATGCTGGCGCCGATGCAGCAGTGTCGGCACTCATGAGGTTGATATGTCACGTGAGCCCTTAGCCCAATCACCGCTTAGTGTCACTGGCCCCGCCATTGAATAAATCGAACCTCAAGAGGAAGTCAGAGAGCAGACGCAGTCCTGACTTCATGCTAGTCTTCAATTTGTCTGAAGGTGGGGACAGTGACGCCAGCGGTGATCGGGCTCAGGTCACATTACGACCTCATGTGGTCACCGGGAACGCAAGTGCTAACACCGCTGGAACAGCGCCGGCGTGGGAGGTGAGTATAATTGTTTTTATGTTAACGGGGCAAACATTCAGATTGAGAAGATTACATTCTCTTTGACATATTCTTGCTTTGCATGAAATTCATGTTTACTTTCTACTCCTTCCCTTGTCCTTTTCTCTTTTGCCCAGCTGGAAGGATGGCCTCGCACTGTGCGCTCTCATCCATAGACACAGACCTGACCTCATTGACTACTCCAAACTGAGAAAGGTACAGGCCGCTCCGACCACAGTCATCATTATTAGGGGGAAGAGTTCAGTATCATTTTGCAATGTAATAAAACCCTTCTCTACACTTAGAGAAGTGTCAGTATTTTTGAGCAAATCCTCTATAACCCTCTTTTTACCTTGTGTTGCAATTCCACAATTTCTAAAAATAAAGTCCGAAAACTTTTTCCTAGTTGTACACCTACATGGCTTTTTTTTTTTTTTTTACACTTGTAATAAGAAAAAAATTTCAGCACGATGCATTAGTATGTGCCCTTTTTTTTTTTTTTTTACATATGGAAGTAATAATATGGCTGGATAGGCAGTTGTTAGCCAATTTTTCTCTTTAACATCCGATGTACCAATCACGAATGGTCTAGTGTGGAAGCCATACGCAAATCATGCAGGAAGTGCACTGGGATGTGTCAATGCATTAGGAAGATGCACTGACACCCCCCCAGTGCACTTCCAGCCTGATTTGCATATGGCTTCTACATTTGATTTCTCACGACTGGCTGATTGATTCACTACTATTTGAGGGACAAGTGCCTTCAAAGTCATACCACTACGTCCATATTTAAAAACGTGACTGGTTCCCTTTAAAAGCTCTGCAGCTCACAGAACTGTCTGGATTCCCTGTGTTTAGAGGATTTGTTCATATAGTAATGCCGCACACATGGATCTGTTTCCTTACTATTGATACATTGTTCTGGACAATTATCGTCCCATGCAATAATATGTCTTCATCGACAAACCCTATAGGATGACCCCATTGGTAACCTGAACACTGCCTTTGATGTAGCGGAAAAGTTCCTGGATATTCCCAAGATGTTGGATGCAGAAGGTGTGCATTGTATTACAAAAAAATTAAAAAAAAGTAGCGGTGCGGGATTAAACGGATGCATATTACAAGATCTATTATTTATTGTTTCCTCCAGATATTGTGAATACACCCAAGCCAGACGAGAAGGCAATCATGACGTACGTGTCCTGCTTCTACCATGCATTTGCTGGAGCTGAGCAGGTAATGATGACAGTCACAAGGATCAATCATCTTTCTATAACGTCCGATTTGATTGACAATATTTTTTTGTGACCAATTTACTTAAATATTCCTTTCTTCCCGCAGGCTGAGACTGCAGCAAACAGGATCTGTAAGGTTCTTGCAGTGAACCAGGAAAATGAAAAGTTGATGGAAGAATATGAAAAGTTAGCAAGTGAGGTTAGTTACTTCTATTCTTGATTTCAATATCTGATTTAAAAAAAAAAATTAAAAAAATTATCATGGAAGTTAACGGAAAAAAAAAATCCAATACATCGATGATCTCCCCCCTGTCATATCTACATCAACATGAAATTCAGCCTTTCTCAGATCCATGATACATAATGGAATAATAAATTATTTAGAATCCTAAACTTTTATCATTATATTAGCATCCACTCTTTGTTTGAATACCTATCGTGGTTGTAAATTCCATAGCTTGACTGCTCTTACTGTAAAGAACCCTTTCCTAGATTGATGTCTCAATTATCTTCCCACAGCATGTAAAGAAAAAGAACTTTCTCTGTTCTTAAAATTAATAAATCATATGGCAACTTTTTTATATTTAGCATACATTTCTACATGTGGATAAGATCTCCTCTAAGGAGTCTTTTTTTTTTCCCCAAGCCAAATTAGATCAGTTTTTCTAACCTCTCATTGTAAGGCTGGTTTCGCACATCCATGATTGATGACCCGAATACAGATCTTGATGTCCTAATCGGTCCACGGGTCTCCTGACTTGACCACAGCAGCCTCATGTATGAATGTGAAGCTATTGAGTTTGGTCAGGAAACCCCATAGTCAGGCCAGGTATGTAAGGCGTGTGATACTGGCCTGAGATTTAATAGTGTTGTCCCCGATTTTTGAAAAAAGAGAAGGGGATACTTCTATCAATACTCTCTCCTACAAAAAAAATGAGGGTTGTAGAAAAAGTAGCACTATTGCCTAGACTGCAAATAAGCTGAAACATGGAAGGGACTCTATTGCAAATGTTGCTTTACATTCATATTTTTTTCTATTTGTGCCCCTGGAAAGAAATGTCATTAATTCATAGCTGATACATTTACCAACTTGGAAAAATCTTTGTAATGGGAATAACAGACACTTTCAGCTAAAATATAGAAAATGTGCCAAAATTGCAAATAACAGAGAACATAAAGTCTTGTAAATAGCTTTTCATCTGTATTATTACTATTCTGATCACGACTAATACTTCTCATGACGTTCTTTAGCTCCTGGAATGGATCCGCCGTACTATCCCATGGTTGGAAAACAAAACCCCTGAACAATCAATGGGTGCCATGCAAAAAAAACTGGAGGATTTTAGAGATTACAGAAGAGTTCACAAGCCACCCCGTGTCCAGGAGAAGTGTCAGCTGGAAATTAACTTTAACACCCTGCAAACCAAGCTGAGGCTCAGCAACCGTCCAGCTTTCATGCCATCTGAGGGCAAGATGGTTTCTGTAAGTATAGCGGAACAGGGGATAAATGGAGTCATGCCGTGATGAATAATTAATTACAAAAACAAAAAATCTTAATCGGCTATCGTGCGAAAACAAATCATATTTTTACATCAGGATATTGCCAATGCTTGGAAAGGTCTTGAGCAAGTAGAAAAGGGTTATGAAGAGTGGCTTCTTCTAGAAATCAGGAGGCTGGAGAGACTGGAGCATCTTGCCGAAAAGTTTAAACAGAAGGCCTCTCTTCATGAGTCCTGGACCAGAGGTAGGTGGACGACCATGCCAACCAATGACATTGGAAAGTTTACTGGACACTCTGGTTTCATGCAAAAATAAGAGAAATACTAATAATAAAATGGAGAAAACAAAACAGGCACTACTTACCTGTCGAAGCCCCTGCACTGCCGTCGCTCTGCTGCTCCACCCAGTCAACACGTGACCACTGCAGCCAACCAAAGCCAAGGTGGACAACACAAGACTCATGAGACTAGTAATGCTTAAAAGGCATCTGTCAGTAGGATCAACCCTCCTAAGCCATCTATATGGGCATGTAAGTCATAGAAAGATGAATAAAACGATACCTTGATATCTGAGATCCGATTTTTTTATTCCAGAGAAATCCATGTTTTTCTTAACATGTAAATGAGCTGTTAAGTTCTATGGGCCGGACATAGATCTCCCTGAGAATCTGCCTCCAGAGATTATTTTAAATGAAAGTTGGAATTACCAGCGTGAGATATATAATCACTGCCAGCCTGCTCACCTGATCTACATGTCTCACACTGGTAACTCTCCTTTTCATTTAATATAAGCTCTGGAGGCAGATTCTCAGGGAGATTTATATCCGGCCCATAGATCTTAACAACTTATTTATATATTTTAAAAAATGTGGACCTCTCTAGAATAAGACGTCGGATCGCAGATATTAAGGTATCATTTTATTCAGCCTCCTGGGACCTACATGCCCATATAGACGGCTTAGGAAGTTAGATCCTACTGACAGATTACCTTTAAAGATGGTGAGTTATCCCCTATACATATGATACGGGATAACTTACTCATAGCTGGAGTTCTGGCTGCTGGGACCCCCCTAGAATGGAGCTTTGGAACTAGGGAACTCTTGAGAGCCCAAGTCTAAAATGAAATGGCTCCTTTTCCTGTCAATAGGACTACTGGAGATAGATATATTGCGACGGGATGTTTCAAAAACAACTCTACTCTAATTTACATCCTCTGAATAGATGTTAACTTATATTCTTGGTACAAACCATCCAAGGGCTTCACATTACATTCAACCTCATGTATCTTCATCTCATACTTTTCTTTAAACTTTGGACTCCTATTCTAAATAATGGTGGGGGGTGCAGGGTTCCCAACAGCAGATCCTATATACATTCCTTTAAGTATGTATGGCAGAACAATCTATTCCATAGTGATAATATTGTATAAACAGGTGAAAGAAGAAAATAAAAAGTTGCTGGGGAAACAGTTGGCTGCCGGTTGACCACCACTGATGGAAAGGGGATGGCATGTATCATAGCCCTAATCCATAACAATTCATCATATTCCCTATTATTTGTGGTAGGAAGAGGTTGAACACTTTGACGCTTTTCTTCTAACATCTACCCATCTGCTCTGTACAGGAAAGGAAGAACTGTTGAGTCAGAAAGACTACGAATCCGCTTCCCTCATGGAGATTCGAGCTCTTGTGCGCAAACATGAAGCCTTCGAGAGCGATCTAGCTGCCCACCAGGACCGTGTGGAACAGATCGCTGCCATCGCTCAGGAGCTGAAGTGAGTTTAGCTAATTCAATTACAGTTTATAAATAGTTTATGAAACATAACTTATAATCATTAATATTAAAATCCAATTACTTTGAGGCCAATCTCATACAATAAACTGAAAAGTTGTCATCCAAACACCCAAAATCCATCAAATGAGATGAAATTTTGTCTCTAATTGAAAAATTCACAGTGCTGGATAATCACAAAAATAGTGCTCTTACCGCTTTCTGACCAAAGACCTGAGGATCATAGGACATTCGAAGGGGATCGTCATTGGCCCTATTGTTCCTTGATCAATTTTGACATAGAATCATAGAATCGCAGAGTTGGAAGGGACCTCCTGGGCCATCTGGTCCAACCCCCTGCTCAAAGCAGGATTCGCTAAATCATCCCAGTCAGATGTCTGTCCAGCATCTGTTTGAAGACATCCATTGAAGGAGAACTCACCACTTCTTGTGGCAGCTTGTTCCACTCATTGATCACTCTAACTGTCAAAAAGTTTTTTCTAATATCTAATCTGTGTCTCCTCCCATTCAGTTTCATACTTAGGTATTATAATTAGTGGAGTGGTCACAGGTAGTCTTCATTAAAGGGATTTTCCAGGTTTGGCATGAAAATCTGTAGTCAATCAATGTGACTTCAGACTTGTGAATCCTCACATTGTGCACAGTGCACACTGTCATGGAGCTCGAGTGCCAGCAGCAGGAGCGGGTGGTCATGTGACTGCAAGTATTCATGCATACTTCCGACCACATTCCGACCAGACATGCCCAGCCTCAGTGATCTGAGCAAGGCCGGACACCTCTAGTTGGAATGTGGCCGGAAGTTTGCATATCACATACTTGCCATCACAGGACTACCTGGTCTTGTTCTATCTGTGAAAACATGGACAGAACCCATACATATTTTTTTTTTCTCCAAATGAGCCCTGTACAATTTCCTAAAGAAGTGATCTATGTTCCCAACATGTATTTTTTAGGATTCTCCTCTGAATTCTTTAGGGGAACAAACATGGTTAATTTTATAAAATAAGATAAATTTCATTGGCAAGATGGTATTTGTATGCTATTTATATAAAAAAAAACCCTGAAAATTGGGCAAGTTTCATTCCTGCAGTCCTACTACTGATTTATCAGTTTCATGTATTCGTTTTTGTCCCTAATACCACTCCGATTTCTCATGCCGCTCGAGGAACCACTGCTCTATAAAAAGCGTATAATATTTTGTGCCGCCCGCAGTGAACTTGACTATCATGATGCTGCTGCCGTCAATAGCCGCTGCCAGGCTATCTGTGACCAGTGGGACTCTCTTGGCACCCTCACACAAAAGAGGAGAGATGCTCTCGAGGTAGAATGCCTGACAAATTATATTACAAGGTGATTTCTTAGTGAGAAATGAACTTAAAATAAAGATCTAATGTTTCTCTCCAGCGTGTCGAGAAGCTCTTGGAAACCATTGATCAGCTGTATCTGGAGTTCGCCAAGAGAGCTGCTCCATTTAATAACTGGATGGATGGAGCTTCGGAGGATCTGCAAGACATGTTCATTGTGCACAGTATTGAAGAGATCCAGGTGAGCAGAAGAAGTTCTGTAAGACCCTTTCGCCAGTCTCGGTATAGTAATCTAATCTGACACGTCCTAAAATTAGTTCCGATTCCAATAGCAAACTTGGCAACATTGACCATCAGTTCTGATGAGTAAATCAGTGTAGAAGGGGTTTCTCAAGGAGCGAAGTGCCGCTATTTTGGCTTTTAGAGAAGAGTCAGAGGGCACGAGGATCACAACACAATGCTCGGACTGGTCATCGGCTTGTGACGGTATGTATTTCTATGTAGCTGTCACATTCGGGTGGGGAGAGCTGATGGCCAGTCCAAGCATTGCATTGCGATCCTCATCCGAGTTACACGGCCATCTGAATCTTCCTTTAAAGTGATTGCCCAACTCTATTTTTTTAAAAATGGTAAGAATGACACATGAAAAAGAAGCTATAACCACCTCACTGATCTCCCGCTACACTTGTTTCGATACTTCTTGCTCCCTGCTGGTTTCTGATTCCCGTTGCAGTAATTAAAGGAGTTATCCAGAATTCTGATTATTTTTTGTGCATGAGGCTAAGGCCTCTTTCACACATCCGGTGTCAGGGGTCCGGCGGCGTGCGGCGAAAAGCCGGGCCGCCGGATCCGGCCTGCAGCGGTGACACCGGATGTACATGCGGCGCCTGATGCGGCTTGGAGGACGTTTAAAGGAGCCGCAGCACCGGGGGACGAGAGAGCCAGCCGGAGAGAGATCGGGAGACGAGAGAGCAGCCAGAGAGACAGTGGGGGACGAGAGAGCAGCCAAAGAGAAAGCGGGGGACGAGAGAGCAGCCAGAGAGACAGCGGGGGACGAGAGAGCAGCCAAAGAGAGAGCGGGGGACGAGAGAGCAGACAGAGAGACAGCGGGGGACGAGAGAGCAGCCAAAGAGAGAGCGGGGGACAAGAGAGCAGCCAGAGAGACAGCGGGGGACGAGAGAGCCAGCCAAAGAGAGGTATGCAGGGTATGGAGAGAGAGAGCGAGAGAGGGAGAGAGAGAAGGGGAGGGGGAGAGAGAGAGATGCGCGCCGGGCACTTGTGGGGTTCAAACTCACAGTGCCCGGGCATGCGCTGTTGAAAAAGCCGGTCCGGTGCTGCAAAAAAAGTTGCAGCCAACGTTTTTTGCAGACGCCGGACGGTGCATGTTTGCCGTATCCGGCAAAACCCGGAGGCGCCGCATGTCTATCCGGCACGATGCGGCGATCATTACATTCTATGTAATACATTCACAATTTTCGCCGCATCGTGCCGGATTTAAAAAAACGGATGTGTGAAATTAGCCTAAGAACTAACAGGCAGGTAGTGGCTAACTGTCTGCCTTTTCTGCATGTAACGATCTTTGCTGGCTCACCTAGTGATTCTGTTGCTTCAATTCACCACTTCTTTCTCCACTTATCAGCCACTTCTTCCCTCCCCCTGAACTCATCATCCATTGTGAAAAAATAAAAACAGCTCAACCCTTTAGCAAGACAGAGCGACTGCAAAGTGAGGTGTCAGTTTACAAACCTATGATATTCTCTAGAGAGGTGGAAAGTGTGGAGAGGAGCAAGAGATACACAGAAAGTTCATGCTGAGCTTTCTAACAAGTCTTTTTTCTCACTTCAAAGCTGGATTCACATCTGCACTTCTCAATATCCAGCATTCTGTTGCTGATTCTGTGTTCTGACTAAGGAATGAAGAGCAGGAATCTCTCACGGCTCTGCGTGTACTGTGTATGGGAGACATCCTTCCAGTTCAGAGTCAAGGACAAATTAAGATACAAAGCCTACAGAGGGGAAATTGGTAAAAATGCAGATTACAGGTCAAATAGTGGCCAGAAATAGTGTTACATATACAAATATATATAAGGACAGCTTATCCTGAAAAGTTACTTGAAAGTACGACTACCTTTTAAATTTGCTGTTCTAACAATTTTGTCTCCGTTCGCAGACATAGCAAAGGGGAGAGGCTCCTGCTTCAGCCAGTAGTCTTATAGCCAATCACAGGATTGTAATAAGAAGGAGCAAAATATTGTTGAAACTCTCTTTTTATGCATTTCTCACAGTTATTATTTCACTACTGGTACAAAATAAGTTAGAAAGAAATGAGAATACTAGAGGAGGAAATTTCAGGAGGGTTTTTTTTTTAATTTTTCTTGTATTTTCTATGTTCAATGTTCATTTTAAAGCATTTTAACAAAGCCAGACTTGATATTATTGACTTGATTTATTTTATCGCAGAGCCTCATTACGGCACATGAACAATTCAAGGCAACTCTCCCTGAGGCTGACAAGGAGAAAATGTCAATTTTGGGCATCCAGGGTGAAATTCAGAAAATTGCTCAGACTTATGGAATCAAGTTATCTGGAATTAACCCATACACCATCCTCACCCACGTCGATATTGCCAATAAGTGGGAGGCGGTGAGCCAACGAAGAGTGAAAGAAATATAAATTATACAACATTCCCTGAGCTAAAACGTTTTAAGACCTTTTCACTTTCAACAGGTGAAACAACTGGTTCCCCACAGAGACCAAACCCTTCAGGAGGAGCTGGCCCGTCAACAGGCTAATGAGCGCTTGCGTCGCCAGTTTGCCGCACAAGCCAATGTCATTGGGCCTTGGATCCAGTCCAAGATGGAGGTTGGTTAAACAATGTCTAATGATGGTTAGCAACAGATAAGGACTAATCTACTGCTCTCTCTTCACCCCCCTAAATATCTTCTGCCCCAAGATAAAAACATGTCAATTACCAGTACTAGGTGGAGTTGAGCATAAGATTTGGACAGCCCTTGTCTGGCATATAGTGCATTCCTCGATGACAGCAAGACCAAGACAGTCTTCCCTTTTGAAGCCAGGTTCCTTGAGTCGGCACCTTTGGTGCCTCTTGAGCTAATAAGGCCATCAGTTCACTGACTAGACCTTACAAAACATCATGACTTAGTAAGTGAATGAGGTGCCCAGGATGCCGGGATGAGGGTGCTGGCTTCAGAAGTCAAGACTGCTCTGGTCCGGCTGCTACGGAGGAGCAGATTGGGTGCTATTCGAGGGCAATGTGAATCTTTTTGCTCAAATATAGTACAAGGGTTTTCTAGCTCTCACTATATAGCTGCAAAAAGATTATTTGGGGGACCATATTGCATCAGGCATCTAGCTGAAAAGTATATTGCATATAGGAAGGGTACGATGAGGCATAATGCTCCACCCAAATATCCTTTTCAGTTAGATGCCAGCAGAAGATCTTAGCAATTATTAGTTTAAAGGGGTTTATCCACAAGAAAATGTTTATTGCATGTCAAGACAGCCCTAAAATTGGAATTGGATCCAACTGCAAGATCAAAGTGAACCAAAAATACAGAAACAACCAAGTGTGCTTAGATGTTTCTGCATTAGGTAGAGCATAAAATGGAGAATGACCCCACCACATGTTTACTTCTCCATCAGAAATGGGGCCAAACCTAACACACACAGTCCAAATTCTGATTACCGGTATATGTAAAAATATGGAATTTTTGTAAAATGTGTTTGGTCCTTAATGATTTTTACATGAGGCATTTCTGTTTACATGCCTGTTTCTAGGAGATCGGTCGCATATCTGTGGACATCAGCAGTTCTTTGGAAGATCAGATGAACCACCTTAAGCAATATGAACAGAATATCATCTCCTACAAGACCAACATTGATAAACTTGAAGGAGATCATCAACTCATCCAAGAGTCTCTGATCTTTGACAACAAACACACCAGCTACAGTATGGAGGTAAACGATGTCAAGAAAGTCGAAAAAGTCTTTGAAGAGTAAACTAAGCCGATATTTCATTTCTGTGTGCCCGATTCACTATTGAGCTTTTCTTTTTTTTCTAGCTTTTGGTGTTTTTTGTCTGTTTTTACTCATTTAATTTACACATTTTTAAAGTCTATTTTACTTGTGTTTGCCTGTTGTTGTTTTTTTTATGTTCGCCATTGTGGACGTGGCTCAGAGGTTCCAGATATTTTCGCCTGCCTCATCTTTTTTTAAGCCAGATTCATGAAAAGCTTTCACTCTAGAATTCTAGTGTAAAAGCTTTGAAAAGTTTCAAAATGTAGGAACAACTAAATTTTGCAACTCTTGGCGTTTTCGCACCACTTTTTCCTAGTTCTGACAAAATGAGCAAAGCTAATTGGGAAAATGGGCAAAGTTTATTCATAATGAGCTGTAACGTTCCATACGCCAGAAATCTCACACCTTTCCCTGAATGGAGTGCGATTTCTGGCATAGCGCACGGAGGTGCACACCACTCGTCTGAAGCTCCAGATTCATGAAGAAGCGTGCACCTCTTCATGAGTCGGGAGCATATGACTCCATCACGTCCCAAATCTTGGCATAAATGTACTCTAGTCCCCTGACCTAAAGTGGTTTTGGGTACGTCCGTCATGTTTTATGGAGGCATTGAACCCTTGTGGCCAAGTTAATCACCAGGTCACAGCTCATCACTGAGGTTTACAGTATTTTACATGCTATGATTATCAGGGGATCCTTATAACAATCTCTCCAGAGTGGAATCTCAGAAGGGAAAGTTCTATAGTTCTAAGATCCTGATAGCACCTTTTATATTATGTTACAGTATATTTTCTCTTTTTAGGTAAGTTTTTCATCATGCCACTTTATGCTTTCTATTACAATTTGAGTAGTCAGCCAACTTCTGTAATATATATTTTCATCTCATTACTTTGTACAATTTGTCCTCAGCACATTCGTGTGGGATGGGAGCAGCTCCTCACTACAATTGCTAGGACCATCAATGAAGTTGAGAACCAGATCCTGACCCGTGATGCTAAGGGCATCAGCCAAGAACAGATGAACGAGTTCCGTGCATCTTTCAACCACTTTGACAGGGTGAGCGTCCCCTACATAAAAATATGAATAATTCCATTTATAGTTTAAAACAGTAAATAAACTTCTTCAAAATTCAACAGAAATAGTATCCACAAATATACAAGTTCTTTTTATCTTATTTTATCCACAGAAGAGGAACGGCATGATGGATCCTGATGACTTCCGTGCTTGCCTGATTTCCATGGGTTATGATTTGGTAAGACAATGAACAAACAACAGCCTAATAGTAAATACATTTTGAAAATTCAGTTTTAGATATTTCTATTCAATTTCTAGGACTATTGATTTTTCTTGTTTTATCCGTGTATAATCAATATGGTTTCTTCCTTTCCTAGGGTGAAGTTGAGTTTGCTCGCATCATGACTTTGGTTGATCCCAACAACACAGGAGTTGTGACCTTCCAGGCCTTCATTGACTTTATGACTCGAGAGACAGCAGAAACAGACACTGCTGAACAAGTTATGGCTTCCTTCAAGATCCTGGCATCAGACAAGGTAAGTAGAAAACTAAAAAAAAAGCCTTGATTTTGTGTTTAGCTGTCTTTTTACAAGAGTAGATAATCTGCCCCGAAACGAGCACCGAACAACGATTCAGCATGTGGATCAGCTCTCATTATATTTCCATGTGCATGGGCAAAACTGTAAGTGGACGATCGATACTATATGGGTTTGCCCCCAAACAATTTGGATATTCTTATCAACTCATCCCATTTACAAGAAAGGATGTGCCGGCCTCACACATCCAAGTTTCATGGTCCCTACACGGACCACGATTGTTGGACAGGCCACAAGTCTCCTGACCAAAACTCAATAGCCTCATAGGCATATATGACATGGTTGAATTTTGGTTAGGAGACACCCTACCGGTCTGAAAATTCCAGTCCCTACTCAGACTGAAACTTGGATGCGTGAAGCTAGCCATATATGAAGCTCTGGAGTTGGGTCAGGAGACCTTTGACTGGTCTGGAAATCGCTGTCCATACACAGACCATGAAACTCAGATGCATGAAGATAGCCTATGAATGATTTTTAGGCTGAAGAAAAAAATAGAATAACTCAGGGACTGAGAAAAAGTGGCTTAACTGGCTACAACCCAAAGTCAACACTCAAATACAGGATGATTCACTCACTACTTTACCTGAAAAATTGCTGTAACTTCGGAAAGAGATGATCTATCATATTCAAATTTGGACTGTACGTACAATCATTCATGAGAATTGAGAGTGCAATGAACCTCAGTGGCAGCGATTAGAAACATACTCGTGCTCAGTGGTCTCACTAGCCTGTTGCCCCGCTGGTCATCTCTACTATGAGGTAGACGTGCTGCACTCCTTTCTGTTTGTCGGTAGATTATGCATGGTGTTTGCATTTCACTCCTGCAAAATTCCTTCTTAATTTGTTAACAACGTACAAATACAGTTTAGCAGAGCGTGTTTTCATTGTGAAAACTTATAGGAAAACTGAGTCCTTAAAGAGATGCCAAAGGGGGTTTCTTAAGAAGTTAGACTAAGGTCGAAATCCGCTGTCCAAACCATGTATTCTGTCCTTGGTGAATGAGTTGGAATGTACAGGAGCATTAGTGGATACGCATGATGGATGATGTCCGAAAATGGCTGCAAGAACAATTCAAGATGTGAAACAGCGACTCCAGGCATCTCCAAGTAAATCGTTGCACAATCTTTCCCAGGAGACAGGCATGTCGTATTCCACATGTCAACGTATGGCCAAGAAAGGTTGTGTTTGCCCGTTGTAGGGATTTGCTCTGGTAGGCAATGACAGGGCCGCAGTAATGAGGCAACACACAGGCTTAGAGTCCAACTTCAGTGGTTTAATGTCACTTCAAACAGCAGGTTAACAGAAAGTAACTGAAAAACACAAATATACTCCAGCTTGGAGAACCACTGGTCTCAGACTCACCCTTGCACGGGATGGGCTTAACTAAGTGGCTGCCCGGTCAGTGGCATCCGCCAGGTGCCATTCCCCGGGTTATTTGGAGTCTTGCTGCTAAAGCTCTGCAACACGGGTAGTCCAGCAAACAAATTCAGGCTAACTCCAGCCAAGTTCCTGTATCTTCAACACACACTCTCCATGTGCCAATTACTCACCTCCATTACATAGCCCATAACCCCACCCACAGATGAGGTACACATCACATGGGCTGACCACATTACAATGACATCATCGCAGGTCCTTGACTTCATGGAAAATCCCGGCCAAACTTTATCCTGCTGGGAGAAATGTATCTCCCATCCAGCAAAACACCTTTTGCTGTACCACACCGTACAGAGTCACTATCGCTCAGGAATTGAAGTGAGAGAAAAGAATTTGTTATTGCCGGAATTTTTCTTTTGGGGCCATTAGAAGGGTTGGGAGCACAGCAACAAGCCACAAACATTACAGGCACTCTGAGAACATACAGCGAGAAATTCAGGCTATGACCCCAATCCCTCTGCGGAATACATTCAACAATATGGTGCGGAACGTTCAGGGGTGCTTGGATGCGAACGGTGGACATTTTCAACACCAACTTTAAACCATCAGTTTCTCATGAACCAAGGTTTCAGTACAATAGATTTTATCTTTTACAGGTTAAAGTATTTTATCCAGGTAAAGTAGCGAATGAATCACTATTAATACTTCATACTTTATGAACAACAAATAAAAACAAAACTCATTGGCATATATGAGATGGTTGAGTTTGGGTCAAGAGACACATGCTCGGTCTGAAAATTTCAGTTTATACACAGACAGTGAAAAGCGTGAAGCTAGCTACATATGAACATCTTGAGTTGGGTCAGGAGACCTCTGTCTGGTCTGGAAATCATGGTCCATGCAGAGACCATGAAACTCGGATATGTGAAACTAATGACTTTTAGGCCTGCAGAAAAAAAAATAGAATAATCTAGCGACTGAGTAAAGTTGGTGTAATGGGCTACAACCCAAACTCAAGACTCAAATATCAATTCTTCCTTCATGAGTTATGACCAACAAATAAAAACAAAACTTTCAAAAAAAATCTTGTGGTTCTTCAAATTAGAATTGTCTGTACTCTGAAGGCGTGCATTTAAATACGCGTTGTTATCACTCCGACTTATTTTATGTCTTTTTTTTTTAATTTATTTTCAGTCCTACATCACCATCGAAGAACTGCGCAGAGAGCTGCCTCCCGAACAAGCCGAATATTGCATCAGCCGCATGACAAAATACACGGGCACAGATACCGTTTCCGGCGCTCTAGATTATATGTCCTTCTCCAGTGCTCTTTATGGAGAGAGTGATCTGTAATAACACCGCCTTTCCCCACCCCCAAGCCCAATTCCCTTGACTCTTCCCAAACTCTTCTCCCCTTCTCCCCTGTATCTGAATCATATATCTAAAGAGAAAATGACCTTCGTAAAGTGTAGGACAACGCCGAATAAAATGTATATATACACTTTATTGAATGCAAATGGCCCAAGAGCAGTCAACAAAGTGACTCAATATGCCGTCATCATGTTTTATCACTGATCAAAATGAAAAGTCCATCATGCAGGGTATTTATTTTATTATTATTCCTGCTCGATGGAGTTTGTCGTTATGTGACGTAATTAATTTTATTGATATCTGAAATTCATATGAATATTTTACCGTCGTATGTTCCAGACGCACCAAAGCTTGATGCACTTCACGGTAACAACGTCACAGGAGGAAAGAACACGTATTACATTAATTCGTAATTATTTATTACGCCACTGGAATAAGGATTTGTTGTGCAGATGTAGCAATTTATCCAGAATCCTTTTTTTTTCTTCACTCATCCAAATCAACTTTGCCATTCGTAGTTCTCCGGCACATCATGCCTACAGAATTAATTATGTGAGCCCCAATAAGTGTATATATACATTTTTCTTTTTTTCAATCAAGGATTGCTGAATGTTCATGACGGTAGAATTTGTAGTTTAGCTTTCCGAGCAAGTAGCATAACAATAATACTTTTGTAATGTGCACGAAATCCTTGAAGCAACGAAAAAGGTCATTGAAAGTGGTAAAAAAAAAGAGTGGAACTCAGTATCAAGGTTGATGAACTGTCACTGAGCCAATACATGTCAGTAATGCGCCTGTTTACCCGGTGTGGGATGGCTACGGTTCAGGAACTAATTTTTTTTTTAACAAGTAACATTGTCAACCATGTCACTGTCCTACTCTCAGAAAAAAAGTCCTCTAAATATCAGAGGAAATAAATGTGAATATTTAATGATTGTGGATTGTTTTGTTCTACTTATCGGTTCACAGAACAACGGGACACACAAAGTCACCCGCGGAACACGTCAATGAGGATTGCGGTTGTATGACGTGAAACATGGTAGAGTAGAAAGATGAAGAGTCACATTTATAAACAGGCAATTGACGAATCACAGATTGGTCTTGGTACTAGTAAAGCAAGACAACCAGGATGTGTTTGGTCAGGAATGGAAGAATATAGTTATGCGGTGCATTTGTGGTTTAAAACTGCAGTAAAAAAAAAAAATCGCTGTCCCCACTGGGGCTCAGAATCTAAATTCTTTATCAATGTGTGTTTGGAATGTAGGAGGAAACCGGAGAACCCAGAGGAAACCCACGGAGAGCATACAAAGTTTCTGAAGGTATTGTCCTCGGTGGGATTTGATCTCAGGACTCCAGCGCTTCAAGGCTACAATGCTAACCACTGAGCCACCGTGCTGCAATTTGACTGCACCGTTTAAAAACATCCTAAAAGAGAAGGCTAATTGTTAAAGTGATTGTCCTGTTCTAACCTTTCTTACCCTGTATTCTCAGAAACATAAAATTCAATTTTTCTCACCCTCATTGGGGCCAGTGCTGCCCCTCCGTCGCTGCGCCGGCCTTATTGATTGGCTGTAGGGACGGTGTCACATCTATAGTGCTACAGTCAATTACTGGACTCAGCGGCTCATACCCTACACATTGACAGAGTCGGTGAGTTCAGTGATTGGCTGCAACAGTTAAAAGTACTGTAGACATGACATTGCCGCTGCAGCCGTCAACAAAGGCTGGAGTGGCGGTAGAGAGGTATCACTGCAACCACGAAGGAGTTTGAGTAAAAGCTCAGTTTGTTATTTTATGTCTCTGAGCCTATACAGTAATAAAAGGATAGAAAGAAGCAGGATAACTCATTAAAGAAGCCGTTCAGTTTTCTTAATCCCTAGATAGGTCTCATGCCCCTTTTCCAGTAGATTGCTAGCTCTTATGCCTCTTCCAATAGATTGCTAGCTCTCATGCCCTTTCCAATAGATTGCTAGCTCTCATGCCCCTTCCAATAGATTGCTAGATCTCATGCCCCTTCCAATAGATTGCTAGATCTCATGTCCCTTCCAATAAACTGCTAGATCTCTTGCTCCTTCCAATAGATTACTAGATCTCATGCCCCTTCCCATAGATTGCTAGCTCTCATGCCCCTTCCAATTGATTTCTAGATCTCATGTCCCTTCCAGTAAACTGCAAGATCTCATGTCCCTTCCAATAAACTGCTAGATCTCGTGCCCCTTCCAATAGATTGCTAGATCTCATGCTCCTTCCAATAGATTGCTAAATCTCATGCTCCTTCCAACAGATTGCTAGATCTCATGCTCCTTCCAATAGATTGCTAGCTCTCATGCCCCTTCCAATAAACTGCTAGATCTCGTGTCCCAATAGATTGCTAGATCTCATGCCCCTTCCAATAGATTGCTATCACGGTTAGGACATGGTTAATGTCCTGTTCTCGCAGGGTTAACTTTTGCTGACCTCCCTTTGGATCTGGGAGGGGTATTTATACTCACTCCAGACTAGGATTCCCTGTCAGCTATACTGTTGTTCTGGTGTGTCTGACCCCTGGTGTGCGTGTGCACTGCATTGCTTGTTTGCTTCCTGTGTATGACCCGGTCTGTCCCCTCACTCTGTACTCCGTCTCTCGCTTTGGTACTATTGTCTTCTCCGGTTCTGACCTCCTGGCTTGGCTATCGTTACTCCGTTACCGTTTGTCCCTATTGTACCGTCTATCGCCCGTTCTGGTTTTCTGATCTATTGCTACGTCCTGACTATCCGTTCTGTCTAACCCTTTGGTACTGTCCTGCTATCTCGTGCTTTGGCCCCGGCTTGATCTGGTTTCCGCCCCTGTCTATGCCCCTTGGTAACCTGTCCTGTAGTTACCTTTCTAGGAGCTTCCCTGCAGCTCCTAGCTCTGTGGAGCTTAGGCCACGCCCCAGCAGTCATGTGCTTCAGGTCCTGATAGTCTGAAGCACGCATTGTCACCGCTGCTGCCCTGCTCCACAGGTATTTTTGTACTCAGGACATGTGCACTGGCTCAGTGAGCAAGTGCAGTGCGGTGTTCCTGACATTATAGCTGACCGTTTCAGGTTTTTTTTCTCTCTGAGGAAAAAAAAAAAGTTATCCTCATGGATCCCATACAAGCTTTGGCTGATCAGGTCAAGCACCTGACCCAAATGTTCCATAAACTCAATGTGGAACAGCGTACGATGGCCCAGACCCAGCAACAGTTTGTGGATACTGTGCAGGGGGCTGTCGCTGCAGGGGCTCCTAGTTCTGGGGATAGAGATTTGTCATTGGCATCCCCCGAATCTCCGGTCAAATTGCCAGACCCTTTCTCAGGGGATAAAAGGGAGTTCAGGTCGTTCAGAGAAGGATGCAGGCTTTTTTTTTCTCTGAGGCCCCGCTCCTCTGGGGACGAGTTCCAGAGGGTGGGGGTCATCATTTCCCTACTTCGGGGGGCTCCACAGGCATGGGCTTTCTCTCTCTCTTCCTCTGCTCCTGAACGTATGTCTGTGAATTTGTTCTTTGAGGCTCTGGGGCACATCTATGATGAGCCTGATAGAGTGCGTCTGGCAGAGGATATGGTGAGGAGTGTAACACAGGGAGGCACTCTGCTGAATGATTCTGCTCAGAGTTTAGACGTTGGGCTGCCGAAGTATCCTGGAACGACGACGCCCTGAGGGGGTTGTTCCGCAGGGGCCTGTCTGACCGTCTGCAGGACGCTCTGGCATTACATCCTCCTCCTGATACCCTGGAGGACTCCATGATGAAGGCGGTCCGTATGGACCGGAGACTCCGTGCTAGAGGAATGATGCAACAAGAGTCTCCCTTGTACCCCAAATTGTGTGACACTGCACCTGTATCTGAGCCCATGGAGGTTGGATCAGTCTCGGTTAAGGAGAAAGAGAGAAGGCACCGTAGAGACAATCTACTATGTTTTTACTGTGGAGCCTCTGGACATTGGAAAAGGAATTGCCCCTCCTGCCCTTCTTCAGAGAAACTATCAGAGAAATGACTGAGTCTGGGCAACAATCGAGGAGGTTGTCCAGACTCCCAGGTACATTTTTTCTCACGTACAAAGATGGTGCTCCAGGTTGAATTGGAACTTGCTGGCGGTCCTGTTATAACCACCGCCTTTGTTGACTGTGGTTCCTCCATTAATCTGATTGATGCCCAAGTTGTGACTCTTAATAAGATAGGGACAGTCAGGTTAAAAGACTCTGTTAAAATTGTGGCTGCGGAGTCATCCCCTCTTACCCGGGATGGAATTTGCTTTATGTCTGAAGTTTTTTCTATGAAAGTGGGTTCCACTCATGTGGAAAAGTTAAGCTGTTTCATTATGAATAATCTGCCTGCAGGACTGGTATTGGGGATGCCCTGGTTGCAACGCCACAATCCTCTCATTGATTGGGTGAAGGGGGAGATCACCCGATGGGGATGTAATGATAATGGTCTGTGTGGTAACCCGGTTCCTTTTGTCAATCCGATAAAATCTGTATCTTTGTCGTCTGTCGGTCTGGAGGGTATTCCGGAGTACCTGAGAGACTTTGAAGACGTGTTTTCCGAAAGCGAGGCTGAGGCGCTCCCACCACATAGACCATATGATTGTGCTATCGATTTAGTACCTGGAGCCAAATTACCCAAGGCTCGTTTGTTTAATTTGTCTGGGCCTGAGCACCAAGCTATGAAAAAGTACATCAAAGAGAGCTTTGCAAGGGGCATATTCGGCCCTCGGTCTCACCCGTGGCAGCAGGGTTTTTCTTTGTAAAGAAAAAAGATGGTGGGTTGCGACCGTGCCTCGACTTTCGGGAACTGAACAAAATTACTGTTAAGAACACGTACCGTCTCCCGTTGATTCCTGATCTTTGCAATCAACTCACAGGGGCCAAATGATTTTCTAAGCTCGATCTACGAGGGGCTTATAACCTCATAAGGATCCGGGAGAGGGACGAATGGAAAACAGCGTTCTTGACAACTGAGGGGCTGTTTGAAAACCTGGTTATGCCCTTCGGCCTCACTAACGCTCCTGCTGTTTTTCAGAACTTCATTAATGTTGTTTTTTCTGACTTGATTGGACGTTATTCAGTCATTTACCTGGATGACATCTTGATATACTCTGAGCACAGTCAGTCACACTTACACCATCTACGTACGGTTCTTATGAGACTCCGGGAGAACCATTTGTATGCTAAGCTGGAGAAGTGCTCATTTTTTATGCAAGAACTATCTTTTCTGGGTGTAACTGTATCCGGGGAGGGATTCCGCATGGATCCAGGGAAGGTTCAGGCCATTACAGATTGGGTGCAGCCTCATGACCTGAAGGGGTTGCAGCGATTTCTGGGCTTCGCTTAATTATTATAGAAAGTTCATTAAAGAGTTCTCGCAGGTGGTGAAACCCTTGACGGACCTCACTCTTAAAGGGGCAGATGTAAAAAATTGGTCCGTGGCAGCAAAAAATTCCTTCCTTACATTAAAGAAGTGTTTTACTACAGCCCCTGTGTTGGTACAACCCGATTCGTCAAGACCTTTTATCGTCGAGGTCGACGCTTTGGAGGTGGGGGTGGGGGCAGTATTGTCACAGGGCCCCTCTACCCTGACTAACCTCAAACCCTGTGCCTTTTTCTCTAAGAAGTTCTCTTCGGCCAAGAGAAACTATGATGTCGGTAACAGGGAATTGTTAGCGGTTAAATTGGCCTTCGAAGAATGAAGGCATTTTTTGGAGGGGGCCGCTCATCCCATTACGTTCATCACTGATCATAAAAACCTGGCCTATATCGAATCTGCCAAGAGAGTAACCCCCAGACAGGCTCGGTGGGCACTTTTTTTTTCTCGATTACATTTTACCATCACGTTCCCACCAGGGTCTAAAAATGTAAAGGCGGATGCCTTATCCCGAAGTTTTGATTCTGTGTCCCCTCCAGAACCTCCTTCCTCCATTCTTCAACCGGGAGTGGTTGTAGCCGAAATCTCCTTTGAGTTACAGAGAGAGATTCTGGAAGCACAAGCTCCCAGGAATAAACCCCCACGTAAATTGTTTGTACCCGAACAATTCCGTCTCACACTCCTTCAAGAATTTCATGATTCTGTGTTAAGTGCTGTCACGCCTCGGTCCTGACGTCATCTCTTCCGGAGCCGCGGTCACTCCGGGGGTCCCGCCGGGTGTGCATGCGCACCTCTCGTACCTAGGTCCCTGTCTCCTCCATGTTATGTCTGCGCTTGCGCGCTTTTCTCAGTTCGGTCTCCAGGTCAGTCCTCTCTATGGTACTGGAGGACTTGACCCAGGAAGCTCTCGTGATCATGTGCTATATCAGGCTACCTCTTCCTTGGGGAGGTGCCTGATTATTGTTGTGCTTCCTGGCTTGGTCTGCCAGGTCCCTGCCTGGCTGTGCGCTGTATTCAGGTCCCCTGCCTTGCACTCTGTTGTGCCTCTTGGCACACACTCTGCCTTGTACTTGGTTGTGCCTCCTGGCACACGCTCTGACCCTGTACTCCGTCTCATACTCAGTTGTGCCTCCTGGCACATGCTCTGACCCTGTACTCCGTCTCATACTCGGTTGTGCCTCCTGGCACATGCTCTGATCCTGTACTCTGTCTCATACTCAGTTGTGCCTCCTGGCACACACTCTGATTCCGTGCTCTGTCTTATACTCAGTTGTGCCTCCTGGCACACACTCTAATTCCGTGCTCTGTCTCATACTCAGTTGTTCCTCCTGGCACACACTCGGACCCTGTGCTTTGTCTCATACTCAGTTGTGCCTCCTGGCACATGCTCTGATCCTGTACTCTGTCTCTTACTCTGTTGTGCCTCCTGGCACACGTACCAATCCTGCGCTCTGTCTTATGCTCAGTTGTGCCCTCTGGCACACACCCTGCTCCTGTACTCTGTTACACCTCCTGGCACACCTGCTGCCTGACTCAGTGCTCTGACGTGCTCCTTGCACGCATCCTGCTTCACTCACACCCGGACGAACGAAGTCTCTGTATACCACGTGTTCCCGTGTCCACGCTTTACACGTTCCTGCAGACACACTCACCCACTCGTGTCTCCTGTGAGCCGGCCGCCTGGTGCCAGCAGTCGTGGTGCCTCACCCCCTGGGGCTTGCCCCTGACACTCCCTGTATAGGGGGTGGTCTTCACTAGGTCAGCTCGCCCTGGGAGGGTTGGTGTCACGACCCAGAGGGTCCACTCCAGGAGTCGTCACAAGTGCACACCCTGGTATTGCAGCTACCCGGGGGGGCAGTAGCTAGGGGGTTTTGGTGGCCCTCTATGGGTACTGATATAAAAAGGTTTGTAAATACTTGTGGGATGTGCGCTCGCTCTGGGGCCTTTGCCAATTCCGGATAAACCACACCTGTCCATGGACTTTATCACTAATCTTCCATCTTCCATGGGCAACTCAGTGGTATGGGTAGTGGTTGATAGATTTTCTAAACAAGCCCACTTTGTGCCATTACCTGAGTTACCATCTGCTGAAACCTTGGCCTGCTTGTTTATACAGCACATTGTTCGGTTGCATGGAGTGCCTGTGAACGTGGTGTCGGACAGGGGTGTGCAATTTGTGGCCAGGTTTTGGAGAGCGTTTTGTATGAAGTTGGGGGTCACGTTGTCATTCTCCTCTGCCTATCACCCAGAATCCAACGGACAGACTGAATGCACCAACCAGTCATTGGAGCAGATTCTGAGATGCTTGGCCTCCTCCAGACAGGAAGACTGGTGTGAGATTACCCATGGCAGAATTTGCATTCAACTGTCGTATTAATCAGTCTACTGGAAAGTCTCCCTTTCAGGTCAATTATGGGTTTGTTCCGCAGTTTGGGGAATTTTCCCGTATGTATTCGGACTGCCCTGGTGCCGAGGGGATGGTACAACAGTTAAAAACCCTTTGGAGGGAGGTGCAGGGGAGCATCTCCAAAGCCCTGAAGAAGTACAAACATTTTGCGGACAGGAGGAGGGGGTTGGGTCCTTCGTTAACAGTGGGGGAAAAAGTCTGGTTGTCCATCCATAACATCAAACTTAAAATACCCTTTATGAAGTTGGGCCCCAAATTTATTGGCCCATACAAGATTGTAGAGGTGATCAACCCGGTGGCATACAGATTACAGTTGCCCACCTCCTTCAAAATATCTAGCGTCTTCCATAGGTCCCTATTAAAACCTGTGGGGACAGTTAGAGAAGATCCCTCATCCATGGCTCCACCAGTGTTGGTAGAGGGTCAACTGGAGTACGAGGTAGGGCGCATCATTGATTCACGGTGGGTGCGCCGGAGACTTCAGTACCTTATTCATTGGAAGGGATATTCCATTGAGGATTGGTCATGGGTTACGGCCAGTTCAGTGCACGCTG
This sequence comes from Dendrobates tinctorius, assembly GCF_039654945.1. Lineage (NCBI taxonomy): Eukaryota > Metazoa > Chordata > Amphibia > Anura > Dendrobatidae > Dendrobates > Dendrobates tinctorius. The sequence goes on along the minus strand of NW_027361727.1, from coordinate 18,445,251 downwards.
ATCGACTGGTGCGGGCTTTTCATGCCAGATACCCTGAGAAACCTGGGGGTCCAGTGGCCCCCCATTAAGAGGGGGGTACTGTCATGGTTAGGACATGGTTAATGTCTTGTTCTCGCAGGGTTAACATTTGCTGGCCTCCCTTTGGATCTGGGAGGGGTATTTATACTCATTCCAGACTAGGATTCGCTGTCAGCTATACTGTTGTTCTGGCTGTGTGTCTGACCCCCCTGGTGTGCGTGTATACTGCATTGCTTGTTTGCTTCCCATGTATGACCCGGTCTGTCCCCTTACTCTGTTCTCTGTCTCACGTTTTGGTACTATTGTCTCCTCCGGTTCTGACCTCCTGGCTTGGATATCGTTACTCCGTTACAGTTTGTCCCTATTGTATCGTCTATTGCCTGTTCTGGTTTTCTGATCTATTGCTACGTCCTGACTATCCGTTCTAACCCTTTGGTACTGTCCAGCTATCTCGTGCTTTGACCCCAGCTTGATCTGGTTTACGTCTGTCTATGCCCCTTGGTAACCTGTCCTGTAGTTACCTTTCTAGGAGTTTTCCTTCAGCTCTTAGCTCCGTGGAGCTTAGGCCACGCCCCCAGCAGTCACTTGCTTCAGGTCCTGATAGTCTGAAGCACGCATCTTCACCGCTGCTGCCCGCTCCACAGGTATTTTTGTACTCAGGACATGCGCACTGGCTCAGTGAGCAAGTGAAACAGATGTGGTCATGTGCTGACAAACATCACGAAGGTCCTGTATACCTGGAGCAGCTCACAGACGCCGGGAGCACGAGAGGCCGCTCACGTCTGCTCCACAGCTGGAGGTACACTGACAGGAGGCTGCCACCGACCGGGGCAGCCTCTGTAACTCGTCTATACCCCTGTGTACAAACCCCCCCCTCTTTTTCCAAGCGCCGGAGCAAAAAGCGCTATTTTAACCTGCACCGCTTACTGGAGTGAGGACTTCGCATCGCATTATCTTTACAGTACCGCTCTCTGACTTGTGCATTTACTATTGTGGCTACTCTGCACAGCTGTTCACAGGCTGCAATTTGAGTTTTACTTTTTTTTTTAAGCTGCTATCAGGGAGAAGTACCCTGCAGTATCTAACCTGTTCAGTGATTTCAGGTTTTTACCCTCACTCATGCCTTTTTAGTTTTTAATGGTTGTTCAGGTTGGAACTAAGATTGCCACCAGCATCTATGTATATATATTTTTTCCCTTAAGCACTTCTTCTGAGGTCTTACAATTGTCTATTTCTAATTGCTATTTTCTCACTATTATCCAGCTACATAGAGAGCACTTATAAGAGGTTGTTTTTCTTTTTGCTATAACCACCTAATTTAGATTTCCCTCTTCTTTATGAGTGTTCCAAGCGCACACTAATATTATGAGTTATTTTACCTTATTTCTTTGACACCCTTGTGACAGGTGTCTTAGTGTTTGCTGCTGGAATTACACATATACACAAGCGCCACTGAATCTCCATTTGTATTACATATTAATAAAAGGTTCTAAAAAAATCAAATGTCTTCAAAAAGTTATTTTGCTTACGTTTAAGAATATATTTCCATTATCTTTAGTGTCTAGCAACTGTCGCTACATAAAGTAATACTGATATTAAATGGTCAGCGTTGCTTCAATGAACTCAGGCCTATCTGACGGTCAATGTAGGGACTAATAGAATTTAGAAACTGATGCTGACCACTGTCTGTTCTCAAGTGTAATTCAGTTGAGACGTAAGGCGGGCTCTGTAAAGGAAGTGGACCTTTGTCTCTCTTTAAGTCGTGGGTGGGACTTTGCCTCTTTACAGTAAGTGGGGGTGGGACTTTGTCTCTTTACAGTAAGTGGGGGTGGGACTTTGTCTCTTTACAGTAAGTGGGGGTGTGGCTTTGTCTCTACAGTAAGTGGGGGTGGGACTTTGTGTCTTTACAGGTAGTGGGGGTGTGGCTCTGTCTTGCTACAGTAAGTGGGAGTGTGGCTTTGTCTCTCTACAGTAACTGGGGTGTGGCTTTTTCTCTCTACAGTAAGTGGGGTGAGGTTTTGTCTCTCTACAGTAAGTGGGGGTGAGGCTTTGTGTCTCTCTACAGTAAGTGGGGTGTGGCTCTGTCTCTACAGTAAGTGGGGTGTGGCTTTGTCTCTCTACAGTAAATAGGGTGGGGCTTTGTCTCTACAGTAAGTGGGGGTGGGACTTTGTGTCTTTACAGGTAGTGGGGGTGTGGCTCTGTCTTGCTACAGTAAGTGGGAGTGTGGCATTGTCTCCCTACAGTAACTGGGGAGTGGCTTTTTCTCTCTACAGTAAGTGGGGGTGAGGTTTTGTCTCTCTACAGTAAGTGGGGGTGAGGCTTTTTGTCTCTGTCTACAGTAAGTGGGGTGTGGCTTTGTCTCTCTACAGTAAATGGGGTGGGGCTTTGTCTCTACAGTAAATGGAGTGGGGCTTTGTCTCTCTACAGTAAGTGGGAGTGTGGCTTTGTCTCTCTACAGTAAATGGGGTGGGGCTTTGTCTCTTTACAGTAAGTGGGGTGAGGCTTTGTCTCTCTACAGTAAGTGGGTTGGGTCTTTGTTATGAATGAGTCACCGAGGAGGAAAAACAAGCTAAGGGCCAGAAAACCAGAAAGGTTGGTAACTAAGCAGATTGCAGACCCCTGATCCTATCCACACAACTAGCAGTAGCCGTAGAGCGTACCTACGATGATCCTAGACGCCTCGTCACAGCCGGAGAACTAAATAAGCCTAAAGCAAGAAAAGGGGAAATCTAAACTGCCCCTGAGCAGACCCCAAAGCAATAGACAGCCCCCAAACATGTATTGTCGGTGAGACAAGATGAAAACACAAACACAGATAGAAAAATAGGCTGAGCAAACGATGGGGCCCACACTAACTAGAAAGGACAGGAAAGTAAAGATGCTGTCTGCAATCATGCACAAAACCCTGCCAAAAAATGTCCAACACTTTCTGATAACAAAAAACCCTGAAGCCGCTAGACTTCAATTCCCTATATCAGCACTCTGGTATATTCTGAAGACAGAGCAAAAAGAGACCAATCTGATCAGGGACAAAAAGCAAACTGGCATAAACAGAGACATAAGAATGGAAATTCAGCACAGCCCCAGCAGGGGCTGGCTGACCACAAAAACTGAGTAAACCAGACCAAATCTCATGTGAAAAAATAGCAGAGCACACTTAGCTTGAGTAGGCAGGAACAGAACTGGAAACCAGAACCTCAGGGCAGGAAAAAATCACCAGCACAAAATTATGGAGTCGGGGGTACGCAATATGGTCCATCTCAGCTAATACTACCGACGGATGTATGCTGCTGCCCACAGCCTGTGTCAGTGATACAGCCATATGTGCTCAGCGGAGAGCACCGTATACAGTATGCCACGGAGAGGTCTCCCGGGATGGATGGAATCACTGATCGGATGGTTGTCCCTAGGTCTGTCGCTAATCGAGTAGTGTATTCAAGGAGTCGTCTTCTGGAAATGCGCAGGACAAAGTCTTCTCCAGCAGTTGCAATACCACATGTTCCACGGGAAATGAGGAGACCTTTCAGAGGTTGCAGAGCAGGCAAGAAGACCAAGTCCTGGAGGAGAAGGTTTAAACCTGCAGTCCCATCCATCATCATGGGTAATGTACGATCGCTTGGTAACAAGTCGGATGAACTGCTGGCTCTGAGTAAGACCCAGAAGGAGTTCAGGGAATGCAGTCTCATGTGCTTTACAGAAACCTGGTTGCATGAGGACGTCCCGGATTCAAGTATATCGGTACCGGGGTTTCAAATGGTTCGGGCTGACAGGGACAGAGTGAAGTGCGGTAAGAAGAAGGGTGGAGGAGTGATACTGTACATTAACAACAGATGGTGTAATCAGGGGCATGTAACAGTAAAGGAGAGACATTGTTGCCCAAACATTGAACTATTAGCAGTGGGCCTCAGGCCTTACTATCTGCCTAGAGAATTCTCTCTTGTTATTGCAGTGGTGTCGTATATACCACCATCTGCAAATCCAGAGGCAGCTGGGGATGTACTGTCTGGGGTGATTGCCCGGCTTCAGACGAAACACCCTAACTCTCTAACTGTCATTTCTGGGGATTTTAATAGAGCCAAGATCTCATTACCAAAATTCTATCAATATGTCAAATGTTCTACAAGGGACAATTATATATTGGATCTCCTCTATGCCAGTGTTAAGGATGCTTACTCATCATCTGCATTGCCCCCCCTGGGGAAATCTGACCACAATCTCATACTATTGTCTCCAGCTTATCAACCAGTTGTCTGCAAACAACCAGCGACAATTAAACGGATAAGGAAATGGTCTCCGGCAGCTGAAAAGACTTTACAAGACTGCTTTGAATGCACAGACTGGGAGGTGTTATGTGCCAGGGAACCTAATGATGATGTTAATGAGGTTACCAGGAGAGTTACTGATTACATCAACTTTTGTACTGACAATATTGTACCTATTCATGAGGTTCGGTGTTTTGCAAACAATAAGCCTTGGATTACAAAAGAATTGAAACATCTACTAAACAGGAAAAAAAAAGCTTTTGAAAGGAAGGACAAGGAGGAAATGAAAATTGTTCAGAGAGACTTAAAGGGGAAAATTAGGATTGCCCGTGAAGCATTCAGAATTAAATTGGAAAATAAATTGTCACATAACAACTCCAGAGAAGTGTGGGCTGGAATGAAGCTTTTGACTGGGTTTAAGGCAAGGTCAGATCAGGGGGGTGGGGGGCTGATCATGGCTAATGAAATGAATGTTTTTTTCAACAGATTCAACAATAAATGTGCCATGTCAACAGAGGAGAGGGCCGGGGAGAGACGAGCAATATCAACTGGGGGGAGGAAGTCGGAGTCTTTCTTGATCTCCGAAAATGATGTGAGGGAACAGTTTAGTAAGCTGGTCATGGGTAAAGCAGCAGGGCCTGATGGTATCTGTCCACGTGTCCTCAGAGTGTGTGCGAATCAGTTGTGCACTGTCTTCCAGCACCTGTTTAACTGGAGCTTACAATCACAGAGAGTACCAGTTCTATGGAAGACTTCTTGCCTGGTGCCGGTTCCCAAGACTACCTTCCCGAGCTCCCATAATGACTATAGACCGGTGGCCTTAACATCGCATGTGATGAAGTCCTTGGAGAGAATTGTACTTGCCTACTTGTGTCCGAGGGTGTCTGCTTTTACGGACCCCCTTCAGTTTGCGTATCGGCAGAGTCTGGGGGTGGACGATGCTGTAGCGTATCTACTACAAACAGTACATTCCTTTTTGGACAATGATAGAACCACTGTGCGTGCCATGTTCTTCGATTTCTCCAGTGCATTCAACACCTTACAGCCACTATTATTACGTAAAAAGCTGGTTGAAATGGCGGTTGATGAGGGACTAGTGAATTGGATCATTGATTATCTGTCGGACAGGCCACAGTTTGTGAGGTTGGGGGCGGCCGTATCGGATAGTGTGCGGAGTAGTGTTGGAGCCCCTCAGGGAACGGTGCTGTCGCCATTCCTTTTTACGTTATACACAGCTGATTTTCAGTATAAATCAGACCTTTGTCACCTTCAGAAGTACTCTGATGACTCAGTGATAGTCGGAGGTATTGAGAGAGACCGGGGGGAGGAGGAATACAGAAGGGTGGTTTTGGACTTTGTTGACTGGTGCCAGGCTAACCATTTAGAACTCAACGTAAAGAAAACCAGGGAGCTGGTGTTGAGTTATGGAAGGTGCATGAAGGATTGCTTACCTATCACTATTGATGGTCAGGATGTGGAGATGGTGGAGAATTTCAAATATTTGGGGGTTCACCTGGACAGCAAGCTTGATTGGAGGTGCCATATGGAGAAGGTTTGCAAGAAAGGGATGAGTAGACTTTACTTCCTAAGGAAGTTAAGGTCGTTTAATGTGTGTAGCAAAATGCTTGAAATGTTCTACCAATCCATTGTGGCGAGTGCAATCTTTGATGCAATTATATGCTGGGGTAGTAGTGTGCGCACAGCTGACGCGAATAAGCTGAATAAACTTATCAAGAAGGCTAGTGCGGCGGTGGGTCTACAACTCAGGACTTTCGAGGAGGTATTAGAGGATAGAATTACTAAGAAATGCAAGGCTATAATGAGCAACAATACACACCCGCTCTATGAACTGTTTGCGAAGCAAAAGAGCACATTCAGCAAGCGTCTACTCCAACTAATGTGTAAAAAGGAAAGATATAGAAAATCGTTTGTTCCGACAGCTGTGGGGATGTTTAACAAATGTATAAGTGTAAAGCATCCCAAGACTAAATGAAGTTCAAAGTGTATGGGGGGGAATTGGTGAGTTACAAGTACCAGTCTATCCGCATCTGCTGTCCATATAGACTTATTTTGTAAAGTGTGTATTGTTCTTGTAATGTTCTTGATCTTTGTTCTGCTGCTGTAATACTGTAATTTCCTCCGGGATCAATAAAGTTTATCTAATCTAATCTAATCTAATCTAATCTAAATCCAGTCAGAGACTCCTGATGTCCACTCACAGTCATTCTCCTCAGGTGGCAGGTCTCTGCCATTTAGATCAGCTTCATTACCTGTTATCACCACCAGAGGGAGCCCGGATGGAGAACTCACGACTCCTCTGTCAACACAGCCAGCTCCACCACCCTCACCAGAAGCCAGAGGTAAACCAGAAAATGAGTTCACAACAGTACCCCCCCTTGAGGAGGGGTCACCGAACCCTCATCCACGCCACCAGGCCGATCAGAATGGGCCCGGTGAAAAGCACGAACCGATCTATCGACATGAATGTCAGAGGCAGAGACCCAAGAATTGTCCTCCTGGCCATAACCCTTCCACTTGATCAAATACTGGAGTCTCCGTCTAGCCAGACGAGAATCCAGTATTTTCTCTACCTCATATTCCACATTACCTTCAACCAACACAGGGTCAGGAGGTGCCGCCATAGGAGCCACTGGCTCCACAAACCTCTTCAACAGAGACTTATGAAACACGTTATGGATCTTAAACGTAACGGGAAGAGCCAATCGAAAAGAAACCGGGTTAAGAATCTCCAAAATCCTATAAGGCCCAATAAATCTTGGCTTGAACTTTGAAGATGCAACCTTCATAGAGATATTTTTTGACGACAACCAAACCATATCACCCACTTTAAACTGGGGACCAATGGTCCTATGCCGGTTGGAAAACCGCTGGGCCTTTTCTTGAGAGAGGGACAACTTATCCACCACTTGGTCCCAAATCTGCTGCATTCTCTCTACCACAGTGTCAACACCTCGGCAGGCTGAAGATTCCACTTGCCCTGAAGAAAATCGAGGATGAAACCCAAAGTTACAGAAAAAGGGCAACATCAATGTGGCAGAACTAGCTCTATTATTTAGGGCAAATTCGGCCAAGGGCAAAAATGAGATCCAATCATCCTGATCAGCAGATATAAAACATCTCAAATAGGACTTCAAAGTCTGGTTTGTTCTCTCAGTCTGCCCATTGGTCTGTGGGTGAAACGCAGAGGAGAAGGACAACTGAATTCCCTGCTTGGAACAAAAGGCTTTCCAAAATCTGGAGACAAACTGATCTCCTCTGTCCGACACAATGTTCTCAGGAATCCCATGCAACCGAACCACCTGTTGTAAAAACAAGGGCACCAACTCTGAGGAAGAAGGCAGCTTTGGGAGTGGTACAAGATGGACAATCTTAGAAAATCTATCACAAATCACCCAGATAACAGTCATTCTCAGAGAGACAGGAAGATCAGAAATAAAATCCATTGAGATATGGGTCCATGGCCTCTTGGGCACCGGCAAGGGCATCAACAACCCACTAGAACGAGAACAGGGTTTAGAACAGGAACAAGTCCCACAAGACTGCACAAAATTCCTGACATCACGAAATAAGGCCGGCCACCAAAAAGACCGACTCACCAAATCTCTGGTACCAAAAATACCTGGATGACCAGCCAACGCGGAGCAATGAACTTCAGACATCACTCTCTTCCTCCACTGGTCAGGAACATACAATTTTCCCATAGGACAACGCTCAGGTTTGTCCTCCTGAAATTCTTCCAGGGCACCTCTCAAATCGGGCGAGATGGCTGAAAGAACTACCCCCTCACCTAGGATGGTAGTAGGTTTGGTCACAATAGGAGAATCAGCAAAGAAACTCCTAGAAAGGGCGTCTGCCTTAACATTCTTAGTACGCGGAAGAAAGGAGACCACAAAATCAAAACGCGTGAAAAACAAGGCCCACCTAGGATTCAAGTGTTTGGCCGACTCCAGGTAAATCAAATTATTGTGGTCAGTGAGGACCACAACTTGATGTCTAGCTCCCTCCAACCAATGTCTCCACTCCTCGAATGCCCACTTCATGGCCAACAATTCCTGATTCCCCACATCATAGTTGCGTTCAGATGGGGAGAACTTTCGGGAAAAGAAGGCACAGGGATTCATTTTAGAAGTCACCGGATCTTTTTGGGACAAAACAGCTCCTGCACCAATCTCCGAAGCATCTACCTCTACCTGAAATGGAAGTGAGACATCAGGTTGCCGTAAAACCGGAGCAGAAGTGAACCTCCGCTTCAGCTCCTGAAATGCCAAAACAGCCTCTGGAGACCAATTCAGCAAATCAGCACCCTTCTTGGTCAGATCAGTCAGTGGTTTGGCAATACCAGAAAAATTAGCTATAAATTTACGATAAAAATTAGCAAAACCCAAAAACTTCTGGAGAGCCTTCAAAGAAGTGGGCTGAACCCAATCATAAAAGGCCTGTACCTTGGCTGGGTCCATTTCAATAGTTGACGGAGACAAAATAAATCCCAAAAATGAAATCCTCTGTACACCAAAAAGGCATTTCGATCCCTTAACATACAGGGATTTCTCCCTCAAAATCCGGAACACAGTCCGAACATGTTCCACATGAGAATCCCAATCACTGGAAAAGATCAGAATATCATCCAAATAGATGATTAAAAACTTATCCACAAAGTCCCGGAAAATATCATTCATGAAGGATTAGAAGACAGAAGGGGCATTAGTGAGCCCAAAAGGCATCACCAGGTACTCAAAATGTCCCTCCGGAGTATTAAACGCAGTCTTCCATTCATCTCCATGCTTGATGCGAATGAGATTATACGCCCCCCTGAGATCAAGCTTAGTAAACCAGCCGGCACCTTTAACTCTGGAGAATAAATCAGAAATCAGGGGTAACGGATACTGATATTTAACCGTAATCTTGTTAAGGGAACGATAGTCAATACAAGTCCTTAATGAACCATCTTTCTTAGCCACGAAAAAAAACGAGCACCTAAGGGTGAAGAAGATGGTCTAATTTGACCCTTCTCCAACGACTCCTTAATATAGGATCGCATAGCCTCGTGTTCAGGTACAGATAAATTGAAAAGCCGACCCTTGGGAAATTTACACCCAGCCCTCAACTCAATTGCACAGTCATAACTCCTATGAGGAGGCAGGGACGCAGACTTACTCTCACTAAATGCATCATAAAAATCAGCCAAATAGTCAGGAACATCATGAGACTGGGGAGAGGTGGAGAAAACAGGAGTGTCACCAAGAGCACACCGACAGCCCCAACTCACCACAGACACAGATTTCCAGTCCAAAACTGGATTATGGATTTGCAACCAGGGGAAACTCAGAACAATAGTGTCATGCAAATTATGCAGTACCAAAAATCTACAATTTTCTTGGTGGTCTGGGGTGACCCGCATTATCACCTGGGTCCAAAACTGAGGTTTATTCTCCGCCAAAGGAGTAGCATCAATACCCGTCAAAGGAATAGGTGTCCGCAGAGGTATCATGGGAAAACCACAATGTTTAGCAAAATCCAAATCCATCAGATTCAAAGCCGCTCCTGAATCCACAAAAGCCTTAGCGGAAAATGTGGATAAGGAGCAGATCAGAGTAATTACCAAAAGAAACTTAGGTTGTACGCCACCCATAGCAAATGTGTATGCAAAACGTTTCTCTCGTTTAGGGCAGACAGAAATAATATGAGAGGCATCTCCACAGAAAAAACACAGCTTATTGCGCCTTCTATACTCCTGACGTTGCACCCTAGACAAAACTATCACATTGCATAGGTTCAGACATTTGTTGAAAAGGTGGCAACACCTCTCGTGTAGTTTTACGTTCACGTTAACGCCGATCAACTTGGATGGCTAATGACATAGAATCGTCAAGACCAGAGGGAACAGGAAATCCCACCATAGTATCTTTTACGGTTTCTGATAAACCCTTGTGAAAGAGAGCTGCCAAGGCACCATCATTCCATGTAGTAAGGACCGCCCACTTTTGGAATTTTTGACAGTATAACTCTGCAGAATCCTGACCCTCGTTCAATGCCAATAGGGCTTTATCAGCTTGATCAATAGCATTAGGTTCAACATACAACAACCCCAAGACTTGAAAAAATGCATCCACATTAGTCAGAATAGGATTTTCAGGTGTCAAAGAAAATGCCCAATCCTGGGGATCGACGCGCAGCAAGGAGATGACAATTTTAACCTGCTGCGCAGAGCTCCCCAATGAGTTAGGCTTCAAGGCAAGAAATAATTTACAATTATTCTTAAAATTCAAAAATTTAGACCGATCCCCAGAAAACACATCAGGAGTAGGGATTTTTGGTTCAACAGCATGTGATTGAGCGAGATAGGTGGAAATTCCCCGCATTTCAGCAGCGAGCTGCTCCACACGATCAGACAATTGCTTAATCTCCATTAAGGAAAAAATCCTCCTATGGCCCCAGAGAAAAAGAGGAAAAAATACATATAAAAAAAAAAAAAAAATTCGGACACTTTTTTTTACAATTTTTTTTCTTCCTGCTTTTGAGTACCCTAGAATCTGTGGTATGGCTGGTGATTCTGTTATGAATGAGTCACCGAGGAGGAAAAACAAAAACAAGCTAAGCCTCAGAAAACCAGAGAGGTTGGTAACTAAGTGAATTGCAGACCCCTGATCCTATCCACACAACTAGCAGTAGCCGTGGAGCGTACCTACGATGATCCTAGACTCCTCGTCACAGCCGGAGAACTAAATAAGCCTAAAGCAAGAAAAGGGGAAATCTAAACTGCCCCAGAGCAGACCCCAAAGCAATAGACAGCCCCCAAACATGTATTGTCGGTGAGACAAGATGAAAACACAAACACGGATAGAAAAATAGGCTGAGCAAACGATGGGGCCCACACTAACTAGAAAGGACAGGAAAGGAAAGATGCTGTCTGCAATCACACACAAAACCGTGCCAAAAAATGTCCAACACTTTCTGATAACAAAAAACCCTGAAGTCGCTAGACTTCAATTCCCTATATCAGCACTCTGGTATATTCTGAAGACAGAGCAAAAAGAGATGCGGTCCGGTCCGGCTCCTCCCATCTTCACACGATGCCGTCCCCTTCTTCCCTTCCTGTAGTGGCTCCGGCACACTGCTCTGCCCTGTTGAGAGCAGAGTCCTGCAGTGCGCAGGCATCGGGAGAGGTCTGGTGCCTGCGCACTGCAGTGTTCTGCTTTGCCCTCAAAAAGGCAGAGCAGTGCGACTGCGCCGGAGCCACTACAGGAAGGGAAGAAGAGGACGGCATCGTATGAAGATGGGAGGAGCCGGACCGGACCGGACCGCGACACCCATCGGACCAGACCGCCCCCTCCGGTGAGTATAATCTAACGTGTTTTTCTTATCTTTCAGGTTACATCGGGGGCTTATCTACAGCATTACAGAATGCTGTAGATAAGCCCCTGATGTCAATGACGGCAGCTGATAATTAAAAAAAAGGGTGACAGATTCCCTTTAAGGGGAGAAAGAAACAGATTTCTCTGCTAACATTTATTTAAAAAAAAATTCTTATATTTGCCTGTACTCTTAATATGTGCAAAGATTCTGTATGGAGCAATATATGGTGCTCATTATTCTGTATGGAGCACTATACGGGGCTCGTTATTCTGTATGGAGCAATATATGGGGCTTATTATACTGTATGGAGCAATATATGGGGCTTATTATACTGTATGGAGCAATATATGGGGCTTATTATACTGTATGGAGCAATATATAGGGCTCATTATCCTATATGGAGCAATATATGGGGCTTATTATACTGTATGGAGCGCTATGTGGTACCCACAATGCTGTATGGGGGATTGTACTGTCCTGTTTTTGAGCAATAGATATCACTCGTAATGTAAGAAGTGAAATCTGGCATTGTACACCTATATTTCTCTGTTGTATCTGTGCATCATGAATTGTGGTATGTGTTAAAGGGGCCACTGAAATTTTTTCGCCCAGGACCCATGAAAACCTGGAGCCGCCCTGGCCATGATTGTGTCAGCAGGTCATAACAGCCAGAGGGGCTCTACTAAGTACTATAGAAGTTTGTTATGAAAGGGTGAATAATTCTGAGAATGCAGGATTCAGTAAAATTGGCATTTTGTGCAGAATTTGGTTTGCTACTGAAGTTTTGCCGTAGCAAACCATTGGAGGGTCGGATTTAAAAAAAAAAACAACAAAATCTAAAAGGGTTATTAACCACTACTTAGACAACCTTTAGTGCCTCATCTACTATATAATCGTCTAATTCTGTCTGTCTGTAATGGAAATCCCGCGTTGCTGATTGGTCGCGCCCGGCTGGCCACAATCAATCAGCGACAGGCGCAGTCCAGCCACCATATTGGAATACCCACGTGATGGGTATTCCAATATGGCACCCGCTGGTGGTACTAGGCCCTTCCACAGCACCACCAGCGGGACACCGCCGGACCCCCCGCCCCCATTGCACCCACTGCCGGACCCGCCGCTGCTGGCCCCGCCGCCGGACCCCCTGCTGCCGGGACCTGCCGCCGGACCCGCTGCTGCCTGTCCAACCACCTCCGTGCAGTCACAGCAAGCAGGAAAGACCGCGGCTTGCGGCCTGTGCTTGAGATGGGGTGCGGGCACCTTCTGGTGGCGCCGCACCCCATCTCAAGCACAAGTCGCAAAACAGTCTTTCCTGCCGGCTGTGAGAAGGGTATAACGAGAGGGGTGTAATGAGGGGGTATAATGAGAGGGGTGTAATGAGGGGGATATAACGAGAGGGTGTAATGAAGGGGGTATAATGAGAGGGGTGTAATGAGAGGGGTATAATGAGAGGGTGTAATGAGGGGGTATAATGAGAGGGTGTAATGAGGGGGATATAACGAGAGGGTGTAATGAGGGGGGTATAATGAGAGGGGTGTAACAAGAGGGGTATAATGAGAGGGGTGTAATGAGTGGGGTATAATGAGAGGGTGTAATGAGGGGGGTATAATGAGGGGGGTGTAATGAGGGGGTATAATGAGAGGGGTGTAACGAGAGGGTATAATGAGGGGGGTGTAATGAGTGGGGTATAATGAGGGGTGTAATGAGGGGGTATAATGAGAGGGGTGTAATGCGGGGGTATAATGAGAGGAGTGTAACGAGGGGGTATATTGAGAGTGGTTAACGAGGGGGTATAATGAGACGGGTGTAATGAGGGGGTATAATGAGAGGGGTATAATGAGAGGGGTGTAATGAGGGGGGTATAATGAGAGGGTTATAATGAGAGGGGTGTAATGAGAGGTATGTAATGAGGGGGTATGACGAGAGGGGTGTAATGAGTGGGGTATAATGAGAGGGTGTAATGAGCGGGGTATAATGAGAGCGGTGTAATGAGGGGGGTATAATGAGAGGGGTGTAATGAAGGGGGTATAATGAGAGGGGTGTAATGCGGGGGTATAACGAGAGGGGTGTAATGAGGGGGTATAATGATAGGTGTGTAATGAGGGGGCTATAATGAGAGGGTATAATGAGGGGTGTAATGAGGGGGTATAATGAGAGGGATGCTGCTAAGACCCGCCACCTGACTACACGCACCGGATCCTGCCACTGTCTGCCCACCCACCTCCGTGCAGTCAGAGCCGGCAGGAAAGACGGAGACTTGAGGCCTGTGCTGGAGATGGGAAGCGGCCACCCTTTGGTGGCGCCTCACCCCATCTCCAGCACAGGCCGCAAACCACCGTCTTTCCTGCCGGCTGTGACTACACGGAGGTGGGTGGGCTGCCACAAAGCTGCCCCCATCGTGATGTCACTGCCCTCCCAATACGATAGGAAGGAAAGAAGAGGACGTCATCGTATGAAGATGGGAGGAGCCGGACCGCGACACCCATCAGATCAGACCGCCCCCCCTGGGTGAGTATAGTTTAACTCGTTTTTCTTATCTTTCAGGTTAATTTCGGGGGCTTATCTACAGCATTACAGAATGCATTACAGAATGCTGTAGATAAGCCTCTGATGTCGGTGACGGCAGCTCATAGTCCAAAAAAAGTGGTGATAGATTCCCTTTAAGACACGTAGATTCAGCCGACAACACACAGATTATTCAACGGGATGCACGTTCCAAAAGTCCCAGGACCCAATAGGACCAGTAACTCACTGAAATCATGAAGGAGGAACAGCATCCAGTCCGGGTGAAAGAAAAAGTTCAATTCCTTTATTCTGCCATCAGTACAACGTTTCGACCATAACATGTGTTTTGAGTTCATTTTCCCCTTCACCGTCGATGTCTGATGAACTCCCTCTTCTGGTGAAGGAAGGTAGTGAGGCTGATTACCAAACACCTGATCTGGTAGATGATGACTGGGTAACAGGAACTTCTGACTGGATATAAGGCAGCCGACGCCCTTCTGAGTCGCTGGTGATTTCTCTGCTGGATTCTTGGAGACCAGTCTGATTCCTGCTTCCCAAAGATAAGTTTTTGCTCTGCTATTGAACTTATTAGTTTTGTTTTGTTTACCTTGTTTTTTGGAGTTCAGCCATCCCCGGTCGGGGATGTGCTGAGTTCCATTTTTGTCTCTGATCAGTTTGTCTTTTTGCTCTGTCTTCAGAATTTACCTGAGTGCTGATATAGTCATTTTGAAGTCCTAGCGACTTCAGGGCCTGTTTTTCCTATCAGACGGTTGGGACATTTTTTGTTAGGGTTTTTTACGGATTGCAGACAGCAGCTTTTCTATCCTGTCCTTTTTAGTTAGCTTGGGCCACATTGTTTGCTCAACCTATCTTTCTATCTGTGTTAGTGTTTTCATCTTGCTTCACCATCATTATATGTTGGGGGCTGCCTATTGCTTTGGGGTCTGCTCTGGGGCAGTTTAGATTTCCCCTTTCTTTCTTTAGGCCTATTTAGTTCTCCGGCTGTGATCGAGGGGTCTAGGGCATCGTAGGAACCCCCCACGGCTACTGTTAGTTGTTGTGGATAGGATCAGGGGTCTGCAATCCGATAGCTACCAACCTCTCCGGTTTTCTGGACTTAGCTTGTATTTTTGTTTTTTTCCTCCTTCGGTGACTCATTCATAACAAACATGGTCTTTTTCAAGTACTTTTCTGTGAGCCCTTTAACCCCTTAGCGACCGCCGATACGCCTTTTAACGGCGGTATTTAACTGTACTAAAACCACAGCGCTGCTGTTACGTGTTACAGAACCACTCAGCACCCAGAATATGTTGTGCAGTTATATGTATGTATAATAGGTTCCATGTGAGATGCATGTCCCTAATGCATCAGCCCACAGGCTGCGCCCCTGGGCAGAGGGGACACGATATTCTACTTTTGTCCGCCCCCTCCCCCCCACCTTTGTAATTTCCACAGTAAACATCGGCAGGCTCCAGCCACCTGCGGCTTTTGTAATGCATGTCTGGCCTGCCGCTTTTCTATTGGCCAGCCCTCTGTATCTGTGTGATATATTCTGTGTCCTGTGAGTAAAGGGTTGTCAGACTGGAAATACGTGGAGAAGCAGTGATCTTTTATATGCGTCCATGTAACCAAGGAATTCCAGCCAGCGTCATTCATTCAGACTCCAGCCAATGCAGAGCGGAGCTCCGAAAACACGGGGTGGTACTGAAAGAGGTACTCCAGCTTGGTAGACCCCATTACACTGGTGGCAGCGGCGGAATATGATACCCCTTCTACAGGAGGAAAGGAATGAATGGAAAATAACTACCAGAAGTTAAAGAGGACTACATTAAAAGATCTGGTGGAAGCCCGAGGGTTGATCGCTAGCAACAAAACAAAAGCGGATTTGATAGCAGCCATCATGGAACACGACAGTGCAGCGCCCCCCAATGTGAATGTGGAGGAGACCGAATTCCAGAGGGAGGTAAAGAACAGACTGGCGTTCTATGGCCCAAACCCTGCAGTAGAGATCATACGAGAGGTGATGGCTGATGTGCGTACTGATCTGAAGGAAAAGATGGCTGAGCGGACCAGGATAGAGCTAACCAAGATGGAGATGGCAGAGCGGACCAAAGTGGAGCTGGCCAAGATGGAGATGGCAGAACGGAGAGAGGAGAGTCAGCGAGCAGGGGGAGCTCTGGCCTTCGACCAGGTACCTTCAACAGTAAGCCACAAAAAGATCCAGTATAATGCCTTCCAACAGTTGTGGGAGGCAGAGGAAGACATTGATGGCTTTCTGCAGGACTTTGAGCGGCAGTGTGCCCTTCATCAAGTGAAGCCGGAGGAACGGGTTCAGATTCTGGCCAGCAAGCTGACAGGCGGGGCAGCGGACGCCTATCGCACGGTACCTGATGAGGACTGTATGGACTATGAGCGGATCAAAGAAGTGATCTTGGCCCGGTATGCGCTGACACCAGAGGCCTACCGCCAAAAGTTCCGCGGACTTATAAAATGCGTAACCGATACCCACGCTGAATGGGCCTGTAAATTACGGCGGTCACTGCTACAGTGGGTACAAGGGAGCCAAGCAACCACTAAGGAGGACGTCCTCCAGCTCTTCCTGTTAGAACGATTCTTTAATGGACTAAACCCCGAGACACAGGAATGGCTTCGGGACAGGCGGCCAACGACTCTTGAGGAAGCCGCTCGTCTGGCCGATGAACATCATGATGCCAGGAGGCCGCAGTTGTCCGGATCAAAGGTGGTCACTAGGGGCCCGCCCATGGACCTGGAGGGCCCCAAACCATCGAAGATTGTAGGGGGACCAGCTAGAAACCCGGCCTACCACAGTCCTCCTGGGGCGCGATGCCACACCTGTCGTCAGCTGGGCCACCTGCAAAGACAATGCCCCAACCGGACTCAGCATACCCAGTGACCAAAGGCGGGAACAGCTACCTTCAGCCGGGCTGCTGTACACTGCTACCAAGGCGAAGCTGACCCGGCATTGGGGGCTACGATTAACCAAGGGGTGGAAGAGATGGAGGAAGTGCTGCATGAAGTAGACCCCGTGCAGGCAGCCCGGGCAGATAATCGACAACAGCATCGACAGGCAGTGTGGGTTAATGGGAAACGTATGCAGGGACTAAGAGATTCCGGGGCAACTTTGACCCTTGTGAAGCCTCATCTCGTCCGGGACCAAGAGAAGATGGACCGGACAGTGGCAGTCCGTGTAGCAGGGGGAGCTATACATCGACCACCCACTGCCAGGATTCACCTGAACTGGGGAGTCAGGGATGGCCTTGTTGAGGTCGGCTTGATGGAGGATTTGCCTGCAGACGTCTTGCTGGGAAATGACTTGGGGCCCATGTTGTCTGCATTCTCGGTTGCCCCTCTGGCTGAGACATATCCTGTGACCTCCCGGAGACAAGCTCGAGCTGCGGAGGCGGAATCACACTCAGAGGAGGCCCAGGTAAGACATCCCAGCCCTACATGTATTCCCATAGCCAGACACATTTTGTCATGGTCACGTGTGTCAGGACGCAGATGATGCCGCAAGGCGAACCCATAACACACGTGACCCTGGATACACCGCCTCCAGTGGGGCGCATTTAAATAATAAAAACGTGCAGGTGGATACGCCGCCTCCACCTGGCGAATTTAGGTATTACACGTTATACATACAATAATAAAATAATAAAGGGGGAACCTGGGAAACTATAACAATGGTGGGCCCTGCAATAGGGAAAAGGGAATTGGAGACCTCCTAAGCTCCCCTGAGCCAGTGTCCCTGCACTCCTTACATTCCCTAAACAGGCTCCGCACCTGTCGCCGCACGCATACCTTAACGCCCTTGCTCGCCCTGACCCTAAACCCTCACTAGGGAATAGGTCGTTGAGGAAACTAATCCCACCACTGCACTAATAACACACATGAGGAAAGAGACAATACAGGGGAAACACCACTTAGCTTTGCTCTGTTGCGTGCGCTCCTAGCAACAGAGCCCTCCACCTGAGTGCATCTTCTCCTCCACCTGGATCCATCACCATAACAGGATCCTTCACCTTAGTGCAGCCTTGGAGCAGAGTCCAACACCAGTTGCAGCTGCTTAGAACCAGAGTCCCAAGGATGAGTTCAGCTGCTGACACGAAGTCGAGCATGCTTGAGTCCAGCTCAGCGGCCAAGTCCCACATGGTGAGTGCCACTCTCCATAGTCGCCACTCCACCAGCCCATGCAGACACTTCCCGCTGACACCATCACTGCGACTCCACCACGCCATGCCAGCCCTTCGTCCAGACACCATAGCTGAAACCCATCCCCCCTGGCTAAGCTGCGCAGGACTCCTCACCAGCTCCATCCTTCATCCAGGCTCTCCAAAAAACAGAGTGAACACACTCTCACAATATCACAGGCAGTGATTGCACACCTCTAGCACACCTTTATAGGGTGTCACACCTAATACCTAATTAAGTGCACAAAAACCCAAAGTGCAATACCACAACCACCACCGGGGACAGTCAAAACACCTTTGAACTTAACCAAAGTAAAAAAAGTTCACTTTGTGCTTTTAATACCGCCAGATCAACACTGGATCATGACACATTTCTTGGGCCACCCCAGATGAATTTAAGAGGGAGTTACTTGAGGATCCTTCATTAGAGGGATATCGTGGGAAGGCACAGGAGGGGAGAGGAGTACTGGAAGGGGAACAGTTTGTATGGAAGCAGGGACTCCTCTACCGGATCACAGAGCAGCACCACACAGGGACGAGCCCCACTATAAAACAACAGCTGGTAGTTCCCAAGAAGTATAGGCAGGAGTTACTGCGAATCTCTCATGATATACCCTTGGCCGGGCACTTCGGCGTCAGTCGCACCAGGCATCGTCTGACACAAAACTTCTTTTGGCCGGGGGGTAACCTGTGATGTTCGTCAGTACTGCCAGACCTGTGACAGATGTCAGCGCATTGGCAAGAGGGGGGATCGATGCAAGGCCAAATTACGCCCCCTCCCCATTGTGGAGGAACCATTTAGCCGAGTAGCGGTCGATCTGATAGGGCCGTTAGCCAAACCCAGTCCGTCTGGGAAAAAGTATATATTGACAGTGGTAGATTATGCCACACAGTATCCAGAGGCGGTTGCGCTACCTAACATACTGGCAGAGACGGTGGCGGCCGCCCTGCTTCAGGTTTTCTCACGGGTTGGATTTCCCCGGGAGATTATCTCGGACCAGGGTACCCAGTTTACAGCAGAGGTGACCAACCGACTGTGGAAGCTGTGTGGCGTAAAGTCCATTAGAAGCGCCCAGTACCACCCGAAAACCAATGGGTTGTGTGAATGCTTTAACAGGACATTAAAACAGCTCATTAGGACTTTTGCCAGGACCAACAGGGACTCGGAGAAATTCTTGCCACACCTCCTGTTTGCCTATCGAGAGGTGCCCCAAGAATCCACGGGGTTCTCCCCGTTCGAGCTGGTATACTGGAGACGGGTAAGGGGACCCCTAGACTTAGTGCTGGAACACTGGGAAGGGGAGGGCCTCATAGAAGGGGTACCTATTGTACCCTATGTGCTGGAATTCCGGGACCGCCTACAGGAGCTGACCCAGGTTGTACGTGAGAACCTGCAGGCGACACAGCGGCGCCAGCGCGTATGGTACGATCGGAGGGCCAGAGAGCGCACTTTGGAAATAGGACAGAAGGTCCTGGTGTTAGAGCCCACTAAGAAGAATAAGTTTCAAGCTGCATGGCAGGGGCCCTACCAGGTAGTGGGGAAAAAATAGCCGACACAACCTATAATGTCGCCGATTGTGACGACCCCAGGGTTATCCGCATGCTCCACGTGAATATGCTTAAGCCCTACCGGGAGCGCCCTGAAGAGGTAGTGGCCATCTGTGCACCTGAAGCAGAGGATTTAGCCGGACTTCCCTTGCCGGATGTCTTAGGGGAAAGGACTCAGTCTAAAACATGGGACCAGGTACACTTGGGTGAAGACCTAGGCCCCCGGGAGAGACAGCAGGCGGAGGCGTTGTTGAGGCTGCGACAGAGGATGTTTTCAGAGAGACCGGGGTACACTCGCCTGGCACAACACAAGGTTGAGACCCAGGATCAGACCCCCCTGCGACAAAACCCCTTCCGCGTCCCTGAGTCTGTACGAGAGGGGATGCAACAAGAGATACAAGAGATGTTGCGTTTAGGGGTCATTGAAGAGTCAGATAGTCCCTGGGCATCCACCGTAGTGTTAGTGCCCAAGAAGGATGGGAGTACACGGTTTTGTGTAGACTATCGTAAGCTCAATGAGAAAACAGTGACGGATGCATACCCCATGCCGCGTGTGGATGAGTTGTTAGACTGGCTGGCGGGGGCAAAGTATTTGACCACCATCGATCTATGCAAAGGTGTTGTGAGTTCATTTTCCCCTTCACCGTCGATGTCTGATGAACTCCCTCTTCTGGTGAAGGAAGGTAGTGAGGCTGATTACCAAACACCTGATCTGGTAGATGATGACTGGGTAACAGGAACTGCTGACTGGATATAAGGCAGCCGACGCCCTTCTGAGTCGCTGGTGATTTCTCTGCTGGATTCATGGAGACCAGTCTGATTCCTGCTTCCCAAAGATAAGTTTTTTGCTCTGCTATTGAACTTATTAGTTTTGTTTTGTTTACCTTGTTTCTTGGAGTTCAGTAATCCCCGGTCGGGGGTGTGCTGAGTTCCATTTTTGTCTCTGATCAGTTTCTCTCTTTGCTCTGTCTTCAGAATTTACCTGAGTGCTGATATAGTCATTTTGAAGTCCTAGCGACTTCAGGGCCTGTTTTTCCTATCAGACGGTTGGGACATTTTTTGGTAGGGCTTTTTGCGGATTGCAGACACCAGCTTTTCTAACCTGTCCTTTTTAGTTAGCTTGGGCCCCATCGTTTGCTCAACCTATCTTTCTATCTGTGTTAGTGTTTTCATCTTGCTTCACCGTCATTATATGTTGGGGGCTGCCTATTGCTTTGGGGTCTGCTCTGGGGCAGTTTAGATTTCCCCTTTCTTTCTTTAGGCCTATTTAGTTCTCCGTCTGTGATCGAGGGGTCTAGGGCATCGTAGGAACCCCCCACGGCTACTGTTAGTTGTTGTGGATAGGATCAGGGGTCTGCAATCCGATAGCTACCAACCTCTCCGGTTTTCTGGACTTAGCTTGTATTTTTGTTTTTTCCTCCTTCGGTGACTCATTCATAACACAAAGGCTACTGGCAGATTTCCCTTAGTCCTGACGCTATTCCCAAGTCGGCATTTGTCAACCCGTTCGGCTTATTCCAGTTTCGAGTTATGCCATTCGGGATGAAGAATGCCCTGGCGACCTTCCAAAGGCTGGCTGACCGGCTTCTGGATGGTCTCCAGGACTATGCTTGTGCCTACCTGGACGACATCGCCATCTACAGTGCGACATGGGAAGAGCATCTAAATCACCTAGCGACAGTATTGGACAGGATCCACCAGGCCGGAATCACCCTGAACCCAAACAAGTGTCACGTGGGCAAAGCAGAGGTTCAGTATTTAGGGCATTGGGTGGGAAGTGGGAAACTGCGACCAGAACCAGCCAAGATTGAGGCCATAGCCAAATGGCCCATCCCACGCACTAAAACTCAGGTCATGGCGTTTCTAGGGACAGCGGGGTATTATAGGAAATTCATTCCCAATTACAGCAGCGTAGCCAAGCCCCTCACTGATTTGACCCATAAGAACCAACCCTGCCAGGTAACCTGGTCCTCAGAGTGTGAGGAAGCCTTCCGCCAACTAAAGGACGCCCTCACCAATACCCCTGTATTGGCCGCACCCGATCCAACTAAACGTTTCCTTGTTCACACAGACGATTCTATGTTTGGATTGGGGTCAGTACTGAGCCAAGTCGGGCCGGACGGCCAAGAACACCCGGTAGCTTACCTGAGTCGGAAACTACTGCCCCGTGAAGTAAGCTATGCGGCCATCGAGAAGGAGTGCCTGGCGGTAGAATGGGCACTCAAGAAATTGCAACCATATTTGTATGGACGACAGTTTTCCCTCCTAACGGACCATAATCCCCTAGTCTGGCTTAATCGGGCCTCAGGAGACAACGCCAGATTGCTGCGGTGGAGTTTAGCCCTACAACCTCTGGACTTCACCATCCACCACAGACCCGGCAAACAAAACGGTAACGCCGATGGACTAAGTCGACAAACGGAACTTGTACCAACCCCATAAACTTCGGTCATCCCCAAACCGATCCGTTGAGGATCAGACTGTGTATGCCGATCGCGTCGCTGAAAAGGGGAGCCGTGTTACAGAACCACTCAGCACCCAGAATACGTTGTGCAGTTATATGTATGTATAATAGGTTCCATGTGAGATGCATGTTCCTAATGCATCAGCCCACAGGCTGCGCCCCTGGGCAGAGGGGACACAATATTCTCCTTTTGTCTTCCCTCCCCCCACCTTTGTAATTACCACAGTAAACATCGGCAGGCTCTGGCCACCTGCGGCTTTTGTAATGCATGTCTGGCCTGCCGCTTTTCTATTGGCCTGCCCTCTGTATCTGTGTGATATATTCTGTGTCCTGTGAGTAAAGTGTTGTCAGACTGGAAATACATGGAGAAGCAGTGATCTTTTATATGCGTCCATGTAACCAAGGAATTCCAGCCAGCGTCATTCATTCAGACTCCAGCCAACGCAGAGCGGACCTCCGAAAACACGGGGTGGTACTGAAAGAGGTACTCCAGCTTGGTAGACCCTGTTACAGCCGCTAATTCACGGCGCTGTGGAGAAAGTGAATAGCGCCCCCCAGTGTCGGATTTTCTCCGGGGTCTCGGCTGCCGGGGTAGCCGTTATTAACCCTATAACGGCGACCGCAAAAAAAAGAAGCCGCGATTGTGCATTAAATTTCTCTTTCCTCTGATGTGATCGCACATCAGAGGAGAAAGAGGGTCCCCGATCCCCCCCGGTACCTCTCCATGGTCCTCTGTCCCCTCCTGGAGATCCTGCGTCCCGCCGACGTCCTCCGGTGGGCGCCGCCATCTTGGATCCGGAGAAAATGGTGGGTGCATGCGCAGTGCGCCCGCCGGGAATCTGCAGGCTCCGGCTGGCAGATTCCATTCATTCATTTTGATCACGATGATAAACCATGATCGTGATCAAAATAAACAAAATAGTACATAACCCCCCCGTTTATCACCCCCTTAGTTAGGCCAACATAACGAAATAAAGAAAATATTTTTTTTTTCAGTTTTCCATTAGGGTTAGGGTTATGGTTGGGCTAGGGTTAGGGTTGGGCTAGGGTTAGGGTCGGCTAGGGTTAGGGTTGGGCTAGGGTTAGGGTTGGACTAGGGTTAGGGCTAGGGTTAGGGCTCGGGTTAGGGCTAGGGTTAGAATTAGGGTTAGGGCGAACTAGGATTAGGGTTAGAATTAGGATTAGGGTTGGGATTAGGGTTAGGGTTGGGATTAGGGTTAGGGGTGTGTTGGGGTTAGGGTTGGAGCAAGAATTGAGGGGTTTCCACTATTTACCAACTTTGGGTGTCTAAAAGTTGGGTCTAAAAAAATCACTTTTGTGGAAATAAAAAAGACTTTTTATTTTTACGGCTCAGGTTTATAAACTTCTGTGAAGCGCTTGGGCGTTCAAAGTGCTCACCACACAACTAGATAAGTTCCTTAGGGGGTCTAATTTCCAAAATGGAGTCACTTGTGAGGGGTTTTCACTGTTTAGGCCCATCAGGGGCTCTGCAAACGCAACATGACGCCCGCAGACCATTCCATCAAAGTCTGCATTCCAAAATGGCACTCCTTCCCTTCCAAGCTCTCCCATGCGCCCAAACAGTGGTTCTCCCCCACATATGGGGTATCGGCCTACTCAGGACAAATCGCACAACAACTGTGGGGGTATGATTTCTCCTGTTACCCTTGTAAAAATAAAAATTTGGGGACGAAGAGATCATTTTTGTGGAAAAAAAATGGATTTCTTATTTTCACGGCTCTACGTTATAAACTTCTGTGAAGCACTTGAAGGTTCAAAGTGCTCACCACACATCTAGATAAGTTCCTTAATGGGTCTAGTTTCCAAAATGGGGGTCACTTGTTGGAGGTTTCCACTGTTTAGGCACATCAGGGGCTCTCCGAACGCAACATGGCATCCGATCTCAATTCCAGCCAATTCTGCGTTGAAAAAGTCAAACGGCGCTCCATCCCTTGCGAGCTCTGCCGTGCGCTGAAAAAGTGGTTTACCCCCACATATGGGGTATCGACGTATTCAGGAGAAATTGTACAACACATTTTGTGGTTGATTTTCTCTTTTAACTCTTGTGAAAATAAAAAAAATTGGTTCTGAAGTAAATTTTTTGCAAAAAAAAAGTTAAATGTTAATTTTTTCCTTCCACATTGCTTTAGTTCTTGTGAAGCACGTAAAGGGTTAATAAACTTCTTGAATGTGGTTTTGAGCACCTTGATGGGTCTAGTTTTTAGAATGGTGCCACTTTTGGGGATTTTCTGTCATGTACACCCCTCAAAATGACTTTAAATATGATGTGGTCCCTAAAAAAATGGTTTTGTAAATTTTGTTGTAAAAATGAGAAATCGCTGGTCAACTTTTAACCCTTATAACTTCCTAACAAAAAGAAATTTTGCTTCCAAAATTGTGCTGATGTAAAGTAAACATGTGGGAAATGTTATTTATTAAGAAATTTGTGTGACACATCTCTCTGATTTAAGGGCATAAAAATGTAAAGTTTTAAAATTGCTAAATTTTCAAAATTTTCGCCATATTTCATTTTTTTTTCATAAATAAACACAAGACTTATCGAAGAAATTTTACCACTAACATGAAGTACAATATGTCACGAAAAAACAATCTCATAATCAGCGGGATCCATTAAAGCGTTCCAGAGTTATAACCTCATAAAGGGACAGTGGTCAGAATTGTAAAAATTGGCCCGGTCATTAAGATGCAAACTGGCTCTGTCGCTAAGGGGTTAAAACAGTCGGGAAAAACGGAAAATGGCTCAGACAGCACGGTAAAATGTGCGCGTATGTATCCCACAAGGAAGGTGCTGCCACCTAGCGACCGAAGGTGAGAAACAGAACTATAAAGAGGTGACCTACTTTCCACGACTACTGCCATCACTCGGCGACCTCCCGCATTGCCCACAACAAACATGTCTGCCGCGCTGCCCAGAGTGATCACATGACCCAGTCACAAGACCCCTGTTTACATCCTCCCTGCACTGACAGCCGGCAGCAGAGCGCAGACCTGTACGGCGATGGCTGCGGGTGGCTGCTGCTCCTCCGTGCTGCTCCTCGCTGCGGCGGCGCTGGTGTGCGGCCTCCCTCCTGGACGGTGGCTGCAGGTGTCACCGGAGGAGCCCGAGGTGCAGACCCTGGTGAGGCTGGCGGAGCGGGAGTACAACGGTGCGAGCGGCCGGGAGGACGTGTACCGGGCGGTGCGCACCAGCGACCTCCGCAGGCAGGTGAGTGCAGTGCTGGCTGTACAGAGGGGCGATACCGGTGCAGTGTGCTGCTCCTTGTACCATCTGGTGCCAGGTAATGCAGGCTAATCCCATACGCCTGGATCCTCTTATTCATGGCCGTCTTATAGGGGAGCTCCTGGAATGTCCCGCCACGCGTACTCCGCCGCCGTCGTGACGCGTACTCCGCCGCCGTCGTGACGCGTACTCCGCCGCCGTCGTGACGCGTACTCCGCCGCCGTCGTGACGCGTACTCCGCCGCCGTTTCCCGCTTTCGACAGTGAGAATAACGTACCATAGTTTACCGTCTGTTTTTTTTCCCCCTTTAAAAGTGACAGCTCTCCCGTGCCTGCAGCTGTACACCACCAAGCGCACTGGCAGCAGCGGATGGAGTGATGTAATGCGCTCGTAATGTTAGTGCATGGGGGTCACGACAAAATTAATTTTTAGAATTTTTGCAACTTGTCGCGGCGGTAACTTTCAGATCGTAACGCCACTCGGGCAGTCACCTAACCCGAGACTGCAATCTAGCGCCATCTTTGGCCGTGCAGTGTAGGCAGCCGCCGTGTAGCCATCTGTCAGCAGGCGATAAAAGTAAGTTGCGGCTCTTGAGTTGTTACCAGAAATCCAAACTGTCTGAACGTCTTGCCCCCTGCAGCTACGTAGTAGTCGAAGGTCTCCATTTCCAAGACGTGCAGCTTGTTTGGATTCCTGGTGACTCTTTGGCTTTCGTTACGGTGCGATGTAGCGCGCTGGGATATTATCTTTTCATTCGTCCCCCCAGATGAAGCTGTTGGCGAAACGCACATTGATTTTTTTTTTTATTTTTTTTTTTATTTTACTCCCTCTATACCACCTTGTTTTTTTTTTTTTTTTATGTTTTTTTTCTCAATGCTCCGCTTATTTTTCAGTTCTTTTAGGCTTCTTTTGGCCTTAGTAACCGTTTTTCTTCAGCTACATTTTCTACGTATTAATATTTTCACTGGCCTTGAACCTGCCATGTACCGCTAGCCTTACCTGTTATATACCCTTCTGTATTTATTCATCTTAGTTGTTCGGCAGCACATTTGGCTCACTATAGGTGCACTATTTATGTTTTGGGTTTTTGTGTTTTTTTTCTGTTTTTTTCTGGGTTTTTTTTATCTGTGTCATTATGTGTATTTTATGTATTTTTCATCAATATCACTTTTTATTTTTTTAAATCCTTGTATACTGCACGTTGTTTATTGGTTTTCTTGCCTGGATACTATCTGGGCTGGGATCAGCAGTGCCCTTCCTCGAGCTCCATGCCGTGGCGTACCTCCGGGTACCTCATACCCTTTCGCAGATCCTACGTGTAAGGGGCAGCGTTCTCCTATCGTTTACTGTTTGTGTCATCGTATTTGACGTTACTTTTGTATTTACATCATTGTGTCAATATTTTTTTTGTTACTTTTTGTTGTTTCCTATATCAGACCAGATCCTTTTATGCCTTTTTTTTTTTACTATTTGCTCTATTTGTTGTGTAGCTGGTATCAGGCATCAGATACGATTTCACCGTCTTCTTGGGGCGCACCTTGTGTAAGAAGGGAGACGAGGAGGTCCTGGAGAACTGCCGTCTTCACAGCTTAGCGACGCTGATGGTAAGTGCCCCCCCCCCCCCCTGATTTTGAGGACGGGACGCTCCCGTCGGGCTGTTTACAGAAAATTAAATAATGGGACTGAAAATGATTCACGGCCACAAACTGGTCACACGGGATTCCGGGATATTATCGGAGTCAGCTGATGGTCTGGTGACTTGTGGAGTCTGAACTTGTTTCCATCTCTGATCTGCTGACATCAGGCGGCGGCGGTGGGGGATCTGCCCTGACTCCAGACATGCTGACAGTGATTATAGAGGCTTCATCATCAGTACAGGGCTGTAGTAATTGCCCGGCAGACACGGCCCGTAGATGAATCACAACTCGCTACAAGAACGGATGACATGTTTAAGGACTAGCATCAGGTTCTGTGGACGTCTGGAGTCTTCACCCCGTTTTTTACACCCATGTTTTTTACATGTACATCAGTGACCTGGCTGAGCTTGCTCCTTACCTCTAACAGCAGCAACTGGAGCTTGCTCCTTACCTCTAACAGCAGCAACTGGAGCTTGCTCCAATTGCTGCTGATCCACCATTTAGGCGCAGATATCAATAACTGACTGCGATGTGTAAATGGTTCTGTTCCTGGGATCCACGCACTTCGGTGACCTTCGCCTCCTGGGATGTTGACAGGTTACCATGTCTGTGCATGGTTTACTGGAGAGGCCCCTGTTGCTTCCATCTGTGGCTATGAAGCCCATCCTATGGCTGGAGCCCAGTAATGTCCCTATATGCTGCAGTATTTTAATATTACTGCGTATAGTACAAGCGATCGCAGGTTCAAAGGGGGCTAAAAAAATAATAAAAATAAAGTTTTAAAAATTAGCGACAAAGTTTAAATAGACCGCCTTTATCTAATTAAAGTAAAGAATAATTTGCTTATGCATTTTTTTTTTTTTTTATATAGCGCCATTTATCTCACAGCGTTTTTCAGACATTATCATCACTGTCCCCATTGGGGCTCACAATCTATATATATATACAGTATATTATTTTTTTTTTTATTTTTTTTTTAAAGCATTCAAATAATTTTTTTACATTTTGATAGTAATAGAAAAAAATCAGATCTTTGCATAAAAAAAATAATTTGGTTTAACAATGGGGAAATTTCACATTTTCAATATTTCCCCGCGATTGGATTTTTTTTCTTTCTCATGTATGGTCAAGTGGACGGATGTTGTTATTATTATTATTATTATTATTATTATCATCATCATTATGTCATTGTAATCTACACATCGTCCTCATGCGGCTGTGTTGAACAGCAAGAACATCAAAAGTTATGAACCTCGGTAGACAGAGAATAAAAGGAGAACGCAAAAATGTAAAAATGTCCAATTTCTGAATGGATTAATGGGAACATGGATGTCAGTGGTGGAAGAGATCCCGTTCTGCCGAGCACTTTATCGCATAAAGTCCCTCGCCAGCTTTAAGTCCACACTCACTGCTGCAAAACAAACTTCTCATCTCTCATATCCTCCCTGTCTCACAACCCTAAACAGCCTTTCAACACTTTCAATTCTCTACTCCGTCCCTAGCACCTCCTCCCTCTCCTCTCATTTCTGCTGAAGACTTTGCCTCTTTCTTTAAGCAGAAGATCTATAAGATCAGAGTAAGCTTTGGCCCGCTGCCCCAGTGTCCCTCCTCTTAACTGCTTAACTGCATGGACAAAACAAAATTCATCATCTTTCCCCCATCTCACTCTACCCCTCCTCCAGTCCTATTCATCAATGTCAGTGGCTGCTCACTTTCCCCAGTCCTGCATGCTTGGTGCCTCGGGGTGACCCTCGACTCTGCCCTCTCTTTCAAGCCAGATATTCAAGCCCTTGCCACCTCCTGCCAACTCAAACTCAAAAACATCCCGGATCCGTGCATTCCTTGACCGAGAAACTGCAAAAACACTTGTGCACACCCTCATCATCTCCCGCCTCGACTATTGCAACCTCCTACTCTCTGGCCTCCACTATAATACTCTTGCACCCCTCCAATCTATGCTAAACTTTGCTGCCCGACTAATCCACCTGTCTCCCCGCTATTCCCCATCCTCCCCCCTATGCCAGGCCCTTCACTGGCTTCATGTTGTCCAGAGGCTCCAGTTCAAAACCCTAACCATGACATACAAAGCCATCCACAACCTGTCTCCTCCATACATCTGTGACCTCGTCTCCCGGTACTTACCTACACACCACCTTCGATCCTCACAAGATCTCCTTCTCTACTCCCCTCTTATCTCTTTTTCCCACAACCACATACAAGACTTCTCCCGTGCTTCCCCCATACTCTGGAACTCTCTACCCCAACACATCAGACCCACCTCTTCAGACAAGCCTACAACCTGCAGTGATCCTCAGTCTACTGAACCACCGCACGACCAGCTCTACCCTCTCCTAGTGTATCCTCACCCATCCCCTGTAGACTGTGCGCCCTCGCGGGCAGGGTCCTCTCTCCTCCTGTACTTGTGTGTGCCTTGTAGTGCCCATGTTTATTGTACTTGTCTATGTATGCCCCATTTTTCACATGTAAAGCGCCATAGAATAAATGGCGCTATAAAAATGACTACTAACACTGTAGGAAGTCCAGGCTTTATCTTCTGGGTACTGGGTTGTTATTGAGGAATGCTGTTTCTTTAGACAGGCGATTGCTATAATAAATCTGCTTATTTTCCTGCACGGTTTTCTTCTGCAGGAAATCCAGTGCCGATATTCCATGCTGGTGTTCCCATGGGTGAACGAGACCAAAGTTTTGGAGCAGAAATGTTCTCCAGAAGGTTCGTGCTGTTGCATGGGTTCATGGACTATTCTCCATGTCTGATCAGTTTGATATTCTTTTTCTTGCTTTGTAATTTTTTTTTTTTCTCTAGGTCTCAGCAAAGAGGTGAATGAACCTTCCTCCGAGCAGGACGTCCTTTCCATGAAGTCGGAGGTAGAGTGTCGTCTTCTTGCCTTGCTTCCCCCATATCTTTATTGTGTTTGCGGAGATTATACCTGTGATTTCCTTTTTTTTAGGACGAACTTCTGGAAACCTTATCATTATTCAAGGACTTTGTGACAACCTACGATAAAAAATACAGGGATGATGAAGGTGAGGGATGTATGGGAAAATTGGCACCAGTGTGACCCAAACCACCTTCCCATCAAAAGACCCCTTTTTTTTTTTTTTTTTTTTTTTTTAGCAAAAACTTAGTTTTGTAAATGGTTTTCCCCAAAAAATTTGCACCGTTTGCCTTCTGTATCCTCTGTGTTGCACTGGCTATTGCTGGCTGGCGAATGAGTTAACTGAGAAACTGTCAGAGAGCACGATTGTTCAATGGGAGGGTTTTTTAATCCATTTGTCTTCTTCAGCTGGTTTATGACCACATCAAAGTTTACTGTGCAGAGAAACTGAGAGCTGTGTTGCACTGTCTATTGCTGGCTTGCGAATGAGTTAACTGAGAAACTGTCAGTGAGATCGACTGTATAAAGGAAGGGTTTTTAACCCTTTTATCTGTTTTTTTTTTTTCAGCGGATTAAACTTTGATGTGGTCATAAATGTGCAGAGAAACAAAGAGCTTGTAAAAGCTGCGTGTTGCACTGTCTATTGCTGACTGGCAAATGAGTTAACTGAGAATCTGTCAGTAAGCACGACGGTACAATGGGAGGGTTTTCTAACCTGTCTTTTTCAGCTGAATTATGACCACATGAAAGTTTAATGTGCAGAGAAACAATCAAATGGTCGAACAGTTTTAATGAAATCAAATAGCAAAAATGATTGTAACGACCAGATACAGGCATTTAAATAACACAAATAAGTGTTCCTTCTCGACATATGATGTATGTAGATGCAGACTGAGTGCCAGCTGTGTCAATCAGCCAGCGCCTGTCTCTTACAGCAGCGACGGGTTGTGATCGGAGGGTGCAGCTAGGCAAGATCCTCAACTGTTCCTCAAAGAGGATCTGTTCTGTCCTGCGTTGTGCAGAAAACCCTGTGATTTAAATGGGCAGCGTGAAATGCTAAATTCCCCCTGCGGAGGTGCTGTGGGGAATGCTTCCTGCCAAGTTGCCCATAGATTGTTAAGGTTTGTCCAAAACAGAGTTCCACTTGCATTTATCGTGCAGATCCGTTTCTCAGGTCCACTGCGTCCATCTGATTCCTCACACCCCCCCCCCCCAATCCTGTTTTTCAGAGGCTTTGATGAGGCTACAGATATTTTCCCAAAATCTCAGGAAAGCAAAGGAGATTCAGGAAAAAGACCAGGGAACTGCGGAGTATGGAGTCACCAAATTTAGCGACCTCACAGGTGAGAATCTGAATACCGACCAATGGAAAAAAAACAATAGACTATAGAGGAAATATGGCAATATCCTCACTACATCCAGGATGGGGCGGGATTGCACATGATTGCCCGGTTATCTTGTATAGGCGTTGGTGCCTTTTTAAAGAGATTATTCCCATTTTCTCCTACGCCTCATTGGGGGACCCATGGTCCTGTGTCCCTCAATGAGTGGCTTGGAGTAAAGGATTTTACGGTGAGTACACAAAAATCCCTGTTTTTTTAAATGGATATTTTTGGATAGTGCTGGTAAAAACAAGCACTGTTGCAATTTGCTTGTTAGAATTTGCAGCCGTTCTTGAGATACTAACACTTTTTTGTTTTGTCAACAGCTCGTTGCCTAGGAGACCGACCACCGCTTCCGTCTAAGCTCTGAAAGCACTGGGATGAAACTGTCCCAGGGATTAGGAGGTAACGGGGCTCTCCAGCAATTTCTGTCCAGCTTCAAAACCGTGCTTTACAAGCATAGAAAATTTTAAGCTTGTTAGCACCCCGTACGTCCTCGTCCTATTGTCTATCAGCGGCGGTCGGTCTCCAAGGCAACAAGCTGCAAAACAAAAGAAGAGAAGTTAATTTATCTCGAAATCGGCTGAAAATTTTCAAAAGCAGTAAATTGCAAAATTGCTTGTTTTGATAAGTCCTATCCAGCCATACCCAAATTATGAAGACGTCAATTTAACCCTTTAAGAGCAAGTTTTAGATCTGCCTGTAAGCAATTTTTTTTTTTTTTTTTACACCGAAACACCATTGTAAACTTCACACAACTATCTGTCACTTTTAGAGGAAGAGTTCAGGACTTTGTTTCTGAATCCGTTGCTCTCCAGCCAGCCTTCTCGACCTATGAAGATGGCTCCGATGCCGTCCGACCCTCCTCCGGCACAGTGGGATTGGAGAGATCATGGAGCGGTAACTGACGTTAAGAACCAGGTGATCGCATTTCTGACACTTTGTATTGGGGTTTATGTCCCACGTTTCTCTTTTTTCTCTTTTTACTTCCTCTTAAAGCCTTTCACAAGAGTCACTTCAGATCGGTTGTGCAAGCGTTGCTTTTACGCTTAGTTATTTTGCAAGCAGGTAGCGGTATTGCCTCCGGTCTTTCGTCGCGATGTCCGTGCAGCTCGTAACAAATGCAAAAAATTAAAAAGTACAAAAAATGATGATTTTTTTTTCAAATGTCTCTGATCACTTCACTGATTCAACTCTATCCGTGTTTTATACTTGTCCGATTCCGTGCGTTTTCGTGGCTCATGTTGCCTCTCTCCTTCCCGTACAGGGCATGTGTGGCTCGTGTTGGGCGTTTTCAGTAACTGGAAATATCGAGGGGCAGTGGTTCTTGAAGAAAAGGTCCCTCGTCTCCCTCTCGGAGCAAGGTAAGAGGGAATCTCGTAACCCAAATCTTCCTATGACTTTTAACCCCTCGGCGATGATCACGGCCGACGTACATGCGCCATCGCTGTTCGCATCACGCTCAGGAGCTGACTCGCTCCTTGCAGCGCGGGTGGCGGATGTTACATCGTCGTCACTTGACAGCAACTGGTACGATCACGGCTAGCGAGCGCTTGTTCAGGTCGACATGGGAAGTTTCAAATAGCGGGGGTCCCCAGGCCTTCAGACCCTCACTGTTCGCTAGAATAAGGGGGTGGAAGTACTTGATGCTCTGCTATTTAGCTGTTTTCCACTTTGTAAAAACAAGAGTTTATGAATGGCTTTACATTTTCTATATCTCGTACATCACGTCCTGGCCTTTAAAGCTTCTGATAGCCAAGGCTCAGAGGTTCCATTATATGGCACTAGTCGCACTTTCAGCTTATCAGCTTCACCTTCATAAGTTTCTCCCCAGATTACAGTTTACTTTTTACAGTCCAGGATCAGGTGACACAAAGTTCTGGTCTCTACATTCTCTTTATTTTCTGTTAGAATCGATTCCTTGGATCCAGTCCAATGTCCGGGTCAGTATTCTGTGACCAATGGACAGGAGCCTTAAGAACTAAATCCACCCTGTCCTCATGCTTGGCTCTTCTTTTGAGTAGCCAACCTGGTGCAACGATGTGTGCGCGTCACGGTTCAACAACGGTAACGATGTGTGCGCATCACGGTTCAACAACGGTAACGATGTGTGCGCGTCACGGAGCAATAATGTGATAGGTGGTGTGGCGAGCACTCTTGCCTGGAGAGTTCCGAGGTGCTGGTGAAGTGGGATGGCAATCCCCGTAGTAGAGAAATGTTCAATCCCTGCACCTGAATTGTGTTTTTGCTGCATCTATACAATAAAATTTTCACATACATCTATCAGGAGTGTGCGGTGATTGAACATTTCTCTACAGTGCAATAATGTGGCAACGATGTGTGCGCGTCACAGGTAACAGTGCAACAATTTCGGAACTGTGTGTGTGCACACGTCACAATGCAACGATGATGATGTCATGCCAGGCCAGCTAATCCAAAAAGTAGCCACAGATGACAACAGGTAGGAGGCGGTTCTCACGACTCTTATCCAGCAGACAGGGAAGGCTGCCCCGGCCTTTGTACCAGGGTCTTGCAAATGTATTCACTCCTCTCTACTGTAAAGAAAATCTTTTCTAAATCCTACAAATTCTTTCTTCCAGAGTTAGTGGATTGTGACAGTGTGGATAAGGCTTGTGGAGGAGGTCTCCCATCAAACGCATATGAAGCTATTGAGAAGCTGGGTAGGTGTCTATGTAACATGCTGGGGGTCTATAAATGGGGAAACTGCAAATGACATCCGAAAGGAAGATTACAGCCCAGGGCTGGATTCACACAGCTGTGTCTCCTGACCCACATATGCCCATGAAGATGTAGAGTGAGTTGGTCCTTAGATTGCAAAACACGGATGTGTGAATCTTAACCAAAAACCTTTTACTGCAAGTCTCTAGAAGCTTCAGATGGGATCCAGGAGCTTTTCTTTGTGTTATCGGTGAGATCCAGGAGCTTTTCTTTGTGCTGTCCGTGAGATCCAGGAGCTTGTCTTTGTGTTATCGGTGAGATCCAGGATGAGCTTTTCTTCGTGTTATCAGTGAGATCCAGGAGCTTTTCTTTGTGTTATCGGTGAGATCTAGGAGCTTTTCTTCGTGTTATCGGTGAGATCCAGGACAAGCTTTTCTTCGTGTTATTGGTGAGATCCAGG
The DNA here is from genome assembly GCF_039654945.1 of Dendrobates tinctorius. Classification (NCBI taxonomy): domain Eukaryota; kingdom Metazoa; phylum Chordata; class Amphibia; order Anura; family Dendrobatidae; genus Dendrobates; species Dendrobates tinctorius. The sequence continues at coordinate 18,410,575 of NW_027361727.1, read as the reverse complement.
ATGAGCTTTTCTTTGTGTTATCAGTGAGATCCAGGAGCTTTTCTTTGTGTTATCGGTGAGATCCAGGACAAGCTTTTCTTCGTGTTATTGGTGAGATCCAGGACAAGCTTTTCTTCGTGTTATTGGTGAGATCCAGGATGAGCTTTTCTTTGTGTTATCAGTGAGATCCAGGAGCTTTTCTTTGTGTTATTGGGGAGATCTAGGAGCTTTTCTTTGTGTTATCGGTGAGATCCAGGATGAGCTTTTCTTCGTGTTATTGGTGAGGTCCAGGAGCTTTTCTTTGTGTTATCTGTGGGATCTAGGAGCTTTTCTTTGTGTTTTCGGTGGGTTCTAGGAGCTTGTCTTTGTGCTATCTGTGAGATCCAGGAGCTTGTCTTTGTGTTATCGGTGAGATCCAGGATGAGCTTTTCTTCGTGTTATTGGCGAGGTCCAGGAGCTTGTCTTTGTGCTATCGGTGAGATCCAGGATGAGCTTTTCTTCGTGTTGGTGAGATCCAGGATGAGCTATTCTTCGTGTTATCGGTGAGATCCAGGATGAGCTTTTCTTCGTGTTATCAGTGAGATCCAGGAGCTTTTCTTTGTGTTATCGGTGAGATCTAGGAGCTTTTCTTCGTGTTATCGGTGAGATCCAGGACGAGCTTTTCTTCGTGTTATTGGTGAGATCCAGGAGCTTTTATTCGTGTGATCACACTTTTCACCTGTCATCGATTATATGTTGCCTCCACTTGTCATGTTTTGTTATGATATAAGCAGTTGCAGACAGTTTGTCCACTCCGTGACGCCAATGTTTACTGTCATGTGGATCGTGGAAGTTTGTTTTGTTTGCTCTTTAGTTGTAGTAAGTATGTAATATGTCCGTGTTCAGCTCGGTGACCTTTTCATTGTCGCTTGCTCGTTCTGGTTGTGCTCTCTTGTAAAGGTCGCTCTCGATTTGTGTTATTTGCACGTACTGCAGCGGTTCTGTATCCTATGCTTCCTGGGCTGAGGCCACCATTGTGTTTGTCTCTACTCTTTTTTTTTTTTTTTTTTTTTTTTTTTTTCCGGTTACATAATATTTTCAGAATACTGTAGATAAATATTTCTGGTAATGTCCCTGTGCATGTATTATTGGTCATAGTTACACCAACCAGCGGTTTTCCTTGTTCGTCAACCTGTTTACACAACGCTTGTTCTCGATTATCTGCTCATCTAAATGGGTCTTAATGACTTCCGCTGTCCTGCATTGTACATGTCCAGGTCATGTACTTCTCTTCATTTTCAATAACAGAAGGATTTTTAATTTTTTAGCTAACGTTCGTTGCTCAGCTCACCGGCTACTTCTGCAGAGGCGCTTAATGGCGGGTCTCCGAGGCAAGGAGCGCACGCTTGCAAGCTGTTTATACAAGCGCTGTTCTGAAGCTGGCCTGATCGCTGGATCTAGCCTGTTAGTGTCCCCGCGCTTGTGCAAGGCAGCAGAGGCAAAACTGCCTGTTCTTGCAGCATCAGAGAGTGCACACTTCAGAGCAGCGCTGCAGCCATTCCTGTGTTCTGAACTGTCAATCATCAGGAGCAAACTGCGCCTTGGCAGGAAGGAGGTAGGGGGAGCAGTGCGCTCTTGAAGACATACAATGGTTTTTGAAGGCTATTTAATAGTGATGAGCGAACGTGCTGGGATAAGGTGTTATCTGAGCATGCTCTGGTGCTACCTGAGTGACTGCAGTGTGCTCGAATACTATGTTCGAGTCCCCGCGGCTGCATGTCTCGCGGCAGCGATTGCCTGAAAACCCTTCTTACAAACTGCGTTGGGTTGCATGACTTTTTTTTATCTTGTAGGAGGACTTGAGTCAGAACAAGACTACAGCTACCTTGGCCACAAGGAACGGTGCAGCTTCTCCACCACCAAAGTCTCCGCTTATATCAACAGCTCCGTTGAGATCCCAAATGATGAGACGCGTAAGTCCAGAGCGCCCCTTGCTTCTTTGTAGGAATAGGATGTCTTACAAGCTTAGACCTTAGGTTTCCAGCTTCACAGAGCAGAGCAATTTGCAGAACTCCATTATTAATTCATTTGCACTTCACTTAGAGGGTTTTATGGATGAGTTTACACCAGGGTTCCCCAACTTCAGTCCTCAAGGCCCACCAACAGATCATGTTTTCAGGATTTCCTTAGTATTGCTCAGGTGATAATTGCTTCACCTGTGCAATACAAAGGAAATCCTGAAAACCTGATGTGTTGGTGGGCCTTGAGGACTGAAGTTGGGGAACCCTGGTTTACACCATCCATTCATAGACGACGTAAAAAGATTAACCAATAGAACTAGCGCCCCCTATGCCTTGTGTGGTTGTGCACCAGATATTAGTTATCGGACGTCATTCATCAGAAGGTTCTTGTGGTACTAAGGGGTGAAATTGAACAATGTCTAATCAACTCAAGGGCCCACCAAAGTGTGAAAGTAAACAGTGTCCTACAAACGCCAATGTCTTAGGTAAACTATTCCCGACCAATTCATCTCCCTCAGCTGTTACATTTGCAATTGTGTATTTTTTCATTTACTCATACGAGATCAGAATAGTCACTATTTTTTTCAGGCATAAAAATCTTTTTGCATTAAATAATTTGACCAAATTGCCCTTTTTTTTTTTTTTCAAAAATGTTTTTATTTTTTCACATACGTCTTGCATTGGAGACTGTGTTTATACTTCTGTGGTGGAAGCAAAGCTGAACTTTGGGATCCTGAAAAATGCAGCAAAAATCCAATGTGCGAACATAGCCTAGCCGTGTTTTCTGGTTGTACGTCTGGTTTCATCATGTTATTTCTTTTTAGAGATCGCAGCCTGGTTGGCACAGAACGGACCAATATCCATAGCTCTTAATGCTTTTGCAATGCAGGTAAGACCCTCCAACTTCTGCGAGTCTCATTATTATTTCTCCCTGTAGCTCTTCAATCTTCACTTTCAGCTGCCAACTCCTTCTCCAGATCTCCCAAGCTGATGGTCTCCCTCGGGACTGGAAGTGAGAACATCATATTCAGTCACCTGACCCCGCAATCAGCCAGTGGCTGCAGTGGTCAGATGATGGAACGGATGGGACGCCATCACTTTGTAAATGGCTATTCCATCAACTCCGATGATGCCATACTTGGTTGTTCCTTTATTCTTTGTGATACTGTTTGGTAATTTCCACCGGATGTTGACGCCATCAGTGTGCAATCATTGTAAGGGCAGGTGCAGACAGCCGATCTGATCGAATCGGGTCAGCTATGCTAATCGTATTCTGATTAGAGTGAGATCTGATTTTCTCGAATGTGGAGAAGAAGAAGAAAAATGTCTCCATCTTCTCCATTGTGTCGGTGCGGGAAAATCTGAGTGTAGTCCATTGGTTTCCTCGAAGTCCTTGACTCGCATGGAATATCGGATCAAACTCGGGCATGAGCATGGCTCCACAGAATAACATTGGTCTGACTGCGATCCGATATTTTGTCGAGTCGCACTTGAAAAGAAAATACGCTCGTCTGCACCTGCCTTTATTGGTTAGGAAAAGCTTTGTACATTTTTTTTTTTTTTTATCATACAAGAAAAATCACTGATGGTAGAAATGAATTATCCACAATCCGGTTTATGAGTGATCTGCTCCACTACTGAATTACTAGAACCATTTATTGACTCATTTCTTTTTTTCCTTGTTTGGTTTTTTTCAGTTTTACCGTAAAGGGATATCTCATCCGTTCCGAATTCTTTGTAATCCCTGGATGATCGACCATGCTGTCCTGTTAGTGGGTTATGGAGATCGTGAGTTGTAATTTTTACCTCTTAAGGCGCAGCCCAGACGGTAACGAGATCAGGACGCAGTGCCCGGACTGGCCGGCGGATCTTGACTTATTCCTATGCAGCTGTCAGGCTCCAGTCGGGAGAGCCGCCGGCCAGTCCGTCCACTGTGTTGCGATCTTGCTCCGATTTATGCGTCCGCTCTTAGTCTGATAGTGATAAAAGGCCCTTATCACTTTTATTTCTTTTGCCATAGGTGATGGAAAACCTTTCTGGGCCATCAAGAACAGCTGGGGCAAAGACTGGGGAGAGGAGGTAAATAAGGAATAACCTCTCTGACAGTGCTTGCACATCTCACACTGGGAGCAGGCTCAGGTGCTGTTCCCACACCATAGAGATGCTTGGCTCAAGTTGCTGCTGCTTGACCATATAAATGCTGCTATCAGTCTCTGAGGGCGGTATTTAGATGACATGATCCGGAAAGGGCATCTGCTCCGGTGCCATTATTAGGATTGTTGAGGTTTCTAACAGTCGGACCGCCACGGATGACATATTTATCACCGATCCAATGGCTGGATGATTGTACGGTTCGTACGACCACCTGTCTGAGATGGTTCAGTGACTCCTCCATTGAGCAGGGGTTTGGACACGATGACCCTTGAGGTTCCTTCCAACTCCAATATTCTATGGTTCTCAGACCCCAAAATTGTTTGGCTTCTAAGGTTCCCCCCCCCCCCTTTTTTTTTCACCCAGAGTAATTTTGACCATTTCTGTTTTTGTAGGGATATTATTATTTGTATCGAGGAACCGGAGCTTGCGGGATGAACACCATGTGCAGCTCTGCGGTAATAGACTAGAGTCGTCTTCAGAGGAAATCCTGCAGTCCATGCACTGATCTTTAAGTATTAAGTGACCTCTCTCCTTACATGGGTCCGGTCGTACTGTAGATTCTTACCAACATTCAGATTTTAACGGAAGATATTTCTCCCCGGATGCCGCTAAATGAACTGATCTACTAGATAGGTTTTTAATGCTCATGTTTGTCTTCTGCTGACTGAGCTTCCTATAGGTGTATTTCACTTTTAATTTATGTTTTTAGGGGAACTTAGGTGTCATATATTGATTGCGAGATTTGTTTGCACCTGTAGAGCTCCTCCGTACCATCCGTTTTTATCTATGATCAACATTATGGAGCGATGCACATAGATGTCATGGAATTACTTGAGAAAATCCGTTTTTTGCATGTCAGATTTTATATATAAAAAAAATATATATTTTAGAGCCGTTGGGTTTGGAGATAGAAATGTAGACGGGTGCAGCCGTATGCACAATCTCTTGTGGGTTCACTTATTATTTTTTTTTTTTCTCATTATTAGGGGATGTTCACACTGAGATTTTTTTTGGAGGCAGAAAAGTTAGCTAGGTTATGAAGTCTCATGCGGATTTCGCAGGCAATCGAACTCAAAGTGAAATGCAAAGGTCTCAAAACCGTGCCAGGAGAAAACATTTAAACAAAAAAAAAAAAATAGACAACGATTTTCCAGTGAAATTCATAGGAAGAGCAGTCAAGGAGTATTCAAAGGGGTTTATGATGTGGATTTTGGGGAGGATCTGCTTGGTGTTAACTCAGCCTAAAGCCCTCATTTAAATTAGATAACCGCCTGCCTAACGTTTACTAGGTGGACAGCCATCTCGTCCATCTCCCCATACACAGGAATTCTCGTCTTGGCTAAACACTCCTGTGTTCTGTATGGAAGAGCTGCTGCCAGGCTGTTCTGGCAGTGGCTTTATCTTCAGGAATAACAAAAGGATAGTTTGCTGAAATTCAGTAGTCCGAATCCTTCTCTCCTCTGACATTATCTGAAGGGTAAAGAGTGGCGGAAGTCCTGACACACATGTTGTCCGGTCCTACCTATATTAGCAGGTTCGGCTGACTTTCGCCTAATCGGTATAAGAGGCCTTTGGACTTTTGCGTCCTGCTATGTCATTGGAAGAGATGCCAGGGTTGGATATTGACCTAATGAGTAGCTGTTTCCAACATGTGCCACTAAAGGGTCAGTGTTCCCTTTCCTAGAGCTGAGCTCATTTGCATCGTTTTCCCAAACTGCATTGCATGGCCTGTAAAATTTCCTACAATAGCTTGCAGTCTCCACATGGGGAAAGAGTGCATCATAGGCACACATCCATTACTCTGCAGTACACCAAAGAGGGGCAAAAATCTTTCTCTTTCCTTGGGAGGGGACTCTGGTTTTGGTTTATATCCTTAAAGAGGACCTGTCACTTGCTTAAAAAAAAATGAATTGTAAAAATCCCTGATTTCTCCTGATTTTAACACTCTTTTCCATTTTACGCTATGTCGCTGCATTGCAGAGTTATTCACATTTGTTGCTTCTGGTGCGCAACATGTGAAATCTCTCCTTGTGGTCCAATTGGGCTTTCACTCTTCCCTCCTCTGTGCTGCCAATCACAGCTCAGCAGCTGTTTTAGCAGTCGAGCTGTGATTGGTAGCGCCTGGAAGAGAAGACTCTGAAGAAACGCCCATTTTTTTATGGAAAGGAGAGATTCCACATGCTGCGCTCCAGAAGAAACCAATGTGAATATCTCTGCAACGGAGCGACGCAGCAGAAAACGGAAAAAAGCGCCAGACTCAAAGGAGCTCAGGGAATTTTACAAAGTAATTCAATTTTTTGAACAAAGCCCCCTATACACATCTGATGAAAGTCATCTGAGCCCAATTTTAATGAGTCTGTCAAGGGAGAGAAATCTCATGAACACTTGGCCATACGCTCATACGTACGTGGGGAAGTCGGCGGAGAGAACTTTTAGATGATCGGGCATTCTGCACACAGTTTTCTCTTCTATGGGTCAGCTTTTTTTTTTTTTTTTTTCCAACGATCCGTCATTGAATCATAGGGTGATGAGCAATCATGTTCCGATAAGGTGTTATCCGAGCATGCGCGGTCATCACTAGTGGTGACCCTACAGAAGGTGGCACCAGGGACTTGGCCTTCAGAAGAGCCGACGTGCATACAGACGATCAAAGTTCTCGTCGCTAGTCCCGTATTGTGCGTGACTCCGCAAGTACAGATACGTGACCCAGATCTGTCCGGCTCGTTCACATCGCCGTTCCACTACCCAGCAGATTCCGACGTAACCGCGGCCAGAAGCTGCTTGTAATTATACACAAAGGAGACGCGTCCATTATTCATCCTTCGATGTAACATGTGGCGCCCATTTTCCACCGCAATGAATCACAAGAAAGGTTCGGCCGCTCTGAACGGTTCAGCTCCAGTCATTAAAGCGTTTTGCTGGTGCCAGCATTAATTCATTACAATGCTTTTTATTCATTAACGCATATCGGAGACACGCAGCCATTCCCCACCGGTCCAATTATAAATTACATCCATGATCAGCGAGGCATTGAGGAGACGACGAAGCATCTTTCCTGAACAAATAACCATTAAACAGAACACGTTTCGGGAGGGGAGAGCACCCGTCCTGGGAACAACGGACCTCATTGCTCACGGAAGGCCATTTTTCAGGTTCTTGTTGCTGTCTCAAATATGTGATAAGTGAGGACTATAAGTCCTAATGAGGAAATTTGTGCTGAAGTCCTCTATCTGATAGGCGGCCTCCCTGATAAATCCACAAATGACTTTTGTAGTTAAAAAAAAATGATTAACAGGGATGTCTAGCTGAAAACAAATTGTCCTTCCGGTTTGTGTTTGACCTAGGAACAAACCTGTGTATGAAGGGGGCTGGCTGTCTGACTGCACATTTTAATAGCTAAGCCAGCCCTCTTTATCACAGTCTATGTAAAAAACAGAGAAGGGGGCTGGCTTGGATGCTGAAATGAGACAGCCAGCCCCCTTCATACACAGCTATGGTCACTTACCAACACAGAAGACCCTGCTCTATGTTGGACTCAAATCAGAAAAAGACCTGCTGGGATCGGGTTTAACCAGATGTAAACTATATTATTAGTAAGTTGCTTAACCTACTACATTAATGTAACAATTTTATAGATTTTTTTTTTTGTAACTGGAAACCCCTTTAACACTTTTAGAAGCAGTTCTCTGGTCTCTTCTTTTTTTTTTTTTTTTTAAAGTCAGCTGTAGGAAGGATTGCTGATTAAATGAAGCAGCACCCCCCAAAAATCTGCCCTTACCTCCATTGCTGCTTTGACTGCCTACATCGGGCTGGAGAAGATGGCCTCATGACTATTGATTAGCTGCATGGTCGAGTGATAGGTGGTCTGGACTCAAACACTTACTGGGTGGAAAATGTCGAAGCAGAACGGGTGGCTCGTGGCAGGTTCCCGTGGCAGGTTCCCATGGCAGGGGAGCGAGGGGAAAATATCTAAAGTCTTATGGAAAGCAGAAAAAAACAGGCTATTTACAAAGAGAAAATGGAAAGGAAATAAGTGCAGGATAGAAGCTGTGATGATACACAACAACAAGTGAAAACACTGGAGCTCATATCCAACCTGTATTACTGGGAGAGATACTCCTATAAGATGAAAAAGAAGGGTTAAAACTGCTCTAGACTCTCTTTAAAATCTGACTTGTATTTCTGAGTTTGACCCTACTGTGCGCACAGCAGATCCACGAGAGCAATAGTTCCATTGCGGATTTGCAAAGCAGATTTTTTTTTTTCTTTCCTTACATGTGACCGGTTTTGTGGGAATCCCATTCGCATGCATGGAGAGCAGATCGTTGCTGAGGTTTGTCACGATTTTGGCACGGAATCCACAGCCAAATCCTTGTCAAACCTCCCTCGTGAGCGTTGCCTAAGCATGGTGGGTTTGACTCTCGCATGTTAAAATAAACTTCCTCCAAAAATGGTCTTCCCCTCTCAGTTGTGTACTGTCCATTCGCACAGATGTTACACGGAGGATTAGTCCATGATCCAACTGTAATAAAGCTATAATTTATGCCAATGAACGAAAATCTCGGACTGCACAAAACGGGTATGAAAATTGTACGATATAAGCTAAAGTCTGCTGTTTACCTCGAGATTGTACCGACTAGATGCTATTACTAGTTATTGTAGTAAATTGTCTATATTTCTCCCTTTACATTACAATAAATACGTTTTGCCTCTTGGTTTTGGTTATTTCGCTTTTCAGTAGGGGTAACACCATACCTTTTTTAAAGATGTTCTATAAAATTTTGGTGTAATGGTAGCTTTACATGTGGCAAAAGAAAACCATTACAAAATTTTGGTGTTGTGGGCGAAAACTTGAGAGAAGAGCCCCTTTCCCCTCTCAAACACCTTTAGATGCTACAGTTGCTTTTGATCACTAAGGGGTTAAACTTCAGGACCAACTTTTTGAGTTTCTGAACAGTTTTTTTTTATGCCCAAGGCTATTAGCAGTCGTCTGGATATCGGGCTTGTAGAGGGCAACGCTCAGGAATCATTTTCTTGATGAGGGGAATTTGACGACTTGACGTTGACATTTTGGGAGGTCAAAGAGTCGACAGCACTTCTCAGAAATACCAAAAAAAAAAAAACAAAAACGGATCACATCAAACATCTATCTTAGGACCTTGGAGGCTTTCTTTGCCTATTTTTTTTTTTTTGGCGACGAAAGCACTAAGCTAAGTTCCTTCCCATGATGGGTACTGATGTCTGCTTGGGTGGTGTGTGTTTAGCAGGTATCAAGTACCTTTCATATTCTAATTAAAAGGTCACATTCTTGATACCTGCTGAACATGCACGAGACCTGTCAGGTAGCAGTAGGTGTGACATCACCTACCATGTTCACCTCCGATGTGACAGCAGAGCCGGAATACCCCTTAAATGGTTTAACGACCTACGACATACATTTTCATCAATGGTGGCTAAGTAAAATATGAAGCTGGCTCAAGAGCTGAGACTGCTTCATACCAAGCAGACGTAGGCTGGGTTACACAGCCGGTATCTGCAGGGCCAAGACGCTGTAGCTTAACAATTTAAGTGCTGCTGTTGATTTCTCACAGTAGCATTTAAATGGCATAATCTACAATGGGATTGGAAACCGATGACTTGCCATGATACTTAAGGCGCTGCTGAAAGCTTCTGTAACTCCCATATTAGTCCTGTGAAGCTCAGCCACGGGCTGAGCTTCATAAGAAAACTACAGTTTTGCTACACTGGAATACTGTGCTATTGCTGAATATCACATTATTAAAAAATATTGGTATCATAGTGTCTAAAAAATTCCAATAGATCAAAAACTAAAATTATTTAAACCCTACGTTAATTTGCCGAAAATAAAAATTCCACCCCAAAAGAAATGCAATAAAAAAAAATAATTGAAACATCATATGTATGACAAAAACACCAGCTTACTGCTCAAACAGCAACCCCTTGGACTGACCCGAAGAATCATGGAGCCATGTCATCTTTTAACAATGAAAGCTTGAAAGACAAAACTCATGAAACAAAGTTGGCATCACATTATTTTTTGTAATTTCACCTCACTTGGAATTTTTTTTTTACCGCTTTCCATTACATTACATGGTGAAATGAAACTCTAGAATTCATCCTGCAAAAAACAAGCCCTCATACGGCTATGTCAGCAGATAAAAAAAAAAAAAAAAGAATATGGCTATTGGAGCAAGCGGGAGGAAAAAAGGTTGAAAAGGAACTCCATCTATAATTATTTTTAATCATAATGTAACAGAGGGGGCGAACTAAAGAAAATTTGTAATGTACCTAATTAGAGAAAAATGCCTCGTTCCCTACTTGTCAGTCACTACTGTCCCGCACAGATTATTCACTCAAAAATGATCAGATCTGGCTACAGCTCTGTCTTCAGGGAGGGGTCAAATTTATACCTGTTGACTGTAAAAGTCTGCAACAGTGTTTTGGACTGGTGAGTAGAGATGGGTGGACGCCTGGATGTTCGTGTTCGGCCGAACTGTTAGGCTATGTGCACACGTAGCAGAAAATTTCTGCTTAAAAACCGGACTCCTTTCCCAGAAACTGCGCGTTTTTTCTGCGCGTTTTCCTCGCTGTTTTTATGCGGTTTTTTTCCGTGCGGTTCCAGACCCATAGAAATAGCCAGAAATGCGGAAAAATCCGTGAAATTAATGAGCATGCTGCGTTTTTTCGCGGTAAAAAACGCATCAATATGCACAAAAAATTGAAAAATGCATAGAAATGAATGGGAAGCTTATTTTTAGCGTTTTTATAGCAGATTTATTGGCAAATCCGCTAAATTACAGAAAGTTCGGGGGCCATCCGGTGTCATGTGCATGACAACACGGCAAACACGGCTTCTGATCGGTGGTGAAACCATCCCGGCCAGTCAGACAGCCGCATTTCCCACACTGTCAAAAGACAGCGTGAGCGCTCAGCTGTGATCGGAGGTCTTAAGTTTCCCTCCGGTCAGTACAGCTCCCATCATCTGACACCTGCTGCCCCTAATAACAGCAAGAGCAGGAGCTGCTGATGGGTGCGTTCATTATCCGGGTCCTGAGCTCTAAATAAATTTTAAAAACACCGTGGGTTCCCTCCTATTTTTGATAACCCGCCAGGCAAAACTCACAGCTGGGGGCTGCAACCGTCAGCTTCAGCAAGGCTGGTTATCAAGAATAAATGGGTCCCCACGCTGTTTTTTTTAAAATTATTTAAATAATTTAAAACAATGGCGTGGTGTCCCCCCGCCCTTCATTTTTGACAACCAGCCTTGCTAAAGCAGATAGCTGGGGGCTGGTATTCTCAGGCCGGTAAGGGGCCATGGATATTGGCCCCATCCAGCCTAGAAATAGCAGCCTGCAGCTGCCCAGAAAAGGCACATCTATTAGATGCGCCAATCCTGGCACTTTACCCAGCTCTTCCCACTTGCCCTGTAGAGGTGGCAAATGGGGTTTATGTTTGTGGGGTTGATGTCACCTTTGTATTATCAGGTGACATCAAGCCCACGGATTAGTAATAGGTGTCTAAGACACCTATCCATTACTAATCCTATAGTTATATGGTAAATAAAGAGCAAGAATAAAGTCCTTTATTACAAATAAAACAGCGCACTTTTTTTTTTAAAACACAGTTATACGCACCAAACACCTATTCCACTGAAGTACTCGTTCTCCTGTAATAAAACTAAAAAAGAACAACAATATACCATACCTAAGATATTGATCTTACAGTCTATTCAACATATCAGGATCAAGAAGTGTTTCTCAAAAACAATCAATAAAATAAACCAATTTTATTTATACAACTAAAAATCAATACAATTCAACAATAATAAAAGACTGGTGCCTCAAACCATACAAAAGAGGTCAGCTGAAAATGGAACACATAAAATACCCATTACATAAATACCCAGTTACCATACAATAGGATTAGTAAGGGATAGGTGTCTTATAGACGCCTCTCCATTACTAAAGGTACTGTCACACTTAGCGATGCACCAGCGATCCCGACCAGCGATATGACCCGGTCAGGATCGCTGGTGCATCGCTAAGTGGTTGCTAGTGAGCTGCCACACAGGCAGATCTCACCAGCGACATAGCAGCAGTCGGTGGTCGCTACTTACCTGTCAGACGAGGCGATCCTGACGTCCTCCCGCCTGTGTCCACGCGTCGCTTGTCGGCGCCACAGGAAGCGGCCGACGAGAAACGGTCCAGGACGTTCTCGCGCGATTAGCGCTAATCAGCGGGGGAGCCGGTCAGAGGTAAGTATCACACAGCGATATCGCTAGCAATATCGCTGCTACGTCACAAAAACCTGACGTTATAGCGATATTGCTAGCGATATCGCTTAGTGTGACAGGCCCTTAAGAGGTGGGCTTGATGCAACCTGATAATACAAAGGTGACATCAACCCCACAAATATTAACCCCACTTATCACTTCTACAGGGCAAGTGGGAAGAGCTGGGTAAAGCGCCAGACTTGGCGCATCTAATAGATGTGCCTTTTCTGGGCTGCTGCGGGATGCTACTTTTAGGCTGGAGGGGGGCCAATATCCATTGCTCCTTACCAGCCCCCAGCTGCCTGCTTTAGCAAGGCTGGTTGTCAAAAATGGGGGGGGGACCCCCACACCGTTTTTTTTTTTAAATTATTTAACTATTTTTTAAAAAAAAAAACAGTATGGGTGTTCGGTCAGCCGACCTCGAACAGTAACACGGACTTCCTGGTGAAGTCCATCTTCGGTGTCTGTGTCCGAACATTAGGTGTTCAGTACGGGGACTGATAAGGAATAAAATCATACCTGATGCTTATAAAAGACTATGGAGGTGGTGGGGACTGGTGAGGGCTCAAATGATACGTTTTGCCTATAAAAGTCTATGGAGGTGGTGGGAACTGGTGAGGGATCAATTGTACCTGCTGCCTATAAAAGTCTATGGAGGTGGAAGAGACTGCCGGGAGAAAGTAGCAGAACACAAAACAAAGATAACAGCTTCTAGTGCTAGATTATACAGGATACATGTCATATAATTGCCAGAAATGCAGTTATTCAACTTGTACACAAATAACTTTTTATACTAAAAGTCTCCTGAAACAGTTGACAGACAAAATTATGTCTCCGTGCCAGAACGGAAGAGGATAAATCCTCTTTTTTTTTTTAGACCAAGATTCTCTCTGAAATTCCTCTTACACATCTTTTTGGCCGGTTATCACTCGGTTCTCATGTACTGGCTTCTTCTGGTGAAACAGGCAGGTTTGTTGTCCGTGACTCTTCAAGCTCCATCCCAATAATTTTCAGCGCTTGTTATTCTCACAGCACATAATTATGTAACATCTTATAAAGGTTTTGTCCTCTGGCTCATCCTATACTTGTCCATTTCTAGCTAATTGCTGTTTTCATTTCCTGCCTTGTTGTTACTTGGCGTCTTGTTGCAATTATAGTCCTGTGTTTTATGCTAATAGGAACATAAGAATTGTGCAGTCATCTTACACAATGTTCTCTGACATCTGCTGCCTCCTACAGTATTGTAACCCGCCCAGCCATAACAGAACGCCGTGGGCTGAGTGCGCCAAGGGTGTCGCATCCTGGACGGTTTCACCAGTACGTTCCGGGATCATTGTTCTGTCCAATGTGCTTTGTTTAGGAACACTACTGAAATAAACCTACTGGGCTACTCATCTTAGTCATTGAATTCATGTTCTACTTTCAGTCCTATTGCCGTGGTGTATAACATCCCCCCCGCTCCCCCGGTGTATAACATTCAGCCATACGCCCCCTCAGTATATAACATCCGGTCCCTCTCCCCCGTGTATAACCTTCAACCACCCACCAAGCCGCCTGCCTTTCATAACGTGACAGAACGGCCGGTGGTGCAGAGCAAACTGATACCTGCGCGGTCCTGTAATGGGAGCCACCGGGGTAACAAGTCCTTCCATGACATTTATTCCTTCTAAATCTTCCTCCATCACCTGTGAGTGATATTAATGAGAAGAGTAAGGAACCGCAGCAATTCAGCCACAAAGTGGAGACCCCATAATGTTACAAAGCGGGGGGCCGAGTGATGAGGAGCAGAGAGCAATAAAGTCATCAACGTTCTACTGACTCCATAGCTGCAGAGTCCAGATCTCCTCTGGTATTAACATCAGCACAAATACTGTGCCCCCACCGGCAGCTTCATGGCCGAGCAGCTGCATGCAGCCTTACATCACCAATCACAATGCCAAGCGTCGGATAGAGTGTTGTAAAGTCACTGGACTCTGGAGGAAACGTGTTCTGTGTGGTGACCAATCACATTTTTCTACCTGGTGTTTGGTTAATGCCAGGAGAACGTTACCTACCTGACTGCATTGTGCCCCCTGTACAGTTTGGTAGAGATGGGATAAAACTATGGACTTGTTTTTCAAGGGTTGACCTCCATCCTTCACGTCCAGTGAAGGGAAATCTTGATACATCAGCATACAAGAAATTTGGACAATTGTAGCTTCTACGTTTGTGAGAATAGCTTGGTTAAGGCCCTTTTCGGTTCCCCATGACTGTGCCCAGTGCACAAGGTCCATAAAGGCCGTGATTGGGAGAGTTTGGTGGAAGAACATGACCTGACGGACAAGAACCTTGACGTCAACCCCATCAAACACCTTTGGGATGAATAGAACGGAAATTGCGAACCCAACCTCTCCTCCAACATCAAGATCTGACCTCCCAAATGGTCTTCTGGATGAAAGGGCCAAAATTCCTACATCTTTTAGAAAACCTTAGGAGAGTGTAACTGCAGAGAAGGAACAACTCCATATTAATGTCTATGGGTTCAGAATGGGAGATCATAAAACCTCCTGGAGGTGTAATTTTTAGCTGTCCCAATACGTCTTTCCGTATAGTGCACATTTCTATGTGTACATGGGTTTTTAGAGACATGGCACATCTCAACAACCAGCACAATCCTTGCAGCTATGCTCTGATCTCGCCCAGAAAACTCCTGTAAGTTTGATTGAAAGGAATAAGCGGTACAATCCTTAATGATATGATTCGCAATATGGGATAGACTCAATTTAGATTAATTTAATTAAGATTGTCGTGGTAAGTCTGGTCCATGTAACCACGATGGTGGAGCTGAGGAGCGGGCTGTTGACATCTCTATGGGGTTGTCACTTACACAAATACTCAGACTCTCGTTTCTTTTGTACCAGCAGATGGCAACAATTCTCTCCGGATGATCACATTTTCTTTCCTGTAATATAAAATCACATCTGATATTGACGAGCGAGGAGGACACCACCGAAGCACAAATTAGTTTACAAGACATTCAGGACAAAGGTTGAATAATGACCTGGGTTCACTAGAAATTATGATTTTCTCTTGTAATAAAGTTTAGAAAAACTAGTTTTTATTACATTCGTAGGGTATAAGATATAATAGACTCTCAGGTTACGGAAGTTTCAAGCTACAACACGTCCAATTTACCACCACCGTCGTAAAGCGAAACCATGTTCCGTCTACAATAGACAATACCACAGACCTCGAATTACCTAGATCACCGTAATATCAATATGGCAACTCTATAAATTGAGCACTTCTGGGAATAAGAAAACGAGAGTCGTACTGAAGCTTACTAATTACAAGCAAGCAAGAAAAGCTCAATGTCAGGCAGCAGCTTCTAAAGCAAATATGATTTTATGATATGTAGTAGAGTGAAAAACCTGTGATCCACCTGTACAGTTGCTTTTGTTTGGAAGACCACCTATTGAATATGGCGTTCAGTTTTATAAAATGTATATAGAATAGCAGGAAATGGTTTGAAGGCAAGAGAGTAGATTAATAATTTGGATGGAGTCTCGAAATAAGACCCTGGAAAAATAAGTCTTGCTCACCTTGGAAAAAAATGGTCTTTCTGCTAGTGATCAATTGGGCTCAGTGCCAACACCATCATCTTTGAATGAATAGTAAGTCAAGGTTGCCTTAATTATATAAGACTAAATATGAGCGAGGCAATTGTAAGCTAATAAAATTTCCACAAATTTCCCAAAATTTGGAGAATCTATTTAATTTGAATTTTGGCAATTTATGAGATCCAACCATACCACCGTGGCTCCCCGCCAGTCCTTTGCTGGCTTCCAAATCCCCTCTACGGCATTGATCTCCTTACCAGTGTCAGCCAGGCCTCAACGCACGCTCTTTAGTTATGAAGTCACGGCATGCACCCCTCCCTCCATGAGAACAACATGGGGCAACACACACATATTGTGACTTCAAAATGTGAATAGAAGTCTATCTGGTGCAGAAAACAGAGCTGCTGTTCCCTCACTTCCTCCAGAGGTATGTGATTTGTTCGAGGACGGGGAGAGTGAAGCTAATGCAGATTGGCAGCCGGGATTGCGTGACATAATGTTACGCCATCCCTCGGAGAGCCAGTGCCTATACTGCACCAAAGGGGGTATGTGTTATTATTAAACTCAGGATAAAAGTAAAATAGACCGGTCATAAGGAGCGCAAGTGATGCAGTTCAGCTGGTATTATTAAACTCAGGGATTGAGAAGGTGGACAACCTCTTTCACAGGGACCAGTCTGTGAATGACATTATTATAGATGGAGGTCACAACTGATTTTTTTTGTTTTATTCCCAAGGAGGAACTTACAAACTGGTGCCACAGGGCGGATTCCTGATCACCCGCTCCAATATTTCTCTACTGGGCTACCGGAAAAAGCTGAGTGCGGCGACATAGGGAATAAATGGAGCGATGGCCGAGCATGTGCACTAAGAGCGGAAAAAAGTTCCCCATTGTGCCGATCTTTGCGGGTCCCAACTCCACCGATCAGTAAGTTGCCATCCATCCTGTAGATAGATGATAACTTGCTTTCTCTGGCGATCCCCTTTAAAGTGTTTTTCAATAAAGTATTGATTTTAATGAAACGTTTGATCTAACGGTATGTGACGTTTAGCGAACTTTTCCTGCTATTTCTGATATAGCGGGTTTTTTCCCTGACCCCATATATATTTGCACAATAGTCCCAAGCAAAAAGATTCCCTTTAAACTAAGCAACTACATTTCAATCCCATCCCCCCCCCACAAAAAAAAAATAAAAAAAATAAAAAGCAAAGGTGGATTTAAATGCCATTCTTTATTTTGCACATTCAGCACGTTCTCATATTACATCTAAAGTAATTTTCATACAATGCTGAAAAAAAAACCACTTTTTGGCGGTAATCGCTGTGTCTTAATCCAGATACTATAATGAGAGAGGTCGATTCTTCAAAGCTAATTCCAGTG
Source organism: Dendrobates tinctorius (assembly GCF_039654945.1). NCBI lineage: Eukaryota > Metazoa > Chordata > Amphibia > Anura > Dendrobatidae > Dendrobates > Dendrobates tinctorius. The sequence goes on along the minus strand of NW_027361727.1, from coordinate 18,393,170 downwards.
CTGTTGCGTCCTTTAGGATGCGTTTCACTGCCCATGGGGGGTGACCAGACCTGTTTTTAGCTCAGAATGATCCCTCATAATACCTGATTTCGGCGTACCCCATTCTTTTTCTTATTCACACAAGGACATCAGTAATGTTGCAGTAGTGCAAATATCACTATAATAATACTAAGGCGGCATTTTCTTATGTGGGAGCGTTGCTAATTTACATTTCTGCCTATGCACAGTGTATACACATTTCTGCCTATGCACAGTGCACACAGAAAACTGCCAATTAGTGGCGTTATACAGGATGATGATGCCTTCCTATGTACTGTATTGTGGAGTCAGATAAATCCTAATTCTTAGGTTTCAAGAGGCGTAAGGCCTGATATGCAGAGCGGCTGTGGATACACTGACCCGAAACTCAACAGCCCGATATGTTCAGGTCCGAACATTTGGGAAGCATAAAACTGACCTTCCATTCTACACTATCGGGACTTTTACCACGTCCCAGACTATAGTCCTACCACAAACTACACTTCATTTTCAGTCCTCACAACCCACATACTTATTTTTTTTTTTTCACGTAAAGTATTCAGTGGCGTACCCTTAAAATAATATACCACGGCATACTATATTAATTCTAAAAAAAAAAAAAATAATAATAAAGTTCTCATTTAAATTACATTACATGAATTCCATAACTATAACACAGTTTACGGCAGAATAAAATTAAACATTTCATCATTTACATCTTTAATATTAAATTAAATTACAAAGCTAAGACGGCACATTTTAATAAATCAATGACAATACAATTATTGAAGAAATAAATTACTTGGTAGAATTGCAAATGCTGCTGCTTTGTTATGAACGATTCCAGCTCTGGAAATCTAATAACTGCAAGAGAATAGTTTTCATAGGCTTAGCAATGTACATGGTCGGGGATCTTCGCACCGGTGTCGGTGCACTTACGTACTTCAGTCCAGGCTCATGTACGTTGCACGTGGTCAGGGGTCTTCGCACCGGTGTCGGTGCACTTACGTACTCCAGTCCAGGCTCATGTACATTGCACGTGGTCGGGGGTCTTCGCACCGGTGTCGGTGCACTTACGTACTTCAGTCCAGGCTCATGTACGTTGCACTTGGTCGGGGATCTTCGCACCGGTGTCGGTGCACTTACGTACTTCAGTCCAGACTTAAGTACGTTGCACGTGGTCGGGGGTCTTCGTACCGGTGTCGGCGCACTTACGTACTTCAGTCCAGGCTCATGTACGTTGCACGTGGTCGGGGGTCTTCACACCGGTGTCGGCGCACTTACGTACTTCAGTCCAGGCTCATGTACGTTGCACGTGGTCAGGGGTCTTCGCACCGGTGTCGGCGCACTTACGTACTTCAGTCCAGGCTCATGTACGTTGCACGTGGTCAGGGGTCTTCACACCGGTGTCGGTGCACTTACGTACTTCAGTCCAGGCTCATGTACGTTGCACGTGGTCAGGGGTCTTCACACCGGTGTCGGCGCACTTACGTAATTCAGTCCAGGCTCATGTACGTTGCACGTGGTCAGGGGTCTTCGCACCGGTGTCGGCGCACTTACGTACTTCAGTCCAGGCTCATGTACGTTGCACGTGGTCAGGGGTCTTCACACCGGTGTCGGCGCACTTACGTACTTCAGTCCAGGCTCATGTACGTTGCACGTGGTCAGGGGTCTTCACACCGGTGTCGGCGCACTTACGTACTTCAGTCCAGGCTCATGTACGTTGCACGTGGTCGGGGGTCTTCACACCGGTGTCGGCGCACTTACGTACTTCAGTCCAGGCTCATGTACGTTGCACGTGGTCGGGGGTCTTCACACCGGTGTCGGCGCACTTACGTACTTCAGTCCAGGATCATGCACGTTGCACGTGGTCGGGGGTCTTCACACCGGTGTCGGCGCACTTACGTACTTCAGTCCAGGCTCATGTACGTTGCACGTGGTCAGGGGTCTTCACACCGGTGTCGGCGCACTTACGTACTTCAGTCCAGGCTCATGTACGTTGCACGTGGTCGGGGGTCTTCACACCGGTGTCGGCGCACTTACGTACTTCAGTCCAGGATCATGTACGTTGCACGTGGTCGGGGGTCTTCACACCGGTGTCGGCGCACTTACGTACTTCAGTCCAGGATCATGTACGTTGCACGTGGTCGGGGGTCTTCACACCGGTGTCGGCGCACTTACGTACTTCAGTCCAGGATCATGTACAATGCATTTATCCCTGTCTAGATTTTTTTGAACCCGTAACTCAGTGATTATCTTAGAATGACGGCTGATTGTTATCGTTAAGGGATCTTTTCTTCCATGGGAAAAGTTAGTGCCAGAATTTTTGGTGTCTTCTTCATGTGGTTCATTGTCCTTGGTTGGGGCATTTCCTGTGCGGAAGTCTCTTTTTGGACACAACCTGTAGATTCATACAGCTGTATAGGCTTCAGTCTTTCCACGCCCGTGGGGTTTTGATGTTGGTAGATTCTGGCGGCTGCGCTTAGCAAGCCTTAATCAGATGGGGGGCGTCCTGGGATGTTCTTGTGAGCGACATAGTATAGAGGTTAGAGATGAACGAGACCCATCCTCGGCGGAACGCCCGGTCGATTGTCTGCAAACATAAAAAAATATATATATAAAGCTTAGGAATGTGCTGATTGTATCATCGGCTCGTTGGGTACATAGGTCAAAGTTTCTGTTATGATAAAGTGACAACTATGTCACATGAAATATATATTTTTTTATATATGTGTCTAGGGATTTATAGGATAAATACAATTATTAGGAAAAAATGTATAAAATTTGATCTCAAGATATATGGCATGAATGCGCTGTTGTGGCTTTCTTGAAAAAAAAATAGTTCTGTTGTGACAGGGGGAATGTTACTGTATTATACAAACCCTTCACTTTTTTTCAAAGAGAAGAATATACAAGTTAAAGGGGATTTGGCATCAGGTCAAAAGTGGCCAGTTTTTCCACTTAGTTTATTTCTACTGTTTAACTGAGTTTTCCATTTTTATTTTTTTTTTTAAATCCGCCATATGGTTCCAGAGATATGAACCTTTGTATTTAGTGCAAATTTTTATGGCGTTTGCAAAGGGGTGTGTCTCACGAGTTAATAACGCGGAGCAGACTAAAGACACACCCCCAGACGATCCTGTGAGCCACGCCCCCGAGGTGAATACCGTAAAAATAGGCACTAAATAAAAAGGCCTGTAGCTCTTGAACCCTGGGGAAAATTTAATAAAAGCAAAAAACACAATTCTCAAGGGAGCAGCGAGAATTAAATAGGAGAACAATCGGAACACTTTTGATATGGTGACCTGTCCTCATTGAAGTGTTACTCCCATCTTCAGATGTTGTGAAAAGGTGGTGAGCACTGATGTCACCTATTGTGTATGGCGGATGCTGTGTAATCTACTGTATATAGAGGTGTTACCAGTCATTATACAGGAGGAGGTGAGCTGTGACATCACCTATTGTATATGGTGGATCCTGTGTTATCTACTGTATATAGAAGTATTATCAGTCATTGTACAGGAGGAGGAGGTGAGCTGTGACATCACCTATTGTGAATGGGGGATCCTGTGTTATCTACTGTATATAGAGATGTTATCAGTCATTGTACAGGAGGAGGTGAGCTGTGCCATCACCTATTGTGAATGGTGGATCCCGTGCCACATACTGCATATAGAAATGTTACTTTTCATTGTAATTCTGTCTGTTATAATTACCATAAATGTCTTCTCTACAGACATTTGTTGGAGTTCTGATTATTTTTAAATGTTCGGAGTGATGTGAATAATTGGAAAAAAAAAGTTATATATATATATTTTTTTAAATACATTGAACATAAATACCTGAATAGAACAACAGGCCATTTTCTGATGACACATTCTATTTAAACACAGCCTTGGACATATGAGGAGGAGTGCCATCATGAGGAGAGCATAGTGTTTGGGGTGAGGAGCTTTCAGCTCTGATATTCCACCATTGTGACAGATGGGGGAGAACCTCAAGGCCGTGTTCACACTACATTAATGCAGTGTGTCCGGGGGCGTGGGGGGCTACCGACAATAACTTGCAGAGACGACATCTATTTGATCACGAGGCTGAAATGTTTGATCTAAATACGTGTGGGCGAAATGAGACAAGTCCCTGTTAATGTTTCATTAGTTAATAGGACAAAGTACAAATTGAGTTAATAAAAATCAATTTTATTTGAGCTCAAGGGTCATCGAGCTTCTCCCAGATAGGTGGCAACGAGCTCAGAGGTCAAAGATGAATTCTCATCAATTCGACCAACTAACGTAGGAAATAGATTCCATGGAAGAGGATATCATAAAAAATGCTGACGTGAAATAGTCATAAACCGCAAGTAATGTGCCACATATACATGGCATAGTTTAGATAAATGTATACTTTTACTTGAAAGCCTTCTGTAGGGGAGGAATAAATGTGCTATTGTCTCCCAGATGTCTGGAAACTTTGCCCTTTTCACTACAAACTTACTTTCAAAGCCAGCTCTATGTACACTGCATATATTGAGCGGGTTCAGGAGCTGAGCCCGCTTCATACATTGCAGGTACAGGCTGTGCTGTGCAGTCGGCACCTGAGTTTAACGACTGCAACAAGAGCTATCTCCGAGTACAACAGTATAACCCCTTAGATGAAGTTGTAATTTTTGACTGCAGCATTTAGGAGGCCGGAAATGAGGGGGGTCTCTCTTCCAACGTCCATCCCTTCCCCCCAATGAGATTGTGAGTTGCTGATGGCATTGTTACAACAGCAAGACGCCTACTAATACCATCCGTCTTTGCCATGAGATTAATAATTTTACAATACATTGAAATCGCAGTGTATTATTCCAGTAATCACAAGTGGAAGACCCCAAGGGGGGACTACAAAAGAAAAAAAAGAAAAAGAAAAATATATATAAAAAAAAAATACAGAAACATATATAAAAGTTCAAACAATCCCCCTTTAGTATTGTATTTTTACATATGTTTCTGTAAATAAAATCTAAAAATAATATTAGTGTGTGTAAGTATGCACACTAATAAAATATAATATTTGTCCCGTACGGTGAACCCCAACAAGAAAACAAAATCTAAATGACAGAATTGCTGTTTTTTAGTCACTTTGCCGCCTAAAAAAAGTAATAAAAAGAGATTGAAAGTCATATTTATTGTGTTTTGCTTATATAGCGATATCTTAGCATCACTCTCCCCATTGGGCCTTACAATCTAGATTCCCTATCAGGATGTCTTTTGAGTGTTGGAGGAAACCTATGCAAACTCCTTGTCCTTGGAGGGATTTGAACCCAGGACCCCAGCGCTGCAAGGCTGCAGTGCTAACCACTGAGCCAACACTACTGAAAAAAATACAAAGCTATAGCTTTTTGATAGCAAGAAGGACAAATTGAAAGAGAAGTGGCGCTCACTGGGGACTCTGTCACTCTACAGCCTTGCTGAACCCAGATCCGATGTTGCTTAATTTGCACCTATACCGTTTGCCTGCAGCCGAAGTTGAGTGTCCTTTTGGCGCTCAGCCTATATGTCTATATGCAACCTCCAGTAGTCAAGCACAAAAAAAATAAGGGAAAAGTGCAAAACATAACTTTAAGACGCAGTCAAATGGCTGTATAAATCAGAGATCGGGCTGTAATGCCCGAACTGGCCGGCGGCTCTACTGACTTGAGCGTCACAGCTGCATATAGTCCAAGCATTGCAGTCCGATCTCAGTCCGATTTATATGGTCAACTGCGCCCCTTAGTCTGATTAATATTTTTTCCCATATATCAGAGTGGTGACAACCTCTTACCTTTTTGTACTGTTTCATCTTTTTGCTCTTCTGCCTCTGTCCTTCATTTTCTGTTTCCTTATGGCTCTCATCGTCATCTGACAACCTCCTCCCTTCAGATGAACTAGGTCTTTCCGTTTCTTCGATCGAATCAAAAGTATCTTCTTCCACTTGCGTCGCCTCTTCTGTTGGACATGTCGGGAGTTCTACTTCTGCCGGTCGTGACTTGGGTAACCGTAGACTCTTAGAACTCCACTTCTTCCTGCAGTAATGAAGTTTTGGTGCATCGGTGATCAGAGGAATTTCCAAAGAGAAGCTGTTATTGTCCTTAATTCCTAAGGCTTCATTTTGGCCTTGGTGGTCATCTTGAAATTCTGTATCATCAAGACGGTCATAAAATCCAGAAGGGTCCAGAAATGTTGCGGGTTTCGGAGACCTTGGGATTCGGAGAGAATAGGCTCTTCTGAATTTATTCGAGGACATTGTTTCTCCCGGAAATGTTTTAGATTAATTTTTTTTTTTTTTAAAGACAAGAATCACAAGTTCTGATTCTAATAAATGTTAAATTAAAAGCTAAGCGTGCGCATTTCTTTTGACTGGTTGGTTGTCTTCACAGTCAGTCCTTGTGTTAATTTCTTGATGCGTAGTCTTTGTTACCTTCACCTTTCAGTAGATTCTGTCTCGCTTCCTTGTGTGTTCTGTTCGTGAAGCGTCCAAAGATATAATGAAATGATCCTCCTACCTTTCAAGGTACATTTCTATCAGAAAGTTTCTCTTTGTTGAAGACAAGTGGCTTTTCTTCCTAGACCGTAAAGAGTTAGTTGGAAGTGACTGCTTCCTCTAAATACTTTTCTGGCCAGCCTTCTGATTATTCGCCTCGCAGGAATGTTTTATGAGTCACAACTTTGCATGCTGGAGCCTGTGTGTGAAGTGATCATTGCCACATCTCACTGTTCCCTGGACTACGGTTATCAAACGCTGATATTGACGGTCAAAGGTTGCCAGTGCCTGGAACTTGGAACAGCAGGCATTAAGGGACCAGAAGAAAGGTCAACACATACTCCATCTTGGACCTCACAAATAAGAAAAAAACTACAAACGAAGCATAGCTTGTCTTTCCCAGATATTCCAGGTCCAGTTTGTATAAAATGTCTTCTCAGACAACAAAGATCATAAAGATGCCACCATAGGTTCCTACAAATCAATCACGCTTCCTTTCTAGATTGACATTGGCCCTGCAGGTATACCATCTCATTGCTGAGCTTCAGAAACACCCGAGAAAAGCTATGGCCTACCATACATTTCCTTTACGTCAATGTGGACTTGGTCCACGTTGGAGTCATTTTTAGGGTTGGAAGTGAACCATTCCTATTTAGTTGGTTTTCAATCGGCTAGGTTCATACATGCGTGCCAGTGTTACCATCTGAGAGAAACAGATCAATTTTTTTGTTTTAGGTGTCATCTTAGTAGCATCCGATTTTTTTTTATCCATTGACTCTTAACTATGGATCAGTTAAAAACGGATAAAGCTCAGATGGAACTCTGAACTTCAAAGACTGTCTTTCCAGTTCCATCCGTATAGCCTTTATTGGTCAAGTCTGATCCGATCAGCTGTTATTACAATTATTATTCTATGAGTCTATATGAAACAGGCTTCCACGAGAGGTTGTGAGTACTATTTCAATGGAAGTCTTTAAACAGAGCCTGGACAGACATCTGTCTGAGAAGGTTTAGTGAATCCTTCATTGAGTCGGGGGTTGGACACGATGACACTGGAGGTCCCTTCCAACTCTAACATTCTAGGATTCTATAATTCTATGATTAGCTCCGGTGGATGCTGGATATAAACACTTTAAACTGAGTTCTTTTCAATGTGTAGCAGCTGCTGCCGGGCGCTGCAGAACACTCCCACTGATCAGTGATATTCGTTGTTCTGCAGCATACGGCGGCACCTGCTACACATTGAATGGAGCTGCTCTTTGCAGTGTTCAGACGGTATACATCAGACCACCACCGGAGCTTGTAATAGCTGATCTCACATGGATCTCCAACATCTCACCACGGGTTCACGCAATTTTCCATTTTTGCATTGAGTCTTCCTTTATGATCAAATTATAATCTGCAATGTGTACAATATATTCTCCCTGCTACAATAATAAAGACAATTAGTGTCCGTATATACTAACAAATATAGAAAAGTCTATTATGTGTGGACTTTTGCGCACTGCCTTCTGTTTTATTATAAGAAAGGATTTGATTCCGGGGATTTTTGCATTACTCAGCACATGATACTTTAAGAAGTCTTTTTTCGCCTGATACACGTCACAAGTATTTCGATCTGCAATTAACGTAAATTATTCAGACGTGTATGAGAGTGTGATGACAAGTCTGACGCTTTACATTCCAGGTGGATGAGAAATATCAACCTCGCCCAATCTTTTAGGATCTTCCATAAGGGTTGCACCATGTTGCACATCAAGTAATACGGTTATACGAAACTATCTAAGCTGATTTTCTATGTTGGAGAGATAAATAATTATAGGTGATCATACCTTGTGACTTATTACACTTAAAAGGGTTGACTTTAACATTGATGACCTGTTCTTAGGATAGGTCATCAATGTCTGATCGGTGGGGGTGTGATACCTGGCACCCCCGATGATCAGCTGTTCCTGGTGTTTGTGGTGGACAGAAGTTCTCAGTTGCGGAGCTGCACAACAGAACTCCGTCAACGGAATGGTGGCCACGGTCGGGTACTACACATCCACACCCTATTGATTTGAATAGGGTGAGTATCTCTAGTGCCCGACTGCAGCCACTACGCAGTCGATGGAGCTGTGCAGCTCTGCAACTGAGCAGGTCTCGGCCACTGGGGACACTGGGAACAGCTGAACTGTGGTGGTGCCGGGTGTTGCACCCACACCGATCAGACATTGTGAACTGTGGTGGTGCTGGGTGTTGCACCCACACCGATCAGACATTGATGACCTATCCAAAGGATAGGCCGTCAGTGTTAAAGTTCTGGATAACCCCTTTGAGAAAAGCATCTCAACCATGGTTTCATTGCTCATATATTGTGTTTTTCGTAACTCTTGAAATGCCTGATTTAGTAAAGATGTAAATGCCTTTACCAAATCACTTAGAGTGGACAGTATGAGAGCGTTTATGGACACATCCCCAGCTGGTAACACCCATTTGTGAATTAATTCATGCATTTCTTGGAGGACTAAAAGCAGAACATCACAATATCCACAGCCAATAATTTACGGGGCTGATGTGTTCCAGTTCCAGCCACTGACGAGGTAGTTATCAGCAGGTCGATTTGTGTGGCGGGTGTCAGATAGGCCCTAAATTGTTGAAGGGTTTGTGCACTGTCAAGAAAGTAGACCCCAAAATGCTCTAAAATACCAAATTGAGCAGTTAATCACCTTCTCAAGGTCCATCACCGGCGTCCTGCCGCTGCTTTAGCTTCGGGGCTTTGGTGTTCCGTCATCAACGTGCATCACCACAGTAGCTAATTACGGAGCTTAGCTGCTTGTGTTGACTACCTGAGCTCAGTGATTGGCAAAATAGGTGATGTGGCGTCACGGCTGCAGCCAAAACACCGAGATCAGAGCAGCGGCGGAGAGTCGGCACTGGACCCAAGGAGAGTGAGCACCTGCTTGGTTTGTTATTATAGGCATTTTAGAGCGTTTGGGTTCCACTTTCCTGAAGGTGGTAAACCCCTTTAAGTTCTGATCAACCACTTTTAATTGTCATTTGTAAGTTACAATCCTATACTAGAGCCTTCAGAACTCATGTCGTTACGGAAGCAGTTATGCATGAGTATACTGTCAAGAAATTTACGTCCCTAGTAAAATGGAAGCTAGTACCACAAGTAATAATCCTCCGCATACAGTGCATCCTTTTACTACAGCACATAGGATCCTTTATCAAAGAACATATTAAAATAGTGATACGACTTATTCACCAAGACGGTCAATGACGTGTGCCAAGACTGCGCCGGTGTGACGGCCATGAGTGAGTAACTTTCACTGCTGCTTACTTAGTGTCTATTGGGATCAGGAAAATAGTGTCTGGTTGTAATTGGCCGACTACTTACCATATTTATCATTATTTTAAATGCATTTATTATTAATAGGACAAGTTAAGTACTAGCAAAATCTTAAAGGGGCAAATTGATTGCGTATCACTACCATCGCTAGAACAGTGGTAGTCTCGGAAAAGAAAGCGTTGTACCATCTTGTCTCCTGTCGGCTGCACTTTGCTCGTTCTAGAGGGCTCATTTTAGTCAAAGGGCAGATTGTTCAATTTCTGGAGAAAGTTGGGCCAAAATGCGTGATGGAAGCGGCATGGTGCTTTCCTAGCACAATATGTCTTTCCTGAGAGCATTCGCAGCCGTTGTGATCTAGAATTTGGCAGGAGGACCTAGTGAAAGGTCATCAACACCTCTTCTGAGACAACCACTGTAACATAATGGCGTACTACCCAATGGTGAAAGACTACGCCGCTGCCCATAACTCAAGGAGGACTGGAACCAAATGGTTGCGCTCTTTGCGTTGTATGAAGCCGACTCGCATCCGCCTGTAACTGCCGTGATTGGAGTTAGCTCCGATCTCCCATCTTAGGCCTGGTTCACATTTCCGTTTTTTGACGTCAGTTAAAATCCACCACTTTTTGAAAAAAAACGGATCCGCCCTTTTTTTGGCGGATCCGTTATTTTTCCCCCATAGACTTACATTAGCGGCGGATTTTGACTGACGGTCGTCCGTCTCACCCATTTTTTGACGGATCCGTCAGAATTTTAGCGGCTCCCGGGCGGAGGAGACGGACTCTGAAACGTTTTTTCAGAGCAGCGGGCCGCTATTTTGTATTGCGCATGCCCGGAAGATTTGCTCTGGCATGGATTTTAACCCTGCTGGCATGGATTTTAACCCTGAATAGCGTTCTCTCTCTCTCCCTCCCCCTCCCCCTCTCTCTCGTTTTTCCAGCGGATCCGTATACATAACGGATCCAGTGTAATCAGTTTGGTCCATGACGGAGACGGATCCGATTTCTAACCGCCTGGCGGATTTTGACTGACCTTGAAAGACGGAAATGTTCAACAGGCCTTAGATGGGGTGGTGAGCAGTGACTATGGACTCTAGGTGGTTAGACTGAGGTGTTGGATCTTGGTCTCCACCACAATGTGATTTTGGAAACCTGATTTTCTTTTTTTCCTTATGGCGGCCCATTTCGGACCTTTGCTATGGGACCTTCCATGTACATCTATGCATTATCAGATCCTAATAATGCATTGATACAGGAATTGTTCTTGTGTCGAGTAGGGGAGGACGATATCACGTTGAACGGGCTACGCTGCCATAAATGAGAAGCCTTTCGTGTTCCAAAATGGTCCCAAAGCATTTTGGTGCCTTTCTCAAGATAAAACAAATATATTCTTATATCTAAATATTCCTATTATCCAGGCATAAGTAGGGAAGTCTGCCATTCAGAGATCCAAGAAGGGTGGAGCAGATGGAGAACAACCACTGTGTGTCACTAAAAAAAATAGTCTGGTTTGATTTTTTTTATTATTGACTTAACAGAAGAGGAAACCACAAGCTCAAGCGATGATACAACAGTGTGACAGATCGTCATTACCAAGAATCACAAGTGTGAAGCCGCACGGTCAGGTGATTATTACACTCACGCTATCGCATGATGACTGTGAAAAAATGTGACATTTATTCCAAATTTAGATAAAATCTAACATTTTCCAACCAAGGAACCTAGTCATTAATTAAAATACTTCTTTCTGTATTCCCTTCATTTGGATATGGTCAGCGGCACAGATAAGTCCCAACCAATTTCCTTTGGTGTTTTATGTGAAATGATGTCCAATTTGCCTTTATGTCTCTGTTATTATTGTGTTGTTCCAATACACACAAAGGAAATAAACATGTGTATAACAAAACGTGTTCTTGCAATAATTTTCCAAGAGAAATACTTCATTCTCTGGAACAATTTTAAGGGTGCCAACACTTTCAGTCATGACGGTATCTTATCACAGAAATGTGATTCTTTCTCCACTTATGAGCCACTTCTTACTCCTACCTCCTAAACTCATCATTCACACTGAAAAAAAAGCACAATTTGTCTTGGTCAAAGAAAGACAACTGCCAGTACAGTGAGGTGTCAGGTTACACCTCCTATTATATTCTATGGGGAGGGGAGAGGAGGAGTGATGAGCACTCAGTACAGTGAGGTGTCATGTTACACCTCCTATTATATTTTATGGAAAGGGAAGAGGAGGAGTGATGAGCACTCAGCAAAGGGAGGTGTCAGGTTACACCTCCTATTATATTTTGTACAGCGGGGAGGGGAGAGGAGGAGTGAAAAGCACTCTGCACAGTGACATGTCAGGTTACACCTTCCAGTATATTCAATGGGGAGAGGAGCAATGATGAGCACTCAGTACAGTGAGGTGTCATGTTACCCCTCCTATTATATTTTATAGAAAGGGAAGAGGAGGAGTGATGAGCACTCAGCAAAGGGAGGTGTCAGGTTACACCTGCTATAATTTTCTATAGAAAGGAGAGAGGGAAGGAGGAGTGATGGGGGTTCATCAGGATATACCTCCTATTATATAATATAGAGATAGGAGGAGAGTGAAAAAGTGATAAGCAATCAGCATAGTGAGGAGTCAGGTTACACCTTTTTTTTTTAAAGAGGGAAGGAGAGAGAAAGAGTGATGATCAATCAGCACAGTGAGATGTCAGCTTTCTCCTATTATATTCTATAGATACCGTGTTTCCCCGAAAGTAAGACAGGGTGGGGGTTACGGGGGGGTCCTTCAATGTAAGGCCTCCCCCGAATGTAAGGCAGGGTTGGGGGCCCTTACCGTTGGGCCGCCGCTGTCCCCCATTGGGTCCCCAGGCTCCAGAGGTGTCCTCAGGTGCAGCTGGGCGGGTCCAGCGCTCATGGGGTTAACTCGCCGTGTTAACCCCGCAATCCGCCCAGCTCAACAGCTCATTGGCCGCCCCTGTTCCCCACGTCACCGCCGGCCCCCGGCTCGAGCACTGATTGGTCCAGCAGCTCGGGCTGTAATTGGCCGCCCCAGCCCCACGTCACCGCTGTTTCCCTGCTGATTGGCACAGCGTTCCCTGCAGCACAGGCCTTCCGCACCCACAGCCGCACCGCAGAGGAAAACGTCCAGCATTTAAAAACCAAGTAGGGAAACATGTACTGTATAGGGTATGGGGCTGTGTGCAGTGGGATACGGCACTGTTATGGGGTGTGGGGCTGTGTGCAGTGGGATACGGCACTGTTATGGGGTGTGGGGCTGTGTGCAGTGGGATACGGCACTGTTATGGGGTGTGGGGCTGTGTGCAGTGGGATACGGCACTGTTATGGGGTGTGGGGCTGTGTGCAGTGGGATACGGCAGTTATGGGGTGTGGGGCTGTGTGCAGTGGGATACGGCACTGTTATGGGGTATAACAGCATGTTAATAAATGTTAATTTATTGGTTAAAAAGAAATTGTCATTTTTTTTGGCTAATGTAAGACCTCCCCCGAAAGTAAGACAGGGTGGGACTTTTTGGGGTAAAATTAATGTAAGACAGGGTCTTACTTTCGGGGAAACACGGTAGTAGAGGGGGAGGAGTGATGAGCACTCAGCACAGTGAGGTGTCAGCTTATACCTCCTATTATATTTTATAGCAAGGGGGATGAGGAGTGATGATGATTCAGCACAATGAGGTGTCAGGTTACACTGCCTATTTTATTATATAGAGAGGGGAGAGGAAGAGTGATAATCACACAACACAATGAGGTGTCATGTTAGACCTAATATATTTTATAGAGAGGCGATCAGAAAGGAGGAATGATGAGCACTCAGCAAAGTTAGGTGTCAAGTTACACTTCCTATTTTATTTGATAGAGAGGCAAGGAGTAATGAGCACTTAGCATAGTGAGATGTCAGTTCACATGTTCTATTACATTTGATAGGGAGGCAAGGAGAGTGGAGGAGTGATGAGTTCCTATTATATTTTGTAAAGAGGGGAGGGGGATGAGGAGTTATTATCAGTCAGCATAGTGAGATTTCAGATTATACCTCCTATTGCATTTTATAGAGAGGTGAGGAGGGAGGAGGAGTGATGAGCACTCACTGGGAGACCAGGCAGACATAGGCAGAATGAGCTGCAGCTTCTAGCAAATTTATCTCCCCCCAATAACTGGATTCACAGCCACACAGTCAGGTACAGACTGGGGCTGAAATTCAGTCCTGGCATTTGAAATCACACAGGCCCATGTTGTCCCTGTCCCCATGAACCAGATGGAGATATATTACTAATATTACCCTGAATGGAGGAAAGGAAGGAAGATTTTCTACAAGACCAAAATTTCTAATGATACCCGTGGCCTGCTGGGGTAAGTGACGGAGTCACCGACTTTGTGCTCCATCACAACTCTTAACAGTATGGGTGTCTTGAGAGCACAGATTCTGTTAACAATGTAGCAGACAAGGCAGCCCATGACGATACAGGCCCTTCTGGCATTTGCCAGAATTGCTAGATGGCCAGTCCGGCCCTGTCCTGGATGGAGGAAAGGAAGATTTACTACAAGACCAATATTTCTAATGATACCCGTGGCCTGCTGGGGTTACAGGCCCTTCTGGCATTTGCTAGAATTGCCAGATGGCCAGTCCGGCCCTGTCAGTATTGCTGTATAATATCCTCCATGCTGCTGTTTTCTACAGAGAAGAGCAGAATCCATCTTTATCTATGCTAAGTGTATCAGAGAGATCATAGCATCTAGTCTCGACTCATTAGCTCAGAGTCAACTGAAAATTAGTTCTAGAGCTAGCATAGGTGAAAATTGATGAAATATGCAGATTACAAGTCACAATATGTCGAGCAGTAGTGTTACGCCTCACGTACACACAACAGCTTATTCTGAAAAATCACCTGAAACAACAAGTACTCATTAAGCCTTCTATATAAATTCCATGTAGCCTTCTATAGTAAAGTACTGTGCAAGATAAGACAAATATGTAAAAAAATACCTTTCTGTACCAGATTAGAACTAAGGTCTATTCGTACATATTATTGACCTAAGGATAGTTGGGTCAATTCATGTTGAGTATATTCTTGGGCCTCTTGATACAATCTCATACATCCAGTAGGGTTTACTTTACATTGTTTTGAAGGTCATATACATATTTAATTCTTCATATACACGTCATTGCTGTGGATGATAGTGATACCTTGTTCCGGCACACATTGTACTATGTGTTAACAATAACATCAAATTTCGGAATTTATTTTGACCCTTTACTGGCAAGCCAAAAATATTTCAGAGATCTTCTATTCCCATGGTTTAAATAAATATTTGGAAATTAAGGGTTAAGTCTCACTAGTAAAACACCCGTTAGTTACGGTTATCTACGTCCAATAGGAAAATCTATTTGCTTGCAGAGGTGGCTCTGTTTGTGGGATCCCTATTGGTCAGGTTACCAGTTACCGTATATCTACACTACGGTACAATGCACTCATCAGGTTTGACGTCTTTGCAAAAATACCCACAGAATATACAGTACGAAACCACTTTACGAAGTACCTCGCAATACTCTGATGACTTGTAGTCACAACTTGGGCAAAGGTTTCATTGATATTTGTTAAAGTGATCAAAATATTGTGCGGCTTTCAATTAGATAAACACATTTATTGCTCATTTTATACAGATATGGCATCTGTCTAGAGAAGTGGCACTGACCCAGGCCATTGACAATGGAGAGGTGGTCAGACTCCACGTATCATGCCCCTATGCTTGAAATCAATCCGGGTCCTATTGTTGAGTGTTGCATACTGCAGGCTCACCAGGTGAGATGGATCCCTTAAGTCCAGGGTCTGGGTGGGCACATGTGCATCGGTGCAGCACCTAGGTGGAGTATGCGGAACATGGACAGCTGAGGGACTGGAAACTACATGTAGACGGGTGGAATTTTGGAAACTGCAGGCAAGTGGGAAACATCCAGGAGAGCACAGATAAGCCGGTGGACATGTAGAAAGTAAATAAGAAGTTTTAATAATGTCCTGAAAAACACTAGTGGAGAGGAGACATTCTGGAAGCCACAGGTGGACACATAGAAGGTGAACTGAAAGTGTTAATAAAATCCGGAAAACAAAGACAAGCAGGAGGGATGCTGGAAACCGCAGGCAGGCGGGAGATGTCCAGGAGACGGCAGGCAATCAGGCGGGATGCTGGAAATGGCAGGTAAGCAGGAAATGTACAGGAGACTGATGGCAAGAATGCGGGATGCTGGAAACAGCTGACAAGTGGAAAATATTCAGAAGAGCACAGGAAAGCAGGTGGAGATATAGAAGGCAAACTAAAAGTTTTAGTAAAGTCCTGGAAACCGCAAACAGACAGGTGACATGCTGGAAGTTGCAGGCGAACAAATAGAAGACAAACTAAAAGTCTTAATAAAATCCTGAAAACCACAGACAAGCAGGAGGGATGCTGGAAACTGCAGGCAGGTGAGAGAGGTCCAGAAGACCCCAGGCACGCAGGAGGGAAATGTACGCGAGACCACAGGCAAGCATGTGGGATGCTGTAAACTGCTGGCAGATGGGAGGCATCCAAGAGACCACAGACCAGCTGGCAAGTTGCTGGAAACTGCTGGCAGGTGGGAGATCTACCAAAGATCATAGGCAGATTGAAAAGTTCCTGAAGACCTTAGATAGATTGCAAAGTTACTGAAGAACACAGGCAGACTGGAGATTTAAGGACTGGTACCCGAAGGCAGACAGAATGCGTCATGCAGAAGAAGACAGGTAACAGACAAAACTCCTGAGTAACAAGGTCAAAATACCATGGAAGCCGCAGGTGGCTAGGAGACATCCTGGAATATGCGGACATGCAGCAGAGTTACTAGACTGCCAGGAATAGGTTACAGACTGTACTTTGGAGTAACTAGAAAATCTGAGAACCATGGAAGCTGCAGGCAGATAGGAGAAGCCCTCCACTGACAGGTAGCAAGGTTACTGCAAACTGAAGACAAGTAGCTCATAGATGGGAAACCATGGACAACCAGGAGACATCCTGATGACTGTGGACAGAAGCTGTGCACATAAAACAAACAAAGATGCTAGAAAGTCTAAATACAATTCCAAGATACAATTTTGAGTTCTGGGAGGCCTTGTATAAGCCCAGGAGGAAATACAACACATGGGAGCACGCCGGGCTACTTACAAAGCCCAGAGTAGAGCACCAGAAAATCTAACGGACCAGCGCATGTGCGTAACATTGTGAGGCACAACTACACCACATTTATGACCTATTCCATAAGTGTACAAAATGGAAATACCCCCTCAATAAGTCATAGCTTACATGCCTTCAATATGACTCCAATTTACTGCTGGAGATCAGCTACGACAGGATTCAGAAGCAACCTAATGGCCATGGAGTCTATGATGTCCTCAGTCCCCCAAACTGCAACTTTTTCAATCACTCTGTTGGCTGGAAAGTAGTAAGCGCATGTCCAGATCAATCACAAAGTGTCAGAGTGACCAGTGTTTCCCCCCACTACCAAGGTCAAAGCTTGTGGAAATTTTTTGGAGCAATCGGTACAGAGAAAAGGGAATCATTTGGGCTTTTATAACTGTTATATGTTATTCACACTTATGCCGGCATAGGTTTTCTAGAGTTTCGTGCTTCGTGAAAGGGACGAATACAGCAGGATCATCACTTCCAGAACGCCTTGTTCTTCTTTACATGGAAGATTACGAGTAAAATAAAAGATGTTCTTCTTCAAATAGTTATCTATAAATCAGTGTAGCCAGAACATAGAGTAAAGCCGTCAACAAATATTTATTCTAGAATACTCACAAAAAGAGCATAGGATAGTCACCACATCTATATAAAGCCTTGATTGACCATAACGTCTTGGTCAATCAAGAGTTTCGCTCTTATGGCTTCTTCAAGGGGTTTGTTATATAATGGTATTTTAAAAAGGGATCTACTGAGAACAAATGCCAAGTATAAAACCGTTTTCTCACATGTATCTTGATGGATGCTGCCGGATTAAAAGATCTGCTTGAACAATTCATTAATGCGAAAGCTGATGGTATGTGAACATTTTATGACACCATTCAGACTGATAGTGTTGAGCATAGCTAATCTTGCTTTTTTCAGCCTATTGAATAGTACTCTGGTGAGTGAAAATTCACACAGCCTCTACATGTGTAACATTTTGGGACTTTATTTTTTCGGACTTTTTTGTTTGTTTGTTTTAGCTCTTTTATATTGTTCTTTGATTATTTACAATCAAACTTTTTATTTTTGTAGTTCAAGAAAGAGCCAAGATGGCTTCAATAAATGTGCATGGATGAACATAGTAAGGAGGATGAATAACACCTAGAAAAATTGCTGGGCAGTTTCCATTTCTCCGGCTGAAAGACAAGAAAGCGTGAGAGCATAATGGATGGATTCCTGCAGCCCTTAAGTTTAACATTTGCATATTTACCTTAAGAAATGGATCTTGGAAATGGATATTGTTTGAAAAAAAAAAAATGCTAAAAAATATTGCAAAAATCTCTTTGAGCGTTTTGAAATAGAAAAACAATTGATTAAGTCACTCGGGAATCTTGTTAGCAGATTTCACAATACAAACTGCAAATATTATCAACTAGATCTATCGGACCTTCCCAAAACGGCTGTAAAAAAAAATCCCATTTTAAAATTTTCATGTCCGACATTAAAAAAAAATATTGTATGTGTCCGGTTTTAGCTGTACTCATAAATTGCCCAGCTTCTGGTATGGATTGTAGAAGTAAGTATACCAGCCTCATCAGGACTGAGCTACGTATTTATAAATGTATACAGGTACAGTATTGTGAAATTGGGTAAAAAAAAAAAAAATCTTTTATGATAGATTATGCAAGACAAAGGGATTGGATGGGAAAACCCGGATCGAACATTGAACTGATGGCTAAAAATACTCAAAAAATAGAAGAATGTGGCAATAAAATCAGTTTACCGTGAAGACCTAAACTAATCCACCAGATCATTCCTATCCTTTAGAATACATGATAAGATATTTCCGGTAGAGCGTGAAACCGCAGAAAGATAGGGACCGCTCACAAAGCTCGTGATTCACAAGTCATGTGCTGAGCTAATGAATAAAATTCAGGAAAATTCAAATTCAATGGTGTAAATCAATCAGACGTGGTGGAAAGACAAGTGCTCTTGAGGAACCCCAAGATTTATGTCAGTTTATGTGCATAAAATATATCGGATATGAAGTAGTGATGAGTGCCATTTTGATATAGTAGTAGTGGTTATTTCCCAGATATTTAGAAAACATTTTCAGGGTGGGCCATTTATAAAGTTGGATCAAAAATGGCCGACTTCAAAATGGCCGCCATGGTCTCCACCCACCTTGAAAAGTTTTCCCCCTCCCATATACTAATCAACTTCCTGTTTGTGGCAGATATCACCAACCATTCCCATTTTATTTAGGTGTATCCATATAAATGGCCCACCCTGTACAATTAATTGACAAACCACATTACAGCAAAAAGTATATATTTGAACACAAGTTAACTTAATTCAATCGGAGACGCATGGATTCATACAAAGCATTGAAACGGTAACTGAACGCTCATATAATCTTTCCAAACAAGCTGCCCTGTGGTTTGCATGAGGGATAGCCCCATTTCGCCCATTATAGGACTTGTATCCTGCATTCTCACCAGCTTTTCCATCTACAGTCTTCACCTTTTTTTTATTTGCAATTGACTCTGAGCTAGTTGGGAGGTGACTAGTTGCTATAATGTCTTCCATGCACAGAGAGAGCGATTAATGCTCTTTATTACTTTTTTTAGCACACAAACATAAGGAAAATTAGTATTGAGGACAAGTTACAGTAGCACTAAGCTGCATAGATGTGACTCATGCTTTGAAGTGAGGTAAAGTACTTGTGAGAAAGCTCAGTGCTATTTTTCAGTGTCTCCCTCTGCTTGTTTCCTCACTCCGCTCCTCTCCCACTTCCTCCCCTCTCTATAGAGTGTAATAGGAATTGTAATCTGAGTAAGTCGGATTTGAGTTTTTTTCTTCTGAGTGAGTGATGTGTTCAGAGGGCAGGGAAGAGGAGAAGAAGCAGGGAAGAAAACAGAATTCTCTGATAGGATACATTACAAAGTTTCATATATTTGCCTGTCCTATAGAGTTATACAAAGTTTGTTGAAAATGCAGTTCCGATTTCCCCTCTGAAATGGTGTTAGGCTCACCGGGAGAGGTGGATCCTACAAGCCTCAGGGTCCAGGTGACCACATGGACCTTGGGCGATGATGTGTTAAGCAGGAAGGAACATAGGAAGCGAGGACTTGACACACTCAGGAATCTCAAGAGAAGGACAGATGAAGAGAAACTCAGCAGGGATGGAAGCAGGGCGGAGTACAGAAGATGGAGTACTCCAAATATTGAGGTCTAGAGTCTCAATCCCAAGAGTCTTAAATGGCCTTACATACGTCTAGCGCAGTGAGGGCAAACCTATGGCACGTGTACCAGAGAGGGCTTGCAGAGACCTCTCAGCTGGCACGCGGCCTCGCCTCACTGCTCCGGAGCTGCAGCTTCCTGCTTCTCACACACTGAGCGGCGCAGCCGTGGAGCTGAATGATGATGTCATCCAGCCGCGGCCGCGCCTCTCAATGTGTGAGAGGAAGTGAGAGCCGAGGAAGCTGCCGGCGTGCGGAGAGGTGAGTGTGGACGCTGGTGTGTGTGTGTGTGTGTGTGTGTGTGTGTGGCGGTGAGTGTGGCCGCTGTGGTGTGTGTTTGTCAATGATGTGGAGAGGGGCACTGATGGGAGTGATGGGGAGGAGGAAATGATGGAGGTGGTGGAATGGGCAGTTTCTACATGTAGGGGGGATCATGATGGGGCATATTTCTACATGAAGGGGATCATGATGGGGCATATTTCTACATGAAGGGGATCATGATGGGGCGTATTACTACATGAAGGGGATCATGATGGGGCATATTTCTACATGAAGGGGATCATGGTGGGGCATAATTCTACATGAAGGGGATCATGATGGGGCATAATTCTACATGAAGGGGATCATGATGGGGCATATTTCTACATGAAGGGGATCATGATGGGGCACATTACTACATGAAGGGGATCATGATGGGGCACATTTCTACATGAAGGGGATCATGATGAGGCATATTTCTGCATGAAGGGGATCATGATGGGGCATATTTCTGCATGAAGGGGATCATGATGGGGCACATTTCTACATGAAGGGGATCATGATGGGGCATATTTCTACATGAAGGGGATCATGATGGGGCATAATTCTACATGAAGGGGATCATGATGGGGCATATTTCTACATGAAGGGGATCATGATGGGGCACATTACTACATGAAGGGGATCATGATGGGGCACATTTCTACATGAAGGGGATCATGATGAGGCATATTTCTGCATGAAGGGGATCATGATGGGGCATATTTCTGCATGAAGGGGATCATGATGGGGCACATTTCTACATGAAGGGGATCATGATGGGGCACATTTCTACATGAAGGGGATCATGATGGGGCATATTTCTACATGAAGGGGATCATGATGGGGCATAATTCTACATGAAGGGGATCATGATGGGGCATATTTCTACATGAAGGGGATCATGATGGGGCACATTACTACATGAAGGGGATCATGATGGGGCACATTTCTACATGAAGGGGATCATGATGAGGCATATTTCTGCATGAAGGGGATCATGATGAGGCATATTTCTGCATGAAGGGGATCATGATGGGGCACATTTCTACATGAAGGGGATCATGATGGGGCACATTTCTACATGAAGGGGATCATGATGGGGCATATTTCTGCATGAAGGGATCATGATGGGGCATATTTCTACATGAAGGGGATCATGATGGGGCATATTTCTACATGAAGGGGATCATTATGGGGCGTATTTCTGCATAAAGTGGATCATGATGGGGCATATTTCTGCATGAAGGGATCATGATGGGGCATATTTCTACATGAAGGGGATCATGATGGGGCATATTTCTGCATGAAGGGATCATGATGGGGCATATTTCTACATGAAGGGGATCATGATGGGGCATATTTCTGCATGAAGGAGATCATGATGGGGCATATTTCTACATGAAGGGGATCATGATGGGGCATATTTCTGCATGAAGGGATCATGATGGGGCATATTTCTACATGAAGGGGATCATGATGGGGCGTATTTCTGCATGAAGGGATCATGATGGGGCATATTTCTACATGAAGGGGATCATGATGGGGCATATTTCTCCATGAAGGAGATCATGATGGGGCATTTGGCACGTGTTGGCACTTCGGCATAAATAATTGGGTTTTAGGTTGCAGTTTGGGCACTCGGTCTCAGAAAGGTTCGCCATCACTGGTCTAGGGAGACGATGCAACTCACAACGTGGAGCAACACAGAGGGCAGCAGACCCTGGGGGAAGGAAGCGGAGCCGGGGATACACTGGACAGATCTGTATAAAAGGGAAGCAGTTAATTTTCCCATCCATAGAAAAAAGTTGGTTATGAAATGTATAAGACTAGACAGTGAATATCCTGACGTAGCTGTGACAGCGCAAAGCAGTAGAGCAAGTGCTGATATTCCCCGATGCCAAAAGACACCTGAATGTTAATAAAACTAGTGAAAGTGTTCACATATTGCTGCTGGGTCACTATTTTTGGCTGAAATTAAGGAGGAAAAAAATGCATCATGTGAACACAGCCTTAAAATATCTAGGAGACTGTATAGCAAAGTGTCTACTGCTGACACGGGAAAAAACATGACAACGAAGTGAAGGAAGAGTGACTGTAAGTGACAGCATATTATAGGGCGCCACACGTCGGGTACTCCCCAGAGTACAGAGTATAAATAGCGCTGGGTGGAGTGATTTTCGCTTCAGCATATAGAAATATTGACGTCCTGCGTAATATCACGGTGTTACATTTATAGGTTATTACGGAACACTCCGGTTATAAAGTATCAGAGTCCATTACATAATGTTCACAGCTATTAATGTCAACCCGAAATCTGCCGGCTCACCGCTTAATTTGCAGCCGATTCATCCAACTATTTTATCTGGAATTTTGCCATAAAAACGAGTTCAAATTTCGGAAAGTTTCGCGCAACAATGGCAACTTTTGTCAGATTTGCGCCAATCCTGGCCAACTTTCTGAAAAGTGGAAAGTTTTAGCTGGAGGCGGAGTGGCCGAAAGTGACCAACAAAAAAAGTGGCGCAAATCGCGAGGTCAAGCTCTAAAGAAAGTACTCGTGTAATATAATACTATATCACGCTATTGGATGGTGCACATTACAGATATGAGACCCAGTGGATATTATGAATGCCGATCGCATGTATTACCTAGAAGAAATGTCATTAAAATTTTTGCAGCATTTATCTTCTATAACCTCTGTATCTATTGATGGCTGCAGAATGAGTTAACTGAGAATCTGTCAGTGAGCTTATTCAGATTGAATGACAGGAGAGTTTGGAATTTTTTTTTTCTCTGTCTTTTTCTGATCTCCTCTCAGCGACTAAAAGAAGATAAATAACCCCCCTCCCAAAAAAGAAAAACCTAAGAAAGTTTTCATCACCAACCTTTTTCTATACCCAAGTATATATATATATAAATAGAAGGTAATATTAAAATAAAAAATCCTACTTGATATCGTCACATCAGTAAAAATCTTATCTTTCAAAATATGCAATTATTTAGCCCAGACAGTGCAAAATTGATGTAAGATAGATGCAAAACGAATGACACGTGGAAAAGAAACGTTCCATTTTACAAGGATGTAAAAACAGAAATGGATGTAGATGGAAGTTAGCTGCATAAGCGCGTATAGGGGTAGTAAGCTTAGAGCAACTTAGAGCAGGCAATCGTAGGAAACAGAGATGTAAGTATATACTGTATATAAAATATAATGTGACATTGGCTGTCGGATCTCAGGACGATGTTATCCGCACAATTTCACATGCATTAATATTGTCAATAACCCGTGCAGCGCCACCTGGTGTCAGGAAATATGCTATGTCCTCACAAGCCGAACTGTCTGGACTAAGTGTTTTTCATCCAAAGGAATTAACTGCTTGGAATTTTTCTAATTTTCTGCCTATGTACATTTTCAAAAGGGTTTTACAGCATTTTTTTTTATTTTTAATTTTATTTTTTATTTACCATACTGATAAAATATTAAAGAAGAAGCTATAACCCAGAGATCTGCTACTCATTTCAGAGCTGTTGCTCATCCAGAACAGAAGCAAAGACATCCCGACCACCAATCTCTTAGTGCAGGTTCTGTCACTCTCTACCAATCCTCCATGTGTAGTGTGGGGTCTGTCACTCTCTACCTGTCCTCCATGTGTAGTGCGGGGTCTGTCACTCTCTACCTGTCCTCCATGTGTAGTGCGGGGTCTGTCACTCTCTACCTGTCCTCCATGTGTAGTGCGGGGTCTGTCACTCTCTACCTGTCCTCCATGTGTAGTGCGGGGTCTGTCACTCTCTACCTGTCCTCCATGTGTAGTGCGGGGTCTGTCACTCTCTACCTGTCCTCCATGTGTAGTGCGGGGTCTGTCACTCTCTACCTATCCTCCATGTGTAGTGCGGGGTCTGTCACTCTCTACCTATCCTCCATGTGTAGTGCGGGGTCTGTCACTCTCTACCTATCCTCCATGTGTAGTGCAGGGTCTGTCACTCTCTACCTATCCTCCATGTGTAGTGCAGGGTCTGTCACTCTCTACCTATCCTCCATGTGTAGTGCGGGGTCTGTCACTCTCTACCTATCCTCCATGTGTAGTGCAGGGTCTGTCACTCTCTACCTGTCCTCCATGTGTAGTGCAGGGTCTGTCACTCTCTACCTGTCCTCCATGTGTAGTGCGGGGTCTGTCATTCTCTACCTGTCCTCCATGTGTAGTGCGGGGTCTGTCACTCTCTACCTATCCTCCATGTGTAGTGCAGGGTCTGTCACTCTCTACCTGTCCTCCATGTGTAGTGCGGGGTCTGTGACTCTCTACCTGTCCTCCATGTGTAGTGCGGGGTCTGTCACTCTCTACCTATCCTCCATGTGTAGTGCAGGTTCTGTCACTCTCTACCTGTCATCCATGTGTAGTGCGGGGTCTGTCATTCTCTACCTGTCCTCCATGTGTAGTACGGGGTCTGTCACTCTCTACCTATCCTCCATGTGTAGTGCAGGGTCTGTCACTCTCTACCTGTCCTCCATGTATAGTGCGGGGTCTGTCACTCTCTACCTGTCCTCCATGTGTAGTGTGGGGTCTGTCACTCTCTACCTGTCCTCCATGTGTAGTGCAGGGTCTGTCACTCTCTACCTATCCTCCATGTGTAGTGCGGGGTCTGTCACGCTCTACCTGTCCTCCATGTGTAGTGCAGGTTCTGTCACTCTCTACCTGTCCTCCATGTGTAGTGTGGGGTCTGTCATTCTCTACCTGTCCTCCATGTGTAGTGCAGGTTCTGTCACTCTCTACCTATCCTCCATGTGTAGTGTGGGGTCTGTCACTCTCAACCTGTCCTCCATGTGTAATGCAGGTTCTGTCACTCTCTACCTGTCCTCCATGTGTAGTGCAGGGTCTGTCACTCTCTACCTATCCTCCATGTGTAGTGCAGGGTCTGTCACTCTCTACCTATCCTCCATGTGTAGTGTGGGGTCTGTCACTCTCTACCTGTCCTCCATGTGTAGTGCAGGTTCTGTCACTCTCTACCTGTCCTCCATGTGTAGTGTGGGGTCTGTCACTCTCTACCTGTCCTCAATGTGTAGTGCGGGGTCTGTCACTCTCTACCTATCCTCCATGTGTAGTGCAGGGTCTGTCACTCTCTACCTGTCCTCCATGTGTAGTGCAGGTTCTGTCACTCTCTACCTATCCTCCATGTGTAGTGCAGGGTCTGTCACTCTCTACCTATCCTCCATGTGTAGTGCAGGGTCTGTCACTCTCTACCTGTCCTCCATGTGTAGTGCAGCGTTTGTCACTCTCTACCTGTCCTCCATGTGTAGTGCAGGGTCTGTCACTCTCTACCTGTCCTCCATGTGTAGTGCAGCGTTTGTCACTCTCTACCTGTCCTCCATGTGTAGTGCAGGTTCTGTCACTCTCTACCTGTCCTCCATGTGTAGTGTGGGGTCTGTCACTCTCTACCTGTCCTCCATGTGTAGTGCGGGGTCTGTCACTCTCTACCTATCCTCCATGTGTAGTGCAGGGTCTGTCACTCTCTACCTGTCCTCCATGTGTATTGCAGGTTCTGTCACTCTCTACCTATCCTCCATGTGTAGTGCAGGGTCTGTCACTCTCTACCTATCCTCCATGTGTAGTGCAGGGTCTGTCACTCTCTACCTGTCCTCCATGTGTAGTGCAGCGTTTGTCACTCTCTACCTGTCCTCCATGTGTATTGCAGGTTCTGTCACTCTCTACCTATCCTCCATGTGTAGTGCAGGGTCTGTCACTTTCTACCTGTCCTCCATGTGTAGTGCAGCGTTTGTCACTCTCTACCTGTCCTCCATGTGTAGTGCAGGGTCTGTCACTCTCTCTCCTCCATGTGTAGTATGGGGTCTGTCGCTCTCTACCTGTCCTCCATGTGTAGTGTGGGGTCTGTCACTCTCTACCTGTCCTCCATGTGTAGTGCAGGGTCTGTCACTCTCTACCTGTCCTCCATGTGTAGTGCAGGGTCTGTCACTCTCTACCTGTCCTCCATGTGTAGTGCAGGGTCTGTCACTCTCTACCTGTCCTCCATGTATAGTGCAGCGTCTGTCATTCTCTACCTGTCCTCCATGTGTAGTGCAGGGTCTGTCATTCTCTACCTATCCTCCATGTGTAGTGCGGGGTCTTTCATTCTCTACCTGTCCTCCATGTGTAGTGCAGGGTCTGTCACTCTCTACCTGTCCTCCATGTGTAGTGCAGGGTCTGTCATTCTCTACCTATCCTCCATGTGTAAGGCGGGGTCTGTCATTCTCTACCTGTCCTCCTTGTGTAGTGCGGGGTCTGTCACTCTCTACCTGTCCTCCATGTATATTGCAGCGTCTGTCATTCTCTACCTGTCCTCCATGTGTAGTGCAGGGTCTGTCATTCTCTACCTGTCCTCCATGTGTAGTGCAGGGTCTGTCACTCTCTACCTGTCCTCCATGTGTAGTGCGGGGTCTGTCACTCTCTACCTGTCCTCCATGTGTAGTGCAGGGTCTGTCACTCTCTACCTGTCCTCCATGTATAGTGCAGCGTCTGTCATTCTCTACCTGTCCTCCATGTGTAGTGCGGGGTCTGTCACTCTCTACCTGTCCTCCATGTGTAGTGCGGGGTCTGTCATTCTCTACCTGTCCTCCATGTGTAGTGCAGGGTCTGTCACTCTCTACCTGTCCTCCATGTGTAGTGCGGGGTCTGTCACTCTCTACCTGTCCTCCATGTATAGTGCAGCGTCTGTCATTCTCTACCTGTCCTCCATGTGTAGTGCGGGGTCTGTCATTCTCTACCTGTCCTCCATGTGTAGTGCGGGGTCTGTCATTCTCTACCTGTCCTCCATGTGTAGTGCAGGGTCTGTCACTCTCTACCTATCCTCCATGTGTAGTGCGGGGTCTGTCATTCTCTACCTGTCCTCCATGTGTAGTGCAGGGTCTGTCACTCTCTACCTGTCCTCCATGTGTATTGCAGCGTCTGTCACTCTCTACCTGTCCTCCATGTGTATTGCAGGTTCTGTCACTCTCTACCTATCCTCCATGTGTAGTGCAGGGTCTGTCACTCTCTCTCCTCCATGTGTAGTGTGGGGTCTGTCGCTCTCTACCTGTCCTCCATGTGTAGTGTGGTGTGTGTCACTCTCTACCTGTCGTCTATGTGTAGTGTGGGGTCTGTCACTCTCTACCTGTTCTCCATGTGTAGTGCATGGTCTGTCATTCTCTACCTGTCCTCCATGTGTAGTGCAGGGTCTGTCACTCTCTACCTATCCTCCATGTGTAGTGCAGGGTCTGTCACTCTCTACCTATCCTCCGTGTGTAGTGCAGGGTCTGTCACTCTCTACCTATCCTCCATGTGTAGTGCAGGTTCTGTCACTCTCTACCTATCCTCCATGTGTAGTGCAGGGTCTCTCACTCTCTACCTGTCCTCCATGTATAGTGCGGAGTCTGTCACTCTCTACCTGTCCTCCATGTGTAGTGCAGGTTCTGTCACTCTCTACCTATCCTCCATGTGTAGTGCAGGGTCTGTCATTCTCTACCTGTCCTCCATGTATAGTGCGGAGTCTGTCACTCTCTACCTGTCCTCCATGTGTAGTGTGGGGTCTGTCACTCTCTACCTGTCCTCCATGTGTAGTGTGGGGTCTGTCACTCGCTACCTGTCCTCCATGTGTAGTGTGGGGTCTGTCACTCTCTACCTGTCCTCCATGTGTAGTGCAGGGTTTGTCATTCTCTACCTGTCCTCCATGTGTAGTGTGGGGTCTGTCACTCTCTACCTGTCCTCCATGTGTAGTGCGGGGTCTGTCACTCTCTACCTATCCTCCATGTGTAGTGCAGGGTCTGTCAATCTCTACCTATCCTCCATGTATAGTGTGAGGTCTGTCACTCTCTACCTGCCCTCCATGTGTAGTGCAGGGTCTGTCATTCTCTACCTGTCCTCCATGTATAGTGCGGGGTCTGTCACTCTCTACCTGTCCTCCATGTGTAGTGCGGGGCCTGTCACTCTCTACCTATCCTCCATGTGTAGTGTGGTGTCTGTTATTCTCTACCTGTCCTCCATGTGTAGTGTGGTGTCTGTCACTCTCTACCTGTCCTCCATGTGTAGTGCAGGGTCTGTCACTCTCTACCTGTCCTCCATGTATAGTGTGGGGTCTGTCACTCTCTACCTGTCCTCCATGTGTAGTGCGGGGTCTGTCACTCTCTACCTGTCCTCCATGTATAGTGCGGGGCCTGTCACTCTCTACCTATCCTCCATGTGTAGTGCAGGGTCTGTCACTCTCTACCTATCCTCCATGTATAGTGTGAGGTCTGTCACTCTCTACCTGTCCTCCATGTGTAGTGCAGGGTCATCACTCTGTACCTATCCTCTATGTGTATTGCAGGGTCTGTCACTCTCTACCTGCTCTCCATGTGTAGTGCGTGGTCTGTCACTCTCTACCTGTCCTCCATGTGTAGTGTGGTGTCTGTCACTCTCTACCTGTCCTCCATGTGTAGTGTGGTGTCTGTCACTCTCTACCTGTCCTCCATGTGTAGTGTGGGGTCTGTCACTCTCTACCTGTCCTCCATGTGTAGTGTGGTGTCTGTCACTCTCTACCTGTCCTCCATGTGTAGTGCAGGGTCTGTCACTATCTACCTGTCCTCCATGTGTAGTGCAGGGTCTGTCACTCTCTACCTGTCCTCCATGTGTAGTGCAGGGTCTGTCACTCTCTACCTATCCTCCATGTGTAGTGTGGGGTCTGTCACTCTCTACCTGTCCTCCATGTTTAGTGTGGGGTCTGTCACTCTCTACCTATCCTCCATGTGTAGTGCGGGGTCTGTCATTCTCTACCTGTCCTCCATGTGTAGTACTGCAGGGTCTGTCACTCTCTACCTGTCCTCCATGTGTAGTGCGGGGTCTGTCACTCTCTACCTGTCCTCCATGTGTAGTGTGGGGTCTGTCACTCTCTACCTGTCCTCCATGTGTAGTGTGGGGTCTGTCACTCTCTACCTGTCCTCCATGTGTAGTGTGGGGTCTGTCACACTCTACCTATCCTCCATGTGTAGTGCGGGGTCTGTCATTCTCTACCTGTCCTCCATGTGTAGTGCGGGGTCTGTCACTCTCTACCTATCCTCCATGTGTAGTGCGGGGTCTGTCATTCTCTACCTGTCCTCCATGTGTAGTGCAGGGTCTGTCACTCTCTACCTGTCCTCCATGTGTAGTGCAGGGTCTGTCACTCTCTACCTGTCCTCCATGTGTAGTGTGGGGTCTGTCACTCTCTACCAATCCTCCATGTGTAGTGCAGGGTCTGTCACTCTCTACCTGTCCTCCATGTGTAGTATGGGGTCTGTCATTCTCTACCTGTCCTCCATGTGTAGTGCGGGGTCTGTCATTCTCTACCTGTCCTCCATGTGTAGTGCGGGGTCTGTCACTCTCTACCTATCCTCCATGTGTAGTGCGGGGTCTGTCATTCTCTACCTGTCCTCCATGTGTAGTGCGGTGTCTGTCACTCTCTACCTGTCCTCCATGTGTAGTGCGGGGTCTGTCATTCTCTACCTGTCCTCCATGTGTAAGGAGGGTCTGTCACTCTCTACCTATCCTCCATGTGTAGTGTGGGGTCTGTCACTCTCTACCTATTCTCCATGTGTAGTGCGGGGTCTGTCACTCTCTACCTGTCCTCCATGTGTAGTGCGGGGTCTGTCACTCTCTACCTGTCCTCCATGTGTAGTGCAGGGTCTGTCACTCTCTACCTGTCCTCCATGCATAGTGCGGGGTCTGTCACTCTCTACCTGTCCTCCATGTGTAGTGCAGGGTCTGTCACTCTCTACCTGTCCTCCATGTGTAGTGCAGGTTCTGTCACTCTCTACCTGTCCTCCATGTGTAGTGTGGGGTCTGTCACTCTCTACCTGTCCTCAATGTGTAGTGCGGGGTCTGTCACTCTCTACCTATCCTCCATGTGTAGTGCAGGGTCTGTCACTCTCTACCTGTCCTCCATGTGTAGTGCAGGTTCTGTCACTCTCTACCTATCCTCCATGTGTAGTGCAGGGTCTGTCACTCTCTACCTATCCTCCATGTGTAGTGCAGGGTCTGTCACTCTCTACCTGTCCTCCATGTGTAGTGCAGCGTTTGTCACTCTCTACCTGTCCTCCATGTGTATTGCAGGTTCTGTCACTCTCTACCTATCCTCCATGTGTAGTGCAGCGTTTGTCACTCTACCTGTCCTCCATGTGTATTGCAGGGTCTGTCACTCTCTACCTGTCCTCCATGTGTAGTGCAGCGTTTGTCACTCTCTACCTGTCCTCCATGTGTAGTGCAGGGTCTGTCACTCTCTACCTGTCCTCCATGTGTAGTGCAGCGTTTGTCACTCTCTACCTGTCCTCCATGTGTAGTGCAGGTTCTGTCACTCTCTACCTGTCCTCCATGTGTAGTGTGGGGTCTGTCACTCTCTACCTGTCCCCCATGTGTAGTGCGGGGTCTGTCACTCTCTACCTATCCTCCATGTGTAGTGCAGGGTCTGTCACTCTCTACCTGTCCTCCATGTGTATTGCAGGTTCTGTCACTCTCTACCTATCCTCCATGTGTAGTGCAGGGTCTGTCACTCTCTACCTATCCTCCATGTGTAGTGCAGGGTCTGTCACTCTCTACCTGTCCTCCATGTGTAGTGCAGCGTTTGTCACTCTCTACCTGTCCTCCATGTGTAGTGCAGGGTCTGTCACTCTCTCTCCTCCATGTGTAGTATGGGGTCTGTCGCTCTCTACCTGTCCTCCATGTGTAGTGTGGGGTCTGTCACTCTCTACCTGTCCTCCATGTGTAGTGCAGGGTCTGTCACTCTCTACCTGTCCTCCATGTGTAGTGCATGGTCTGTCATTCTCTACCTGTCCTCCATGTGTAGTGCGGGGTCTGTCACTCTCTACCTATCCTCCATGTGTAGTGCAGGGTTTGTCACTCTCTACCTGTAATCCATGTGTAGTGCGGGGTCTGTCACTCTCTACCTGTCCTCCATGTGTAGTGCGGGGTCTGTCACTCTCTACCTGTCCTCCATGTGTAGTGCAGGGTTTGTCACTCTCTACCTGTAATCCATGTGTAGTGCGGGGTCTGTCACTCTCTACCTGTCCTCCATGTGTAGTGCAGGGTTTGTCACTCTCTACCTGTAATCCATGTGTAGTGCATGGTCTGTCAATCTCTACCTGTCCTCCATGTGTAGTGCGGGGTCTGTCACTCTCTACCTATCCTCCATGTGTAGTGCGGGGTTTGTCACTCTCTACCTGTAATCCATGTGTAGTGCGGGGTCTGTCACTCTCTACCTGTCCTCCATGTGTAGTGCAGGGTCTGTCACTCTCTACCTATCCTCCATGTGTAGTGCAGGGTCTGTCACTCTCTACCTATCCTCCATGTGTAGTGTGGGGTCTGTCATTCTCTACCTGTCCTCCATGTGTAGTGCAGGGTCTGTCACTCTCTACCTATCCTCCATGTATAGTGCGGGGTCAGTCACTCTCTACCTGTCCTCCATGTGTAGTGCAGGGTCTGTCACTCTCTACCTGTCCTCCATGTGTAGTGCAGGGTCTGTCACTCTCTACCTGTCCTCCATGTATAGTGCGGGGTCTGTCACTCTCTACCTGTCCTCCATGTGTAGTGCAGGGTCTGTCACTCTCTACCTGTCCTCCATGTGTAGTGCAGGGTCTGTCACTCTCTACCTGTCCTCCATGTGTAGTGCAGGGTCTGTCACACTCTACCTATCCTCCATGTGTAGTGTGGGGTCTGTCACTCTCTACCTATCCTCCATGTGTAGTGCAGGGTCTGTCACTCTCTACCTGTCCTCCATGTGTAGTGTGGAGTCTGTCACTCTCTACCTATCCTCCATGTGTAGTGCAGGGTCTGTCACTCTCTACCTGTCCTCCATGTGTAGTGCAGGTTCTGTCACTCTCTACCTGTCCTCCATGTGTAGTGCGGGGTCTGTCACTCTCTACCTGTCCTCCATGTGTAGTGCAGGGTCTGTCATTCTCTACCTATCCTCCATGTGTAGTGCGGGGTCTGTCATTCTCTACCTATCCTCCATGTGTAGTGCGGGGTCTGTCATTCTCTACCTATCCTCCATGTGTAGTGCGGGGTCTGTCATTCTCTACCTGTCCTCCATGTGTAGTGCAGGGTCTGTCACTCTCTACCTGTCCTCCATGTGTAGTGCAGGGTCTGTCACTCTCTACCTGTCCTCCATGTGTAGTGCAGGGTCTGTCACTCTCTACCTGTCCTCCATGTATAGTACAGCGTCAGTCATTCTCTACCTGTCCTCCATGTGTAGTGCAGGGTCTGTCATTCTCTACCTATCCTCCATGTGTAGTGCGGGGTCTGTCATTCTCTACCTGTCCTCCATGTGTAGTGCAGGGTCTGTCACTCTCTACCTGTCCTCCATGTGTAGTGCAGGGTCTGTCATTCTCTACCTATCCTCCATGTGTAAGGCGGGGTCTGTCATTCTCTACCTGTCCTCCATGTGTAGTGCGGGGTCTGTCACTCTCTACCTGTCCTCCATGTATATTGCAGCGTCTGTCATTCTCTACCTGTCCTCCATGTGCAGTGCAGGGTCTGTCATTCTCTACCTGTCCTCCATGTGTAGTGCAGGGTCTGTCATTCTCTACCTGTCCTCCATGTGTAGTGCAGGGTCTGTCACTCTCTACCTGTCCTCCATGTGTAGTGCGGGGTCTGTCACTCTCTACCTGTCCTCCATGTGTAGTGCAGGGTCTGTCACTCTCTACCTGTCCTCCATGTATAGTGCAGCGTCTGTCATTCTCTACCTGTCCTCCATGTGTAGTGCGGGGTCTGTCACTCTCTACCTGTCCTCCATGTGTAGTGCGGGGTCTGTCATTCTCTACCTGTCCTCCATGTGTAGTGCAGGGTCTGTCACTCTCTACCTGTCCTCCATGTGTAGTGCGGGGTCTGTCACTCTCTACCTGTCCTCCATGTATAGTGCAGCGTCTGTCATTCTCTACCTGTCCTCCATGTGTAGTGCGGGGTCTGTCATTCTCTACCTGTCCTCCATGTGTAGTGCGGGGTCTGTCATTCTCTACCTGTCCTCCATGTGTAGTGCAGGGTCTGTCACTCTCTACCTATCCTCCATGTGTAGTGCGGGGTCTGTCATTCTCTACCTGTCCTCCATGTGTAGTGCAGGGTCTGTCACTCTCTACCTGTCCTCCATGTGTATTGCAGCGTCTGTCACTCTCTACCTGTCCTCCATGTGTATTGCAGGTTCTGTCACTCTCTACCTATCCTCCATGTGTAGTGCAGGGTCTGTCACTCTCTCTCCTCCATGTGTAGTGTGGGGTCTGTCGCTCTCTACCTGTCCTCCATGTGTAGTGTGGTGTGTGTCACTCTCTACCTGTCGTCCATGTGTAGTGTGGGGTCTGTCACTCTCTACCTGTCCTCCATGTGTAGTGCATGGTCTGTCATTCTCTACCTGTCCTCCATGTGTAGTGCAGGGTCTGTCACTCTCTACCTATCCTCCATGTGTAGTGCAGGGTCTGTCACTCTCTACCTATGCTCCGTGTGTAGTGCAGGGTCTGTCACTCTCTACCTATCCTCCATGTGTAGTGCAGGTTCTGTCACTCTCTACCTATCCTCCATGTGTAGTGCAGGGTCTCTCACTCTCTACCTGTCCTCCATGTATAGTGCGGAGTCTGTCACTCTCTACCTGTCCTCCATGTGTAGTGCAGGTTCTGTCACTCTCTACCTATCCTCCATGTGTAGTGCAGGGTCTGTCATTCTCTACCTGTCCTCCATGTATAGTGCGGAGTCTGTCACTCTCTACCTGTCCTCCATGTGTAGTGTGGGGTCTGTCACTCTCTACCTGTCCTCCATGTGTAGTGTGGGGTCTGTCACTCTACCTGTCCTCCATGTGTAGTGTGGGGTCTGTCACTCTCTACCTATCCTCCATGTGTAGTGCAGGGTTTGTCATTCTCTACCTGTCCTCCATGTGTAGTGTGGGGTCTGTCACTCTCTACCTGTCCTCCATGTGTAGTGCGGGGTCTGTCACTCTCTACCTATCCTCCATGTGTAGTGCAGGGTCTGTCACTCTCTACCTATCCTCCATGTATAGTGTGAGGTCTGTCACTCTCTACCTGCCCTCCATGTGTAGTGCAGGGTCTGTCATTCTCTACCTGTCCTCCATGTATAGTGCGGGGTCTGTCACTCTCTACCTGTCCTCCATGTGTAGTGCGGGGCCTGTCACTCTCTACCTATCCTCCATGTGTAGTGTGGTGTCTGTTATTCTCTACCTGTCCTCCATGTGTAGTGTGGTGTCTGTCACTCTCTACCTGTCCTCCATGTGTAGTGCAGGGTCTGTCACTCTCTACCTGTCCTCCATGTATAGTGTGGGGTCTGTCACTCTCTACCTGTCCTCCATGTGTAGTGCGGGGTCTGTCACTCTCTACCTGTCCTCCATGTATAGTGCGGGGCCTGTCACTCTCTACCTATCCTCCATGTGTAGTGCAGGGTCTGTCACTCTCTACCTATCCTCCATGTATAGTGTGAGGTCTGTCACTCTCTACCTGTCCTCCATGTGTAGTGCAGGGTCATCACTCTGTACCTATCCTCTATGTGTATTGCAGGGTCTGTCACTCTCTACCTGCTCTCCATGTGTAGTGCGTGGTCTGTCACTCTCTACCTGTCCTCCATGTGTAGTGTGGTGTCTGTCACTCTCTACCTGTCCTCCATGTGTAGTGTGGTGTCTGTCACTCTCTACCTGTCTTCCATGTGTAGTGTGGGGTCTGTCACTCTCTACCTGTCCTCCATGTGTAGTGTGGTGTCTGTCACTCTCTACCTGTCCTCCATGTGTAGTGCAGGTTCTGTCACTCTCTACCTATCCTCCATGTGTAGTGCAGGGTCTGTCATTCTCTACCTGTCCTCCATGTATAGTGCGGAGTCTGTCACTCTCTACCTGTCCTCCATGTGTAGTGTGGGGTCTGTCACTCTCTACCTGTCCTCC
Organism: Dendrobates tinctorius; assembly: GCF_039654945.1. Lineage (NCBI taxonomy): Eukaryota > Metazoa > Chordata > Amphibia > Anura > Dendrobatidae > Dendrobates > Dendrobates tinctorius. The sequence goes on along the minus strand of NW_027361727.1, from coordinate 18,357,693 downwards.
ATGTGTAGTGTGGGGTCTGTCACTCTCTACCTGTCCTCCATGTGTAGTGTGGGGTCTGTCACTCTCTACCTATCCTCCATGTGTAGTGCAGGGTTTGTCATTCTCTACCTGTCCTCCATGTGTAGTGTGGGGTCTGTCACTCTCTACCTGTCCTCCATGTGTAGTGCGGGGTCTGTCACTCTCTACCTATCCTCCATGTGTAGTGCAGGGTCTGTCACTCTCTACCTATCCTCCATGTATAGTGTGAGGTCTGTCACTCTCTACCTGCCCTCCATGTGTAGTGCAGGGTCTGTCATTCTCTACCTGTCCTCCATGTATAGTGCGGGGTCTGTCACTCTCTACCTGTCCTCCATGTGTAGTGCGGGGCCTGTCACTCTCTACCTATCCTCCATGTGTAGTGTGGTGTCTGTTATTCTCTACCTGTCCTCCATGTGTAGTGTGGTGTCTGTCACTCTCTACCTGTCCTCCATGTGTAGTGCAGGGTCTGTCACTCTCTACCTGTCCTCCATGTATAGTGTGGGGTCTGTCACTCTCTACCTGTCCTCCATGTGTAGTGCGGGGTCTGTCACTCTCTACCTGTCCTCCATGTATAGTGCGGGGCCTGTCACTCTCTACCTATCCTCCATGTGTAGTGCAGGGTCTGTCACTCTCTACCTATCCTCCATGTATAGTGTGAGGTCTGTCACTCTCTACCTGTCCTCCATGTGTAGTGCAGGGTCATCACTCTGTACCTATCCTCTATGTGTATTGCAGGGTCTGTCACTCTCTACCTGCTCTCCATGTGTAGTGCGTGGTCTGTCACTCTCTACCTGTCCTCCATGTGTAGTGTGGTGTCTGTCACTCTCTACCTGTCCTCCATGTGTAGTGTGGTGTCTGTCACTCTCTACCTGTCTTCCATGTGTAGTGTGGGGTCTGTCACTCTCTACCTGTCCTCCATGTGTAGTGTGGTGTCTGTCACTCTCTACCTGTCCTCCATGTGTAGTGCAGGGTCTGTCACTCTCTACCTGTCCTCCATGTGTAGTGCAGGGTCTGTCACTCTCTACCTGTCCTCCATGTGTAGTGCAGGGTCTGTCACTCTCTACCTATCCTCCATGTGTAGTGTGGGGTCTGTCACTCTCTACCTGTCCTCCATGTGTAGTGTGGGGTCTGTCACTCTCTACCTATCCTCCATGTGTAGTGCGGGGTCTGTCATTCTCTACCTGTCCTCCATGTGTAGTAGTGCAGGGTCTGTCACTCTCTACCTGTCCTCCATGTGTAGTGCGGGGTCTGTCACTCTCTACCTGTCCTCCATGTGTAGTGTGGGGTCTGTCACTCTCTACCTGTCCTCCATGTGTAGTGTGGGGTCTGTCACTCTCTACCTGTCCTCCATGTGTAGTGTGGGGTCTGTCACACTCTACCTATCCTCCATGTGTAGTGCGGGGTCTGTCATTCTCTACCTGTCCTCCATGTGTAGTGCGGGGTCTGTCACTCTCTACCTATCCTCCATGTGTAGTGCGGGGTCTGTCATTCTCTACCTGTCCTCCATGTGTAGTGCAGGGTCTGTCACTCTCTACCTGTCCTCCATGTGTAGTGCAGGGTCTGTCATTCTCTACCTGTCCTCCATGTGTAGTGCAGGGTCTGTCACTCTCTACCTGTCCTCCATGTGTAGTGTGGGGTCTGTCACTCTCTACCAATCCTCCATGTGTAGTGCGGGGTCTGTCACTCTCTACCTGTCCTCCATGTGTAGTATGGGGTCTGTCATTCTCTACCTGTCCTCCATGTGTAGTGCGGGGTCTGTCACTCTCTACCTATCCTCCATGTGTAGTGCGGGGTCTGTCATTCTCTACCTGTCCTCCATGTGTAGTGCAGGGTCTGTCACTCTCTACCTGTCCTCCATGTGTAGTGCGGGGTCTGTCACTCTCTACCTGTCCTCCATGTGTAGTGTGGGGTCTGTCACTCTCTACCAATCCTCCATGTGTAGTGCAGGGTCTGTCACTCTCTACCTGTCCTCCATGTGTAGTGCGGGGTCTGTCATTCTCTACCTGTCCTCCATGTGTAAGGAGGGTCTGTCACTCTCTACCTATCCTCCATGTGTAGTGCAGGGTCTGTCACTCTCTACCTGTCCTCCATGTGTATTGTGGGGTCTGTCATTCTCTACCTATCCTCCATGTATAGTGCGGGGTCTGTCACTCTCTACCTGTCCTCCATGTGTAGTGCAGGGTCTGTCACTCTCTACCTGTCCTCCCTGTGTAGTGCGGGGTCTGTCACTCTCTACCTGTCCTCCATGTGTAGTGCAGGGTCTGTCACTCTCTACCTGTCCTCCCTGTGTAGTGCGGGGTCTGTCACTCTCTACCTGTCCTCCATGTGTAGTGCAGGGTCTGTCACTCTCTACCTGTCCTCCATGTGTAGTGCAGGGTCTGTCACTCTCTACCTGTCCTCCATGTGTAGTGTGGGGTCTGTCACTCTCTACCTATGCTCCATGTGTAGTGTGGGGTCTGTCACTCTCTACCTATTCTCCATGTGTAGTGCGGGGTCTGTCACTCTCTACCTGTCCTCCATGTGTAGTGCGGGGTCTGTCACTCTCTACCTATCCTCCATGTGTAGTGCGGGGTCTGTCATTCTCTACCTGTCCTCCATGTGTATTGTGGGGTCTGTCATTCTCTACCTGTCCTCCATGTGTAGTGTGGCGTCTGTCATTTTCTGCCTTCTTTCAATACCAACGAATTTGAATTGAACTGAGCTGCAATGCCAGGCATATCCTATGGCCGGGGGGGGTGCTGTTTCTGAAAAAAAAAGCAGCCTTTTTTATACTCCTGGGAGAAACCACTAAATGGGAACAAGATATTGACTAAAAGGCATTTTTGCAATAGACGTTTAACAAAAATTTTGTACATTTGGTTTCTACAGACTTTTAGTATCATTGTGCTGTAGCTGATACATTGACCTGTGCTGAGCACAATAAAGGAAATAAGTTTCCATTATTCACACACAGCACCGGGGCAGCACGCCAAATACGAAGACGTGTATCAATAATTGGTATATCGTAAATAAGGGGTTAAACACCCAGTTACAAAACAGTTGGTATAAATCCCGTAGCCGAAAAAATTTGTTATTGAGCATTCTTTATGGAGCTTTGCTTTTATGCGTATTTTATACCTTTCTCTGCGTCGCGTTTATAATACTTTATCCTGTCTCGATGACGGTTTGGCCTTGTTGCCGTTTCTTTATGCGCACGATACCGGGGCATTCATCTCGCACTTGTCCCGCTGCATGGGCGTAATGCTATCATACGTCAAGGTTATGTAGCAACAAGCTTTAATTTGTTTGCTAGTTGGCGAGATGAATTGCAGATTAGAGGCTCTCCGGACCCGGAACGTGCAGCCATTACTTGTGGGTAAACCCTCTCTCCTAACCGCTAACATTGTTCCCTGTTGTCCTTTCATTTGTACTCGGCTGCAGCAGAAGACAAGAATGAAGTTGGGTGAACTGTAGTTAAAATTTATTTTTTTTTGGAGTTGCTTAGACTCCAACTTTACTTACACATTCCAAATTAGTTTTATCAAAAGCAAAAAATGAAAAAAATTCTACCGATTGTTATTAGGCTGGTAGTTACAACGGATGCTACTAAGTTGTACAAATTAATTCCTCCTTATGGTCCCGGATTTTATCTTTGTGTTCTAAAATGTAGATACTCTACCATTCAGCCTCTGGCTTTAGTCTATATAGTGATGAGCGAGCATGCTCGGGTGTTAACAGAGTGTCTTCGGCACGCTTGAATACTATGCTCGAGTTGCTGCGGCTGCATGTCTCACGGCGCTTCGCCAGACGCAACGCATACAGGTATTGCCTAACAGGCATGTGTTGTGGCTGTTGAACAGCAACTCGAGCATAGTATTTGAGCATGTCAAAGATACTCTGTTAGCACCCGAGCATGCTCGAATAACGCTTTATCAGAACATGTTCGCTCATCACTGCTACTCTGCCTTTGCATACTTTCCAATATTTGGAACTGAATTTTTTTTTTTTTTTCTCAGCACCAACCTTTGGAATCCCCAGGAACAGTCCCAAATTGCCCATTTAATGGCATGGCTTTGCTAAACCCTACCCCACTTGGAATTGTCCTGGCAAAACTGTACTGCAGGCAAGTTTGGGTATGCCAGTGCACCATCCTAGTGTTTGTACCATGCTAGGTTGCAAGGGCTTTACCCAACTGCCTCTAACACCCCAACATTTTTTTTACTATATAATGCAACATTGGCTAGTCTTAAAGAATAATTGGTGTATGCCCTGTGCAAATCTGTTTTAATATATGGGGTCTCAGCCATTTTGACTCCTTCTTACCATCAGCCTTAATACAGAATTGGTTTGCTATGAAGCCTCTGGCTTTGCAGAGAGAGTGGAGTATCATCACATTGTAGCGCTAAGTGATAGATCAGTGATATAGGACTGCTCTCCACAGACTCACACTGCAGAATCTCAATGTGCAGTTCACATGCAGATTTAGTCTGTTTTCCCTACCTCCTGCTTGTGATAGATTTTTACTTGTCAGCTGTTACAAGCAGAAGACAGGTTGATGTTGATAACAATAGCCTTACTTTGTTATATAAGGCAGAAATGATATTTTGAGTTGCATGGTGTGTGTGTGTGTGTGTGTGTGTGTGTGTGTGTGGGTGTGTGTGTGTAGAGAGTGGGGCGGGGGGAATTATAGAGAGGGACAATGAGAATGAAAGAGAGGTGTAGAAAGCTGCCAGGAAGAATTTGATTGGTAATAATTTCATAAAAATTATGTTAAAATTAGGGAAATAAAACCTCAATTTAACAACACATGATAGATTACACCATGGTATTATTTATTTATTTATTTAATTAATTAACCAAAGCTAGGTCAGGTGACAAATTAAGTACACCCTTACTGCTTCCATAGGAATTAATAGGATAAGTAGCAGCCTTTGCTGACAATTAATTGGTCATTAGTAAGTGTGACCGCCTCTATAAAAGCAGAAGTTTTGGCAGTTTGCTGGTCTGGAGCAATTAGACGCATATTAACACAATGCCAAAGAGGAAAGACATCAGCAATGATCGTAGACAAGCTACTGTTGATGTCCATCAATTTGAGAAGCATTATAAGGTAATTTCCAAATACTTTGGAGTCCACAGAATTCCAAAGGCAGAAAGATTATTCACATATGGAAAACATTGAAGACACTTGACAGTGGACGCCCCGCCAAATTCATACCAAGATCATATCATGCAATGCTCAGCAAAATTGCAAAAAAAAATAAAAATCTACTGGTGATGTCGGAGGACACAAGGATAAGGCAGTTGAAATTCAATCACCTGATCCCTTTGGTTTGCAGATAATACTCTGCCAGGTGATTCTGGCAGTGGCTGTCTCATAGAGAACAAGAAGCACTTGACTAAGTGAAGCGTTCTTGTGTATGGGGCAGTGCGGAGAGACGACGGGTGACCCTGAAAATAGTCTGGTTGTATTGGCTACAACCATATGTCCTAGCATCTCCAAAACAAGGGTGGCCATGTTTTTCAACCTAAAAAGTGCCTAAAATGGACACGGGAGCTTGGAGAAATTGTAAAAGTTGCATTTGAAGAATCACGTTGTCTTAGGAGATTGCTGGGTGCAAATAAGTCACTTATTTTGGGAACGTTTCATGCTAGGATGGCACCATGGGAAGAAGGTAAGCTAGTGGAGACAGTGACATGCAGCACCTACTGTACCTGACCATTGTACAGACCTAGTACACCATTTCATGGTGGCAACAGTGTTCCCTAATCATGGTTCCCTCTATCAGCAGGATAATTTCCCGACCACATAGCAAAAACTGTTCAAGAGTGATCTTGTCATGATCCAGAGTGGATCTGACAGGTTAAATGTACATAATGAACATTTTTTCCTTTGGCTGTGAGCCAAAGTGGTGTGATTGCCCCCGGTGGCTATTAGAATTATTGCACTGTGGTGTCGTTTGTTCTAAGTTGCCCCGGTGGTGGTGAGTGGTATCGCACTTTAGTTCTTTGGTTTAATGTGCACGTAATTACCAATCAGGTGTGAGGCTCTATAAAAGAGTGTCAGGTGTGTTTGGTCACCGTTGGTGATATAGTGAGTCCGTCATTTGGGAAGCAAGCCTGGGTGATGAAGGAGCTGAATGAGAGCCCTAGGCAGCCCAGCCAGAGGGGTTAAGTCAGCTATGGAGTCTGCAAGGAGTGCTGGCATGGATTGGTGGAGTTCATCGTTGGAGTCTGCAAGAAGGGCTGGCATGGCGTGGTGGAGTCGCAGTTTTGGTGTCGGCAGGAAGTGCTCGCATGGTTTGGTGGAGTGGCGATTATGGTGTAGAGTTGCACTCACCATGCTGGACTTGGTTGCTGAGAGCTGGACTCAAGCATGCTTGACTTCTTGGCAGAAAAGTTGGACTCGAGCATGCTCGACTTTTTGGCAGAAGCTGTACTCATCTTTGGGACTCTGTTTACTGGGCAGCTGCAACTGGTGGTGGACTCTGCTCCAAGGCTGCACTATGGTGATGGATCCGGTTATGGTGATGGATCCTGTTGGAGGAGAAGATGCACACAGGTGGTGGGCTCTGTTGCTGGGAGCGTAAGCAACAGAGCAAAGCTAAGTGGTGTTCCCCCTGTATTGTCATTTTCCCTTATGTGTGTTTAGTGCAGTGGTGGACTTAGTTTCCGCACCGACCAATTCCCTAGTGAGGGTTTAGGTGCAGGGCGAGTCAGGGTTTTAAGGTACGCATGCGTCGCCCGGTGCGGAACCGGCATAGGGAACGTTAGAAGTGCAGAGACACTGACTCAGGGGAGTGCAGGAGGTCTCCACTTCCCCATTTCCCTATCGCAGGGCCCTCCATTGTTAATGTTACCCAGGTTTCCCCGTTATTATTTAAATTCACCTTACTGGAGGCGGGGTTTCCAGATTTACGTGTAATACCTAAACTCGCCTGTTGGAGGCGGCGTATCCAGCTGCACGTCTTATTATTTAAATTCGACACACTGGAGGCGGTGTATCCAGGGTCACGTGTGTCATATGGGTTCGCCTTGCGGTACTCGCTGCGTCCAGCCACGCGTGACCATGACAGATCTGAGGAACGTGACGAAGAGTTCAAGCTGATGATTTGGCCTCCAAAATTCCCCAGATCTCAATCCGATGGAATATTTACGAAATGTGACGGAAATAGGAGTCCAATCTTGGTCCTATCTTGACACTTATAGGACATAAATGATGGTACCAGATACTACAGGACTCCTTCACAAATGTTATTGTGTCATGAGGGGCACCTACACAATATTTTAATGTTAACCCAAATTATTTTTTCATTGCTTTGTCTGGAAATGTATCACCGAAATGGCAAGTTCTTCTCTTGAGCTCATTTGCATAGATTATATGGGAAGGTTGCTGAATACCCATTATTCAATTTATTTAGAAATAATTTAGTGATGGAATTTATCGTACGCGACGTAGCAGCGCTCCCACAATGCATTGTTTAAATCCGGTCTTAATCCAATTATCTATGAAGAATTAATTCATGGATGAGTGGCCGAACTCATTTTCTCGCTGTATGAAAAATCAATAAGAAGTCTCTGGCTGGATATGTGATCAGGGAGTAAGCAGTGATTCTCTGCCTGTGTGCAGTTCTATACTTGGAAGCCATGCACAATTTCAGTAAATGATATATGTAACCAGAGCATTCCCTGAAATTGTATGCCACACACAAGGCTCCACTGAGGAACGTCTCGTAGGTCTTGTAGGACAATGGCTTTTAGCTGCATGTAAAAGTGCTGGTGCAGACAGCAATCCAGGGGCAGACATATCAATGGTGCAACCTGTGCTGTCACACCGTGGCACGAGTTTAAGGGGATGACTATACCCCCAAGGCAGGTGGGATTGTGCATTATGATGAGTTATTGTGGCACCCAAGACAAGCAAGTTGCCAAAAATTCAGCTGGTTGCAACTTGCTTGCAGTCGCGTTACCTTGTGAGTCAAAATGCAACCCCATTTACTTGCATAATGATACGATGTAACACCGGCATAAGAGCGGTCTTTGCCTGACTACCTTCTGTTGCAACCAAGGTCACCGAGAAACCCCAAAACTAAATTAAACAACTAATTTCCAACCAGATCTGTCCTATTTTTCTCCAGTTCCATTGTGATTCTTGGACTGTAAATTTGCAAACTAACAGTATTTTGTTATGTATTCCAACCAAACCTAACACTGACTGTACAATTTAATTTCATCCCTTTGCATAGTCTAAGGCTACGTTCAAAATTTGTGGCCACAATGCAATTTTGCTTACATTTGTTAAATTGTGTGTTTTTTGTTTCAAGCGGTTATGGGGAAAAAGAATGCACGGCATTCGCCATGTTGGAACATCGCTTATGGGTTTGTCCAGTTGAGCTCAATAATCGGACGTTTGCTGTCTGAGTTGAAATCGGCGAACACACTTATAGTATTCTGATCAATGTTGGTGAATAAGATTGTTTAGATGACATTTTTTTCACATGAACCGATTGTCTATGTCAGGGGTCTCAGTCAAATGCATTTTCGCAAAAAGCCACATCCACATCATGGTTGCCTTCAGAGGCTCACTTACAATTGTAAGGGCTCATTCAGAGCGGTATGAACGCAAATTCCAATGCACGGACTGAATAGGGGCTATAAGAGAGCTGTTCCTGGGTAGAAGGGCTAAGAGAGCTGTAACTGGGTAGTAGGACTAAGAGAGCAGTCCCTGGGTAGTAGAGCCAAGAGAGCTGTCCCTGGGAAGTAGGGCTAAGAGAGCTGTCTCTGGGAAGTAGGGCTAAGAGACCTGTAACTGGGTAGTAGGACTAAGAGATCTGTCCCTGGAGAGAAGACATAAGAGAGCTGTCCCTGGGAAGTAGGGCTAAGAGAGCTGTCCCTGGGAAGTAGGAAGTAGGGATAAGAGAGCTGTAACTGGGAAATAGGGCTAAGAGAGCTGTAACTGGGAACTGGGAAGTAGGGCTAAGAGAGATGTAACTGAGTAGTAGGACTAAGAGACCTGTCCCTAGATAGTAGTACTGAAAGAGTCATCCCTGGTTAGTAGGGCTAAGAGAGCGGTCCATGGAAAGTAGGCCTAAAAAGGTGTCCCTGGGTAGTAAGGCTAAGAGAGCTGTAACTGGGTAGTAGAGCTAAGAGAGCTGTAACTGGGTAGTAGTACTAAGAGAGCTGTCCCTGGGTAGTAGCGCTAAGAGAGCTGTCCCTAGATAGTAGGACTGAAAGAGCTGTCCCTGGTTAGTAGGGCTAAGAGACCTGTCCCTGGGAGTAGGGCTAAGAGACTTGTCCCTAGATAGTAGAACGGAAAGAACTGTCCCTGGGTGGTAAGGCAGGGAAGAACTGCAACTGGGTAGTAGGACTAAGAGAGCTGTCCCTGGGTAGAAGACATAAGAGAGCTGTCCCTGGGTAGTAGGGCTCAGATAGCTGCTCCTAGAGAGTAGGGCTAAGAGAGCTGTCCCTGGGTAGTGGGGCTCAGATAGCTGCTCATGGAGAGTAGGGCTAAGGCTAGTTTCACACTAGCGTTTCTGCTGTCTGCGCATGGCCGCCGATAAGCCCTGCCCCCTGCCGCGCCCCCTCCTGACATCACCGCCTATTATCGCACATGGCTGGCCGCATGCGATCTGCGCACCCTATCTTTAATATAGGGTGCGCAGACCGTGCGCTGACCGTGCGCTAGTAGGATTTTTGAGTGCACTTCGCACTTTTGAAGGTGCGCCGAGCGCACCAAAATGCAACATGCTGCGTTCGGCGCTCACCGGCGCACCTACAAAAGTGCGTAGCACACTCAAAAATCCTACTAGCGCACGGTCTGTGCACCCTATATTAAAGATAGGGTGCGCAGATCGCATGCGGCCATGTGCGATAATAGGCGGTGATGTCAGGAGGGGGCGCGGCAGGGGGCGAGGATTATCGGCGGCCGTGCACAGACGGCAGAAACGCTAGTGTGAAACTAGCCTAAGAGAGCTGTGCCACTCCATGGACTCTGGTCCATGATGGACTCCTCCCTATGCTAAGCACTGGCTTCTTCTGTTCAGATTCAAAGATGGAACCACATAAAAGTGCTGACTGACTGCATTGACTGCATTCACTATTTGTGCTGCCTGAGTGTGTTCAGTGTTTGTGCTGGCTAACTGCTTTCACGTTTTTTTGTGTTGCTTATTGCATTCACTGAGTTCACTTTTTGTGCTAACTGACTGCGTTTGCTGTTTGTGCTGCATGACTGCTTTCACTTTTTGTGCCAGCTGACTGCGTTCCTTGTGCTGGCTGACTGTGTTCACTTTCACTTTTTGTTCTGGCTGACTGCATTTGCAGTTTGTGCTGGTGCGTTCACGCTGTGTTCAGTGACACCCAGTGACTGTGAATAGCGTTACTGCTATTCACAGTCGCCAGGGCCGAATTCGGGGAAAGCCGCAGGAAGATCTGGATGACCTCGAACCTGTGTGGGAACTTTTTTCTAATAAATTGGTGAACAAGGGACAGTATCTTGTTTTTATATCTCTCTTTTTATGTTTTTTTCAGGCTTCCATTTGTGGATTACATCGGATTCCTTGGACTACATCAGACCTGGATAGTTTTTTTGTTTTCCAAATAAATTGGTGAAACAGAGAAAGAGTCGGGGAGTGTTTATTCAAATAAAGTATTTTTTTGAGTGCGCTTTTATTTGGATTACTTTGTTAGTAATGGGTTGTGTCTGATAGATAGCTCTCCATTACTAACATCAGGGCTTGATGCCTGCTGTAGTTTTTGACAAATGACAGCTGACATTAACTCCAATTCCCATTACCCCGATTGCCAACAAACCAGGGCAATCAGGATCAGGTGGGCAAAGCTCAGAATTGGAGCATCTAATGTGATATGACACTTCTGGGGAGGATGCAGGCTAGTATTTTTAGGCTTGGAAGGGCCCAATAACCATGGACCTTCCCTGCCTAAAAATATCAGCTCACAGCTGTCTGCTTTACCTTTGCTGGTTATCAAAAAATGGAGGGGAATCCCACTTTGTTTTTTAAATTAATTTATTCATTAACTTTATACATTTACAGTAAGCAACACACACAAGGCACAAATTATATATCTCACGGATATCTATCTGTAATTTTTATTCCGCATTCTATTCTGGTACGTATCACATGGATGTCACACTTTATAGAATCATAGAATCATAGAATCGTAGAGTTGGAAGGGACCTCCTGGGCCATCTGGTCCAACCCCCTGCTCAAAGCAGGATTCGCTAAATCATCCCAGTCAGATGTCTGTCCAGCCTCTGTTTGAAGACTTCCATTGAAGGAGAACTCACCACTTCTCGTGGCAGCCTGTTCCACTCATTGATCACTCTAACTGTCAAAAAGTTTTTTCTAATATCTAATCTGTGTCTCCTCCCATTCAGTTTCATCCCATTGCTTCTAGTCTTTCCTTGTGCAAATGAGAATAAAGTTGATCCTTCTACAATGTGACAGCCCTTTAGATATTTTTAGACAGCTATTAAGTCTCCTCTCAGTCTTCTCTTTTGCAAACTAAACAATCCCAAATCCTGCAACCTTTCCTCATAAGACAGGGTTTGCAGACTGGTCACCATTCTGGTCGCTCTTTTCTGAACTTGCTCCAGTTTGTTGATGTCTTTTTTAAAATGTGGTGCCCAAAACTGGACACAGTATACCAGATGAGGTCTGACCAAAGAGGAGTAGAGGGAAATAATGACTTCACGTGATCTAGACTGTATGCTTCTGTTAATACATCCTAGAATTGCATTTGCCTTTTTTGCTGCTGCATCACACTGTTGACTCATATTCAGTCTGTGATCTATTAGTATACCCAAGTCTTTTTCACATGTGCTGTCACTTAGCCCTATTCCTTCCATTCTATATATGCTTTTTTCATTTTTGTTGCCCAGATGTAGTACTTTGCATTTCTCCCTGTTAAAAACCATTCTGTTAGTTGCTGCCCACTTCTCCAGTTTATTTAAATCTTTTTGAATCCTCTCTCTCTCTTCTCTAGTATTAGCTATCCCTCCTAGCTTTGTGTCATCAGCAAATTTAATCAGTTTACCCTCAATTCCTTCATCTAAATCGTTGATAAAGATGTTGAACAATACAGGGCCCAGGACAGAGCCCTGTGGTACCCCACTTGAGACATTCTTCCAACTGGATGTGCAGCCATTTACGACCACTCTTTGGGTCCGATCACTAAGCCAGTTATGAATCCACCTAACAGTTGCCTTGTCCATTCCATACTTAGTCATTTTTTCAATAAGGATTGTATGAGAGACTTTGTCAAATGCTTTGCTGAAGTCAAGATATACTATATCTACAGCATTTCCTTGATCCACCCAATCAGTGATACCATCATAGAAGGAAATTAAGTTAGTCTGACATGACTTATTAGTAGAGTTGAGCGATACCAGCCGATACTTGAAAATATCGGATCGGAATGGATCGGCCGATCTTAAAAAAAAGTATCGGTATCGCCGATTCCGATACCGGGAACCAATGCAAGTCAATGGGGCCAAAATATCGGAATTAAAAAAAAACCTTTCTTTCCTTGTAGGTTAATTCTACATGAAGAAAAACAACTAAGAATAATGTAGAATGTATTGTGGGAGGTGGAGGAGACATTAAAGCCATAGAGGTTTAGCCCAATCAAATGGAATAGCAGGAATTAAACTTTTTTTTTAAAGATGTTAGGAGTTACAAAGATATTGACTATGTTAGCCTCATTTATATTTTGCCAGACATGTATGTCTTCTTCTTTCTTCTTTCTTCTTCTTCTTCTTCTACTTCCTTTTTTTACATTCTTCTTCTTCTTCTTCTACTTCCTTTTTTTACATTCTTCTTCTTCTTCTTCTACTTCCTTTTTTTACATTCTTCTTCTTCTTCTTCTACTTCCTTTTTTTACATTCGTCTTCTTCTTCTACTTCCTTTTTTACATTCTTCTTCTTCTTCTTCTACTTCCTTTTTTTACATTCTTCTTCTTCTTCTTCTTCTTCTTCTTCTTCTTCTTCTTCTTCCTTTTCTTACATTCTTCATATTCTTCTTATTCAACAATTATTATTCTACATATTCAGCTTCTTCATCTTCTTCCTATTCTTCTTCATCATATTCTTGTTTGTGTCAGGCATTCCTGTAGTTGTTATCTAGAAAAGTTAGAAGTTTACACCTTCCGTTCTGCCTGTCACAAAAGATTTACAACAGGATTTGTCCGCGTTCAGTTTGGCCTGCAGCAGCAGGCCTTTTCCAGGGGCACCACGAGGAGGAACGGACTCACCCCCATACACTGCTTAGTCTTCTTCTGCTTATAAATAAGATAATATCATTTGCTCAGAGTATTAGTCTTATGCTTAATGTTCTTCTGCTTTGTTTTTTTTATGCTTCTTTGTCTTCTCTCTCTTGTTGTTCTGCATCTTGGTGGTTGTCTTCCTGTTCTTTGTCCTCTTGAACCAGCTGACGGTACTGGCACCCGGAGGGGCAGCAGAAGGAACAAGAGCCAATGGCACTACCGAGGACCAGCTGACGGTGCTGGAACCCGGTTACTAAGCAGGAGGTAACTGTGCTACAAAGCACTACCAAGGACCAGCAGACGTTGCCGGAACTCGGATACCGAGATGGAGGCACCTAGGCCAAAGGCTCTGACGAGAACCAGCTGACGGTGCTGGAACCCGGAGGGGTAGCATAAGCTGCAAGAGCAAATGGAAATAGCGAGGACCAGCTGACAGTGCTGGCACCCGGAGGGGCAGCAGAAGGAATAAGAGCCAATGGCACAACTGAGGACCAGCTGACGGTGCTGGAACCCGGTTACTAAGCAGGAGGTACCTGTGCTACAAAGCACTACCAAGGACCAGCAGACGTTGCCGGAACTCGGATACCGAGATGGAGGCACCTAGGCCAAAGGCTCTGATGAGAACCAGCTGACGGTGCTGGAACCCGGAGGGGTATCAGAAGTTACCCCTGAAAAGCAAAGTTGGCATGCCGCAAGCTGGCCGCAGTTACCGAATCACACAGTCCTACAGGGGGTGCTTGTCCTACTGGCACTATGGAACAAACCTTTCTTACCAGAACCCGCAGTCCACATAGGAAGCACCTAAACTGCTGGCACCCTAGCCTCGGCTAACCCAACCGCAACACGACATGGCAACTTGGGGTGGCAAACTGACATTGACACTTCCCGGAAACAGCAGGCAGGGCTGGAACCAAGCTGGGCAGGAGGGAGTACCCGTGCCAAAGTCAGTTATGAGCAGCAACTGGCGATGTTGGAGCCCAGGACAAGCACTTAGCAGGCTGAGGCCTGATGTGCTGTCAATTGGGAGGCAGCAGGACAGATTGCCATCAAAACAGCAGGGGAACAGCTGACGTTACTGAACCCCACAAACACAGGAGCTAGTGTTTTACTCTGTGAAGACGGCACTTCCGAGCAACAACTGGCTGTGTTGAAGCCCAGGGACAAGCACGGAGCAGGCTTAGGCTGCATTGAAGAAATTTTAAGATCGGTTGTAGACTACTAATTTGAACCAAGCTCCACTTAGGCCTGTGGCTTCACTGATTTTCGTATTTCCCCTGTCCTCCAACCCCGCCAGTTACAGCTCCGAAGTGGCGTCTGCACAATCCACACTTGTTCCTGTGTTACAGGTGTTCAGTCCGGTCAGTTAATCCCCTGATGTGTGTCCGGCAATGTCGCCTGCTCTGTCCACATTCCCATAATGGAACGGTTAAAAATCAGTAGTGGTACGACTGTGTAGGCAGCAGGAGACTTTGCCATCCACACAGCAGGGGATCAGCTGACATTACTGAACCCCACTGAGACACGGGAGCAAGTATCTCTTTCCGTGTGGATGGCACTTCCGAACTACAACTGGCTGTGTTGAAGCCCAGGAAATAGGAGGGTGTAGGCAGAGGCCTACTGTATTTTGAATGAGGTGACAGCAGGAGAGACTGCCATCCACACAGCAGGGGATCAGCTGACATTACTGAACCCCACTGAGACACGGGAGCAAGTATCTCTTTCCGTGTGGACGGCACTTCCGAACTACAACTGGCTGTGTTGAAGCCCAGGAAATAGGAGGGTGTAGGCAGAGGCCTACTGTATTTTGAATGAGTTTACAGCAGGAGAGACTGCCATCCACACAGCAGGGGATCAGCTGACATTACTGAACCCCACTGAGACACGGGAGCAAGTATCTCTTTCCGTGTGGACGGCACTTCCGAACTACAACTGGCTGTGTTGAAGCCCAGGAAATAGGAGGGTGTAGGCAGAGGCCTACTGTATTTTGAATGAGGTGACAGCAGGAGAGACTGCCATCCACACAGCAGGGGATCAGCTGACATTACTGAACCCCACTGAGACACGGGAGCAAGTATCTCTTTCCGTGTGGACGGCACTTCCGAACTACAACTGGCTGTGTTGAAGCCCAGGAAATAGGAGGGTGTAGGCAGAGGCCTACTGTATTTTGAATGAGGTGACAGCAGGAGAGACTGCCATCCACACAGCAGGGGATCAGCTGACATTACTGAACCCCACTGAGACACGGGAGCAAGTATCTCTTTCCGTGTGGACGGCACTTCCGAACTACAACTGGCTGTGTTGAAGCCCAGGAAATAGGAGGGTGTAGGCAGAGGCCTACTGTATTTTGAATGAGTTTACAGCAGGAGAGACTGCCATCCACACAGCAGGGGATCAGCTGACATTACTGAACCCCACTGAGACACGGGAGCAAGTATCTCTTTCCGTGTGGACGGCACTTCCGAACTACAACTGGCTGTGTTGAAGCCCAGGAAATAGGAGGGTGTAGGCAGAGGCCTACTGTATTTTGAATGAGGTGACAGCAGGAGAGACTGCCATCCACACAGCAGGGGATCAGCTGACATTACTGAACCCCACTGAGACACGGGAGCAAGTATCTCTTTCCGTGTGGACGGCACTTCCGAACTACAACTGGCTGTGTTGAAGCCCAGGAAATAGGAGGGTGTAGGCAGAGGCCTACTGTATTTTGAATGAGGTGACAGCAGGAGAGACTGCCATCCACACAGCAGGGGATCAGCTGACGTTACTGAACCCCACTGAGACACGGGAGCAAGTATCTCTTTCCGTGTGGACGGCACTTCCGAACTACAACTGGCTGTGTTGAAGCCCAGGAAATAGGAGGGTGTAGGCAGAGGCCTACTGTATTTTGAATGAGGTGACAGCAGGAGAGACTGCCATCCACACAGCAGGGGATCAGCTGACATTACTGAACCCCACTGAGACACGGGAGCAAGTATCTCTTTCCGTGTGGACGGCACTTCCGAACTACAACTGGCTGTGTTGAAGCCCAGGAAATAGGAGGGTGTAGGCAGAGGCCTACTGTATTTTGAATGAGGTGACAGCAGGAGAGACTGCCATCCACACAGCAGGGGATCAGCTGACATTACTGAACCCCACTGAGACACGGGAGCAAGTATCTCTTTCCGTGTGGACGGCACTTCCGAACTACAACTGGCTGTGTTGAAGCCCAGGAAATAGGAGGGTGTAGGCAGAGGCCTACTCTATTTTGAATGAGTTTACAGCAGGAGAGACTGCCATCCACAGAGCAGGGGATCAGCTGACGTTACTGAACCCCACTGAGACACGGGAGCAAGTATCTCTTTCCGTGTGGACGGCACTTCCGAACTACAACTGGCTGTGTTGAAGCCCAGGAAATAGGAGGGTGTAGGCAGAGGCCTACTGTATTTTGAATGAGGTGACAGCAGGAGAGACTGCCATCCACACAGCAGGGGATCAGCTGACATTACTGAACCCCACTGAGACACGGGAGCAAGTATCTCTTTCCGTGTGGACGGCACTTCCGAACTACAACTGGCTGTGTTGAAGCCCAGGAAATAGGAGGGTGTAGGCAGAGGCCTACTGTATTTTGAATGAGGTGACAGCAGGAGAGACTGCCATCCACACAGCAGGGGATCAGCTGACATTACTGAACCCCACTGAGACACGGGAGCAAGTATCTCTTTCCGTGTGGACGGCACTTCCGAACTACAACTGGCTGTGTTGAAGCCCAGGAAATAGGAGGGTGTAGGCAGAGGCCTACTGTATTTTGAATGAGTTTACAGCAGGAGAGACTGCCATCCACACAGCAGGGGATCAGCTGACGTTACTGAACCCCACTGAGACACGGGAGCAAGTATCTCTTTCCGTGTGGACGGCACTTCCGAACTACAACTGGCTGTGTTGAAGCCCAGGAAATAGGAGGGTGTAGGCAGAGGCCTACTGTATTTTGAATGAGGTGACAGCAGGAGAGACTGCCATCCACACAGCAGGGGATCAGCTGACATTACTGAACCCCACTGAGACACGGGAGCAAGTATCTCTTTCCGTGTGGACGGCACTTCCGAACTACAACTGGCTGTGTTGAAGCCCAGGAAATAGGAGGGTGTAGGCAGAGGCCTACTGTATTTTGAATGAGTTTACAGCAGGAGAGACTGCCATCCACACAGCAGGGGATCAGCTGACGTTACTGAACCCCACTGAGACACGGGAGCAAGTATCTCTTTCCGTGTGGACGGCACTTCCGAACTACAACTGGCTGTGTTGAAGCCCAGGAAATAGGAGGGTGTAGGCAGAGGCCTACTGTATTTTGAATGAGGTGACAGCAGGAGAGACTGCCATCCACACAGCAGGGGATCAGCTGACATTACTGAACCCCACTGAGACACGGGAGCAAGTATCTTTTTCCGTGTGGACGGCACTTCCGAACTACAACTGGCTGTGTTGAAGCCCAGGAAATAGGAGGGTGTAGGCAGAGGCCTACTGTATTTTGAATGAGTTTACAGCAGGAGAGACTGCCATCCACACAGCAGGGGATCAGCTGACGTTACTGAACCCCACTGAGACACGGGAGCAAGTATCTCTTTCCGTGTGGACGGCACTTCCGAACTACAACTGGCTGTGTTGAAGCCCAGGAAATAGGAGGGTGTAGGCAGAGGCCTACTGTATTTTGAATGAGTTTACAGCAGGAGAGACTGCCATCCACACAGCAGGGGATCAGCTGACGTTACTGAACCCCACTGAGACACGGGAGCAAGTATCTCTTTCCGTGTGGACGGCACTTCCGAACTACAACTGGCTGTGTTGAAGCCCAGGAAATAGGAGGGTGTAGGCAGAGGCCTACTGTATTTTGAATGAGGTGACAGCAGGAGAGACTGCCATCCACACAGCAGGGGATCAGCTGACATTACTGAACCCCACTGAGACACGGGAGCAAGTATCTCTTTCCGTGTGGACGGCACTTCCGAACTACAACTGGCTGTGTTGAAGCCCAGGAAATAGGAGGGTGTAGGCAGAGGCCTACTGTATTTTGAATGAGGTGACAGCAGGAGAGACTGCCATCCACACAGCAGGGGATCAGCTGACATTACTGAACCCCACTGAGACACGGGAGCAAGTATCTCTTTCCGTGTGGACGGCACTTCCGAACTACAACTGGCTGTGTTGAAGCCCAGGAAATAGGAGGGTGTAGGCAGAGGCCTACTGTATTTTGAATGAGGTGACAGCAGGAGAGACTGCCATCCACACAGCAGGGGATCAGCTGACATTACTGAACCCCATTGAGACACGGGAGCAAGTATCTCTTTCCGTGTGGACGGCACTTCCGAACTACAACTGGCTGTGTTGAAGCCCAGGAAATAGGAGGGTGTAGGCAGAGGCCTACTGTATTTTGAATGAGTTTACAGCAGGAGAGACTGCCATCCACACAGCAGGGGATCAGCTGACGTTACTGAACCCCACTGAGACACGGGAGCAAGTATCTCTTTCCGTGTGGACGGCACTTCCGAACTACAACTGGCTGTGTTGAAGCCCAGGAAATAGGAGGGTGTAGGCAGAGGCCTACTGTATTTTGAATGAGGTGACAGCAGGAGAGACTGCCATCCACACAGCAGGGGATCAGCTGACATTACTGAACCCCACTGAGACACGGGAGCAAGTATCTCTTTCCGTGTGGACGGCACTTCCGAACTACAACTGGCTGTGTTGAAGCCCAGGAAATAGGAGGGTGTAGGCAGAGGCCTACTGTATTTTGAATGAGTTTACAGCAGGAGAGACTACCATCCACACAGCAGGGGATCAGCTGACGTTACTGAACCCCACTGAGACACGGGAGCAAGTATCTCTTTCCGTGTGGACGGCACTTCCGAACTACAACTGGCTGTGTTGAAGCCCAGGAAATAGGAGGGTGTAGGCAGAGGCCTACTGTATTTTGAATGAGGTGACAGCAGGAGAGACTGCCATCCACACAGCAGGGGATCAGCTGACATTACTGAACCCCACTGAGACACGGGAGCAAGTATCTCTTTCCGTGTGGACGGCACTTCCGAACTACAACTGGCTGTGTTGAAGCCCAGGAAATAGGAGGGTGTAGGCAGAGGCCTACTGTATTTTGAATGAGTTTACAGCAGGAGAGACTGCCATCCACACAGCAGGGGATCAGCTGACGTTACTGAACCCCACTGAGACACGGGAGCAAGTATCTCTTTCCGTGTGGACGGCACTTCCGAACTACAACTGGCTGTGTTGAAGCCCAGGAAATAGGAGGGTGTAGGCAGAGGCCTACTGTATTTTGAATGAGTTTACAGCAGGAGAGACTGCCATCCACACAGCAGGGGATCAGCTGACGTTACTGAACCCCACTGAGACACGGGAGCAAGTATCTCTTTCCGTGTGGACGGCACTTCCGAACTACAACTGGCTGTGTTGAAGCCCAGGAAATAGGAGGGTGTAGGCAGAGGCCTACTGTATTTTGAATGAGTTTACAGCAGGAGAGACTGCCATCCACACAGCAGGGGATCAGCTGACGTTACTGAACCCCACTGAGACACGGGAGCAAGTATCTCTTTCCGTGTGGACGGCACTTCCGAACTACAACTGGCTGTGTTGAAGCCCAGGAAATAGGAGGGTGTAGGCAGAGGCCTACTGTCTTTGTAATGCGGAGACAGCAGGAGAGACTGCCATCTCCACAGCAGGGGATCAGCTGGCAATGATGAACCCCACTAACACTTGAACGAATGTGTTTGGCTCTGTGGAGACGACACTTCTGAACACCAACTGACGCTGTTGGAGCCCAGGATTAGGCGAGGAGCAGGCTGGGGCCTACTGGATTTTGGCAGGTGAAGGCAGCAGGAGACTTGCCATCTCCACAGCAGGGGAACAGCTGGCAGTGCTGAACCCCACTAACACTCTAACGAAGGTGTTTGGCTCTGTGGAGACGACACTTCTGAACACCAACTGACGCTGTTGGAGCCCAGGATTAGGCGAGGAGCAGGCTGGGGCCTACTGGATTTTGGCAGGTGAAGGCAGCAGGAGACTTGCCATCTCCACAGCAGGGGAACAGCTGGCAGTGCTGAACCCCACTAACACTCTAACGAAGGTGTTTGGCTCTGTGGAGACGACACTTCTGAACACCAACTGAAGCTGTTGGAGCCCAGGATTACGCATGCCGCATGCAGAGGCCAATGGGCAGCGGTTTTTATGGAGGTTGTGGACTACTACTGATTCTAACCATGCTCCACTTAGGCCTCTGGCTCCACTGTCTCTACTATTTACCCTGGCCTCCAACCCCGCCAGCTACATCTCTGAAGTGGCGTCAGCACAATCTACACTTGTTCCTGTGTTACTGGTGCTCAGTCCCGTCAGTTGATCCCCTGATGTTTGTCCGGCAAGTTCGCCAGCTCTGTCCTCATTCCCACTACTGGTTATGGGAATGTGGACAGAGCAGGAGACCTTGCCGGACACACATCAGGGGATAAACTGATGGGGCTGAGCCACAGGAACACAGGAACAAGTGTAGATTGTGCTGACGCCACTTCAGAGATGTAGATGGCGGGGTTGGAGGTCAGGGGAAATAGTAGAGACAGTGGAGCCAGAGACCTAAGTTGGGCACGGTTAAAAATCAGTAGTGGTTTGAATGTTGATGGAGCTGGTGACTTTGCCGTCCACACAGCAGGGGATCAGCTGGCATTACTGAACCCCACTAACACAGGAGCTAGTGTGTTTCTCTGTGCAGACGACACATCTGAGCGACAACTGGCTGTGTTGAAGCACAGGGATTATAGTTCAGGTGGTAGAAAAATGAACACACCAGCAGACCTGGATACAGTTGCCAACCACTAATTTAGTCTGTAAGAGGAATGGCAAAGTCTTTGGAGATCCAGGCCTTGTTCATTTTCAGAAAAGTCAGCCGGTCAACATTTTCGGAAGATAGTCGCGTGCGACGGTCTGTTAGTACACCACCTGCGGCACTAAAGACACGTTCCGATAATACACTGGCAGCAGGGCAAGCCAGCACCTCCAATGCATACTGGCTAAGCTCTGGCCATGTATCCAGCTTAGAGACCCAAAACTTGAAGGGGGAAGAGCCATCTGGGAGTACAGCGACAGGGCAAGACATGTAGTCTGACACCATCTGACGGAAGCGTTGCCTCCTGCTGACTCGAGGCGTCGCTGATGGTGTAGACAATTGTGGTGGACACACAAAACTTTGCCACATTTGGGCCATAGTGGTCTTGCCTTGTGCTGCGGCGCTGCCTCTGCTCCCTCTTTGTGCAGAGTTTCCTCCACTGCCTCGACGCACAGAGCTGCTTTGTAAAGCACTAGCAACAATGCTGTCGGGTGGAATGGAAAACATTATGGACTGCACCAGTGACTCTTCGTACTCCCGCATTTTACGCTCCCGGTTCAACGTTGGTATGAGCCTTTGTACGCTGTCCCGGTAGCGAGGATCTAGGAGGGTGTACACCCAATAATCAGCCGAGACGAGAATGTGGGCGATGCGGCGGTCGTTTCTCAGGCACTGCAGCATGAAATCAACCATGTGCTGCAGACTCCCAACTGCCAAAGAACCGCTGTCCCCTGTTTGAGGCGTGACCTCGGCCTGCTCTGCATCACCCCACCCTCGCTGTACATACTGAGTAGAGGTTTGTGTACCTCCCTCCTCTGGAGAGATGTCTTCCTCCTCCATCGACTCCTCCTCATCCTCCTCACAAAGTGTCCCCTGCCTAGGCCTTTGTGAGGAAACACGTAGCGCAGACTGTCCAGAAGCAGATGGCATTTGGGACTCCTCATCCTCCACCTCTTCTGAAACCTCATCCCTTAGTGCTTGCAGTGTTTGTTGAAGCAGGCAGATAAGGGGGACAGTCATGCTGACTAGTGCATCATCTGCACTCGCCATCCACGTGGATTCATCGAAGGCACGCAAAACGAGGCAGATGTCCTTCATAGAGGCCCACTCAATGGTGCTGAAGTGTGAACGGCGCACAGTGCGACTTGTTTGCGCCTGATGCAGCTGGTACTCCATGACTGCTGCCTGCTGCTCACACAACCGCTCCAACATATGTAACGTTGAATTCCACCGGGTGGGTAGGTCACATATGATGCGATGTTCCGGAAGGCCAAATCGTCGCTGCAGAGCAGCGAGGCGCGATCTTGCCGTGCTGGAACGTCGCAAGTGAGCGCACTCTATGCGGACCTTGTGCAACAGTGCAGCAAGATCCGGATAGTCCCTCAGAAAGCTCTGCACGACCAAGTTAAGAACATGTGCCAGACATGGGATGTGTGTGAGGTTGCCTAGGCCAAGAGCTGCCACCAGATTTCGGCCATTGTCACACACTACCAAGCCCGGCTGGAGATTCGCTGGCCCAAACCACACATCGCTCTCCAGCTTGATAGCATTCCAGAGCTCCTGCGCTGTGTGGCTTCGATTCCCCAAAGAAATTAATTTGAGTACAGCCTGTTGACGTTTGGCCACGGCTGTGCTCATATCGGTCGTAACAGGCTCCTGCTCTGCTGTTTCTGAGGAACTTGAGTAGGAGGAGGAGTCTATGTGTACAGACTGGAGTCCTGCAATCCGTGGCGTTGGAAGAACACGTACAGCTCCACTCTCCAGATCCGTACCCGGCTCCACAACATTGACCCAGTGGGCAGTGAGGGAAAGGTATCGTCCCTGTCCATGGTTACTGGTCCACGCATCGGTGGTCAGGTGGACCTTGCTACTAACGGCGTTTAGTAGCGCATGTTTTATTTTACCCTCAACATGTTTCTGCAGGGCAGGGACGGCTCGCCTGCTGAAATAAAAGCGGCTGGGCACGTTGTATTGGGGGACTGCCAATGCCATTAAGTCCCGGAAGGTGTCAGTGTCCACCAGCCTGAATGACAGCATTTCAACTGCCAGAAGTTTGGCAATGCCAGCATTCAGAGACTGTGTTCGGGGATGGTTTGCCGAGTAAGGGCGCCTTTTATCCCATGCCTGTGCTACCGATGGCTGTGATGGATGGGAACGTGCTGCTATGGGTGTAATCTGACAGGGTCTCCGGACAACAGTGGCAGAGGTTCTTCCTTGGCGATCCTGTGAGGAAGCCGAACCAGCAGTGTGTGAGCTGGAGGAAGAGGGCCCAACACGAACTGAAGAGGTGGTAGGTGGTGCTGTACGTTGGCCTACGTCTTCAGGGTGTCTCTGCAACTCCAACTCGTGCTTGGTGCGCACATGTTTCCACATATTTGTGGTATTGAGGTTGCTGACATTTCTCCCTCTTTTGACTCTCTGATGACACAGCTTGCATTTGACAAAGCAAATGTCATCTGCAACTGTGTCAAAAAAGGACCACGCACTGCAACTCTTGTGAGCGCCCGGTTTGCCTTTGGAAGGAGGAATGCTCCTAACGGGTGCCGAAGTGGAGGGTACAGGCAACCAAGTCTTCCCCCTCCCTCTGCCTCCTGTTTTGGCCGGTAGGGGAATCTCTTCCTCCGAGCTGCTCCCACCACCTTCCTGTTGCTCACGCCATGATGGGTCAAGGACCTCATCATCTTCCCTCCCCTCTTCAAACAGCTGCTTCTCCGGGGTTGTCTCGCCAGCACCGTACGCACCAGAAAGTGGCAACTGAGTCTCGTCATCATCTGATGCGTACTGAGGTGTGCTGACCATAGGCACTGGCCCACTCGCCTCTTCAGATTCAGAGGGACAAAGAAGTTGCGCATCACTGCATACTCCCTCTTCTTCACATTCAGGAATGCTGCTTGGCTGGCCCCCTCTTTCCAAGCCAACAGATTCCGAGAACAGAAGTAGAGACTGTGATGGCTCCTGTCCATGTCTCTCTGACTGCCTGGGCACTTTGGCAGGTGGTGAAGAGACAGATGGTTGCTCTTCGGTGCTCTGACCCTGAGAGGATGCGGAAGTAATTGAAGTCGATGCGTTAGCTGCCATCCATCCGACAACGGCTTCAATTTGTTCCTCCCGCAGCAGTGGGGTACGTTGAGGTCCTACAAAGCTGCGCATAAAGGACTGTTGCCTGCTAAAACTGGGGGATGCTGATCCACTGGTGCCCGCAGCAGGCCCAGAATCCCCACGTCCTCTACCTGTAGAATCCCCACGTCCTCTCCCTGCAGAATCCCCACGTCCTCTCCCTGCTGAAACTCCACGCCCACGCCCACGCCCACGCGCCTTACTCCCTGCCTTCTTAATCTTGCAAGACTGCTTAAGATAGGCAAAAAAGTACAAAGGGGGGCCTTAGTGTGCTTATTCCTGAACAGCTGGTTACAGGTACAAGAAACACTAATTTTATGAAGTGTGTGTGTGTGTGGACTAGACTTTAATAGGAGCTGATGTGGCCTACACAAGTTCAAAATGTAGTGTTTGGTGAACTTTTTTTGTGGTTTCTTTGTTGGAAACAAACTCAAAGTATGTGAACAAAGAATTGAAACTGATAGTATCACCAACTTTTTGGAGCTATTACAATGCAGGCAGGTAACCTACAATGCAAAAGATGAGGCTCCAAAAAAATTGGGTAATACTAATCTGGCTGCGCCGGCAGGGCACAAGCCAGAAAAAAAGGCTCCTCTATCTACTCCTATATAGTGTTTGCAACCAACCAATGTTGATGGATACGGATGGATGCACACTAATAGGAGAAGAAAAAACGAGCTGCACTCAAAGACAAATATGTGTGAGGCAGTGACGCACGTTGAGCGTCCTACAACCAGACGTAGCTGCAGGACACTCTACTCAGCGTGAGCTGCACTCACACACAGTCAGAGGCCTCTCAGACAGCCGTCAACAGTGCAGCTAAGTGGGCACTGGCACTGACAGGCTGCAGAAAGGCTCCGCTGTGTACTCCTTTATAGTGTTTGCAACCACCGTAGATGGAGACGGATGGATGCACACTAATAGAAGAAAAAATGAGCTGCACTCAAATAAAAATATGTGTGAGGCACTGACGCACGCTGAGCGTCCTACAGCCAGACGTAGCTGCAGGACACACTACTCAGCGTGAGCTGCACTCACACACAGTCAGAGACCTCTTAGACAGCCGTGAACAGTGCAGCAAAGTGGACACTAGCACTGAAAGGCTGCAGAAAGGCTCCGCTGTCTACTACTAGTGTTTGCAACCAACGTATATGGATACGGATGGAAGCACACTAGATTGAAATTATGTAAAAAATGCAGCTCAAAAAATAAAAGATGTATGAGGCAGCAGTGATCACACTGGGTGGCCTACAGCCTGACGTGGCTGCAGGACCCACTCCACAGCGTGAGCTGCACTCACACAGCCCTTGCAGACAGCTGTGAACACTGCTGCTAGGGCAAAGAAGGCTACAGTGGTGGTTTATGTAGCCTGGGTAAAGCACTAGATGTTTGGTGGAATCGCTATTTCTAACTGTCCCTCACAGTCTTCTACAGCAGCCTGTCCCTAACTGAATTCACAGCAGAGTGACCAGAAATGGCGGCTGCGGTGGCTTTTATAGTGCATCATGACATCATTTCGGCAGCCAATCACAGCCATGCCAATAGTTAACATGCCTACATGCCTAACAGGATGTGCCCACACTTCGGAGGATTCCCATTGGCTTAATCAAAGCAAGCAGGCTCATAGCATGATGGGAACTTCCTATTCCGATTCCGATTCCGGAATCCGATATGACAAAAGTATCGGAATTAAGTATCGGAATTCCGATACCGCTAATATCGGCCGATACCCGATACTTGCGGTATCGGAATGCTCAACACTACTTATTAGTTACAAACCCATGCTGACTCTGTTTAATCACTTTATTCTTATCCAGGTATTGACATACATGTTGTTTAATAATTTGTTCAAAGATCTTTCCTGGTATAGAAGTCAGACTCACTGGCCTATAGTTGCCTGGGTCCACCTTCTTCCCCTTTTTGAAGATAGGAACAACATTTGCTCTTCTCCAGTCTTCTGGCACTTCTCCTGTTCTCCAAGAATTTTCAAAGATTATGGAGAGGGGTTCAAAAATTTCTTCTGCTATCTCCTTCAGTACTCTGGGGTGTAATTCATCTGGACCTTGAGACTTGAATTCATTTAGGTTAGCTAAGTGTTTCCTCACTATCTTTCTGTTTATAGATATCCTGGATTCTTCTATTCCCTTAATAGGACAGTGAATAACAGTTGATGTTACATTTCCTTTCTGAGAGAAAACAGATGCAAAATAGGAATTTAAAAGTTCAGCCTTCTCAACATCCTGTCTTACCATTTCATCATTTTCATCCTGTAAAAATCCTATAGCATCTTTGACTTTTCTTTTACTTTTGACATATCCCCAAAATCCTTTATTATTGCTTTTGACATCTCTTGCAAGCCTCAATTCATTTTCAGCTTTAGCTAATCTGATTTGTGCCCTGCAGGTTCTGCAGACAGCATTATATCCTTCTTTAGATATGCCTCCCTCTTTCCATTTTATAAACATTTTTTTCTTCCTTTTTAGCATGTGCTTAAGTTCTGTGTTCATCCATCCTGGTTTCCTTAAATGCTTCCTATTCTTCCCTCTTTTCGGAATTGTTAACAACTGTGCTTTGAGAATTTCATTTTTCAAGATTTCCCATCCCTCCTGGACATTTTTGTCTTTTAGGATATCCAGCCATTGGATCCCTCCAATTCTCTTTCTGAATCCCTTAAAATCTGCCTTTCTGAAATCTAACCTTGACGTCTGAGTCTTCACATGTCTTCCTCCTCTAGTTATCCAAAATTCTAAAATAGCATGGTCGCTGCCTCCTAGGGTCCCAGCCACTTTTACCTCCTCAACCATTTCCTCCCTGTTTATAAGGATTAGATCCAAGGTAGCAGTTCCCCTTGTTTTCTCCTTTACCTTTTGGAAGATAAAGTTGTCAGCAAGAGAGGATAAGAATTTCCTTGACCTGTTAGTTTTGCCTGAGAGAGATTCCCAACAAATGTCTGGATAGTTGAAATCTCCCATGACAACTATGTCATATTTTTTGGAGAACTTGGCCATTTGATGCATAAAGAGTTCATCCATATCTTCAGCTTGCACAGGCGGCCTGTAGTAAATGCCTACAATGGTGTCCTTTCCATTGTTCTGTCCTTGTATTCTTACCCAAACAGTTTCCACTGAACTCCCAGTCTCTGAAGCTTCAATCTCTGTGCAGATATATGTGTTTCTAACATACAATGCGACACCCCCTCCTCGTTTATCAAGTCTGTTTCTTGCAAATAAGTTGTATCCTTCTAGTCTTGTATTCCAATCATGTGTATTGTCCCACCAAGTTTCAGTGATTCCAATGACATCATATTTCTTTTCCTGTGTTAGTAGTTCCAATTCTCCTTGTTTGTTGCCCATGCTTTGTGCATTAGTATAGAAACATTTTAGTTTGTGATTGGTTTCTCTTTCTCCAATATTTTTATTAATTAGATTCTTTCGTCTTTGTTCTTCCTTTCCACTTCTAATAGCAGAGTTCTCAATAGCATTTGTCAGGTGTATGGCTTTTTCTGGTCTTTTGCTTCCCTTCCCATGTTGTTCTAGTTTAAAGCTCTCCTTACAAGTGTAGCAAGGCGACTTCCAAATACATGCTTTCCAGTCTTCGTAAGATGCACCCCATCTCTAGCAAGTAGTCCATCGTATAAGTAGTTCACTCGATGATCCAGAAATCCAAATCGTTGCTGACGGCACCATCGACGTAGCTAGTTGTTCACCTGCAGAATCTTATTCCACCTCCTTGTTCCATGGCCATCCACTGGGAGGATGGAAGAGAAGACCACCTGCGCTCCCAGTTCTTTCACTTTCTTGCCTAAGTCTTCAAAGTCTCTGCAGATGGTTTCCAGGTCGTTTCTTGCGGTGTCATTTGTCCAGACATGTAGTAGCAGGAATGGGTAGTCATCTGTAGGTCTGAAGAGTCCTGATATCCTGTCAGACACATCTTTAATTTTTGCACCTGGAAGACAGCACATTTCTCTTGAAGTTATATCCGGTCTGCAGATAGCGGCCTCTGTTCCTCTCAACAGGGAATCCCCCATGACCACCACTCTCCGTTTCTTCTTCACAACAGTTTTCTTTCTCCATCCAGGAGGACTCTGAAGGCGTACAAGGTTGCTGCTTGTTGGCAAAGTCTTATCCTGATGTATTTCTTCATCGTTTTCCTGCGTGAGAGCCTGGTATTGGTTCCTGAGGAGTATGGGTGCTGACTGCCTCCTGATCCTCCTGCTTCTCTGGGTCACATGTCTCCATTCCTCTGTTTCTTCAGGTGCACTTCGAATTTCTTCTCTTTCTGTAACATGAAGAGATAATTCTGCTCTGTCCAAGAACTCTTCACCTTCCTTAATGATCTTCAACGTAGCTAACCTCTCTTCGAGATTTTGCAACTTTTCCTCCAACAGGGACACAAGCTTGCATTTGTGGCATGTGAAGTTTGGCTTTTCCACTGGTAAATCTGTGAACATGTAGCAAGAAATGCAGCTCACCAAATGGCTCCTGGCCTCTTCCATCTTGAGATTTCTTAAAAACGATGAAAGATGAGCCAAAAATCGGTTTTTCCGATTTCCTCTTTTCAGCTGCAACAGCCAAAACCCAGTGATCGTTGAGCTCGCGGAGACTCTTCAGTTATCCCAGAAGGCACTGGGAATATGCAAATGATCTCCTCAAGACTCTTCCCCTGGTTATGTCATCCATGTGCACGGAAAAAAATGGACATGTACAGTTGTGGCCAAAAGTATTGACACCCCTGCAATTTTGTCAGATAATACTCAGTTTCTTCCTGAAAATGATTGCAATCACAAATTCTTTGGTATTATTATCTTCATTTAATTTGTCTTAAATGAAAAAACACAAAAGAGAATGAAGCAAAAAGCAAAACATTGATCATTTCACACAAAACTCCAAAAATGGGCCAGACAAAAGTATTGGCACCCTCAGCCTAATACTTGGTTGCACAACCTTTAGCTAAAATAACTGCGACCAACCACTTCCGGTAACCATCAATGAGTTTCTTACAATGCTCTGCTGGAATTTTAGACCATTCTTCTTTGGCAAACTGCTCCAGGTCCCTGATATTTGAAGGGTGCCTTCTCCAAACCGCCATTTTTAGATCTCTCCACAGGTGTTCTATGGGATTCAGGTCTGGACTCATTGCTGGCCACCTTAGAAGTCTCCAGTGCTTTCTCTCAAACCATTTTCTAGTGCTTTTTGAAGTGTGTTTTGGATGATTGTCCTGCTGGAAGACCCATGACCTCTGAGGGAGACCCAGCTTTCTCACACTGGGCCCTACATTATGCTGCAAAATTTGTTGATAGTCTTCATACTTCATAATGCCATGCACACGGTTAAGCAGTCCAGTGCCAGAGGCAGCAAAGTAACCCCAAAACATCAGGGAACCTCCGCCATGTTTGACTGTAGGGACCGTGTTCTTTTCCTTGAATGCCTCTTTTTTTCTCCTGTAAACTCTATGTTGATGCCTTTGCCCCAAAAGCTCTACTTTTGTCTCATCTGACCAGAGAACATTCTTCCAAAACGTTTTAGGCTTTTTCAGGTAAGTTTTGGCAAACTCCAGCCTGGCTTTTTTATGTCTCGGGGTAAGAAGTGGAGTCTTCCTGGGTCTCCTACCAGACAGTCCCTTTTCATTCAGACGCCGACGGATAGTACAGGTTGACACTGTTGTACCCTCGGACTGCAGGGCAGCTTGAACTTGTTTGGATGTTAGTCGAGGTTCTTTATCCAACATCCGCACAATCTTGCGTTGAAATCTCTTGTCAATTTTTCTTTTCCGTCCACATCTAGGGAGGTTAGCCACAGTGCCATGGGCTTTAAACTTCTTGATGACACTGCGCATGGTAGACACAGGAACATTCTGGTCTTTGGAGATGGACTTGTAGCCTTGAGATTGCTCATGCTTCCTCACAATTTGGTTTCTCAAGTCCTCAGACAGTTCTTTGGTCTTCTTTCTTTTCTCCATGCTCAATGTGGTACCCACAAGAACACAGGACAGAGGTTGAGTCAACTTTAATCCATCAACTGGCTGCAAGTGTGATTTAGTTATTGCCAACACCTGTTAGGTGCCACAGGTAAGTTACAGGTGCTGTTAATTACACAAATTAGAGAAGCATCACATGATTTTTCGAAGAGTGCCAATACTTTTGTCCACCCTCTTTTTTATGTTTGGTGTGGAATTATATCCAATTTGCCTTTAGGACAATTCTTTTTGTGTTTTTTCATTTAAGACAAATTAAATGAAGATAATAATACCAAAGAATTTGTGTTTGCAATAATTTTCAGGAAGAAACTGAGTATTATCTGACAGAATTGCAGGGGTGTCAATACTTTTGGCCACAACTGTATATGTGTGGGTCACACGGATACACGATTTGTGTGCAAACAATGACGTGCCCAGCCTCATAGATTATAATAGGTACATGTGAATACGGATGCCACGCGTGCCATAAACACGGACATGTGAATGGGGACTAAAAGGAGGTATCTTGTGAGGAACCCATGAGTCACGCATTGGCTAAAAAGTGTCCTTTCACAATGAGAGTCAATAGCAGACATTTGCATCTAATTGAATATGTTTTTGTAATTTTGGGTCAAGAGAAAGTCAAATGGATATCAGAAGTATTTCTAGAAATATAGATAAAAAACTTTCCTAATAAAAAAAAACTTAGCTCCAAAGGGATTCCTTCTCTCTCCTAGAAATCTTTACGCAGCTCTGCTTATAAATCTGCAGCTTTTCTTATGAAAATAATAGTATGGCTTTATTTACTGGTGGGATAAACCACTCAAGAATTTGACGGGACAGGACTACAAATGAACCACACTGGAAATTACTTTCAGCCTCTTTGCGTTCACGATATTGTTGGTGGCTCCTCCAGCTCCGTCAGTAGTCAGATCTTTATTGCTGGCTCGAGATATCATCATAACCATGCCACGGCTGATAGAAAAACAGTGGTTTCTCAAAGATACTTCTATATTTTTTTGTATTCATGTCTGACACTTTATATTAGACAATCATTTGCTTACCTCCTGGGCCAGCAGAGCTTGAGGACTTTAATTGTGAATACATCTTTTCTTAGTATGTTCATGTAAGTATTGGTAGCATCATCACATTCCAGAGCGGTACCAGACACCCAGAAAATAGATGTCAGACTCAAAGAAACTGGACTTGTAAATGGAAACCTTTAAAGGTAATGTGTCTGCAAAATTTTCCTTAGCAAACCATAAAAAGTGCAAATAGGGCAGTGGGCAAAAATTGCAATTGTGATCCAATGTGGCAAAATTAGACTGCAAAGTGCACTGTTGGGCGTATCAATGCACTTGCAGTCAATGGTTTCTTTTTACATCTTGATTGGCAATGAAAACAGAGTCTCTGCTGCATGTCGACACCTCTTTACTGGTTGAAATCTCTTGGACCCACCACTACTCGTTTGGTCGAGGCGAGTTTAGTTTCGTACTGCACATGCGCCAGTTGGAAAAGGATTAAAGATATGTAGATGTGAGGAATAGAGCTTACTATAGGGGGATACCCTATGAAGGGAGCGTGGGTAGATGTTTGGTTAACGCTCAACTGATGGAGTTGTGACAGGCACAACTTGTTAGGCGTCGAATTTCTGCGTTTACTCCGCAGGAATCCAGACCCTCACATTCTGCAGTCTCCTGCTGTTTATCTACTGCAGAGGAGATTGCCTTGCAGCAAATCTCTCCTGAGGCTAAGTCCTTCTCTCCTCTTTCTGAGCATGCTCATGGGACAATCTCCCATTGGAGATCAGGAGTCATGAGCTCAGGTCCCGCTCCAGATCTCATTGGTCCATCTCAGAGATCTGGAAGCTTGCAGATGGTCCCGGCTACTATAAAAGGCGCGCATGGCTGTTCCGCCATGCGCTAGTATAGACTTACTTGCTGCTGTGTGTATGAGGACGGATGTATGATTCTGGTGAATGACTCATTATAAAACCCTTTCCCTCTGATATTACGTATGTGGTTAGGGACTGAGTTAGAATCAGCGCCAGCGCTCCTCTGCTGCAACATCCACAGCTGCTAGCGTCCGACATTGCGCTTGCGCCTTGCCTTTGTCGCTTAGCGGCAGTGTCCATGCCGCGCTGCAGTAGCAGCCCCTTTGCGTCCGCAGTTGCGACGCTCCGCACATGGTAGGTCTAGACCAGGGTTTCCCAACTCCAGTCCTCAAGGCACACCAACAGATCATGTTTTCAGGATTTCCTTAGTATTGCTCAGGTGATAATTGCTTCACCTGTGCAATACAAAGGAAATCCTGAAAACATGATCTGTTGGTGTGCCTTGAGGACTGGATTTGGGAAACCCTGGTCTAGACAGACGTAGTGCCGCCGTCTTGGGCTACCCCTATGACCTGATACCGTGTGTGCGTTTTTACTGAGTACTGTAACCTCAACATGCTCAGTCTTTTGTGTTTGTACTTATTTGTCATCTCTGTGAATTAACTGAGATTGCTCTGCGTGTCTGGGCGAAGTTTAACCCTGTGCGCATTTCCGCCATATTGTTCCTGCCACCACTTAGCAGCGGTTATATCACCTACTGCACAGTGGACCCCGAGTGGCGAACGCACTTTATTATTATTTTTATTTAGTGCGTTCCGCCATTCCTAACACAACTCCCATGTAGGCATGAAGAAAAACAGCTGCTGCTCCTCGGCTGGTGGATAAATCCTCTAGAAGATATTGGATCCAGTTGGATAAAACACTTTAGGTTAGGTGGGCTTTTGTGCTGGAGTGAATCGATTCTTCAAAAATTATTGTCAGGAACACCGCACTGAACTTGCTCACTGAGCCAGTGCGCGTGTCCTGAGTAAAGCGAACTGTGCTCAAAGATACCTGTGGAGCAGGTACAGCAGCCGAGTAGGTGCGTACTTCAGAACCGCAGGACCTGAAGTACGTGACTGCTAGGGGCGTGGCCTAAACTCCAGAAAGCTAAGAGCTGCAAGAGAGCTCCTAGCAGGGTAACTGTGGGACAAAGTTACCAAGGGGCATAGACAGGGAGGATAGTCAGGACGTAGCCAATGAGTCATACACAGAGATAGCTGCAAGGTACAAAAGGGGTGAGCAGAGAGTGGTCAGATCACAGGCAATGAGTCATACACAGAGAGGATAGCGCAGTACAGAATCGACAGGCAAACTCACAACGGGAAACAGAACCGGGTCAGAACCATATAAACAAGCTATAACAACGAACAGGCACACAGAGGTCAGCACACTCGGCCAAAGGCAAAAGTATAACTGGCAGGGATTGGAGCTTACCAGTTTAAGAAGTTCTCCCAGAACCAGAAAGAGGCCACAATCATTAACCCCAGGTATGCAGGTCAAAACCTGCACTGAGCTCCAGACATTAACCCCTGACATGCATCTCAAAAACCTGCACTGGGATCATGACAGTACCCCCCTCTCAACGGGGGGCCTCTGCACCCCCTGGCTTCCCCGGGTACTTGGCATGGAAAGCCTGAACGAGGCGATTTGCATGTACAGAGCGAGCAGGAACCCATGAGTGCTCCTCTGGTCCATATCCCTTCCAGTGGACCAGGTACTGCAAAGAGCGGCGCACCCGCCGAGAGTCCACAATATGTCCGACCTCATACTCCAATTGACCCTCCACCAGCACTGGAAGAACAACAGGCTCGGAGTCCTCTTTGACAGACCCTACGGATTTCAACAGAGATTTATGGAACACATTGGATATTTTTAAGGAGGCGGGGAGACGCAACCTATATGCCACTGGGTTGACTATCTCCATAATCTCGTATGGACTAATGAACTTTGGTCCCAACTTAGCTGATGGTACCTTTAAGTTGATGTTATGTGTGGAAAGCCAAACCTTCTCTCCCACCTGAAACATGTCTCCCGAGGCTCTCTTTTTGTCAGCAAAATATTTGTACCTCCCCTGGGCCCGAGAGATATTACGCTGGACTTCAGCCCAGAGGTTTTTTAACCATTGAACGGACCCCTCTACCCCTGGACAACCGGAATCCACCCGTGAAAACTCCCCAAAATGCGGATTAAACCCATAGTTAACCAGGAATGGGGACATGTTGGTGAACTGACTCACCCGGTTGTTAAAAGCGAATTCCGCCAACAGTAATGCATCACACCAATCCTCCTGCCTGGCGGAGGTCAGACACCTGAGAATTTGTTCCAGGGATTGATTGGTGCGTTCTGTCTGACCATTACGCTCCGGGTGATATGCCGACGAGAAGGAGAGTGAGATGCCCAATTTCATACAGAACGCCCTCCAAAATTTGGACACAAACTGCACACCTCTGTCAGACACAACATTCAGGGGTACCCCATGCGATCGGACCACATGCTGCACAAACAACCTTGATAATGTTTCTGCTGAGGGTAATGCTGCCAAGGGAATGAAATGGGCCAGTTTAGAAAACCTATCCACCACCATGCAGATCATGGTATTGCCCCTGGAAGGTGGAAAGCCGGTAATAAAATCCATGGAAAGATGAGTCCATGGCTTATCAGGAACCGGTAAAGGTATGAGTTCCCCAGCCGGCCGGTTATGCGAGCTTTTGGAATGGGCACACACGCCACAAGCAGAAACAAATTCCTTGACATCGGACCTTAATGAAGGCCACCAAAAACCCCTGGCTACTGCCTCTCTAGTGGCCGTGGTACCTGTATGAGCACTCAGCCTAGACTCATGAAACTCCTGCAGAAGTCTAGGCCGCAATGAATCTGGAATAAACAGTTTATCCCCTGGCCTGGTTGCCGGAGCTAGGGCCTGAGCCCTTAGAATTTCTTGTTCCAACTCAGTTGAGACCCCCCGCCACTACAACCCCTGGGGGAAGAATGGACGACGGCGGCTCAGGGGGAGACACTGGGTCAAAACTTCTGGACAGGGCATCCGCTTTAACATTTTTGGACCCTGGTCGAAAAGTAATGGAGAACTGAAATCGTGAAAAAAAAGTGACCAATGGGCTTGTCTAGGAGTAAGCCTCTAAGCAGATTCAAGGTATGCCAAATTTTTGTGATCCGTGACAACTGTGATAGGGTGAGCCACCCCTTCCAAAAAGTACCTCCATTCCTCAAACGCCAGCTTAAACGCAAGAAGTTCTCTATTGCCTACATCATAGTTTTTCTCAGCTGAGGAGAACTTCTTTGAGAAGAAGGCACAGGGTTTGAGATTGGTAAGGGTGGCCGGACCCTGGGACAGCACAGCCCCCACCCCCCCTTCAGAAGCATCCACCTCCACAATAAATGGTTTGGACAGGTCTGGTTGTACCAACACCGGGGCAGACATGAAACATTTCGTAATCGCTGAGAAGGACTCCTTAGCGAGTACAGACCGATTTTTTACATCAGCGCCCTTCTGGGTAAGATCCGTGAATGGTTTAACCACTTGTGAGAAACCTTTAATGAATCTTCGATAATAGTTCGCAAATCCTAAGAAGCGCTGGAGCCCATTGAGATCTCGAGGCTGAACCCAGTCAGCGATCGCCAGCACCTTCTTAGGATCCATGCGAAAC
This sequence comes from Dendrobates tinctorius, assembly GCF_039654945.1. Lineage (NCBI taxonomy): Eukaryota > Metazoa > Chordata > Amphibia > Anura > Dendrobatidae > Dendrobates > Dendrobates tinctorius. The sequence continues at coordinate 18,321,941 of NW_027361727.1, read as the reverse complement.
CCCTCACAGGACACAATCAACCTCAAAAAAGACAGTTCCTGTACAAAAAATGAACATTTTTCCAATTTAGCGAACAATTGGTTCTCCCTGAGTCTCTGGAGAACTGTCTGTAGATGTTGCAAGTGAAATTGACTGTCCGGGGAATACACCAAAATGTCATCCAAATAAATAATAACAAAATGGCCTATCAGGTCAGAAAACACAACATTGATGAAATTCTGGAAAATAGAGGGTGCATTAGTTAACCCAAACGGCATTACCAGGTTTTCAAAGAGTCCTTCTGATGTGAGGAACGCAGTTTTCCACTCGTCCCCTTCCCGAACCCTTATCAGATTGTAGGCCCCCCGCAGATCTAACTTGGAGAACCATTGGGCCCCAGCTAACTGGTTACATAAGTCTGGGATGAGGGGAAGCGGGTAAGTGTTCCTAACCGTTATCTTGTTAAGTTCCCGAAAGTCGAGGCACGGCCGCAAACCACCACCTTTCTTCTTCACAAAGAAGAATCCTGTTGCCACAGGTGACACAGAAGGCCTGATATGCCCTTTGTGGAGATTCTCAGCTACTTCTTCATGGCTTGGCGCTCAGGCACAGACAAATTGAACAATCGAGCCTTAGGTAACTTGGCTCCGGGTACTAAATAAATGGCACAATCGTAGGGTCTATGTGGTGGCAGCGCCTCAGCCTCACTTTCGGAAAAAACATCTTCGAAATCCTTCAGGTACTCCGGAATACCTTCCAGACCAACAGATGACACAGATACGGATTTAACAGCGTTAACAATATGTCCCAGGTTACCACATTTATCCTTACATTCCCATTGAGTGATCTCCCCTGTAAACCAATCAATGGTAGGATTATGGCATTGAAGAAAAGGCATCCCCAGTACCAGTCCTGCAGGCAAGTTATCTAGAACAAGACAACTTAGTTTTTCCACATGAGTGGAACCCACTTTTAGAGAAAAAAGTTCAGACCTGCAACAGATACCATCCTGGGTAAGAGGAGACGAGTTAATTGCCACAAGTTTAACAGGATCCTTAAGCCTGACTGTCCCTATCTTATTAAGAGTCATAACTTTGGTATCAATCAGGTTCACAGCAGAACCGCAGTCAACGAAAGCAGTAGTCTGAACCGGACCATTACCAGTTCCAGTTCCACCTGCAGCACCATTTTTGCACATGAGGAAAATTGTACCTGATGGTCTGGGTAGCCTCCTCGACTACTACCCAGACCTAGTCGTTTCCCGCCATCTTGGAGGATGACGGACAGGAGGGGCAGTCCTTCTTCCAGTGTCCATATTCCCCGCAATAGAAGCACAACTGCTTCTCCCGGCAGCGTCTTCTTTCCTTTTCCTCACAGGTGACAGCGCTCACCTCCATAGCCACAGGAAGAGTCCGGGTCTCATCTCCACTGAAGAATAAAGGTGTTTCCCATTGCATAACGCCTCTAGCCCGCAGTCTGCGATCCATGCGAACCGCTTGGGTCATGGCATCCTCCAGGGAGTCAGGCAGAGGATGGAGTGCCAAAGCATCCTTCAGACGTTCACACAGACCTCTACGGAAAAGCCCCTGAAGGGCGGCATCACTCCAGAAAATCTCAGCTGCCCAACGTCTGAATTCAGTACAGAACCATTCGGCCGAGTGCTCCCCCTGACAGACACTAATCACCTTGTCCTCAGCCAAACGCACTCTATCAGGCTCATCATAAATAAGCCCTAAGGCTTCAAAAAACGCATCCACAGACATTCTCTCAGGGGCACAAGAGGAAAGCGAAAATGCCCAGACTTGTGGGGACCCCCTAAGCAGGGACATAACCACCCCCACCCTCTGTTTCTCATCCCCAGAGGAGTGGGGTCTCAAAGAGAAAAAGAGCTTACAGCCCTCCTTAAATGCTCTGAAATCATCTTTGTTACCAGAATGCGTATCTGGCAATTTAACCGGTGATTCGGGTGGGACTAAAATGACATCTCTATTCCCCACCTGCCGAAAGCCTGCGGAAAATACCCCCTGAACTGAGTACTCAACCCGCCAATGGGACTGGGCCAGAGCTTGGTGTTCCAAACTAAGCTTCTGCAGCGATTGAGTCAAGCATTTCACCTGCTCAGATAAAGCACACATTGGGTCCATGCTGCAGAAGTGAGGAGAGAAAAAAAAATAGCAGGCCAGTTATAATGTCAGGAACACCGCACTGAACTTGCTCACTGAGCCAGTGCGCGTGTCCTGAGTAAAGCGAACTGTGCTCAAAGATACCTGTGGAGCGGGCAGCAGCCGAGTAGATGCGTACTTCAGAACCGCAGGACCTGAAGCATGTGACTGCTAGGGGCGTGGCCTAAACTCCAGAGAGCTAAGAGCTGCAAGAGAACTCCTAGCAGGGTAACTGCGAGACAAAGTTACCAAGGGGCATAGACAGGGAGGATAGTCAGGACGTAGCCAATGAGTCATACACAGAGTTAGCTGCAAGGTACAAGAGGGGCGAGCAGAGAGTAGTCAGATCACAGGCAATGAGTCATACACAGAGAGGATAGCGCAGTACAGAATCGACAGGCAAACTCACAACGGGAAACAGAACCGGGTCAGAACCATATAAACAAGCTATAACAACGAACAGGCACACGGAGGTTACCACACTCGGCCAAAGGCAAAAGTATAACTGGCAGGGATTGGAGCTTACCAGGGGTTTAAGAAGCTCTCCCAGAACCAGAAAGAGGCCACAATCATTAACCCCAGGTGTGCAGGTCAAAACCTGCACTGAGCTCCAGACATTAACCCCTGACGTGCAGCTCAAAAACCTGCACTGGGATCATGACCATTATGATAATAAAGCTTTTTTATTCAGAACGCGTTTCAGCGCCATACCGGCGTCTTTATCAAGTGAAGAAACCAACTGTGTGTCGAAAGTGGAGTGGCGCATGTGCAAGATTTTGGCCAAGAGCAGAGGAGAGGTCATACAGAAGAAACTGTCTTCTCTGTCAATCAATAAACAGACAAACAAATACATTTACCGTAAGTGCATCAATATGTCTAATTTGGAAATGGATAAAAGGAAGAATTTCACTCCACCAGATCATTCCATAATAGATGTTGTGTCGCACACTGTCCTACCTTGCATTACCTGTTTGCCTAGAGAAAAATTTTGTTCAAAGGTTACAATTAAACGATGACTTATCAAGAAGGGAGTATTCTTACATGGACAGCCATATAACAGTACCAAGTCGACCTGCATAAAGAGAGTCTATCACTTGCACAAAAAGATTTAGTAAATGTATTGTAAAATATCCCTGAGCTCCCCCGATTGTGCCACCCTTCTGTTTTGTTCTGTGTCATTTCATTGTAGAGATGTTCACATTTGTTTCTTCTAGTGCACACTATGTGAAATCTCTTCTTTGTAGTCCACCTGGACGTTTCTTCACAGTCTTCCTTGGGTCCATGCGCTTTCACCCCCTCTCCCTCCAAATAGAAGCCAATCACAGCTCTGCGGCATCTAAGACTGATAGATCAGCTGCTGTGATTGGCGGTCTCTAGGAGGGAGGGGTTAAAATGCACGCCCCCAAAGAAGACTGTGAAGAAATGTCTAGTTGGACTACAAAGCAGAGATTTCACATGCCGCGCTCTTGAAGCATCAAATATGAATATCTCTGCAATAGTGTGACGCAGCGCAAAACGGAAAAAAGCAGCAGAATCAGAAGAGCTCAGGGAATTTTATGTGGTATTTAATTCAATTTTTACAGTATGAGCAAGTTACAGGTTGTCTTTAAGAAAATGGCACTACTTTTTCCAGATTTTATCTGCCATATTCTTTGTTTTATTGGTGACACCTGCTTTTCTCCAACCTCGGTAGTAATAGAAAATTTGTCATTTAAGTGGGACTGGTAGAATTATGGGAATCCAAACTTTTTGTGAAAGGATATGTCTATTGCTGTCGCTTTCTTTATATTGGTGCAGGCAACGGTTACCTTCTGTATGTTGTCTTATCCTAGCATATTAAATCTTCAGTGGTTAGAGGACCGCTTCTGGTCCTACTCCTTCACGATGTTAGATCTATGTGATCTTTTTCCCCGAGTTTATTCGTCTTTAGGCACAGTGATTACAACTTTTACCGGTGCTCAATAACACACCATACATATACACTTTGTACCGTATATCAGCCGCCAACCTTACCAAATCAACATTAACCCAACCTCGTCTATAACATACAAGGCACTTTCAATGAATAAAATACAAGATTTACTGAATCTTTTCCAACAAACCTGTCAGGAACACCGCACTGTACTTGCTCACTGAGCCAGTGCGCGTGTCCTGAGTGTCAGCGCCGGCGTGCAGCCTCCGCTGAGCAGTGACTCACCCGCAATGTAGGGGTACCGGGGTCAGGTACAGCCAGAAAGTACCGATGCACAGGACCTGTGGATGCTGAAGTTTAGGAAGCCAGCATAGGACCTATGGTCATGTGAATGGTCATGTGACTGCAAGGGGGCGGGGCTTAGCGTCCTGCACACAGAGAAGGAAGAGAACTCAGAGACCAAGCAAAGCAGAGGTTATGCACAGTACAGACCAGCGAGGTACAGGAGGGATAAACAGACGGGAGGTCAGACAAAGCCAAAGGTCATACACAGGATCACAGTACAGTACCAGGGATGAGACAGAGCGGATAATCAGGGCCAAGCAGAGATCAAAACCAAACAGACATAGGAGGTACCAGGCAGAATCCAAAGCGATATCCAGGGAACAGACCGAGTCATACACAGAGAATCAAGGAACCAGAACACAGCACTAACACACTCAGGGGTCACCACACAATGCCAAGGGCAAGAGTATAACTGACAGGGATAGGAGCGTCCTGAGGCTATAAGAAGCCTCCCCCAGAACCAGGGAGAGGCCGCAATCATAGCTCCAGGTGTGCAGGTAAGCCTGCATCAGGGTCACAACTTTTAACCCCAGAAATGCCAGTCATCAGCACTGGTTCCAAACATTAACTCCACGTGTGCGAGTCAAACCCGCACTGAGATCATGACAGTACCCCCTCTCAACGGGGGGCCTCTGGACACCCAGGCTTGCCCGGGTACTTAGCATGGAAAGCCCGCACCAGGCGATCAGCATGCATCAACCGGGCTGGCACCCAGGACCTGTCCTCTGGTCCATACCCCTTCCAATGAACCAGGTACTGTACCGACCGCGGTACCAACCTGGAATCTACGATATGACCAACCTCGTACTCCACCTGCCCCTCGACCAAAACCGGAGGAGCAGCAGACTCTGAGTCTCCCCGGACTGCTTCAAAAGGTTTCAGTAGAGATTTGTGGAAGACGTTAGGGATCTTGAAAGAGGGTGGAAGGCACAGCCTATACGCCACTGGATTGATTTTTTCCACAATCTTGTACTGGCCAATGAATTTGGGTCCCAACTTGGCTGACGGAATCTTTAACTTAATGTTTCGCGTGGAGAGCCAAACTTTCTCTCCCACCCGAAACATGGGACCAGGTGTTCGTTTCCTGTCCGCGAAAAACTTATACCTGCCTTGAGACCTAGATATACGCCGCTGGACTTCTGCCCACGTATTCTTTAATCACTGAACAGAATCCTCAGCCCCGGGACACCCCGAATCCAGACGAGAAAACTCACCAAAATGAGGACTGAACCCATAGTTAATCAAGAAAGGGGACCTACCAGTGGATTGACTCACCCGATTATTGAAGGCAAATTCAGCCAACGGCAGTGCATCGCACCAGTCATTCTGTCTAGCAGAGGTCAGACACCTGAGGATCTGTTCCAGGGACTGGTTAGTGCGCTCCGTCTGCCCATTGCTCTCAGGATGGTATGCAGACGAAAAGGACAGAGACATACCTAATTTTTTGCAGAAAGCACGCCAAAACTTAGCCACAAACTGCACACCACGATCAGACACCACATTCAGGGGTACCCCATGCAACCGGATCACATGCTGCACAAACAACCTGGACAACGTCTCAGCTGACGGTAGTGCGGACAGGGGTACGAAATGAGCCTGCTTAGAAAACCTGTCCACCACTACCCATACCACTGTATTACCCTTAGATGGAGGGAGATTGGTAACAAAATCCATGGATAAGTGAGGCCATGGTCTTTCGGGCACTGCCAAGGGTATCAGCTCCCCTGCCGGCCGGCTATGAGAGCTTTTAGAACGAGCGCAGACCCCACAACCAGCAATGAATTTTTTTATGTCCGAACCAAGGGTAGGCCACCAAAAGATCCTAGCCACCGCCAGACATGTGGCTGAAATACCAGGGTGAGCACTCAGCTTGGATTCATGGAACTCCTGCAAGAGTTTCAGGCGAAGTTGCTCTGGGACAAACAACTTCCCCTCCGGCTTGGCCGCCGAGGCCTGCGACTGGGCCCCCAGAATCTCCCGTTCCAATTCAGATGAGACCTCTGCTATCACAACCCCAGGGTGAAGAATGGAGGACGGTGGCTCAGGGGGCGACACCGGCTGAAAACTGCATGATAAGGCGTCAGCCTTGACATTCTTAGACCCTGGGCGAAATGTAATGGTAAACTGAAAACGGGAAAAAAAAAGTGACCAACGGGCCTGTCTGGGCGTTAGTCTTTTAGCAGACTCAATGTACGACAGATTTTTGTGATCCGTGATCACCGTAACCGGGTGATTGGCCCCCTCCAAAAAGTGCCTCCATTCTTCAAACGCCAATTTGACCGCAAGAAGCTCTCTATTGCCTACGTCGTAATTTCTTTCCGCAGCAGAGAACTTCTTGGAAAAGAAAGCACATGGCCTGAGGTTGGATAGAGTGGCAGGCCCTTGGGACAACACCGCCCCCACCCCCACCTCAGAGGCATCCACTTCCACGACGAATGGTTTGGACGGATCTGGCTGCACTAACACAGGAGCAGACATAAAACATTTTTTCAGAGTTGCAAAGGCCTCTTTTGCGAGCGAGGACCAATTTCTCACATCCGCACCTTTGCATGTTAGATCCGTGAGAGGTTTGACCACTTGCGAAAACCCCTGGATAAATTTGCGGTAATAATTGGCGAACCCCAAGAAGCGCTGAAGACCCTTAAGATCTCGGGGTTGCACCCAATCCGCAATGGCCGGCACCTTCTTGGGGTCCATGCGAAAACCCTCACCGGATACAATTAACCCCAAAAAGGACAACTCTTGTACACAGAATACACATTTCTCCAATTTGGCATACAAATGATTTTCTCTAAGCCTTTGGAGCACAGTTCGTACATGTTCCAAATGAGAATACTTGTCGGGGGAATATATCAAAATATCATCTAAGTAGATAACGACAAAACGACCAATGAGATCCGAGAATACCACGTTGATGAAATTCTGAAATATGGCAGGGGCGTTGGTAAGACCAAACGGCATGACTAAATTTTCAAATAGTCCCTCGGTCGTGAGGAACGCGGTTTTCCATTCATCCCCCTCCCGGACCCTTATCAAATTATATGCCCCCCGAAGGTCAAGTTTAGAAAACCACTTTGCCCCTGATAGCTGGTTACATAAATCGGGAATCAACGGAAGGGGGTACGTATTCCGTACAGTAATTTGATTAAGCTCCCGGAAGTCGAGACAGGGACGTAACCCGCCATCTTTTTTCTTTACAAAAAAGAAACCTGCCGCTACAGGTGAGACTGAAGGACGTATGTGTCCTTTGCGCAGACTTTCAGTAATGTACTCCTTCATAGCCAAGCGCTCAGGACCAGACAAATTAAACAGACGGGCTTTGGGTAATTTAGCCCCCGGGACCAGCTCAATAGCGCAGTCAAAGGGTCTATGTGGCGGTAACGTCTCGGCCTCGCTTTCGGAGAATACATCTTCGAAGTCCTTCAGGCATTCCGGAATACCTTCCAGCTCGACAGATGATACAGACACAGATTTAACTGGTTCAACCAGCAGTGCGGATTTATCACACAACTCAAAATCATTAAACCCCCATTGAACAATCTCCCCCGTTTTCCAGTTAATAACTGGGTTATGGCGTTGTAACCAGGGCATGCCCAACACCAACCCTGCAGGTAGATTGTCCAGCACAAAACAACTTATGTTTTCCACATGAGTAGCGCCCACTCTGAGCGAAAACACATCAGACATAAAGAGAATTCCCTCCTTAGTGAGGGGAGATGAGTCAATGGCCATCACCTTGATCCGAACCTTGAGCCTAACTGTCCCTATCTTGCAGTGTGTGACCAATTGGGAGTCAATGAGGTTAATAGATGATCCGCAGTCGACGAAGGCTGTAGAGGAAAAAGAACTACCATCCACAAATAGTTCCACAGGCAGTACTACTTTAGAAAACGAGGAAAATGGTACCTGAGGGTCTGAGCAGCCTCCCCCAGAACCAGGGAGAGGCCACAATCATAGCCCCAGGTATGCAGGTAAGCCTGCACCGGGATCACAACCTTTAACCCCAGAAATGCCAGTCATCAGCACTGGTTCCAAACATTAACCCCACGTGTGCGAGTCAAACCCGCACTGAGATCATGACAAAACCTATACATCATTCCGCTACGCTTCTCCTCTGCTATACCGTGTTGTCCACAGATCGGACTGGATGTACAACGTGACAGGTTCCCTAATGGCTTAATAATTATAATGTTTTGTTAAATATATGTGCAGTGACAACACACTCCTATATATATATATATATATATATAAATTAATGATAGGGTCTAAATGGCAAAACATATAATCTGAGTGGCCAAATATTTTGTTCCTTACCTCTAGTAAATGTAGTAAACCTTAGATATTACTAGTCCAACAAAGGAGATAATAACTGGGTAAAAAGCTCACATACTGTAGATATAAATAACAGAACGGGATAAATATGGATTTCTCAGATTAAATATCAACAACCGAACATCATCAGTAAAACTCCAAGTTTACTTATTACCCGATGACAAAGTAGAAATGGCACTACCAAACCCCTGAAGACCCCTCTAGCTATTGTCAGGATTTTATTAGGTGCGAAACGCGTGGTATACATTTTTATTCACAAGAAAACACATCCTACTTTTGAACTGATTAAAATCTGAATGTGTCTGTAGAAATAGCCATGTTTTCAGCTGCTGCGCCAAGGGTGTCCGTTATATTATTCAGTCTGCATACCTATTGATCCAGGGATCTCGTTTAGAGGGTTCCCGTGAGAACTATGGCACTGGCTGCTAGCGATCAGGATTCATTTACACTAGCGCTATGCCCTGTCTTTCTACATTTCATTACTATCCTTCCTTGTTTTATTTTTTCTTTTTCTTTTCTTACTTGGAAAGAAATCTCCATATTGGGGAATAAATCCTGACTGTTGTAGCCGGCCACACCTTTTCCTGCTCTTATATGCTTTGTTCTGTATATGTATAATTATTCCTCTTCTGTATTTTTTTATGTAAAGTCAATAATTATGAATGGGTAAAAAAAATAAAAAATTAATAAATTGCATCCCCTCCAGTCTGTTGACAAGGTGCTCCTCTTGTCACCAATGGTAATCGGCTGTTATAACCGGCCATACCCTTTCCTGCTCTTATATACTTTGTGCTGTATATCTATAATTATTCATCTTCTGTATTTTATTTTTTAATGTAAAGCCAATAAATAGCAATGGTTAAAAAAATAATTAATAAGTTGCATCCTCTCCAGTCTATTAGTAAGGTGCTCATCTTGGCATCAATGGTAACCGGCTGTTATAACCGGCCATACCCTTTCCTGCTCTTATATACTTTGTGTTGTATATCTATAATTATTCAACTTCTGTATTTTATTTTTTAATGTAAAGCCAATAAATAGGAATGGTTAAAAAAATAATTAATAAGTTGCATCTGCCCCAGTCCATTAGCAAGGTGCTCACCTCGGCATCAATGGCAGCATTTGCCTTTTATTTCGCTTAGTAAATGGGAAAGACGAGCGTAAATGAAAAAACAAAAAAAAAACAAAAACGTTTTTCTATATATTTTGTCATGACAGCATGAAACTAGATCTGCCGATTGCCTCTGCCGGATTTAGCACTTTCCAGTCTAAATTACATTCACGGCTCACATAACGTCTCTCTATATAGAAGATAACTCAGAGATGTGTCGTCAAGCAGGGCCGATGACACATTAATCACTCTATTTGCTTGCAGTGCCATCCATTAGATGCAAATATGGGTTTCCATTTTTTTTTTGCAGACTGTCCGTAGGGTACAATATATAGATGGCAGATTGGGTGGTCTACACTTTATCCTTTTATTCCCTAACTGTGAAATTGGAATCATGTGTTTCTAATTGATCATATAAGTCTCCTCATCTCGGCATGCTTAGCATGTCATTCTCCGCCAGGAGAGATGATACTTCTTGGATAACTGATCATATGTGAAGCAACAAAAAAAAAAGGCGGTCTATAGGGGCGCTAAAGGAGAGGCAGAAACCAGAAAAAGGGTAAAAAACTCAGCTTTTATTCTTCCTCCAATACCCACGGTCACAGCTGTCTTCCTCAGGTGGAATTCTTTACCCTTTTTCTGGTTTCTGCCTCTCCTTTAGCGCTCCTATAGACCGCCTTTTTTCTTGTTGCTTCACTTTGAATTTTCCTCTCTGAGGATCAGCGGCAGGAGCAGCTTGGAGGGCAGTTGCTTATGGGAGTACCTGCATTTGCTGGGCGATGCTGGGAAGCTACGGGACCCTTGGTGTTCACTTACGGCTGGGATCGGTTTCAACTTCACATCCAGAAGCCGGTGAGAGATGGACTGACCAGGAGAGCGGAGGTTGCTGACAGCTACGCACAGTGCCACTCTGGGTGGTGAGGACATGCTCCCCAGCTACCATTCACGTTCACACAAGGGTGGCACAACCCTGGAAGGTGAGCACCCTGTCGATTCATAGAATCATAGAATCGTAGAGTTGGAAGGGACCTCCTGGGCCATCTGGTCCAACCCCCTGCTCAAAGCAGGATTCGCTAAATCATCCCAGTCAGGCTGGTTTCACATTCGCGCTTTTTAAGCGCACGCACGGCCGGGGGTAGCTCCACCCCCGAGCCGGCTCTCTGCCCGGCGTGCCCGCCCCTTCCTTGTAGCGCCGCCTCCTAGCGCACAGCGGCGCCTGCGATCGGCGCACCCTATCTTTAGCATAGGGTGCGCAGATCGTGCGCAGGCCGTGCGCTAGTTGCGCTTTGACCTGCGCTGCGCACTTTTGACGGTGCGCCGTGCGCGCCAAAATCAAATTTTTCGGATTTTGGCGCGCACGGCGCACCGTCAAAAGTGCGCAGCGCAGGTCAAAGCGCAACTAGCGCACGGCCTGCGCACGATCTGCGCACCCTATGCTAAAGATAGGGTGCGCCGATCGCAGGCGCCGCTGTGCGCTAGGAGGCGGCGCTACAAGGAAGGGGCGGGCACGCCGGGCAGAGAGCCGGTTCGGGGGCGGAGCTACCCCGGCCGTGCGTGCGCTTAAAAAGCGCGAATGTGAAACCAGCCTCAGATGTCTATCCAGCCTCTGTTTGAAGACATCCATTGAAGGAGAACTCACCACTTCTCATGGCAGCTTGTTCCACTCATTGATCACTCTAACTGTCAAAAAGTTTTTTCTAATATCTAATCTGTGTCTCCTCCCATTCAGTTTCATCCCATTGCTTCTAGTCTTTCCTTGTGCAAATGAGAATAAAGATGATCATTCTACAATGTGACAGCCCTTTAGATATTTTTAGACAGCTATTAAGTCTCCTCTCAGTCTTCTCTTTTGCAAACTAAACAATTAGGGAATTAATTTAAACACAGGTACACTCATTGCGCCTCTCTTTGCATTTTATTTTTCAACTGATCATATGTGACGCGGAGTAGAAAAAAAAAAAGTTGCTAAGGAAGATGCATTATTTGCATGATATCATACAACTTAACATGAGTCTTCCACAATGGACCCCGCTAGAGAATATGTGCCTTCATTATTAAGAAAAGCCATCAAACTACTGTTGCGTGGCAAAAAGCGCTCCCAAAGGGTCAAATATAAACAGCCCCGCAGTAAAGAGACAAGTCTGAAAAAACGAGCTAATCCGCCTCTTGTCACTACTCGTTGCATCGACAATTTCTTTGTATTTGTTTGCAGCCTTGATCATTATTTCTGAAGGGTTAGGAGGTTACCACTGCGCAGAACAGATGGCATTTTTTTACAAATTTTCATAGATTGCATATTTTTGGTAAAGGAGACGGTGGGATTTCTCAGGAATTCATTTTTTTTTTAGACCGGAAATATGAAAATATTTTTTTTTTCCAATATTGTTTCCTCTCTGATGCCAGGTCGTATCATCATCACCATCCATTTATCGATACAACCTACGGACGATCATAAATTGAATCAGCGAAGTTCCAGCCATTTGTTATGTTTCCGTTATGGTCCCTTAAAAAAAAAAAAAAAAATCCTATGAACAAGTTGTTTCTAGATGTTGGCTTTTGGCATGCTTTCCCAAAAAAAATATATATATTTTTGGCGATTTCAGAAAATTAAAGAAAACAAAAGTAAGTAAATGACATAACCGCAATGTGTAAATAAATCCTTACCATCAATTGGGCAAATTATTAAATTGGAGAAATTTGGAGAAAAGGGCCACAAAATGTATAAGAAGGATTTTCTCATGTTGTGTCTTAAGGAGCGCACCGCTCCACTGCCTTCCAGCGTTCTTGTTCGCCAGAATGACAGTACGCTCCAGAAGATTGACAGTTCTGTCCGTCGACATGGCTGAGCCGATGGCCTGAATTGTGCGCCTTATTATGCATTGCTTATAATAGCGCCATCATATGACGCAGCGCTTTACAGACATTATCAACCCTGTCCCTATTGGGGCTCACAGTCTTTGCAGTGTGGGTGGAAACTGGAGGAAACCCACACAAGTACGAGGAGAACATACAAACTACTTGCAGATGTTTTCCTTGTTGGGGTCCAAAAAAATAGTGGTATTCGCTAACTTTTTGCAACTTTTTCCGCTGGCCCCATTGCTTTTGTAAAAATGATGTGGTGTGGTGCTTAGCAAAAAGGGGAATGGCCAACACCACAGGATAAACTGTATACTGTACTTGAAATCTCTGCTAGTTTGTGATGCAGGGGCAGTCCAGAAAAGCATTAAATTCATTAAGAGTTGAGCCTTTTAATACACAAGGAGAAACGTTACCCTTTAGACCACAGTCAGCGACCTCTCACCTAGCCAAAACAGATCTCTTGCTTTGCACTGAGGAGGGGCAACATTCCGAAACATGTGTCTGCAAATTGAGATTCCGGTTTGGCTTTTATCCTAAGTCTTGTGGCAAGGCTCGATATTGATTTTTAAGATGGCTACTTCCAATATGTGGCACTAGAGTTCTAGTCATCTTCCTCTCTAAAGAGCCAATTTGCATATTTAATTTTCCATGGCCTATAAGTCTCCTTACAAAGGCATACACAAAAAGGCTGAGGAGGAAGAATAGCATTAAAAAAAGGAGATCTTATCCGGTTGATAATTATCAGGAATCATATCAATACATGCTGATCTGATCCAGGATTGTATGGCTGCTGCAGATCCATGGGTGAAAATCACCAAAAAAGCATAAAAAAACATGCTGGCAGCGCAGATTTGAACCCAAATATTCCGTGTTTCTTACACTGGCATGTCACTCTCCATAAGGAGAAAATTACTCCTTAGATCTTAATACATTTTTAACACATTACTCCAACACACTTGATAAATTGCTCCTGCACCAAAATTTTTAATGTTTTTGTACCTAAGGCTCATAATATCTGTCTTAAAATAGGCGACAGTGAACCGGCACATGATGGCCATTTTTCAGCTTTTGTCTAGCGTTGCGTAAAACGTGAAAAATTTGAAAATGGTGCGAAAAATATTCAACTTTTTGGAGCAAAGTTTTTGCCGTTTTTTTTTGGCATCGCCTGATAAATGCGCACATCGGGCGGCGATAACACTGTACAGCTATAGAGCTAGAAGATGTTTTCATAAATTAGCTGGCGACGCGCGTTTCGTCTTAGAACGAGAGATACCGTCGGATGGATGAGAAATGAAAGCGTTGCATAATTTACGACGCCATCTACAACCTGTGGCTTTCCTAGCATGTGTGACAGCCCTGTGCTAGCATGGCATGCTGAGATCTGAAGCCTCTGCCACTGCTGAGGAGTCACATGTTGAGGAGCTTTAGTCATCATAGGATGTGAATGTGTTTTCTGACATTTTTTTTATCCGTTTATTGCTGTACATACAACTATACATGGATGGGATGGGGCTGGGAGGAGGACAACTGTGCTCTCTGGAAAAACAAATCCTGCGGATGAATAAGCCATGTGAACTTTGCTTTCCACAGTGGGGGCCTCCTGATCCGCTTTATATTCCCCAATTATTTCGCTGAGCTCAGCACAGGGATTCTTTGTTCTGCTTCCAGGCCTCTGATCCTTTCGTAGATTCATGTCAGCGGAGCTTCCTATGTACATACATTTATTAATAATGTGCAGATACTGTATTCTGCTTCTTGTACCTTGTGGTCCAGTCCAATGACTACTGCGTGTCACATATAAACTGAAATATTTAATCAATATTTTGTATTATTACACTTTTTAGTATTTTACTTATTTCATTTTTTATATATTTTGCAGCTCCCTTCGCTTACATTTGTCTCTATTCTGTGTACTCTGCTTTTAAAAATAAACACAGTAACAGTAAAGGGGTTGTCCACTACTAGGAAAACCCCTTCTGAATCTCAATGTTTCCACCCCAGTAAAATAATAACACTTATACTCACTTCCGGTGCTAGTGCTGTTCCAGCGGCGTCATTGTTATGTCAGGCTCTCCCTGTGGCAATTCAATGCTGTCTTCTCTCGACATTCGGAGGAAGTGAGAGCTGCATCTGCTATCTAAGGCTGGTTTCACATTAGCGCTTTTTAAGCGCACGCACGGCCGGGGGTAGCTCCGCCCCCGAGCCGGCTCTCTGCCCGGCGTGCCCGCCCCTTGCTTGTAGCGCCGCCTCCTAGCGCACAGCGGCGCCTGCGATCGGCGCACCCTATCTTTAGCATAGGGTGCGCAGATCGTGCGCAGGCCGTGCGCTAGTTGCGCTTTGACCTGCGCTGCGCACTTTTGACGGTGCGCCGTGCGCGCCAAAATCAAACTTTTCGGATTTTCGCGCGCACGGCGCACCGTCAAAAGTGCGCAGCGCAGGTCAAAGCACAACTAGCGCACGGCCTGCGCACGATCTGCGCACCCTATGCTAAAGATAGGGTGCGCCGATCGCAGGCGCCGCTGTGCGCTAGGAGGCGGCGCTACAAGCAAGGGGCGGGCACGCCGGGCAGAGAGCCGGCTCGGGGGCGTAGCTACCCCCGGCCGTGCGTGCGCTTAAAAAGCGCTAATGTGAAACCACCCTAACTTCCTCCAGATGTCGTGATTTGTGCAAAGGAGAGGAGAGTGAAGCCGGCATTGATTGGCCTCAGTGATCGCGTGACATAACAATGTCAAGCAATCCCAGAGAGCCAGGGATGACGCCGCTGGAACAGCATCTACAAAGGAAGTGAGTATAAGTGTTATTATTTTAGTGGGTGGAAACATAGGGATTCAGAAAGGGTTGTCCAACTAGTGAACAACCCCTTTAATGGGCAAAGTGACACATTACTGGAATCAGGGTCTCTTTCCCTACATTATGTTGCTCTCATATTAGGTGGCAAAAATCTGGTGACAGATTAGCTTCTTTAAGAAAATAAATTGGAAACTAAATAATCACATTACACTTAATGGGATATGTCATAATCTGTGACACTTTGGTTTCATCTCTCTGACAAATGAAACCAAGTGTACCTGCACTTTCATAAAACTTTTCAGATTAAGCTACCCTGTATGTGAAGATGAGGAACTTCCCTATTTTTGGCCCTTGTATGTTTTGCAGCATGCATTTTCACTACCTTATCTCACAGAAGGCTCATCCACTTGCAAATTTCTCAGAGCTAGTGGGTGAATACCAGCTGCTATAATGTCTCATATACACAGCAGAGCACACATATAGATTCCTGCTCTTATTTCCATAGCACAAAGACAAGAAGCAGAAGCAGCATGGAGGACATTATACAGGAATACTGAGCAGTGTATCTGTGTATCCTGCACTGGGATAAGATAACTAAAACTGCAGCAGGATCTTTTTGCTTCTCTCTCTTTTTTGCTTTCTCACTCTGTTTTCTTACTCCTCCTTTCTCCTCCCCTGCACATACAGTATAATAAGAGGTGCTCTTGCCGCCTTGTCCTCTCTCCATCGAGTATAATAGGAGCTGCAACTAGCTCTCTTCATAGTGTTAGGCTCACCTAGTAGGGTGGATCCTCTAAGCTTCAGGTCTGCGTGGGTCCACAGATCCAGGGCGTTGGTGCAGCAAACATGAAGGCAAATGAGCAATGAGGACTTGAACACCCAGGAATCTGTGGAGCTGAAGGACAAATCAAGTGGAATCCAGCAGGGATGGAAGCAAATTAGAGCAGTATGCACACAAAAGATGATGCGCATCAAACATAGGACTAGGAGTCTCAATCCCAAGACACACGTGTGTGCCTATATGGGCCTTAAATTGATCTAGGGAAATGGTGTCATGGATACACATCAAGCAACATGCAACACCCAACGTGGAGCACAACAAAGGGCAGCGGACCCAGGGGAAGGAAGTGGAACCCAGGATACATGGGACAGGTGTGTAATACAATACATAAATCATACATAATATGAAGTGTAACCTATTACCTCACTGTGCTGGCAGTCTGTTTTACTTGCCCAAGGCAGAGTTGAGTTTTTTTTGCTTTAGAGTGAGTAAATTCGGGAAGCAGGAGGAAAGGAACAAGTGACTCATAAGTGAATAAAAAAAACAGAATTCTCTGATAAGATATATTACAAAGTTTCTTATATTGGCCCGTACTACAGATTTGTGCAGTTTGTTGTATGTATAATACCTATTTAAGAAACTTCTTTTTACAAGAATATAGAAAGTAGCTTTTACCAGCCAAACCAGCAAGCAAAAGCATAGGAGTCTCCTTTCTCCTGAAATCTCATCTGAGGAGAGTGGCAGGCCCCAGTACAAACTTCCTGCCACATGTTCAGAATCCAGGCCAAGAAAATCTTTCATTAAGGACAGTTTTTCTGGGATACCCAGCTGCCTACGAATCTTCTATCCCACCAGTTTAAAGGAGTTGTAAGAGTGTTTCTTAGCATATATCCAACACCCCGACGCGCGCACACAGCCGTTCGCAACTCCTGCTGGGACAAGATGTACCCAGTGTACAGAGCTTGGACACCACGACTCCGTACACTTCATAGTGGTCGTTCTCAGTACTGCAGCTCAATTCCTATTGAAGTAAATGGAAGCTGGTCTGCGGGAGGATAGTAAGTATCAGGTTATAACGTGGAGGGCTGTTTTAAGTTTGAGTACAAATTTGTACAAATTCAAGTTCAATCATAAGATGCTATAAAAAGCTGAAGAATCTTTTTGCACATAGATTAATCATCTTCACCCATTTCTACATCATTCTCCCCCATAACCCCCCCCAATAAACACACAAAATTGTGCCCAGACCCCAGTAATTCATTTATTTTCAACCTTTTATAAAGCTCAAGACATTGCATTTTTGAAAAATGCACAGAAATCTGTTCTCTTGTGTCCATTTCTATGGCTTTTGTGCGGCTGATAATAATGTAACTTTACACTGATGAGAGTCGGCTTGTATTCCTGTACACGGCGAGCGGAAGGTTTCTCTCTTCTTTCACAAGTCAAGGAGATGCGGACAAAACACGGCTATTGTCCCGCTGGTGGCATTGAATCACGGACACTAAAAAAAAGAACAGGGAAACTAATGCATCTTTCAGCAAACAACAGTTTGCACTCTTTAAGTCTAGGACGACAAACGTTTAAAGATATTTTAAAGCATTTTCTTTAGATTTTTTTCAAAAACTTGGCAAAAAACATTGAATGTAGAGATGAGCGACTTTGCCTTTTTTAGGGTCGAGTCGGGTTTCTCAAAAGTCAAGTCGAACGAAATCGCCCGACTATAGGGAAAAGTCGGGAAAAGTCGGGAAACGCGAAACCCAATGCAAGTCAATGGGGAGAAAAGTCGGCAGTGAGTGGAGGGCTGTAAACACACCTGGCATGAAATTTAACCCTAGAGGCGGCCAAATCTCTCTCTCTCTCTTCTCCCTCTCCCTCTCCCACTCCGGCTACGCTCCCGCTACGCTTCTCTCATTGGCTGAAAAAAGTCACATGCAAACACTCGGCGAAACCCGACTTTGGCGCTTGGGTTGCCGACCGCATGGCCGACTTCACACTGTGGTCGGGATTCGTTTCAAGAAACCCGACTTTGGCAAAAGTCGGCGACTTTTGAATCTGACCGACCTGTTTCGCTCAACTCTAATCGAATGGCAAAAAAAATACAAAATTATTAACTCCTTAAGTCCACTAGTCCCTGCCAGTCCTGCAGCAACTGTACATTATTCACTTGACTGTTTGCAGCAGTTTGTACGCGTATGCTAAATGACTGCTGATGCTAGTGATTGGTTGCAGCGGTCACATGAATGATGGTCGGAACATCATCACCGCAGGAGCACAGGAGTGGTTTGAATTTCAACTGGTTATTTATTTTTTTCCAGCATTCCCTTTTCTTTATCAGGTTTTGCAAACTCTGTTTCTTCATCAGAGAAAATCATTTTAACCTTCATCCACTATAGTCCAATCCCTGTGCTTATCGCAAAGTTATTTTCTCTGATAAAGCCCCTTCAGACTGTTAGGGATATCTGGGAGAATGATTGTCCAGAGAAGAAAAGATGACGCCGCCATGAGTCCCGAGTCAACAGTAAACCGTCCTGAGAGGGTTCTTGTGTGGGGGCTTTTCATCCATGGAGGGGAATCACTCACAACTTTGCCTAAGAACAAGGCCATGAATAAAGAATGGAGTCTGTAGTGAAAATATGTATTTATATGGATGTATGACCAGCAGTAACTTAGCATCTGTTCTAGGCTGCAGCTCTTTACAGAGGTCATGATCTATGTTTTCCTGAGAAAAAGACAGTCTTCCTGGTCCCAAACCCAGGGGGGCTTCCTGAGAACACACACAGAACTGGAAACATTTCACACCTCCTAGTGTCTTTGATGGAGAGATGCCAAATTGCAGCATGACACTGTTTACTTACTATGAGAAAGAAAAGTTATGCAGTGTTCAGAGAAAAATAATGTGTTCATTGGTAGAGTCGCCATGATCCAGTCACAAACCAGCAATTAGAATATTAACATATTAACATGAGAGGCTGGTTTAGAAATCTGATCTCCAGGTTAAATCTATACATTAGGCCTTCACACAAAGAAAGATGATCACAGACTGAGGAACTGCCAAGCTGGTGTGAGCCATTACATATTCACCCCCCCTCAGGGAGCAGGATGCCAGACTACAAAGTTTAGACATTTCTGTAAGTTTTTTCACTTTTATTTTACCACTGTTTTTGCATATTTGTATGTCACTTTTTATTTCCATGTTTTTATATCTTTTTACTGTAAGCACTGTACCTTTTCTATTAAAGCCGGATCAAGACCTAAAAGGCCCATCGGACTGGACCGCCCCATCTGTGAGTTTAATAAAAGGTCTTTTTGTGGGATCTGGGATTTAGAGCATTCAAGTATGCTGTAACAAAAGGCCCTAATGGTGGTGGCCATACTTTCTATGGGAAACACCTGGTGACAGGTTCCCTTTAACTCCAGCATTGCATAAAACACAAAAGACTGTGCGGAATTCCTAGGTTGCCCACAAGAGGGAACCCTAGCTTCAGGTGAAAGAAAAATAAAGGAATCATTGAATGAAATAAAACATTCTCTAAGCTGCAAAAGTTCCGTCTTATTTGCAGGAATTGTTATTTAGCTCTAGTGAAAGAACATTAAGTCAAGGAATATTGTTAATTATTTTCTAGGCTAATCTAAATGTACAGACAGCAGTGAGCTGCCAGCCTTCATTGTTTGGTGCCATATTTATAGGTCCCGTGGTCCCAGATGGAAAGAATAGACTTCGCTGCGGCACTACCTGTACCGGAGCACACAGTGCAGTTTGACGGGTAATGGATCACACATTTATCTAAAACGTCTGATGTAAAAAAAAATAAAAAGGAAAATGCTCAATTACTGTATTAAAATAACAGATCTGCAGAGAATTCCAAGTTAGGGACGACTCTTCCAAGTGTGTCAAAAGCAGATTGAACGGTTGCCTGAACAATCCCTCACATCGCTAGAAAGTGCTGAGTTTGCATTGCCCATGAATGTCACATTTGTTATCATTCCCCCCCCAGACGGAGACTTAATAAATCAGATTAGTAGTGGGATTATTAATATCGCAGACGTCAGAACCCGGCAGACAGTGCTGCTAGATCATTTTTATATTACTTACCTACTTCTGAGCTGTGTTATTTAAAAAGGACCCGTTGCTTGCTCAAAATAATTGACTTAAATATCTTGCAAAAAAAAAAAATTCCCTGAGCTCCTCTGATTCTGTAGCTCTTTTCCGTTTTGTGCTGCTTCGCTCCATTGCAGAGATATTCGCAGTTATTTTTTTGCTTTTGAAGCGCAGTATGTGAAATCTCTTCTTGCAGATCAACTGGACGTTAATTCAGAGTCTTCCTTGGGGGCATGTGCTATCACACCTCCCACCCAGATGCCGCGAATCACAGCTCAGCAGCTGATGGATCAGTCTAAGAGTCTCAAGCTGTGATTGGCACAGTCTGGGAGGGAGGAGTGAATGTGCACGCCCCCAGAGAAGACTGTACATGGGAACACTATTCACAAGGGGAATGCCCTTTTACTTGCATATTTCTAGTAGGGATAACAGAAGAAGGACATAACTCAGTGTGCGAAAATGCTACAGGATAGCTAATTACGGGGTATACAAGTCATGTCAGGAGAGTTCACAGGTCGCACCACTTTGCAGCTCTTCTAGTCCATTTTCCTTAATATTGGAGGGCAACCTTGAGTGCAAATTTTCCATCAGGAAAAATCCACTGCATATTACAGGCCCAGCATTATGGTTGCCATTTTACAAACTCTCAACTGCACCCTGCAAAGAAAATCCATAGTGGAAAGTTTACCTTTGCTGCAAATGTGATTATAATTCAGCTTTTTCTGGTACCGTAAAACGCAGCTTCTTATTTGCATAAAAAAGCTGTAAAAATGCTGCATGTGAACAAAGCCTTACATTTCAGAATTTCAGCTACGCTTAGTTCACAGAGGAACAGTCCAGTATGGAACTTCTGTTGCTGCTTAAGGTGTGTGAAAATTGAAGGGGTATTTCAGCTCCACTTATGTCTTCAGTGGGAAAAGAGCGAGGCTGGGCCTTTCATGTCTACTGGCACCTGCTGCCAGGTAGTGAGCGATTGACAGATGTCATGCAGTTTTCTTAATCATAGATCGTGTGAGCGATTATCAGGTACCCTGAACTTGTACTATTCCTCGATGCAGGTGTCTATTGATATGACATCACCGATCCCGATCACCTCCAGATGCGGAAGTGTTCAGTGCCGGAATATCCTATTAGGAAACAGAAACTTTGGTGTTTCTTCTTTCCACAGTTTGGAAATCACCATTTCTGTAACTAAATATTCTCCTTCATGATAGGGCTGGTTCCACACATTAATTTTTATCTTATAAGTGAGCTTTTTTCAGTATGCTTGGTCCATGTGTCAGTTAGCATTTTTTGGTCTGTGTGTCAGTTAGTAGTTTTGGTCCATGTGTCAGCTGGCATTTTTAGTCTTTGTGTCAGTTAGTATTTTTGGTCTGTATATCAGTTAGTATTTTTGGTCCATGTGTCAGCTGGCATTTTTAGTCTTTGTGTCAGTTAGTATTTTTGGTCCATGTGTCAGTTAGTATTTTTGGTCTGTATATCAGTTAGTATTTTTGGTCTGTATATCAGTTAGTATTTTTGGTCCATGTGTCAGCTGGCATTTTTAGTCTTTGTGTCAGTTAGTATTTTTGGTCTGTATATCAGTTAGTATTTTTGGTCCATGTGTCAGCTGGCATTTTTAGTCTTTGTGTCAGTTAGTATTTTTGGTCCATGTGTCAGTTAGTATTTTTGGTCTGTATATCAGTTAGTATTTTTGGTCTGTATATCAGTTAGTATTTTTGGTCCATGTGTCAGTTGGCATTTTTAGTCTTTGATCCAATTTGTCCACAAAAAGTATAAATGGCACTTCAAACAATTAATGTATCACAAATTCGAGCAAATAAACTCCAAATACGAAGCGTTCCATTAAAATACAATTTTTTTCAATATATTTTTTTTAAAAAAGACATACAAAAATAAAATAAAACAAGATGTTTCCAAAATGAGACATCACCAAAAACTATTTAAGCTACTATCAAGGCTAACAATATAACCATTCAATTCAGAATACACAGCGTATTTTTATGCCAAATAACTGAAAGAGACTAATACACTTTATATTTAAAGAGGTATATATATCAGGAAATCAATCCATATGGAAGCAAAGCCCAGCTATATTAACTCCATAGTTATATATTTATTATCAAAAAAATTGGTTATATGTATCAGCAGAGCCCAGCTCCATAATCACATATTTATTCCCAATAAAAAGATTATACATATCTAATTATACAAAATGTATGTTAAGCGTTTTCTAGAGGAAATGAATTTATACCTGATAGTATGTGATGGTGGCGTCTCACTATCCCGACGCGCGTTTCGCGATCTGCTTCTTCCGGGGGCGCGTGTGTGTCAGTTAGTATTTTTGGTCTGTATATCAGCTAGTATTTTTGGTCCATGTGTCAGTTGGCATTTTTTGGTCCGTGTGTCAGTTAGTATTTTTTTTGTTCGTGTGTCAGTTAGTATTTTGGGTCCATGTATATTTTTGAAAATAAAAAAGCCAAGAAGCTTGCACTGCCTATGATCAGTACGCAATACATAAAGTGCATTTGTACATATTGATTTCTAGCTGTACTTTAAAATGAGACATTTAGGCTGGTTTCACACTTGCGTTTTTTTGCACCGCTTTTTAGCGCAAAAAAAGCATGCGTTTTTCCCCCTATACTTTAACATGGGTGCGCATTTGTGCATATACATATGAGCACGTACGCGTTTGTATGCGCATGCGTTTTTTTGCAGTGTGCGCTTGGGCGCACAAAATGCATCCTGTTGCATTTTTTGTGCGTCCGACTTGCTCCAAAAAAACGCATGCGCACGCAATGCGTTTTTTTTTTTTACAGCAAAACACCCATTAAAGTCTATGGGTGCGCATACGTGCGCATTGTAATGCGCGCGTATGCGCAAAAAAAGCATGCATTTAAAAAAAAATGCACCAAAACCTGCAAAAAAATGCACACAAATGCATGATGTTTTTTTCATGCGTTTGTGTGCGCAAAAAACGCGTAGCAAAAAAACTCAAGTGTGAAAGTAGCCTCAGCAAACAATTGATGAATTCTTTGAGCCACCCCGCCACGTCACGGCATTCTCATATGGGGCAGTCCTACTCTACAGTATGTTTTTCATATACGCTGTGCTATTACGGCCTCATAAATGTATTAAAAGCAAGACTATATTAAATGTAAACGTACCCGAAGCATTTCTGAATCATTCCCATGGCGCCAGAAGGGCAAGCGCAGATAAAGGCCGACCAGGTCCGGACATGACATCTGGACATTTCAGATCTGACCTCCACACTGCCAAACCAGCAACCATAGATGAAGGGTGAAACAGGCCCAGACACAGGTGCATAATCAAGTAGAGTCTATGGGAGAGGGGAGGGCTGCTGTATGTGTGTACAACGGGCTAGATCAATCACAATAAAGAAAAATAAAATGGCGTGCATAACCAAGTGCGCACGGCAAAAAGTGAGGGTCAGCCATAAACCAATACAAACAAAAAAGCCCAGAAGCCAGCGCTGCCTATGGTCAGTACGCAATACATAGAGTGCATATACACATATTAATTTCTAACTGTACTTTAAAATGAGACATTTAGCAAACAATTGATCAATTCTTTGAGCCACCCCGCTACGTCACGGCATTCTCATATGTGACAGTCCTACTCTACGTTTTTTATATACGCTGTGCCATTACGGCACTCCTAAATGTATTAAAAGCAAGACTATATTAAATGCAAATGTACCCAAAGCATTTCTATATCCCTCCCATGGCGCCAGAAGGGCAAGTGCAGATAAAGTCTGTGTGTCAGTTAGTATTTTTGGTCTGCGTATTAGTTAGTATTTTTGGTCTGTGTGGCAGTTGGCATTTTTCGTCCGTATGTCAGTTAGTATTTTTGATCCGCATATCAGTTAGTATTTTTTGTCCGTGTGTCAGTTAGTATTTTTGATCCATGTGTCAGTATTTTTGGTCTGTTCTGTGTGGCAGTTGGTATTTTTGGTCCGTATGTCAGTTAGTATTTTTGAACCGTATATCAGTTAGTATTTTTTGTCCGTGTGTCAGTTAGTATTTTTGGTCCATGTCAGTATTTTTGGTCTGCTCTGTGTGGAAGTTGGTATTTTTGGTCCGTATGTCAGTTAGTATTTTTGGTCAGTATATCAGTTAGTATCTTTAGTCTGTGTGTCAGTTAGTATTTTTGGTCCATGTCAGTATTTTTGGTCTGTTCTGTGTGGCAGTTGGTATTTTTGGTCCATATGTCAGTTAGTATTTTTGGTCCGTATGTCAGTATTTTTGGTCCGTATATCAGTTAGTATTTTTGGTTCGTATATCAGTTAGTATTTTTGATCCGTGTATCTGTTGGTATCTTTGGTCCGTATGTCAGTTAATATTTTTGGTCTGTATATCAGTTGGCATATTTAGTCTGTGTGTCAGTTAGTATTTTTGGTCCATGTGTCAGCATTTTTGGTCCGTATGTCAGTTAGTATTTTTGAACCGTATATCAGTTAGTATTTTTTGTCCGTGTGTCAGTTAGTATTTTTGGTCCATGTGTCAGTATTTTTGGTCTGGTCTGTGTGGCAGTTGGTATTTTTGGTCTGTATGTCAGTTAGTATTTTTAGTCCGTATATCAGTTAGTATTTTTAGCCTGTGTGTCAGTTAGTATTTTTGATCCATGTCAGTATTTTTGGTCTGTTCTGTGTGGAAGTTGGTATTTTTGGTCCATATGTCAGTTAGTATTTTTGGTCGGTATATCAGTTAGTATTTTTGGTCCGTATATCAGTTAGTATTTTTGGTCCGTGTATCTGTTGGTATTTTTGGTCCGTATGTCAGTTAGTATTTTTGTTCTGTATATCAGTTGGCATTTTTAGTCTGTTTGTTAGTTAGTATTTTTGGTCCATGTGTCAGCATTTTTGGTCCGTATGTCAGTAAGTATTTTTGGTCCGTATATCAGTTAGTATTTTTTGTCCATGTGTCAGTTAGTATTTTTGGTTCATGTGTCAGTATTTTTGATCTTTTCTGTGTGGCAGTTGGTATTTTTGGTTAGTATATCAGTTAGCATATTTAGTCTGTGTGTCAGTGTTTTTGGTCCGTCAGTATTTTTGGTCTGTTCTGTGTGGCAGTTGGTATTTTTGGTCCATATGCCAGTTAGTATTTTTGGTCCGTATGTCAGTTAGTATTTTTGGTCCGTATATCAGTTAGTATTTTTTGGCCATGTGTCAGTTGGTATTTTTGGTCTGTTCTGTGTGGCAGTTACCGTAGTATTTTTGGTCCATATATCAGTTAGTATTTTTGATCCGTGTATCTGTTGGTATTTTTGGTCTGTATGTCAGTTAGTATTTTTGTTCTGTATATCAGTTGGCATTTTTAGTCTGTGTGTTAGTTAGTATTTTCGGTCCATGTGTCAGCATTTTTGGTCCGTATGTCAGTTAGTATTTTTGGTCCGTATATCAGTTAGTATTTTTTGTCCGTGTGTCAGTTAGTATTTTTGGTTCATGTGTCAGTATTTTTGGTCTGTTCTGTGTGGCAGTTGGTATTTTTGGTCCATATGTCAGTTAGTATTTTTGGTCCGTATGTCGGTTAGTATTTTTGGTCCGTATATCAGTTAGTATTTTTGGTTCATGTGTCAGTATTTTTGGTCTGTTCTGTGTGGCAGTTGGTATTTTTGGTCCGTATGTCGGTTAGTATTTTTGGTCAGTATATCAGTTAGTATTTTTAGTCTGTGTGTCAGTTAGTATTTTTGGTCCATGTCAGTATTTTTGGTCTGTTCTGTGTGGCAGTTGGTATTTTTGGTCCATATGTCAGTTAGTATTTTTGGTCCGTATGTCAGTATTTTTGGTCCGTATATCAGTTAGTATTTTTTGGCCATGTGTCAGCTAGTATTTTTGGTCCTTGTATCAGTATTTTTGGTCTGTTCTGTGTGGCAGTTGGTATTTTTGGTCCATATGTCAGTTAGTATTTTTGGTCCGTATGTCAGTTAGTATTTTTGGTCTGTGTGTCTGTTGGTATTTTTTGGTCTGTATGTCAGTTAGTATTTTTGGTCCGTATATCAGTTAGTATTTTTGGTCCGTGCCGTGTATCTGTTGGTATTTTTGGTCCATATGTCAGTTAGTATTTTTGGTCCGTGTGTCTGTTGGTATTTTTGGTCCATATGTCAGTTAGTATTTTTGGTCCGTGTGTCTGTTGGTATTTTTGGTCTGTATATCAGTTAGTATTTTTGGTCCGTGTATCTGTTGGTATTTTTGGTCCATATGTCAGTTAGTATTTTTGGTTTGTATATCAGTTGGCATTTTTAGGTCTGTGTGTCAGTTAGTATTTTTGGTCCATGTGTCAGCATTTTTGGTCCGTATGTCAGTTAGTATTTTTGGTCCGTATATTAGTTAGTATTTTTGGTCTGTATATCAGTTAGTATTTTTGGTCTGTATATCAGTTAGTATATTTGGTCCCTGTGTCTGTTGGTATTTTTGGTCCGTGTGTCAGTTTTTAAAAAACCTAGTTGCAACCATATTATTCTTATGAGAAGAAAAACATTGCTTACCATCTCCTGCCCATTACACATTAAAATATAGACAATACATTGATGATCTATGCGTGCCATCCATTTTTTTCATGGGGACATTGACTTGCATTGGTGAGTTTGGTCTGCTGCATGCATCAAAGTAGAACATGTCTACATTTCTTTTTCTGCAAAAAGAAAACCTACTGGCCAACAGTGCAGCAGTCAGCAGAGGGCAGGTTGTCACAATGAAAATTTTGATGTGTTAGTTGCTCCAAGTTCTTTTTCAGCTTCATATGATCTTCTTCATAACTTAGGAGATATGGAATAAATCTAACAATTAATTCCAGCCGGTGTCTGGCTGATCTTTATCGTGACATCATTCCATCATTTTTTTTTTTTTACCTGGACACATACTATAGTCAGTTCCTACATATTGAAAGATTATACTGGTAAATTTTCTAATGAAAAAAACCCCTGACATTTACAAGATGGTAAAAGGTTGTGATATAGCCAGTAGCAGCCAAGCATTTGCTTTTATTTTCTAAACTACATTGCAAAAAAAAGCAGATAGCTGTAATAAAACATCTGGTTTCTACGCAAAAAAATGAGCTTAAATCCGTGTACAGAATAAATGCCCTGAAATATGGGTCGTTTTATAGATCTTCTCGCTTGGTAATGATATTTCCATGCTGAGGAAATATCCTTCTAGGAAGATTTTGGTTAGGAACCCAGTGAAGCACTCCGTTTTTATGAGAATTTGCTACTTATTGTCTTACTGTCCTGCTGTCCTCAAAATACACTTGATCAGCTTTCTGTTGTTTGCTCGGTTTCCCATTTCATAGCTTTACTTTAATAGCCAAAAACCAGATACCCGCCATGTGATGTGGAGATCATTAGTGTATGCGAAACAGAACATCCCATAGACATCAGTGATCACTTATGGCTATAGATGTGGATGGTGCTAAACTCTTACTGTTGCTCGTATTTAACTCTCGTCTGGACTATTGCAACTCTCTACTGATCGATCTATCTCTTACCAAACTCTCCCCTCTCCAATCGGTCCTGAATGCAGCAGCCAGGATCATATTCCTAGCCATCCACTAAACTGATGCCTCCACACTGTGCCAGCCATTGCACTGGTTGCCCATCTGCTACAGAGTTCAATATAAACTTATCACTCTTATCCACAAAACGCTCCCCGCTTTAGCAGCACCCTATATCTCCTCCCTCATCTCAGTCTACCATCATACCAGTAATATCCCCAATAATCAGAACCTTCCCCTCCCATCTCCAAGACTTCTCATGTGCTGCACCAATTCTTTGGAATGCACTACCCAGGATAATTTGATTAATACCCATAATCCCTAATATCCACAGTTTTATGCGTGCGCTAAAAACACATTTCTTCAGACTGGCCTACCGCCTCAACATACTTATAAACCTGGACTCTCATATCATCTGTCCTCACACCCTTCATGCAATTAATAGCCCTCTGTGTCTGTACTTTTACATATACTGGTTGGTGACCGTTTCATGCAGCATTACATGAACACCCTATCTATTACATTATGGCTGGTCCGTACAACGAAAGCAAATGTTAGCATCCACCTTTCATGTCTCCCCTATTTCCTCATATATTGTAAGCTCGCGAGCAGTAGGGCCCTCACTCCTTTTGGTGTCTGTTGTTTATGTGATTATTGTTATGCTGTAATGTCTTTTTTGTCTGTACAAGCCTCCTCTAAAATGTAATGTGCTGCAGAATATGTCGGCGCTATAGAAGTAAAATTATTTTTATTATTATGGTGAAACACCTAGTGGAAAGATGCCTGGCTGATGTGTCCCTTTAAATAGAATGAATTATAAGAATTTAAGTCAGGTTTTTATATGACATGTAATTTTTTATATTGATAAAGTTCTTTGCAAACTTCCTTAACACAATGGAACATTTGCAATTTTGCCACTTACCACTAAGACAAATATTATAATTGGGCATTACTGTTTGGTAAAGAAGACTTTCAGTAACACCTCTACATACAGTAGATAACACAGGATCCACCATTCACAATAGGTGATGTCACAGCTCACCTCCTCCTCTACAATGACTGATAACACCTCTATATAGAGTAGATAACACAGGATCCACCATTCACAATAGATGATGTCACAGCTCACCTTCTCCTGTACAATGACTGATAACACCTCTATATACAGTAGATAACACAGGATCCACCATTCACAGTAGATGAGGACACAGCTCACCTCCTCCTCCTGTACAGTGACTGATAACACCTCTATATACAGTAGATAACACAGGATCCACAATTCACTATATGTGATGTCACAGCTCACCTCCTCCTCCTGTACAATGACTAACACCTCTATATCCAGTAGCTAACACAGGATCCACAATTCACTATAGGTGATGTCACAGCTCACCTCCTCCTCCTCCTGTACAATGACTGATATCACCTCTATATACAGTAGATAATACAGGAGCCACAATTCACTATAGGTGATGTCACAGCTCACCTCCTCCTGTACAATGACTGATAACACCTCTATACACAGTAGATAACACCGGATCCACAATTCACAATAGGTGATGTCACAGCTCACCTCCTCCTCCTCCTGTACAATCACTGATAACACCTTTATATCCAGCAGATAACACAGGATCCACCATTCACAATAGGTGATGTCACAGATCACCTCCTCTTCCTCCTGTACAATGACTGATAACACCTCTATATACAGTATATAACACAGGATCCACCATTCACAATAGGTGATGTCACAGCTCACCTCCTCTTGTACAATGACTGATAACACCTCTATATACAGTAGATAACACAGGATCCTCCATTCACTATAGGTGATGTCACAGCTCACCTCCTCTTCCTCCTGTACAATGACTGATAACACCTCTATATACAGTAGATAACACAGGATCCACCATTCACAATAGGTGATGTCACAGCTCACCTCCTCCTCCTGTACAATGACTGATAATACCTCTAAATACAGTAGATAACACAAGATCCACCATTCACAATAGGTGATGTCACAGCTCAGGCTCTCCACTTGTACAAAGGATTTGCTAGGAACATGTGCAAAAAACAGTCCCATTTATTCTCCATGGGGTTGTGGATCACTGCGTTTGGCTTTTTCTGGCAGCCCCATCGAGAATGAATGCAGCATTTTGTAATGGGCATAAAAGTTCCCGGTCAGGAATGATAATTCCCCATTCTGCTGATTGGTCCCAGTGGTCGGACCCCAAACCGATCAGTTAGTTATCATCCATCAAATTTAAACTTTGGAGAAACTTTCTTAACTTTCTTCTAATAGAACATGCGCTGAATTCACCTCCTGCCGAATCCACTTTACATCTGGACTCTCCCACCCAGACGCGCCCATGGCTCATTATTTTCTAACGGACTTTATGGTCTTAAGTGACCTGTCGACAGTCACCTGACAGGGAAGGGAACCGAATTAGAAATTTACAGTCCCCGGCAATGCACGGATGATCCCATTACACCCTTGCAGGACTGTGATATAAAGTGTGCCGCATTCTGGAAATGCATCAGTACTAAGATCTTTGGATTAGGTGAGGTCACCGGCTCCGAGCATGTGATTGAAATTATTTGGCCGGAGATTATATTGTTAGGTAATCAGGGGAGTGGCCGATTTATGGTGTTTGCTGCTGCAAACCTGATGATTTAGAGGTTCCTATGAGGCGCGCCCATTGTGCAGGGTTAAGGTAAGTGCACCAGTGGGGGGACCATCTGTAGGCCCCTCACGTACTTTTCATCTACAGGCTGGGTGCGCGGAGACTTTCTATATTTCCCTATGCATGCAGATCCTTTATACTTTCTTTCCCACGTGGCTGTTTGGCATTCAGGATTTTCCTGTGGGGGGAAGGAAACAGACAAAAGGCAAATTTGTGCCTTGAATCTCATTTTCTTCCATGAATGTTTAATGTTCTCCACCCAAAAAGTTTTCTGCTCATCTAACATAACGAGCGGGAAAAAACTATCAAAGTCATCGTCGTGATCTCTTCCTGACACTGATTTCATTCAGACGCCTACGAACTCTTTACATTCTGCAACCTGCCTGCACGACTCACTTGTGACAGTGCCTGCAGCACAATGCTGTGACCAAGGCCTTCTCCGAGCAGGCACCTCGATGACTGAACGCGTGAACGGTTTTCATCCAATTGGGGCTGTCTTATCTTGCGCGGATGTGAATTGTGACATGCTTCATAGCAGTTTGTACTAACAAAAAAAAAAGTTAGGTGTAATTCTCAATGGAATGTGATGAAAGAATCCATGAAGTCGGAGGAGCATGCTTGAGCAAGCCTCATAACTTTATGGGATCGGCAGAGACGGGGACCCTGGGGCACAAGTGACGGCCCTGTGGGAGAGGCAGAAAATGATGGCTGCACTCTTATAGCATGACACCGTTATATCTGATGTAAATCTTAAATTACACAGACAGTCCTTAATTCCTTTAGACACTTCTTTTATATTCAAACGATTACAGTTGTGTTAAATGATTGGCAGGACACAGGTCCAGTGGCCAAGACAGTAGTCCATGCAAACCTCCTCCTAAATGCCAACATACCCACTTCTGAAAAGTTTCTGAAAAGTAGGCTCGATGTTACGTCATGGGTGCATCACACTGCTACAATGACGTCCGGTTGGACCCACTGATTAGAAGAGGCACTGGCGTTGCCAACTGGCAAGAGAAGGATGGAAAGGTTCTGGTGTATCCTCTGTGGCGCCCCTGAGGCTCAGTCGCCACAGAGGTACTACACCTGGTGTGGTGCCCCACCATCCAGGTAAGGTGGGAACTCCTGACCACACTCCAACACTCGCACCCCACACAAAAGAGTAGTTCAGCAAAACCACATTGCGGCTCCTTGCTTAGAGAGAAGCAGAGCACCTTTGGTGGTTCCCTGCTCGGAACACTAAACATGCTGGGAGGTGGATGGAGTTGATGATACATAAAAGAGTGGGAAAGTTTAGGATTAGAGGTCAGTCTGAAAGGCAGTCAGATGGGAGAGTCTGAGGGAAGGAGATCCCTGGAAGAGGGATGGAGGAAGGAGTGCTGCAGCAGGCCTGAGTGACCCAGGTCTGCTGGCACGGGAAAGAAGGGAAAGACGTTGAACTGAAGCCTGAGCTTCCATAGGAAAGAAAGACAAGTACGGAACGTAGGAGAAGAGGGAACACAGAGAACGTGGGTTAGGAGAGCACCCTGCCTAGAGGTTCTAAGCGCAAGGCCTGGGCCCGGTCCCCGAGGTTGTATGGACACTAATGGTTCTGCAGCAGACACCAGTGGAGTAGTGGGCTGTAAATGCACTACTTCCATCTAAGACTTGGGGCACAACAGCAACACTGATAGAGAGCCGGGAAGGAGTCCCCGAAGCAGGCTACAGCTGTCTGCCGTACAAGTAGAGTTCTTGGGATCATCGGATAGGAGGAACTCCAGTGTAACTCAGTACTAGGAGATCTTCACACTTAAAGGCGCTATAGAGGAGACGTTCAGAAAAGGCACATGATTTGGCGGAGCATGGAAGGGAGCTTTCCATCTTGCCTGGAGGTTGACTGAGTCCCTGACCCGGAGGACACGGCACGGAAGCGGGCACTACAGACTGTGAGTAAAGCTTTGGAACTACATGCCCTGGTGTCCTCCATTCCTTCCTGCGTCCACCTGCTTGGCACTGCTGCATCCCCTGCGCCCGACACTACACCATCTAAGTGTCACTTCACCTATTCTGCCCTGGGACAACAGCCCTGCCTGTGGAGGGCTATAACATCACTGCTGCACCACACCATCTGTCCCAGAGGATCTGTCTGCAGCATCGGCCTAACATCCCACTTGCCGAACACCACAGGTGGCGTCACAAACTATTCCATTAACTGCATTACCCCGCCATTACTTGGGCGCCAAGGGCTACGGACCGGGTCACCGCTGCTGTGGCACATCCCGCTGACACCGGCCCGGTACCAAGTACCCCACAGCCCTGGGAGGGCGACCCACCTCCATAGATGCCCAATGTGTTTGCTGGACAAGGGTCCTGTCATTAATTTTCTTCAATGTCAGTAGCTATTATTTCAAAGATTTGAAAAATATTACGTAGACTAAAAAATGCTGCCGATCGATGTATAGGGAGGTCTACGTTCTGAAACGCCCAATGACTGTTCAAAATATCACTCTGAAGTGCGCAACGTCTGCATGAGTGCAGGTACAGAGTGGTGTACCGGATCAATAGAAACTCAACTCACGAGGCTCTGAGCTCGTGCTCATGCAAGGGCTGCGCACTTCGGAGCAGTGTTTTGGGCGGCAATCAGTGGGGGTCTCAAGATCTTAACCCAAACCAATCAACATTTTGTAGACTCTATAATAATACATATGTTTTGAAATGATGGCTACCTTTTAACCATTTTTGTTAGTGGCTTCATGGATCGTGTACAGTAGAGTGTTTTTTATTAGTTGTCAACTCTCCCGGAAAAAGCAAAGATGGGTTTTCAAACTTTCCAGGTGCCTAGTAAACCCCCTAAAAACAAGCATTTCCTGAAAGTTTTTTTGTGCCAGATGTTGTGATGCGCTTTCAACTGGGGAATGGGGGATGGCCTCAAAAAAGGGGTCAAGGTGATCAGAATTTTTTTTGACAGATAAATGGTAAAAAGCTGGAAAGTATGGCAATGACTATCCTCACCAATATTAGATACTAGAGCCCCGGCATAG
Organism: Dendrobates tinctorius; assembly: GCF_039654945.1. Classification (NCBI taxonomy): domain Eukaryota; kingdom Metazoa; phylum Chordata; class Amphibia; order Anura; family Dendrobatidae; genus Dendrobates; species Dendrobates tinctorius. Next base: position 18,288,356 of record NW_027361727.1, on the reverse strand, counting down.
TAACTAACTACGGTTAGTTATAACAAATTATAATGATTATCTCTCTCTCTCTATATATATAAAGCTGAGTGTATAGCCCCGCCCACTCCGCATAGCCACATTCACTATAATATCGCACATCATCCCGTCAGCCAGAGCCACCGGACTACTATCACTAATATCCCACATCATCCCGTCAGCCAGAGCCACCGGACTACTACCACTAATATCCCACATCATCCCATCACAGATGCCGGACTACTACCCCTAATATCCCACATCATCCCGTCAGCCAGAGCCACCGGACTACTACCACTAATATCCCACATCATCCCGTCAGCCAGAGCCACCAGACTACTACCCCTAATATCCCACATCATCCCGTCAGCCAGAGCCCCCGGACTACTACCCCTAATATCCCACATCATCCCGTCAGCCAGAGCCCCCGGACTACTACCACTAATATCCCACATCATCCCATCACAGACGCCAAACTACTCCCCCTAATATCCCACATCATCCCGTCAGCCAGAGCCACAGGACTACTACCCCTAATATCCCACATCATCCCGTCAGCCAGAGCCACCGGACTACTACCCCTAATATCCCACATCATCCCGTCAGCCAGAGCCACCGGACTACTACCACTAATATCCCACATCATCCCGTCATGCAGTCACCAGACTACTCCCCCTAATATCCCACATCATGCCGTCAGCCAGAGCTACCGGACTACTACCCCTAATATCCCACATCATGCCGTCAGCCAGAGCTACCGGACTACTACCACTAATATCCCACATCATCCCATCACAGACGCCAGACTACTACCCCTAATATCACACATCATCCCGTCAGCCAGAGCCACCGGACTACTACCCCTAATATCCCACATCTGTTATGATTCCACCACACGGCGGGGTAAGAGGGTGCCACTGAGCTCCACCCACCACTGACCCTACCTACTTGCCGGTCCCACCCTAGCCGGTGGGCGACAACTGGGCGGCGGTCCCTACCTCAGCGTAAGTGCAGGGAGCTACAGTGAGGGTAAACCGAGGGTGGAATGAGTGCAGGACAACCTAAGGGAGACAAGCAGCAGCAAGGAGGACTCCTAGAGTGAAACTAAAGAGTGAATGAACCTGAAGGGTAAAACCACGAAACCCCAAGATAACACAAAAAATACTAAGGTTTCAGCAAAGACCAAAGCGGAAAGCTGGAGTCCCAGAGGTACTCAACGAAAGAGAGACCGGGAGGCAGTCAGAGGTTGTACCGGACAGCGCTGTAGGGAAGACAGGAATCCGTACCACAGAAGAATCACCGGCAAGGAGTGAGAGCCCTGTGGAGAGCTAAATAGGAAAAAGGCGGGACATAAGCACAGGAAACAGTGAAGCAGCCAATCACCAGAACGGAGGAAGAACAATGAACGAAAAAGAACTAGTTGATCAGAAACTGTATATTAAAAATGGTTGTGTGGCACAGCCAGTAAGGCAGCGAGACTTGCTGTGGAACACAGACTAGACCCCGGTACGAATCCTGACATTACCCCCTCCTTTATGAGGGGCCCCTGGACCCTCACACAGGGAAGGCTTCTCAGGAAAATTGATATGGAACCTCTTACATAACCTGGGAGCATGAACCTCAGAATGAGACACCCACGACCTCTCCTCAGGGCCATACCCCTTCCAGTCCACCAGGTACTGCAGGACCCCACGAACTTTCCTGGAATCCAAGATCTTTTTTACCTCAAACTCGGGGTGACCAAGTACAACAACAGGAGCAGGAGGTGTGTCAGCCGGACAAACTGGAGGTACATAAGGTTTTAGGAGAGAGACATGGAATACCTTATGCACTCTCATCGCCTGGGGGAGATCCAATTTGACAGAAACAGAGTTGATTATCTGAGATATTTTAAAAGGACCAATGTACCGGGGATCCAGTTTACCAGAGGGGACTCTTAGTTTCAGATTTTTAGTAGAAAGCCACACTTTCTGCCCAACTTCAAAGGAAGGACTTCTCCTCGTTTTCATATTAGCAAAGTGGCATTGTGACTCATGAGCCTTTTTGATGTTGCTTTGGACTTGCTCCCAAACTGACCGCAGATCAGAGGAAACAATCTCTACCTCAGGATTGTCCGAGGGGTCCTCAGAGAAAGAGCTGGATTTAGGGTGAAATCCCATGTTGCAGAAGAAGGGAGATATCCCTGTGGAAGAGTTCACCCTATTATTTATGGCAAACTCTGCCAGGGCAATAAAAGATGCCCAGGTCTCTTGCTTATCAGCCACATAGCAACGTAAGAATTGTTCAAGGGCTTGATTGGCCCGTTCTGTCTGCCCATTGGTCTCCGGGTGAAAGGCCGATGAGAAAGCAAGGGAAACGCCAATCTTACTACAGAAAGCTCTCCAGAATTTGGAGACAAATTGGGTACCCCTATCTGACACAATATTAGAAGGAATTCCATGCAGCCGCACCACATGATTTAGAAACAAGGGGACCAATTGCTTGGCGGATGGCAATTTGGGTAAAGGAATAAAGTGCGCCATCTTACTAAAGCGATCCACCACAACCCACAAGGTAGTCATTCCCAGGGAGGAAGGTAAATCAGTAACAAAGTCCATGGAAAGATGGGTCCATGGCTTGGAGGGAACAGGTAGAGGGCATAGTTCACCCAAAGGCCATGAGCGGTTAACCTTAGACCGGGCACAAATGTCACACGCCTTGACATAGGCAGTGGCATCCCGGCGTAAAGTTGGCCACCAAAAATTTCTGGAGATTGACTCCATAGTACCAGAGATACCAGGGTGACCTGAAAGAGGAGAGTTGTGGTGTTCATTCAGCAGTCTCAAACGCAAATGACAGGGAACGAACCATTTATTATCAGGAGAGCCGGACGGAGACAAATGTTGCAATTGCTTAACTTCAGCAAACAAATCAGAGGAATTAGCAGCCAAAAATACTTTATCAGGTAAAATGGGAACAGGTGGGATGTTTGACGGTTGTTCAGGCAAGAAGCTTCTAGATAGCACGTCTGCTCTGGCGTTTTTGCAGCCGGGTCTGAAAGAAATCACAAAATTAAAACGTGAAAGGAACAACGCCCACCTTGCCTGTCTTGGATTAAGCCGTTTGGCCGTTTTGAGATATTCAAGATTCTTATGGTCGGTGAGGACAGTAACAGGATGTTTGGCCCCCTCCAGGAAATGTCGCCATTCCTCAAAGGCCAATTTTATAGCGAGCAGTTCCCTATTCCCAATATCATAATTTTTTTCAGCTGGGGAAAACTTCTTTGAGAAGAACGCACAGGGTTTCAAACGAGTCAAAGACGAAGTCCCCTGTGAAAGTACTGCCCCTACCCCTGCCTCCGAGGCGTCAACCTCAACAATAAAGGGTCTCTCCTGATCGGGCTGGGTAAGAACAGGAGCAGTGGCAAAGCTCTCCTTAAGAAACGTGAAGGCATCCACTGCATCTTTACTCCAGTTTACCAAGTCGGAACCTTTCACAGTAAGATCTGTGAGAGGTTTCACCACAATGGAGAAGTTCTTTATAAACTTGCGGTAAAAATTGGCAAACCCCAGAAATCTTTGAAGAGCTTTCAAAGATGCAGGACGAGCCCAATTAAGAACCGCTTTTACCTTCTCCGGCTCCATTGTGATGGCCTGGGGTGTCAAAATATGACCCAAAAAAGATAGACTTTGGACCCCGAAAATACACTTTTCTTGCTTGGCGAAAAGTTGGTTATTGCGGAGTACCTGGAGAACATCCCTTACATGATTTAAATGTGAGTCCCAGTCAGGAGAGAACACCAAAATATCATCCAGATAGACAATTACATAGCGGCCAATAGCATGTTGGAAAATATCATTGGTGAAATTTTGAAAAATCGCTGGAGCATTGCACAGCCCAAAGGGCATAACTAGACACTCGAAGTGGCCCTCGGGGGTATTGAAGGCGGTCTTCCACTCGTCGCCAGCCTTTACACGAATGAGATTATACGCCCCCCTCAGGTCCAACTTCGAGAACCATCGAGCCCCCTGAACCTGGTTAAACAGGTCCGGAATCAACGGTAGAGGATATTGGTTACGGACAGTTATTTCATTAAGACCTCGGTAGTCTACACACGGCCTAAGTCCTCCATCCTTTTTACTGACAAAAAAGAAACCTGCGGCCAGAGGTGAGGTGGACGGACGGATATGCCCCTTTCTTAGAGCATCTTGTACATATTCACGTAAAGCTTCTCTTTCAGGAGGTGATAAATTATATAGGCGTCCCTTAGGGAATTTACAATTGGGAACCAAATTGATAGTACAGTCATAGGAGCGATGAGGTGGCAACCGCTCAGACTCCTTCATAGAAAAGACATCTGCGAATTGGCCCAAAAGATTCTGAAGAGAAGCTTGTACGGAGACGATACCACAAAGGTGTGTTAACAAGCATTTCTGTGAACAATCTGCACCCCACTTCTCCAATTCACCAGAAACCCAGTTAATGTTGGGGTTATGGAGCTGGAGCCATGGAAGCCCCAGTATGACACTAGTTGGGAGGTCATGCATAACCAAAAATGACAGCTGTTCCACATGCAGTACACCAACCTGAAATGATAGCAATGGAGTACAGAGACTAATCTCCCCATTTGCTAGTGGGGTGTTATCAATACCAACTAATTTAGTGGGGTGAGCGAGTGGAATTAAAGAAATACCCAATGAGACAGCAAACTCATAACACATAAAATTAGCAGTAGCCCCTGAATCAATCATGGCAACTCCTTCTCCCTTAGAGGAGGTGAAAGCAATAGAAATTGGCACTAAGAGTCTCTTAGAACTTAAAGGAATTACCTGTCCACCCACAGGCCTAGGTGGTGTATTCCGAGAAGATTCCTGTGGAGTGCCAGGGCGCCGCGGGCAATCCTTTATCCAGTGCCGAGGATCTCCGCAGTAAAAACAGGTTCCAAGTGCGTGGCGTGGACGGCAAGGACTTGGATCTGTGGTCGCTTGCATGGCTCCCAATTCCATAGGTTCGGCAGCTGGCAGATTCGGAACAGCCGGAGTGACCCTAGAGAAAACGGAAACTTGTGCCGCTGCCTTTTCCGATCTCCTCAGCCTTAACCTGCGATCTATTCTGACCATTAAAGCCATCAGCTCCTCCAGAGACTGGGGCAGAGTGTAGTGTACCAATTCATCCTTTAGGGCTGGTGAAAGGCCCCGCTGAAATTGATTCCGAAGTGCGGGATCATTCCAACGGGTAGCTAAGCTCCATCTACAAAACTGGGTGCAGTAAACCTCTACCTCCTGATCACCCTGGGTCAGGGAGGTAAGGTTTGCCTCGGCCAGAGCGACTTGGTCAGGCTCATCATAAATATTCCCTAAGGCTTGAAAGAAGTTGTCTACAGAATCACGGAGATTTGAATCTGGCGGCAGAGAGAAGGCCCACTCTTGGGGTCCCTCCCGTAAGCGAGAGATTATGATACGGACTCTTTGAGCTGGGGGGCCAGAAGAAATAGGTCGTAATTGAAAATATAATTTACAATTTTCTCTAAAAGAAGCAAATTGGCTTCTATCTCCGAAAAATGGCTCGGGTAAGTTAACTCTAGGCTCAGAATTAGTTGTCCCTGCAACGGCAGCTGCTTGAATTTGCTCCTGACGCTGGACCTGCGCAGCAAGATCTTGCACCAGCTGAGTAAGACCCTGCATTTGATTGACTAAAGAGGTCATAGCGTCCATAGGGAAGGCCGGTGATTCTGTTATGATTCCACCACACGGCGGGGTAAGAGGGTGCCACTGAGCTCCACCCACCACTTACCCTACCTACTTGCCGGTCCCACCCTAGCCGGTGGGCGACAACTGGGCGGTGGTCCCTACCTCAGCGTAAGTGCAGGGAGCTACAGTGAGGGTAAACCGAGGGTGGAATGAGTGCAGGACAACCTAAGGGAGACAAGCAGCAGCAAGGAGGACTCCTAGAGTGAAACTAAAGAGTGAATGAACCTGAAGGGTAAAACCACGAAACCCCAAGCTAACGCAAAAAATACTAAGGTTTCAGCAAAGACCAAAGCGGAAAGCTGGAGTCCCAGAGGTACTCAACGAAAGAGAGACCGGGAGGCTGTCAGAGGTTGTACCGGACAGCGCTGTAGGGAAGACAGGAATCCGTACCACAGAAGAATCACCGGCAAGGAGTGAGAGCCCTGTGGAGAGCTAAATAGGAAAAAGGCGGGACATAAGCACAGGAAACAGTGAAGCAGCCAATCACCAGAACGGAGGAAGAACAATGAACGAAAAAGAACTAGTTGATCAGAAACTGTATATTAAGAATGGTTGTGTGGCACAGCAAGTAAGGCAGCGAGACTTGCTGTGCAACACAGACTAGACCACGGTACGAATCCTGACAACATCATCCCGTCAGCCAGAGCCACCGGACTACTACCCCTAATATCCCACATCATCCCGTCAGCCAGAGCCACCGGACTACTACCAATAATATCCCACATCATCCCGTCAGCCAGAGCCACCGGACTACTACCAATAATATCCCACATCATCCCATCAGCCAGAGCCACCGGACTACTACCCCTAATATCCCACATCATCCCGTCAGCCAGAGCCACTGGACTACTACCACTAATATCCCACATTATCCCATCACAGACGCCAGACTACTCCCCCTAATATCTCACATCATCCCGTCAGCCAGAGCCACCGGACTACTACCCCTAATATCCCACATCATCCCACCACAGACGCCAGACTACTACCCCTAATATCTCACATCAGCCAGAGCCACCGGACTACTACCCCTAATATCCCACATCATCCCGTCAGCCAGAGCCACCGGACAACTACCACTAATATCCCACATCATCCCGTCAGCCAGAGCCACCGGACTACTCCCCCTAATATCCCACATCATCCCGTCAGCCAGAGCTACCGGACTACTACCCCTAATATCCCACATCATTCCATCACAGACGCCAGAATACTCCCCCTAATATCCCACATCATGCCGTCAGCCAGAGCCACCGGACTACTACCACTAATATCCCACATCATCCCGTCAGCCAGAGCCACCAGACTACTACCCCTAATATCCCACATCATCCCATCAGCCAGAGCCACCGGACTAATATCCCCCTAATATCCCACATCATCCCATCACAGACGTCAGACTACTACCCCTAATATCACACATCATCTAATAATCATCTACTAATACTACTACCCCTAATATCACACATCATCCCGTCAGCCAGAGCCACCGGACTACTACCCCTAATATCCCACATCATCCCGTCAGCCAGAGCCACCAGACTACTACCCCTAATATCCCACATCATCCCGTCAGCCAGAGCCACCAGACTACTACCCCTAATATCCCACATCATCCCGTCAGCCAGAGCCACCGGACAACTCCCGCTAATATCCCACATCATCCCGTCAGCCAGAGCTACCGGACTACTACCCCTAATATCCCACATCATCCCGTCAGCCAGAGCCACCGGACTACTCCCCCTAATATCCCACATCATCCCGTCAGCCAGAGCTGCTGGACTACTACCACTAATATCCCACATCGTCCCGTCAGCCAGAGCCAACGGACTACTGTAGGGAAGGTGACCTGACGGACGGACTTGTCTGTAGGGAGAAGGGACAGTTTGTGCACTGTAGACGGATGTTTGTAATGATAGAAGGGAAACAGCTGGGGAATATGGAAAAGGAGTGCAGTACCTTCGTTTGACCACAAGATGGCAGGGGGGAGCGTGAGAACAGGACTTTACAGCAGCTTAGGGCTACGAAAACGCTTAGTCATGGGGGGCTGGGAGATAGGAACCCAGGAGGGAAATTCCTGAGGAGGGAGATATATAGGACAGGAGAGGGTTCCAGACGGCTCCAGTCCAGGGAGGAGCTCAGGAGCAGAAGAGACAGTGAAGGAGAACGAACAGTAGAGGAGAGCTCGACCAGGGGACTGAGGAGAAAAGAAGTCAGGGGGGTGACCCCAACACGAAGAACCGCAGAACAGACGAGGCCCCGGGGGTACCAAATTGATGACGACCTCGGACTGGTGAAGCGCTGGCGGTAGATAGGCCTAGGGCAGCCCCAGTGAAAGAGCCGCGAGGAACGTCACTATTACAGAAGGAAGGTGCAGGTACCCGGGCCTGAATACGGAGAGCTGTAAAGGAGCTGCGGTGTATGGCTACGGTCATCAGAGGACGGCCAATAAACTCGGACCTGTTGTACCTGAAAATCTGCCTCCGTCTCGTCTCTGTGTCGTCTGTGCGCGGTAAGCAGTGGACCACCCCCCAATCCGGGCCATTACCACACTACTACCACTAATATCCCACATCATCCCATCACAGACGCCAGACTACTACCCCTAATATCTCACATCATCCCGTCAGCCAGAGCCACCGGACTACTACCCCTAATATCCCACATCATCCCGTCAGCCAGAGCCACCGGACTACTACCACTAATATCCCACATCATCCCATCACAGACGCCAGACTACTACCCCTAATATCTCACATCATCCCATCAGCCAGAGCCACCGGACTACTACCACTAATATCCCACATCATCCCGTCAGCCTGGGGTCAGAACCAGAGCGCTGAGTGGAACGGTCCTAACTTCCATACTGGGGATCCCTTTAAGAGAGGCCTGGTGTCAGAACCAGAGCGCTGAGTGGATTTGTACTGACTTCCATACCAATGATCCCTTTAATAGAAGCCTGGGGTGAGAATCAGAGCGCTGAGGGATTTACCCTAACTTCCATACCGGAGATCCCTTTAAGAGAGGCCTGGGGTCAGTACCAAAGCGCAGAGTGGATTTGCCTCACTTCCATACCGGGGATCTCTTTAAGAGAGACTGGGATCAGAACCGGAGCGCTGGATGGACTTGCCCTGACTTGCATTCCAATGATCCCTTTAATGGAACCCTGGGGTCAGAATCAGGGCGTTGAAGGATTTGCCCCAACTTCCATATAGGAGATCCCTTTAAGAGAGGCCTGGGGTCAAAACCAAAGCGCTGGATGGATTTTCCCTGACTTCCATACCGGAGATCCCTTTAAGAAAGATCTGGGGTCAGTACCAAAGCGCAGAGTGGATTTGCCCTAACTTCCATACCAATGATCCCTTTAAGAGACCCTGGGGTCAGAACCACAGAGCTGAGTGGAACGGTCCTAACTTCCATACCAGGGATCCCTTTAAGAGAGGCCTGGGGTCAAAACCAAAGCCCTGGATGGATTTGCTCTGACTTCCATACCAGTGATCCCTTTAATAGGGAAGATGTGCCTAAGGGGTGGAGGATGTGTGATTGGTATATGGGCAGGGAGGGGGGATTCATTTCTGTCATGTGATCTCTGCTCCTCAGGGGGCAGACAATGGCTGGGAGCTTATGTTCCCGAAGATGCTAGATTTCTCCCAACATTTCAGTGTCTGCTGAGGTGTTGTCAAGTGGAAAAACTTGCTCATAGCAACCAATCACAGCTCAGCTACTTTTAACCAGCTCTGGTGAAATGAGGGATGCTTAGTGAATGGTTGCAAGGAAAACTGTTGCTCATAGCAACCAATCACAGCTCAGCTTCTTTTGAACAGCTTTGGTGAAATTGTGATTGGTTGGTGATACATACATACATACATTCACTTTTATATATAGAGATAGGTTAACTTTAATGAGGTATTCTGAGGTTTGAAAGTTCAATAAAAACTGGAGGGACAAAGAAGTGAGTGCAAATAGGGTGTTATCAAGACCACCAGCGTTTAACTAGGCGGAAAATGCTCTCCTGGTGGTGAAGGTCTCAGAAATAAAAGGTCCAGCAGCTGCTGCTCTGCAAGTTGGTGGATCTAACTTAGAAGTGAAGAGATGTGGAGAAGCGGATGTGTTGTGCCTTTGGCATCTCAACATAAGTGGTTCTCCTGATGAAGACGTGGGTGCATGTCGAAACGCGTTGAGAATAAAGCTACATTATGTAGTTCACCATCTCAAGTTTTTTCTGACATCTTTATCTGTTGAGACATCAGCAGCGCAGAACATTTGATCCTCCACATCTCCTCATTTTCAAAATTTGGAAGTCATCCCTTACCCACAGGATAGGGGATACCTTCATGATCGCTGTGGGTCTGATCGCTGGGACTCCCACCGATCTTGAGAACTGGGGCTCTAAAGAACCCTATGTAAATGGAGTGGTGGTTGCACTGGTCAATCATGCACACTGCTTCTATATTCATTCTTCTGGTAGTGCCTAAAATAAGTCGAGTGCAGCTCTGGTGGTCCTATTAAGAATGAATGAAGCCACTGTGCGTATGCTTGGCCTCCGCTCCATTTACGCGGAGCACTTCAGAGCCGGTTTTAGGGATGGGTATGGAGATAACTTACAAACTTGCGAATACCACTTTATATAGGTATAATTCAGAGTTATTAGACAATAAATCAAATAGTTGCAAAGTATTTTAACCTTAAAGGCTCATGGACATGGACATACAAGAGCGCAGTTTTGTATGAGGTCAGAATCGGTGTTTCACAGAGGTACCTGAGCTCTCTTCTATACATCTGTGTACCTCCAGATTCATCTGTACGGAATAGAAAAAAATAAAGTAGCACGCTCTATTAAATTCTATATACGGAGAAGTTCTCTTCTACAAGCACCACTCCTAGGAGATTTCTCCATAAACATGGAGTCCGATGGAGCCTGCATGGTAGTTCACGTACCTGTGTGCATGAGCTCTTTGATATACAATAAACCACAAGGCAGACACCATGGACGTACCCTGCGTGAGTATGTGAGTGAGCCCGAGGGGAGAAATATGCGAGGAAAAATGTCAGAACATCAGGTTCTCTGTGCAGTAACAAACAATCACATTCTGCTTTCATTTGGAGGTGAAGTTAGGACATGTGGCAGGTTGAGATTTACTCACCCCTCACGGGTGTATTCATATCTTCGGTGGAAAATTACAACTTTGATCAAATTCAGTTTTAGTAAGGTCTCTTTCACCGGCTTGGACTGGCGCACCGGAGAACTGGAGAATCCTCCGGTGGACCCACCCTCTTATATGAACAGTACTTGGCACTATATACTTGAATCACTATGTACAGACAGAGGTGGCAACTTATTCATTTACAATCTACCCAGATTATTGTTATAGAAATTTGTAATTGAGGCATGGAGCTGAAAAGTGGAATTTTTTACTGGTGGGCCCTTAATCCATAATCAATTAAACAGGTAAAAGGTCTGTAGCTGATTACAGATCTGGTATTTGCATTTAGAAGCTGTTGCTGTGAACCCACAACATGTGGTCAAGGAGCTTTCAACTGAAGAGATACAGACCATCATTAGGCTGAAAAAAGAAGTAATCCATCCAAGAGATAGCAGTAATGTTAGGAGAGGCAAAATCAATAGTTTGGTACTGTGGTGTAATGACCACTGTGTCCACTAGGGGGCGCTGTGTGGATGTCCCAAGAGTGTGAGTGGTTGAAGAGCCATTATGTATCTCAAGGTGGGTGACCTTGAGATAGAGACATATGTATGTTTCTGAACGCTATTGTAAAGTATATATGTCTGTGTGAAGGACCTGTGGTGAGGTCATAGTCATGTGACCCGGTGGGCGTGGCTATGGACCATATAATGTGGCCAGGTTACGTCACATGGAGTGAATGCTGGGACCTGATTGGTCCAGTTTGGAAGGTCCCGTGAGGAGAAGGATCTCCTCACTAACAGCCTGTGGAGCGGCTGTGTGTGTAATGGCGGCCAGGGTCTGAGAGTCCCTGAGGAGTTAGTGGATGTCTGCGGCCTGGAGAAACAGCCATATGGGAACCCTGACGTGGGTGAGATAACCCTGGGGCTAAATAGCCTGTATAATGGACGCTATGCTGTCATGTGAAGCTATATAATGGACGCTGCACTGTTGTATATTGCTGCTGTGGTTTATGATGGCAAATAAACCTCATGGACTGTTATAGCTTATGAAAACCCGAGCTGGATCTGATTGTGTAGCTGCCAAGCGAGTGTCCCCCAACCTTGAATGACAGCGCTACCTCACAATTGGTGGAGAAGCTATGGGCAGTGGTGTAGCCTTGTTGCTGGGAGCAACGGATAAGGACTGCAAAATTCGGTGGCAAAGAGCAACGCTGAGCCAGGAGGGCTGACGGTTGTGGAAGCTGTGTGATGTGCTGCTGACCGGCAACGTGTGAGCAGAGCCTGTGACGGCCTGCAAGTGGGGAAGCCACTGTCCGGCTGTGGTTCTGGAAACCGTGGGGCGGCCTAGTGAGTAAGGCACTGTCCGGATAGGTGAGCCCAGTGCGGCCGCTTCCCCTGGAGAAAGAGACTGGTAATTGCTAGGGTGCCTCTGCGGAGAAGAGGTACCCGAGGACCTGTGTGGGCAACACAGGAGAAACGGACTGGTGTTCGTGCGGTACTGACCTGGGTCAATGAGTAAAACGGTGACCCGTGTGGCCTACACAGGTATCGGACTGGTGTTCGTGTGGTACTGACCTGGGTCAGTGAGGAAGACAGTGTACCTGGAGGGTTCAGTGAGGAAAGGTCCTGGAGGGTCAGCCCTGGGACAAGAGTCGGATCCCAGGAGCACGTGGTGTGACCTTGGACCTGGTGAGGCGCGAGTGTTGGGCAGTCTCAGGCAGAGACAGATGTCCTGAAAGCACCCGCCGAGCCCCTGGACCTGGTGAGGCCGGTGTGTGGGGAGACCCTGGGAGGAGGGTCGCTCCCTGAATCGCACCCGATGCGCCCTGTGTGTTGGACAGTCTCAGGTGGAGACAGGAGCGTCCTGAATAGCACACAGTTAGGACACGAGAGTTTTTGAGTTTTTTGTGGTGTGTTTTTTCTTTTTTCTTGACTCAGCCTGCGGTGGCTCAGTGGGAGTCAAGAAGGTGACAAGTGGCTTGATGTGGCTCAGTGGGGCCATGAAAGTGACAAGCGGCTTCCAGTGGATCGGCGGGTCCACGAAGACGTCGCAGCAGGAGCTGCAGTGATTCCAGCCGCTGTGTGTGAACAGCAGCCGGTGGTGCCGGTGATCGGTGACAGCGGGAGCTGTGGTGGTGCCAACAAAGACTTGTGTGGTATCGTAAGAGTCAAACTGTGTGGTGTGAACTGTGGTCTGAGAAGACCGGTATAACAGACATGTGGAGATCCCAAAAGGGGGTGGAGTCCCAAAAGGGGGCGGTGACCCAAATCGGGGTAGTAGCCCCAAAGGGGGTGGAGTCCCAAAAGTGGGTGGTAACCAAAAAAGAAGTGGAGTCCCAAAAGGGGGTTGAGTCTCAGAGGGAGGCAGTAACCCAAATTGGGTTGGTGGTCCAGAAAGGGGCCGAGTGTGAAGAAATGGCAGCACTGGTTGGCTCAGTGGGTATGTCTGGGAAACCGCAGTGTTCGTGTATGTCATTTCCAGAATTTGGGATATTCTTTCCGAGTGATGACTGGCCGCAAGTGTGTACCGTGATGTTACACCGGGAAGGGATATCGGGATGGCTGGACTCAAAGAGTCAGGTGACTCTGGTAGGAACTCCTCTCACTTTCTGTCTGACCGAAAAAATGGTCCAGGTTCGCTGTAAACATGGGGTCATGGTGAACTATGCGGTAGACAGAATAATGTTTGAGGGGCTCGGAGGCAGTGAGTGCCAAGGGGGCAGTATACCATCAGACTTAGTGTATGCCTTGGAGTGGGGTCGGGACTTTGTCAGGTATGATGATATATACCACGAGGGTGGAGACGTTCCTACTGTTGGACTAACCAATACAAAGACGCTGACGCCTCCTAACGTGGACAGGTCAGACGTAGGGGCGACCAGAGAAAGAATTGCGTTAGATGAATTTACTGACCTGGCGTCACCTGAAGGGTACCACAGTGTGAATGAGAATGGTGTGGTAAACAAAAAGAGCGGAGCTGACACACGGATTGAGAGTGTCTTGGGGGTTCACCGTACGATGGGGTGTGACTGTGACGTGTTGTTGCCAGTAGCCACCACTAGGACAGAATCTAGTGCTGTGCTGACTGAAACTCGTGACAAAGCTGACGCTGACCTGGTAGGTAAGACGGCTGAAGTAGTCGCACGGTTAATGGGTAGCTGGAAGGAGTACTTGGCAGGTCGGGGTGACTCAGACTCTGGGGGTGACTGTGGCTCTGAGAGAGACAGGGAACACAGACTAGAGGAGCTAGAGAAAGAAGTCTCTGAGCTCAAAGGTCACATGGTAACGTGGCAAGGACTGAATAAGGCCCTCAGAGAAGAGGTGGATGAACATGTCAAACGAGAAAGAGTCCTGAGACAAATGGCCGAGCACAGGATCGAGGAGCTCGAGAAAGAAGTCTTGGAGCTCAGAGGTCACCTGTCCACCTGGCAAAGTGTGAACAAGAACCACAAGGAAGAGATGGAGGAACTCAGAGGAGTAGTAAAAAGTCTTCTGCGAGAGAAGTTGGACGAAGACTTACCGCGGGTGAGCGTGCGTGATAATAAGACAGAACTGCCAGTAGCCATAGTGGCCAAGGGTCAGGAAGTGATCCAATCGTGTGAAGTTGATGAGTTAAGAACTGAAGAAGACAGTCACCCAGTCGGGTCAACTGTAGTGAGGGAAGTGTCCGTGGTAAAGCCAGAGCCTTCGGTCCAGGAAGAGAGCAAGACCACGACCTTCCAGTCTGTGATTGATGTACCAGCGGACATGCAAGAAGCCTGTGCTGAGGAAGGTGTGCACGAGGCTTTCAAAGAGGCGGTTTAAGCCTGTAAGGTGCACTGGGCACCTGAGACTCGGCAGTTGGTGATAATATCCGCCAGAGAAGATACAGCAAACCGGGTAGCTGTCCTGAAAGAGATGCATTTGCAGTGTCTCCACGTCAAACAGTTGGTCAGGCAGAGTAATGTGAAAGCTGCTTGACGCTTGGAGTTAGCCAGGGAGGCTATGGATCGGAGGGGTTTGCGGAAAGAGGTGGTTCCGGTACCCAAAGCTCTGATTGGGAGAATCATTGGAAGATCCGGGAAGGTAATGCAAGACCTTGTGAATATCTCCGGTGTGGAGAGAGTGAGGATCCCTCATGATGATGAAGACCAGATATCCAGTGAAGTGGGTAGGATTCCCATCATGGTGGTTGGCTCCATGGAGAGCCTGAGAGACTTTCGGATGCTCGTAGAGTATCGAGTGGGGTACCTGCAAGAGATTGATCTGTTGAGGCAGGACTGCCGGCGAATTAATAAAGAAGTACGGAATACCAGGTGGCAGTCGCCTGCAACTCAACAAGATGTAAGGACCCAAAGAGTTCTGCCAAGAAGTGACAGGGCTGATGGCCGAAGAATGTCAGCAAGTGGTAGTTCGCCTGGCAGGATGACGGTGAGGGACCGTAGTTCCTGTGAGATGCTGAATAAGTCAGACTCAGGCCAGACAGTAGGGCCGATTAGGACTGATGACCGTACCAACCGGGAGAGCCGGTCAGTGGGAGAACGGTCAGGTGACGAAGCGCACTCTAGGAGGGTGGTGACTAAACGGTGTCTGATGACGCAGACAGACTGCAAATGGAGGGTCAAAGACAATGACCGATATTCTGACCGCTTGGGGCGGCCTAATGCAGAGATGAGGCCGTGTGACAGATGGAGACGGTTCTCTCGACCTGTGGGGCAAGGTGTGATGAGTGCCCGGTCTCGAGATCCTGGTGTAAGATTGTGTGTTCAACCCCACAAGTTTGAAAGTTTGAACAGAGGGGCGGGGTATGTGGTGTAATGACCACTGTGTCCACTAGGGGGCGCTGTGTGGATGTCCCAAGAGTGTGAGTGGTTGAAGAGCCATTATGTATCTCAAGGTGGGTGACCTTGAGATAGAGACATATGTATGTTTATGAACGCTATTGTAAAGTATATATGTCTGTGTGAAGGACCTGTGGTGAGGTCATAGTCATGTGACCCGGTGGGTGTGGCTATGGACCATATAATGTGGCCAGGTTAGGTCACATGGAGTGAATGCTGGGACCTGATTGGTCCAGTTTGGAAGGTCCCGTGAGGAGAAGGATCTCCTCACTAACAGCCTGTGGAGCGGCTGTGTGTGTAATGGCGGCCAGGGTCTGAGAGTCCCTGAGGAGTGAGTGGATGTCTGCAGCCTGGAGAAACAGCCATATGGGAACCCTGACGTGGGTGAGATAACCTTGGGGCTAAATAGCCTGTATAATGTACGCTATGCTGTCATGTGAAGCTATATAATGGACGCTGCGCTGTTGTATATTGCTGCTGTGGTTTATGATGGCAAATAAACCTCATGGACTGTTATGGCTTATGAAAACCCGAGCTGGATCTGATTGTGTAGCTGCCAAGCGAGTGTCCCCCAACCTTGAATGACAGCGCTACCTCACAGTACATTGTGCAAAAAAAGAGAGTGCACTGGTGAGCTTGGGAACTGAAAAAGGCCTGGAAGTCCATGGGAGACAACAGTGGTGGATGATGGCATAATCCTTTCTATGGTGAAGAAAAACCCCTCAACAACATCCACTCAAGTAAAGAACACTCTGTAGGAAGTAGGTGTTTCAATATCTAATTTCATGAAAGCAAATATAGAAGGTAAACCATTAATCAACCTTAAAAATAGATTAGACTTTGCCAAAAAACATCTAAAGAAGCCGCCCAGTTCTGGAAAAGCATTCTTTAGACAGTGTAATGTTTTGTACCGACTCAGCTGCGGGTGAGGTAGGCACAGGTAGCGGTATTGTTGGAATGTCCAGGCTGATTTATTTAAAACTTCATAAACCGCACAGGATAGGAAACAAAAGAGAAGTTTTTTCTGGCACAAAGTGATAACATAAAGTAAAAAGTCCATACAATATAGCTGGTCTGTCTGCTCAGGATAGTGTCCCATTCTTTAGGCCTTAGCGCAGGCCACCATACAGGAGATCCATACATCTCCAGACTGAGACTCTGTCTTCATTTTATCTACCAAACCACCCCCCTGTGGGTTGGGATATGTGAGCGGTCATTCCCACCCATCTCTTTTGACTACTCGTAAAACCCGGCACTGGAATGGCCTAATAACTCTCGCAGCACTATATGTGCTGGATCATGCTTCCGAGCTCACGTCAGGGCAGCTACGAACCGCGATGACACATGTCTCCCCTCTAGGGCCATCTTACAACAGATAAAACTAAGATCAACCTGTACCAGAATGATGGGAAGACGAAAGTATGGAGAAGACTTGGAACAGCTCATTGTGGATAAGTAACAGATTGTTTTAACCATTCAACCCCTTTCATTTTTTCCCACAAATTTCAACATTCGAATATACAGGGTGTGCCATTTATATGGATACACCTAAATACAATGGGAATGGTTGGTGATATCAACTTCCTGTTTGTGGCACATTAGTATATGGGAAGGGGGGGGGAAACTTTTCAAGATGGGTGGTGACCATGGCGGCCATTTTGAAGTCGGCCATTTTGGATCCAACTTTATTTTTTTTTCAATGGGAACAGGGTCATGTGACACATCAAACTTATTGAGAATTTCACAAGAAAAACAATGGTGTGCTTGGTTTTAATGTAACTTAATTCTTTCATAAGTTATTTACAAGTTTATGACCACTTATAAAATGTGTTCAAAGTGCTGCCCATTGTGTTGGATTGTCAAGGCAACCCTCTTCTCCCACTGATAGGTGTATCCGTATAAATGGTCCACCCTGTATAATCAGGTACTTTACTTCTTATATATTTTAAAGTGAGAAGAGAAAAGACCCTCTCCCTGTGTAATACCGTTACCTATAGCAAGATTGCTTGCTCACCTAGGCGGTGTCACGCCGGTGACTCACACAGTTAGTGGCAGCACTGCCAGCACTGCTGCATCCTCAGGTGACTGGCGATTCTCCACTTGGCTACAGGGAGACACGGCCAGACTCTGCAGGAATTGAAACCGCAGAGTTTGTCTTCACTGGCCTATCCCCTGCCAGCAGGGAATACATTAGGCAGCTTCTCTTCACACCTCGCCTAAGTTTGGGTTTCTAGTTCCAGTGCATCTTCTGTATCCTGTCAAGTTGCATTAGTGTTGTCTCTCCTGTTACCTATCCGGCTTGTTTTCTCGTTTTGTCTGACCTCCCTGCTCTTGACCCCGGCTTCATATATTGATCCTGTGCTGCCTGCCTTGACATCGGACTGTCTGACCATGACTCTGTCTGTGGTGCATATTGCGCCTCTAACCCTTCTGGCCACTGTTGCAGGTCCGAGCACTGGCCTGGAGTGTTACATGGTGGCTACCCTAATGGCCCAGGCTATCCTCACCATCAGAGGTTCTAGTGAAGACCAGGTAGCCACTTAGTTACGCCCCTCCAGGGTAAGCCCAGCCAGTGGCGCAACGGGTCCACACCCACCGCCATGACATGCGAGTTTTATGCGACACAACTCTGTGAAAAAATGAATTTGACTCAAGTGTAGGGCAGCAGCTCCGGCCACTCAACTCACTCCTGATGGGTGGAGGACATGGGAAGAGAAGCAGTTGATCCCAGGTGCTGCCAAATGTGATTCCAAGCGGTCAAGTTTAAAAACAAAACATTTATTCCAACAAGTAGAATTTACTTCTTACTTTGATTAATAAAAAAAGTTGGCAAAATGTAAGCAAAAAAAAAGAATCTAAGTAAAATATATTATATATGCAAACAAAACAAGCTGTAAAATATTGTCAAGAAGTCACAAAATAGAACAATACATTAGATCTAAAGATAAAAAAAGAATACATATATACTTTCATTGACTGTTCACCTTAATCTATTACTACCTTGTATTTTCAATAGTTTCTAAAAAAAAAAACGGGCAGAGTGCGGTAGGTTCTCGTCAACTTTGTGATCCACTGGGATCCGGTATAACACGCTACCATCCACTGTATAAATGTTCTGCAGGATAATAACGGCCATTAACATTATATTCCCATTCGTTAGTACATAATGTAGAAATGCGTGTTTCTTTCCTGATGTCTTTTTCTTTGCCCCTTGCGGTTTTTGAGTAGCGGATTACTTATATTTAATCCCCTGCCTAATACACATTCTGCTCCCTAAAGGTAAATGTATACGCTGAGGAGCTCTTGATGATCTCTAGTTGAATGCATAAACTCTTTCCATAAATGCTGTCAGGTCTCCGGCGTGCCTGCCGCTTCCATGCTATTTAGTGTCATCTTTTTATTACTCTTCTATAATAACAGTGCCAAGTGCAGTTTCACCTTGTCGTATAGAAAATGTAATTCTTAGCTTCATTTCTTGCGCCGGTACAGTGCGCCATCTGCCTTACATTCGCCCCAATGATGCCCCCCCCCAAGAGAGGGGGAGAGAATAAACAAATTTCATGGGGGTAATAATGGGTCTCCGTAATTTGGGACAGAGGCAAGGCTCGAAGATCCTATGGGATCAATGTCTTTTAATAAACATTACATCATAGAATCGTAGAGTTGGAAGGGACCTCCTGGGCCATCTGGTCCAACCCCCTGCTCAAAGCAGGATTCGCTAAATCATCCCAGTCAGATGTCTGTCCAGCCTCTGTTTGAAGACTTCCATTGAAGGAGAACTCACCACTTCTCGTGGCAGCTTGTTCCACTCATTGATCACTCTGTCAAAAAGTTTTTTCTAATATCTAATCTGTGTCTCCTCCCATTCAGTTTCATCCCATTGCTTCTAGTCTTTCCTTGTGCAAATGAGAATAAAGTTGATCCTTCTACAATGTGACAGCCCTTTAGATATTTGTAGACAGCTATTAAGTCTCCTCTCAGTCTTCTCTTTTGCAAACTAAACATTCCCAAATCCTGCAACCTTTCCTCATAAGACAGGGTTTGCAGACCGGTCACCATTCTGGTCGCTCTTTTCTGAACTTGCGTTTGTTGATGTCTTTTTTAAAATGTGGTGCCCAAAAGTGGACACAATATTCCAGATGAGGTCTGACCAAAGAGGAGTAGAGGGCAATAATGACTTCACGTGATCTAGACTGTATGCTTCTGTTAATACATCCTAGAATTGCATTTGCCTTTTTTGCTGCTGCATCACACTGTTGACTCATATTCAGTCTGTGATCTATTAGTATACCCAAGTCTTTTTCACATGTGCTGTTGCTTAGCCCTATTCCTCCCATTCTATATATGCTTTTTTCATTTTTATTGCCCAGATGTAGTACTTTGCATTTCTCCCTGTTAAAAACCATTCTGTTAGTTGCTGCCCACTATTCCAGTTTATTTATATCGTTTTGAATCCTCTCTCTCTCTTCTCTAGTATTAGCTATCCCTCCTAGCTTTATGTCATCAGCAAATTTAATCAGTTTAGCCATTGCCCAATATACTGCTATCGGTGTAATACCTTCTGCATCGGCAGCAGGGAATTTAAAAGGGGTTGTCCACGACTCTTACATTGATGGGCGTTCCTTACGATAGGTCATCAATATCTGACCGGTGAAGGTGCGACACCCGCCACTGTGCCAGCGGGGGCAGCGCCGTCATCTATATAGTGGCCGCGCCCAGGTACTGCACGATTGATCAGAATAGGGTGCGGATATACTGTACATTACCAGTTGATGGAGCTGTGCAGTGCAGCTCCGGATCTGAAAACTTCCATCCGGTATCATAAACAGCTGATCGGCGGGGTTTTTGGGCGTTGCACCCCCAACCAGTCAGGAGAGGCCATCAATGTAAAAGTACCGGATAACCCCTTTAAGTGCCTAGTAGTCTGAATCATTCTGACTGGCATGTTATGAAATTACTAAAGTAAAAAAAAAAACCTGTTGAAAAGCATAATTAACCTTATTTCCCTCAGTGAAGGTGCTCTTCAGCATTCTGCTAGTACTATAGGTGCTGGAACTCTCCCTCAATTCCCAACATGCATTGATTCTGCCATTGTCCAATATCACGCCTTTTCTGAAAGGAAGAGGACTTCTTTGTAATGTCTGGGAGTCACAGCCAGGTAATATTTCCCGGAATCTGTCTGAATCCTTGCTACGACCAACCCCGGCTGATCACCCTTGGTCCAATAATAATGGAAAGTCTTCACTTGTCCTTTATTAGATGCAGCTCTGATTTCTTCAAACGCTCTCCGTGAAGTGAAGCGACATAATAGACTAGTTGTTTCCTCCTCCCTTTGGGTGGTTGTATCCACAGGAAATTTAAAGGGAACCATTAATTTGTCATTTTTTTAATGAGGTGTAAATGCCGCTGTTCTCCTGAATCGGGCGCTGATTTTCTTTTGCTTCTGCGCCTCTTTGTTCCTGAGAAATTCCCCTTTTTTTTCCCCTTATATGTATGGCTAATCTTATTATCCAAGGGGGCGTGGTCCTAATGGTGTCAGAGAGAAGAAATAAGGACCATGGGTAAGGCAAATTCCTAAAGTCTCCATAGTCTTTTCTATAAGACTTAAAGGGAATGTGTTATCAGAAAACGACCTAATTCTAAAACAGATTTTTGTGCTTATTTTTTTAATGTTTAGCTTTTTTTTTAAATTTCTATGTGACAATCTTTAATTATAAAAGAAAAATTAGAAATCTTGAGATTTTTCACTCTGTCCGCTGGGGCTCTTTTAGACTCTTACTTCCTGTCCTTCCAGGAAGAGTTTTCTGCATTTTTCTTTATCATCAGAGGCTGGATTACAATAATAGATAACTCCTCTGTACACAGATGATAACACCGGATCCACCAATCACAATAGGCGATGTCACTGCTCCTCTTCATAATGACTTTTGCACCCGCTCATTAGATGCTTTAAGAAAACTATAGGGCCTGAGTCAATTTATTGCTGCTAATGTACATGTTCATTTCCTGAAAATATAGCAAGTTAGAATCTAAAAGAGCCCCAGTGTCCGGTGTGAGAATTGAAAGATTTTAAATTTTTATGTTTAATACAGATCGTGATACGGAAAAGAAAAGCTTAAAAAAAAAATACAATTAACACACAACCGTGATTTAAACAATAGGTTAATTTCTGTACCTTTCATAATTAGAGAAGGGATCATCAATTCGCAGGAATCTGGTCCATCGACCATGTTAGTGTAGTACATGGGCCGACTGGGGGGTTGTCCCTTTCGGCTGCAGAACAGACAGGAGACAGACGCAGAAATCCGTTCAATCAGGTCCAAACTTTATTCGGTGTCCTCTCGACATCCACAGCAGACACAACAGCTTCTGCTCCCTGGCCTGGGTACCTGTCACCTCCCTTCTGTTGTTCGGGAAGACCCCCTAGGTTCCTTCACTGTGGCTGCCGTTAGGCCCACGGCCACAGCGCTTCCCCTGACCGAGTCTGCCTGCCGCTACACCTACTCACTCTTTGGTGTCCAGCCGTCCTGTACCCCAGACCTCCATTAGTCACTGCCGTCCCGTCCTGCAGCTGTCCTCTCAGGGCCACCCCCTTCTCCATGTAACTGTCACTTTCTCGTATGCCTTTCCTGAGCTTCTCCTCCCTCCGTCCTCTCCTGAGCTCTTCCCGCTTTTCTCTTCCTCCTGGGTGTATGCCCTACCCCTGGGATTCTCCTTCCTTATATCTCCTCCTTCTGGAAATCCCCTTCCCAGTCCCGTAACTCCGCCCACCATGACTATAGAGTTTCCCTAGCCTAAGGTTTGATATTGAGTCCGTTTCTCACTACTCTATGTCCCCATCTTGTGGCCAAAACCCGGTACTACACCATCTTTCCCTTAATTCTAGCTGTTGTCCCACACACATACATACAAGTCAGAATAAAGCATTGTATACATCATCGTCTTACATTTCCCTCTTCATCAGACAGGTCCATAGGTCAGTCCTCCCCCTACATTAGTAATCTGTGACCGTTGGATGGAAACCCTGCATTCCCGCCTCCTCTTTTGATAAGCGGGACTGGCAGAGAAGTCATAACTGCAGAGCGATGCACATAAGGAGATGCCTTAGACTGGCTAATCAAAAAAAGATCCAGGAATGATGCTAAGTAAAGAGGTGTTTTGCAGGTCTCCCATCCAGGTTTATACTAGCGCCTTCCAGACCCAGACTAGACCGAGATCACGGCCACTCATTTCAACAAGGCAATGTTATCATGCCCACAGTGAAGATATTGACATCTCAGCAGGTGCAGTAAGAGCAGAGAGGAGGAGATTATGGACTTCTATCATTTGGAACTTGGAAAATCAAAGATTATAAGTTGGAAGGACAAGTGAAGGCTGAATGATGAAAAGGTTGCTGTGTGCGTAGAGAGAAGAAGGATGAAGAGACTGCTGTGTAATGCAGCGAGAAGGAGGATGAAGAAGTTGGTGTTTGCAGAGAGGAAAAAGAGACTGCTGTGTACAAAGAAGGAGCAAAGACTGCTGTTTGCAGAGATGAGAATGAAGAGGTTGCTGTGTGCAAAGAAGAGGATGAAGAGGCTGCTGTGTATGCAGAGAGGAAGAAGAGGCTTATGTGTGCAGAAAGGAGGAGGCTTTTGGGTGTAGAGATCAGGGCTGGCGTCAGCACCCGGGCAAGTGTCGGGGCCCTGGACAAAGGGGGGGCCACTTGCCGTCAGGGCCTGGGCCTCTCCCCCAGCAGCTGTGCTGTTCAGGGCCACCGACGCTGTTTGAACCATCACT
Organism: Dendrobates tinctorius; assembly: GCF_039654945.1. Classification (NCBI taxonomy): domain Eukaryota; kingdom Metazoa; phylum Chordata; class Amphibia; order Anura; family Dendrobatidae; genus Dendrobates; species Dendrobates tinctorius. Next base: position 18,264,891 of record NW_027361727.1, on the reverse strand, counting down.
TCAACAGATACGGTGGCGAGCAGTGCACTGTGCGGCTGTGTCTGCTAGTAATGACGTAGTGAGGGCGACACACAAGCAAATTAAAGGTGCAGTGTCGGCTTGGTCGCATCGTTACTAGTAGACACGGCCACACAGACCTTACTATGTGTCAAACTACATTTAAAAGCCTCCCCAGGCTGGTGTCCTTAGGTCGGGACGCGGTCCTTTTGTCTGCCCTTATTAACACACTGAGGGCAAATTTGACACATGGTAAGTCTTTTAATTTTAGACAGTGTAGGACCGTCCCGATCAGCGTCATCTTGTCGTGGTGGGATGGCTTTTATGCTATTTTTGATCAAAAACAGTATTGCTAACAACCCTGAGTTATTTAAATGCACTTTTGCTTTTTTATTTATTTAGTCTCAGCAGGGTTTATGTTTATTTTGCATCTTTTAGTTTTTTAATAAGGCCAAGGTGAACATGCATTTTTGTGCTGCATGTATACCAACTTTAACCAAGCTCAATTTGGTGTGTTTTTTTCCGTGTATACATGTCTGTGCACTGTATGTGTGTGCATGTCTGCATACTGTATATGTGCATGTCTGCGTGTGTGCATATCTGCATACCATCTATCCATGTGTGCGTACTGTGTGTGCATGTCTGCGTATTGTGTTTGCGTGCACATGTCTGCGTACTGTATGTGTGTGCATGTCTGTGTATTGTGTGTGCATGTCTGCGTACTGTATGTGGGCACATGTCTGCGCACTGTATGTGGGCGCATGTCTGCGTACTGTATGTGTGTGCGTGTCTGTGTACTGTATGTGTGTGCATGTCTGCATACTGTATGTGTGTGCATGTCTGCGTACTGTATGTGTGCGTGTCTGTGTACTGTATGTGGGCGCATGTCTGCATACTGTATGTGTGTGCATGTCTGCGTACTGTATGTGGGCGCATATCTGCGTACTGTATGTGGGCGCATATCTGCGTACTGTATGTGTGTGCTTGTCTGCGTGCTGTATGTGTGTGCATGTCTGCGTACTGTATGTGTGCGCATGTCTGTGTACTGTATGTGTGTGCATGTCTGCGTGCTGTATGTGTGTGCATGTCTGCGTACTGTATGTGTGCGCATGTCTGCGTGTTGTGTGTGGGCGCATGTCTGCGTACTGTATGTGTGTGCTTGTCTGCGTGCTGTATGTGTGTGCATGTCTGCGTACTGTATGTGTGCGCATGTCTGTGTACTGTATGTGTGTGCATGTCTGCGTGCTGTATGTGTGTGCATGTCTGCGTACTGTATGTGTGCGCATGTCTGCGTGTTGTGTGTGGGCGCATGTCTGCGTACTGTATGTGTGCGCATGTCTACATACTGTATGTGTGCACATGTCTGCGTACTGTATGTGTGCGCATGTCCACGTACTGTATCTGTGCGCATGTCTGCGTACTGTATGTGTACGCATGTCTGCGTACAGTAAGTGTGCATGTCTGCATACTGTATGTGTGCACATGTCTGTTTACTGTATGTGGGCGCATGTCTACGTACTGTATGTGGGCGCATGTCTGCGTACTGTATGTGTGCGCATGTCTGCGTACTGTATGTGTGCATGTCTGCATACTGTATGTGTGCACATGTCTGCGAACTGTATGTGGGCGCATGTCTGCGCATGTCTGTGTATTGTGTGTGCTTGTCTGCGTACTGCATGTGTGTGCATGTCTGCAAATTGTACGCACATGTCTGCATATTGTGTGTGCATGCCTGCGTACTGTATGTGTGTGCGTGTCTGCGTATTGTGTTTGCATGCCTGCTTACTGTATGTGTGCGCATGTCTGCGTACTGTATGTGTGCGCATGTCTGCATACTGTATGTGTGCGCATGTCTGCGTGCTGTATGTGTGTGCATGTCTGCGTGCTGTATGTGGGTGCATGTCTGAGTACTGTTTGTGTGCGCATGTCTGCGTACTGTATGTGTGCGCATGTCTGCGTACTGTACGTGTGCGCATGTCTGCGTACTGTATGTGTGCGCATGTCTGCGTACTGTATGTGCGCGCATGTCTGCGTACTGTACGTGTGCGCATGTCTGCGTACTGTATGTGGGCGCATGTCTGCGTACTGTATGTGTGCATGTCTGCGTACTGTATGTGTGCGCATGTCTGCGTGCTGTATGTGTGTGCATGTCTGCGTACTGTATGTGTGCGCATGTCTGCGTACTGTATGTGTGCGCATGTCTGCGTACTGTTTGTGTGCGCATGTCTGCGTACTGTTTGTGTGCGCATGTCTGCGTACTGTTTGTGTGCGCATGTCTGCGTACTGTTTGTGTGCGCATGTCTGCGTATTGTGTGTGCATGTGTGCATACTGTTTGTGTGCGCATGTCTGCGTATTGTGTGTGCATGTCTGCGTACTGTATGTGGGCGCATGTCTGCATACTGTATGTGTGCGTGTCTGCGTGCTGTATGTGGGTGCATGTCTGCGTGCTGTATGTGTGCGCATGTCTGTGTACTGTATGTGTGCATGTCTGCGTACTGTATGTGTGCGCATGTCTGCGTAGTGTGTGCGTGTCTGTGTACTGTATGTGGGTGCATGTCTGCGTACTGTATGTGTGCGCATGTCTACGTACTGTATGTGGGCGCATGTCTGCGTACTGTATGTGTGCACATGTCTGCGTACTGTATGCGTGCATGTCTGCGTACTGTATGTGTGTGCATGTCTGCGTACTGTATGTGTGTGCATGTCTGCGTACTGTGTGTGTGTGCATGTCTGCGTACTGTATGTGGGCGCATGTCTGCGTACTGTATGTGGGCGCATGTCTGCGTACTGTATGTGGGCGCATGTCTGCGTACTGTATGTGTGTGCATGTCTGTGTACTGTATGTGTGCATGTCTGCGTACTGTATGTGGGCGCATGTCTGCGTACTGTATGTGGGCGCATGTCTGCGTACTGTATGTGTGTGCATGTCTGTGTACTGTATGTGTGTGCATGTCTGCGTACTGTATGTGTGCGTGTCTGCGTACTGTATATGGGCGCATGTCTGCAGTCTGCGTACTGTATGTGTGCGCATGTCTGCGTACTGTATGTGGGCGCATGTCTGCGTACTGTATGTGTGCGCATGTCTGCGTACTGTATGTGTGCGCATGTCTGCGTACTGTATGTGTGCGCATGTCTGCGTACTGTATGTGTGCGCATGTCTGCGTACTGTATGTGTGCGTGTCTGCGTACTGTATATGGGCGCATGTCTGCAGTCTGCGTACTGTATGTGTGCGCATGTCTGCGTACTGTATGTGTGCGCATGTCTGCGTACTGTATGTGGGCGCATGTCTGCGTACTGTATGTGGGCGCATGTCTGCGTACTGTATGTGGGCGCATGTCTGCGTACTGTATGTGGGCGCATGTCTGCGTACTGTATGTGGGCGCATGTCTGCGTACTGTATGTGTGCGCATGTCTGCGTACTGTATGTGTGCGCATGCCTGCATATGTGAAGGATGAGGGGGCAGGCTGGGCTCAGTGTTGTATACCTATATTTCTCTGCCGTATCTGTGCATCATGAATGTGTTAAAGGGGCCACTGAGACTCTTTTGCCCGGGGCCAACAGAAATCCCTGGTAGAGATTAATAAGGGACTGCTTCTGTGTGTGCAGAGATTAATAACAGGGGTAGGAGGCCCTGAGGGTCCAGAGATTTGGAGGAGGAAGCTGATGTTTGTACAGAGATTTCAGTGAGGTTGCCATGTGCAGAGATTAGATGGAAGAGAATGCAGACTGATCTGTGTGTAGAGAGGAGGATCAGTCTCTGATGTGCGCAGAGATTAGGAGGAAGACACCTCTGTATGCAGAGGGGAAGAGGCTGATAACTGTGCAGAGAGAAAGTGGAAAAACATGTGTGCCTGTGCATGGAGGAATAGACTGATTTATGAACAGAGAAAAAAGAGTAAAAGAGACAGTTGTCTGTGCAGATAATGAGACTGCTGTGTGTGCCAAAAAAAGGCGCTACTTTGTGTGCAGAAAAGGGGAGATTGTTGTGTGAACAGAGAAAAAAGGGAGGGGACTGCTTTCTGTGCTGCAAGGAGGAGGAGGAGACTGCTATGTGTGCTGCAAGGAGGAGGAGGAGACTGCTATGTGTGCTGCAAGGAGGAGGAGGAGACTGCTATGTGTGCTGCAAGGAGGAGGAGACTGCTATGTGTGCTGCAAGGAGGAGGAGACTTGTGTGCAGAGTAGGATGCTACTGTGTGTGCTGCAAGGAGGAGAAGGAGACAGCTGTGTATGTTGGGAGGGGCAGACTGATGAGAGTGCAGAGGAGGTGGCTGCTGTGTATCTGCAATCAGTCAGGACTGAGAGCTGCTTCATATTGCTATGATCAGGGCCGGACTGGAACTGAAAATCATCCCTGGCACACAAGCCAACGCAGCCCACATGCAAATCCATGAAATAGGAGTGTATCGTCTATGCAGGCTTTTCTGTAGCGTTTGTGGGTGAGAACACTAAGGGAGGTAAATAGGTAAAAAATTACCGTATACGTCCCTCCATGTCTTTAAAAGGTGGGAGATACGGCATTCTATGACTGCGCACATGCCCCGTGACCCTGCTGAAATTTTGGATTTTGAAAAGAAAAAAAAAGTGGCTCCCAAATTCGGATCACGCGCCCCCATACAGGTTTATGGGTGCGTGTGACACTTCGGACTACAGTCTGATCTAAGCGGACACATAGAATGGAGAAGATGGAATGATGTAGATTCTCCGTCTCCTCCGCACCTGTGATACCGTTATCTGATGTGAGAGAATCAGATCACCGTAAACTGACACTGACCAAACTCTGATCAGAGAGTGATCGATGTCATTACCAAAATCGATCCAGTTCTCTGGCATCATCAATCGTCTGTACGGGCCCTTAATGATACACCCCAAAAAGAAAAAATTAAAGGGATGTCCATCCACTAAAAATGGCCAGTCCTCCAGCCAGTCCTGCACCAGGAGCTTATTTGACCAAGATCTTATTTCTATAGAGACTGATTGTCCGGCACTGATAGAAATCAGCTATTCTTGGCTAAATAAGCTCCTGGTGCAAAACTGGCTGGAGGACTGGGAGAAAATATAATTCTCATCAGCCACCAGCCATGGACACCTCTTTAAATTTATTAAATTTGTCCCTGGGTTGAGAGACACTAACTCACCCAGTGAATCAGATTGCTGCAGATTGGGGCAAGAACGACAACACACCGTGGCCGAATGCTGGTCTATAGCTAATTAGATGAAGGACAAGGGTGTACGTAGAAATCATGAGGCCCCAGAGCAAAAGTCCTAAAAGTCCTGCATATAATATAATGGCGCCACATATAGCCCTGCACATAATATAATGGCTCCACATATAGTCCTGCACATAATATAATGGCCCCACATATAGCCCTGCACATAATATAATGGCCCCACATATAGTCCTGCACATAATATAATGGCCCCACATATAGCCCTGCACATAATATAATGGCCCCACATATAGCCCTGCACATAATATAATGGCCCCACATATAGCCCTGCACATAATATAATGGCCCCACATATAGCCCTGCACATAATATAATGGCCCCACATATAGCCCTGCACATAATATAATGGCCTCACATATAGACCTGCACATAATATAATGGCCCCACATATAGCCCTGCACATAATATAATGGCCCCACATATAGCCCTGCACATAATATAATGGCCCCACATATAGCCCTGCACATAATATAATGGCCCCACATATAGCCCTGCACATAATATAATGGCCCCACATATAGCCCTGCACATAATATAATGGCTCCACATATAGCCCTGCACATAATATAATGGCCCCACATATAGCCCTGCACATAATATAATGGCCCCACATATAGCCCTGCATATAATATAATGGCGCCACATATAGCCCTGCACATAATATAATAGCCCCACATATAGTCCTGCACATAATATAATGGCCCCACATATAGCCCTGCACATAATATAATGGCCCCACATATAGCTCTGCACATAATATAATGGCCCCACATATAGCTCTGCACATAATATAATGGCTCCACATATAGTCCTGCACATAATATAATGGCCCCACATATAGCCCTGCACATAATATAATGGCCCCACATATAGCTCTGCACATAATATAATGGCCCCACATATAGTCCTGCACATAATATAATGGCTCCACATATAGCCCTGCACATAATATAATGGCCCCACATATAGTCCTGCACATAATATAATAGCCCCACATATAGTCCTGCACATAATATAATGGCCCCACATATAGCCCTGCACATAATATAATGGCCCCACATATAGTCCTGCACATAATATAATGGCTCCACATATAGCCCTGCACATAATATAATGGCCCCACATATAGCTCTGCACATAATATAATGGCCCCACATATAGTCCTGCACATAATATAATGGCCCCACATATAGTCCTGCACATAATATAATGGCTCCACATATAGCCCTGCACATAATATAATGGCCCCACATATAGCTCTGCACATAATATAATGGCCCCACATATAGCCCTGCACATAATATAATGGCCCCACATATAGTCCTGCACATAATATAATGGCCCCACATATAGTCCTGCACATAATATAATAGCCCCACATATAGTCCTGCACATAATATAATGGCCCCACATATAGCCCTGCACATAATATAATGGCCCCACATATAGTCCTGCACATAATATAATGGCCCCACATATAGTCCTGCACATAATATAATGGCCCCACATATAGCCCTGCACATAATATAATGGCCCCACATATAGCCCTGCACATAATATAATGGCCCCACATATAGTCCTGCACATAATATAATGGCCCCACATATAGTCCTGCACATAATATAATGGCCCCACATATAGCCCTGCACATAATATAATGGCCCCACATATAGCCCTGCACATAATATAATGGCTCCACATATAGTCCTGCACATAATATAATAGCCCCACCTATAGTCCTGCACATAATATAATGGCTCCACATATAGCCCTGCACATAATATAATGGCCCCACATATAGTCCTGCACATAATATAATAGCCCCACCTATAGTCCTGCACATAATATATTGGCTCCACATATAGCCCTGCACATAATATAATGGCCCCACATATAGTCCTGCACATAATATAATGGCCCCACATATAGCCCTGCACATAATATAATGGCCCCACATATAGCCCTATACATAATATAATGGCTCCACATATAGTCCTACACATAATATAATGGCCCCACATATAGTCCTGCACATAATATAATGGCTCCACATATAGCCCTGCACATAATATAATGGCCCCACATATAGTCCTGCACATAATATAATGGCTCCACATATAGCCCTGCACATAATATAATGGCTCCACATATAGCCCTGCACATAATATAATGGCCCCACATATAGTCCTGCACATAATATAATGGCTCCACATATAGTCCTGCACATAATATAATGGCCCCACATATAGTCCTGCACATAATATAATGGCTCTACATATAGTCCTGCACATAATATAATGGCTCTACATATAGCCCTGCACATAATATAATGGCTCCACATATAGTCCTGCACATAATATAATGGCTCCACATATAGCCCTGCACATAATATAATGGCCCCACATATAGTCCTGCACATAATATAATGGCCCCACATATAGCCCTGCACATAATATAATGGCTCCACATATAGCCCTGCACATAATATAATGGCTCCACATATAGCCCTGCACATAATATAATGGCTCTACATATAGTCCTGCACATAATATAATGGCCCCACATATAGTCCTGCACATAATATAATGGCTCCACATATAGCCCTGCACATAATATAATGGCCCCACATATAGTCCTGCACATAATATAATGGCCCCACATATAGTCCTGCACATAATATAATGGCTCTACATATAGTCCTGCACATAACATAATGGCCCCACATATAGTCCTGCACATAATATAATGGCTCCACATATAGTCCTGCACATAATATAATGGCCCCACATATAGTCCTGCACATAATATAATGGCTCTACATATAGTCCTGCACATAATATAATGGCCCCACATATAGTCCTGCACATAATATAATGGCTCTACATATAGTCCTGCACATAATATAATGGCCCCACATATAGTCCTGCACATAATATAATGGCCCCACATATAGTCCTGCACATAATATAATGGCTCTACATATAGTCCTGCACATAATATAATGGCCCCACATATAGTCCTGCACATAATATAATGGCCCCACATATAGTCCTGCACATAATATAATGGCCCCACATATAGTCCTGCACATAATATAATGGCCCCACATATAGCTCTGCACATAATATAATGGCCCCACATATAGTCCTGCACATAATATAATGGCCCCACATATAGTCCTGCACATAATATAATGGCCCCACATATAGTCCTGCACATAATATAATGGCTCTACATATAGTCCTGCACATAATATAATGGCCCCACATATAGTCCTGCACATAATATAATGGCTCTACATATAGTCCTGCACATAATATAATGGCCCCACATATAGACCTGCACATAATATAATGGCCCCACATATAGTCCTGCACATAATATAATGGCTCTACATATAGTCCTGCACATAATATAATGGCCCCACATATAGTCCTGCACATAATATAATGGCTCCACATATAGCCCTGCATATAATATAATGGCTCCACACATAGTCCCTGCACATAATATAATGGCCCCACATATAGCTCTGCACATAATATAATGGCCCCACATATAGCTCTGCACATAATATAATGGCCCCACATATAGTCCTGCACATAATATAATGGCCCCACATATAGCTCTGCACAAAATATAATGGCCCCACATATAGCCCTGCACATAATATAATGGCCCCACATATAGTCCTGCACATAATATAATGGCTCCACATATAGCCCTGCACATAATATAATGGCCCCACATATAGCCCTGCACATAATATAATGGCCCCACATATAGCTCTGCACATAATATAATGGCCCCACATATAGCCCTGCCCATAATATAATGGCCTTATATATAGCCCTGCACATAATATAAAGGCCCCACATATAGACCTGCACATAATATAATGGCCCCACATATAGCCCTGCACATAATATAATGGCCCCACATATAGCCCTGCACATAATATAATGGCCCCACATATAGCCCTGCACATAATATAATGGCTCCACATATAGCCCTGCACATAATATAATGGCTCCACATATAGCCCTGCACATAATATAATGGCTCCACATATAGCCCTGCACATAATATAATGGCCCCACATATAGCTCTGCACATAATATAATGGCCCCACATATAGTCCTGCACATAATATAATGGCTCCACATGTAGCCCTGCACATAATATAATGGCTCCACATATAGTCCTGCATATAATATAATGGCCCCACATATAGTCCTGCACATAATATAATGGCCCCACATATAGCCCTGCATATAACATAATGGCCCCACATATAGCCCTGCACATAATATAATGGCTCCACATATAGTCCTGCACATAATATAATGGCCCCACATATAGTCCTGCACATAATATAATGGCCCCACATATAGCCCTGCACATAATATAATGGCCCCACATATAGCCCTGCACATAATATAATAGCCCCACATATAGCCCTGCACATAATATAATGGCCCCACATATAGCCCTGCACATAATATAATGGCCCCACATATAGCCCTGCACATAATATAATGGCTCCACATATAGTCCTGCACATAATATAAGGCCCCACATATAGTCCTGCACATAATATAATGGCTCCACATATAGCACTGCACATAATATAATGGCCCCACATATAGTCCTGCACATAATATAATGGCCCCACATATAGCCCTGCACATAATATAATGGCTCCACATATAGTCCTGCACATAATATAATGGCTCCACATATAGTCCTGCACATAATATAATGGCCCCACATATAGTCCTGCACATAATATAATGGCCCCACATATAGCCCTGCACATAATATAATGGCTCCACATATAGCCCTGCACATAATATAATGGCTCCACATATAGCCCTGCACATAATATAATGGCCCCACATATAGTCCTGCACATAATATAATGGCCCCACATATAGCCCTGCACATAATATAATGGCTCCACATATAGCCCTGCACATAATATAATGGCTCCACATATAGCCCTGCACATAATATAATGGCTCCACATATAGTCCTGCACATAATATAATGGCCCCACATATAGCCCTGCACATAATATAATGGCTCTACATATAGTCCTGCACATAATATAATGGCTCCACATATAGCCCTGCACATAATATAATGGCTCCACATATAGTCCTGCATATAATATAATGGCCCCACATATAGTCCTGCACATAATATAATGGCCCCACATATAGCCCTGCACATAATATAATGGCTCTACATATAGTCCTGCACATAATATAATGGCTCCACATATAGCCCTGCACATAATATAATGGCTCCACATATAGTCCTGCATATAATATAATGGCCCCACATATAGCCCTGCACATAATATAATGGCCCCACATATAGCCCTGCACATAATATAATGGCCCCACATATAGCCCTGCACATAATATAATGGCCCCACATATAGCCCTGCACATAATATAATGGCTCCACATATAGTCCTGCATATAATATAATGGCCCCACATATAGTCCTGCACATAATATAATGGCTCCACATATAGCCCTGCACATAATATAATGGCCCCACATATAGCCCTGCACATAATATAATGGCCCCACATATAGCCCTGCACATAATATAATGGCCCCACATATAGCCCTGCACATAATATAATGGCCCCACATATAGCCCTGCACATAATATAATGGCCCCACATATAGCCCTGCACATAATATAATGGCCCCACATATAGCCCTGCACATAATATAATGGCCCCACATATAGCCCTGCACATAATATAATGGCCCCACATATAGCCCTGCACATAATATAATGGCCCCACATATAGCCCTGCACATAATATAATGGCTCCACATATAGTCCTGCACATAATATAAGGCCCCACATATAGTCCTGCACATAATATAATGGCTCCACATATAGCCCTGCACATAATATAATGGCCCCACATATAGTCCTGCACATAATATAATGGCCCCACATATAGCCCTGCACATAATATAATGGCTCCACATATAGTCCTGCACATAATATAATGGCTCCACATATAGTCCTGCACATAATATAATGGCCCCACATATAGTCCTGCACATAATATAATGGCCCCACATATAGCCCTGCACATAATATAATGGCTCCACATATAGTCCTGCACATAATATAATGGCCCCACATATAGCCCTGCACATAATATAATGGCTCCACATATAGCCCTGCACATAATATAATGGCCCCACATATAGTCCTGCACATAATATAATGGCCCCACATGTAGCCCTGCACATAATATAATGGCTCCACATATAGCCCTGCACATAATATAATGGCCCCACATATAGCCCTGCACATAATATAATGGCTCCACATATAGCCCTGCACATAATATAATGGCCCCACATATAGTCCTGCACATAATATAATGGCCCCACATATAGCCCTGCACATAATATAATGGCTCCACATATAGCCCTGCACATAATATAATGGCTCCACATATAGCCCTGCACATAATATAATGGCTCCACATATAGTCCTGCACATAATATAATGGCCCCACATATAGCCCTGCACATAATATAATGGCTCTACATATAGTCCTACACATAATATAATGGCCCCACATATAGTCCTGCACATAATATAATGGCTCCACATATAGCCCTGCACATAATATAATGGCCCCACATATAGCCCTGCACATAATATAATGGCCCCACATATAGCTCTGCACATAATATAATGGCCCCACATATAGCCCTGCCCATAATATAATGGCCTTATATATAGCCCTGCAAATAATATAAAGGCCCCACATATAGACCTGCACATAATATAATGGCCCCACATATAGCCCTGCACATAATATAATGGCCCCACACATAGCCCTGCTCATAATATAATGGCCCCACATATAGCCCTGCACATAATATAATGGCTCCACATATAGCCCTGCACATAATATAATGGCTCCACATATAGTCCTGCACATAATATAATGGCCCCACATATAGCCCTGCACATAATATAATGGCTCCACATATAGCCCTGCACATAATATAATGGCTCCACATATAGCCCTGCACATAATATAATGGCCCCACATATAGTCCTGCACATAATATAATGGCCCCACATATAGCCCTGCACATAATATAATGGCTCCACATATAGTCCTGCATATAATATAATGGCCCCACATATAGTCCTGCACATAATATGATGGCCCCACATATAGTCCTGCACATAATATAATGGCCCCACATATAGCCCTGCACATAATATAATGGCTCCACATATAGTCCTGCATATAATATAATGGCCCCACATATAGTCCTGCACATAATATAATGGCCCCACATATAGCCCTGCACATAATATAATGGCCCCACATATAGTCCTGCACATAATATAATGGCCCCACATATAGCCCTGCACATAATATAATGGCTCCACATATAGTCCTGCATATAATATAATGGCCCCACATATAGTCCTGCACATAATATAATGGCCTCACATATAGTCCTGCACATAATATAATGGCCCCACATATAGCCCTGCACATAATATAATGGCTCCACATATAGTCCTGCATATAATATAATGGCCCCACATATAGTCCTGCACATAATATAATGGCCCCACATATAGTCCTGCACATAATATAATGGCCCCACATATAGTCCTGCACATAATATAATGGCTCCACATATAGTCCTGCATATAATATAATGGCCCCACATATAGTCCTGCACATAATATAATGGCCCCACATATAGTCCTGCACATAATATAATGGCTCCACATATAGTCCTGCATATAATATAATGGCCCCACATATAGTCCTGCACATAATATAATGGCTCCACATATAGCCCTGCACATAATATAATGGCTCCACATATAGTCCTGCACATAATATAATGGCCCCACATATAGTCCTGCACATAATATAATGGCCCCACATATAGTCCTGCACATAATATAATGGCTCCACATATAGTCCTGCATATAATATAATGGCCCCACATATAGTCCTGCACATAATATAATGGCTCCACATATAGTCCTGCATATAATATAATGGCCCCACATATAGTCCTGCACATAATATAATGGCTCCACATATAGCCCTGCACATAATATAATGGCTCCACATATAGTCCTGCATATAATATAATGGCCCCACATATAGTCCTGCATATAATATAATGGCCCCACATATAGTCCTGCACATAATATAATGGCTCCACATATAGTCCTGCATATAATATAATGGCCCCACATATAGTCCTGCACATAATATAATGGCTCCACATATAGTCCTGCATATAATATAATGGCCCCACATATAGTCCTGCACATAATATAATGGCTCCACATATAGCCCTGCACATAATATAATGGCTCCACATATAGTCCTGCATATAATATAATGGCCCCACATATAGTCCTGTACATAACATAATGGCCCCACATATAGTCCTGCACATAATATAATGGCTCCACATATAGTCCTGCATATAATATAATGGCTCCACATATAGTCCTGCACATAATATAATGGCCCCACATATAGTCCTGCACATAATATAATGGCTCCACATATAGTCCTGCATATAATATAATGGCTCCACATATAGTCCTGTACATAACATAATGGCCCCACATATAGTCCTGCACATAATATAATGGCTCCACATATAGCCCTGCACATAATATAATGGCCCCACATATATTCCTGCACATAATATAATGGCCCCACATATAGTCCTGCATATAATATAATGGCCCCACATATAGTCCTGTACATAACATAATGGCCCCACATATAGTCCTGCACATAATATAATGGCTCCACATATAGTCCTGCATATAATATAATGGCTCCACATATAGTCCTGCACATAATATAATGGCCCCACATATAGTCCTGCACATAATATAATGGCTCCACATATAGTCCTGCATATAATATAATGGCTCCACATATAGTCCTGTACATAACATAATGGCCCCACATATAGTCCTGCACATAATATAATGGCTCCACATATAGCCCTGCACATAATATAATGGCCCCACATATAGTCCTGCACATAATATAATGGCCCCACATATAGTCCTGCACATAATATAATGGCTCCACATATAGTCCTGCATATAATATAATGGCTCCACATATAGCCCTGCACATAATATAATGGCCCCACATATAGTCCTGCACATAATATAATGGCCCCACATATAGCCCTGCACATAATATAATGGCTCCACATATAGTCCTGCATATAATATAATGGCTCCACATATAGTCCTGCACATAATATAATGGCCCCACATATAGCCCTGCACATAATATAATGGCCCCACATATAGCCCTGCACATAATATAATGGCTCCACATATAGCCCTGCACATAATATAATGGCTCCACATATAGTCCTGCATATAATATAATGGCCCCACATATAGTCCTGCACATAATATAATGGCCCCACATATAGCCCTGCACATAATATAATGGCTCCACATATAGTCCTGCATATAATATAATGGCTCCACATATAGCCCTGCACATAATATAATGGCCCCACATATAGTCCTGCACATAATATAATGGCCCCACATATAGCCCTGCACATAATATAATGGCCCCACATATAGTCCTGCATATAATATAATGGCTCCACATATAGCCCTGCACATAATATAATGGCCCCACATATAGTCCTGCATATAATATAATGGCCCCACATATAGCCCTGCACATAATATAATGGCCCCACATATAGCCCTGCACATAATATAATGGCTCCACATATAGCCCTGCACATAATATAATGGCCCCACATATAGCCCTGCACATAATATAATGGCCCCACATATAGCCCTGCACATAAAATAATGGCTCCACATATAGCCCTGCACATAATATAATGGCTCTACATATAGTCCTGCACATAATATAATGGCTCCACATATAGCCCTGCACATAATATAATGGCTCCACATATAGCTCTGCACATAATATAATGGCCCCACATATAGCCCTGCACATAATATAAAGGCCCCACATATAGACCTGCACATAATATAGTGGCCCCACATATAGCCCTGCACATAATATAATGGCCCCACATATAGCCCTGCACATAATATAATGGCCCCACATATAGCCCTGCACATAATATAATGGCTCCACATATAGCCCTGCACATAATATAATGGCTCCACATATAGCCCTGCACATAATATAATGGCTCCACATATAGCCCTGCACATAATATAATGGCCCCACATATAGTCCTGCACATAATATAATGGCCCGACATATAGTCCTGCACATAATATAATGGCCCCACATATAGTCCTGCACACAATATAATGGCTCCACATATAGCCCTGCACATAATATAATGGCTCCACATATAGCCCTGCACATAATATAATAGCCCCACATATAGCCCTGCACATAATATAATGGCCCCTCATATAGTCCTGCACATAATATAATGGCTCCACATATAGTCCTGCATATAATATAATGGCCCCACATATAGCCCTGCATATAATATAATGGCCCCACATATAGTCCTGCACATAATATAATGGCCCCACATATAGTCCTGCACATAATATAATGGCCCCACATATAGTCCTGCACATAATATAATGGCCCCACATATAGCTCTACACATAATATAATGGCTCCACATTTAGTCCTGCACATAATATAATGGCCCCACATATAGCCCTGCACATAATATAATGGCCCCACATATAGCCCTGCACATAGTATAATGGCCCCACATATAGTCCTGCACATAATATAATGGCCCCACATATAGTCCTGCACATAATATAATGGCTCCACATATAGCCCTGCACATAATATAATGGCTCCACATATAGTCCTGCACATAATATAATGGCCCCACATATAGCCCTGCACATAGTATAATGGCCCCACATATAGTCCTGCACATAATATAATGGCCCCACATATAGTCCTGCACATAATATAATGGCTCCACATATAGCCCTGCACATAATATAATGGCCCCACATATAGCCCTGCACATAGTATAATGGCCCCACATATAGCCCTGCACATAATATAATGGCCCCACATATAGCCCTGCACATAGTATAATGGCCCCACATATAGTCCTGCACATAATATAATGGCCCCACATATAGTCCTGCACATAATATAATGGCTCCACATATAGCCCTGCACATAATATAATGGCCCCACATATAGCCCTGCACATAATATAATGGCCCCACATATAGCCCTGCACATAATATAATGGCCCCACATATAGTCCTGCACATAATATAATGGCCCCACATATAGCCCTGCACATAATATAATGGCTCCACATATAGTCCTGCATATAATATAATGGCCCCACATATAGTCCTGCACATAATATAATGGCCCCACATATAGTCCTGCACATAATATAATGGCCCCACATATAGCCCTGCACATAATATAATGGCTCCACATATAGTCCTGCATATAATATAATGGCCCCACATATAGTCCTGCACATAATATAATGGCCCCACATATAGTCCTGCACATAATATAATGGCCCCACATATAGTCCTGCACATAATATAATGGCCCCACATATAGTCCTGCACATAATATAATGGCCCCACATATAGCCCTGCACATAATATAATGGCTCCACATATAGTCCTGCATATAATATAATGGCCCCACATATAGTCCTGCACATAATATAATGGCTCCACATATAGTCCTGCATATAATATAATGGCCCCACATATAGTCCTGCATATAATATAATGGCCCCACATATAGTCCTGCATATAATATAATGGCTCCACATATAGTCCTGCATATAATATAATGGCCCCACATATAGTCCTGCACATAATATAATGGCCCCACATATAGTCCTGCACATAATATAATGGCCCCACATATAGCCCTGCACATAATATAATGGCTCCACATATAGTCCTGCATATAATATAATGGCCCCACATATAGTCCTGCACATAATATAATGGCCCCACATATAGTCCTGCACATAATATAATGGCCCCACATATAGTCCTGCACATAATATAATGGCCCCACATATAGTCCTGCACATAATATAATGGCCCCACATATAGCCCTGCACATAATATAATGGCTCCACATATAGTCCTGCATATAATATAATGGCCCCACATATAGTCCTGCACATAATATAATGGCCCCACATATAGTCCTGCACATAATATAATGGCTCCACATATAGTCCTGCATATAATATAATGGCCCCACATATAGTCCTGCACATAATATAATGGCTCCACATATAGCCCTGCACATAATATAATGGCTCCACATATAGTCCTGCATATAATATAATGGCCCCACATATAGTCCTGCACATAATATAATGGCCCCACATATAGTCCTGCACATAATATAATGGCCCCACATATAGTCCTTCATATAATATAATGGCTCCACATATAGTCCTGCATATAATATAATGGCTCCACATATAGCCCTGCACATAATATAATGGCCCCACATATAGTCCTGCACATAATATAATGGCCCCACATATAGCCCTGCACATAATATAATGGCTCCACATATAGTCCTGCATATAATATAATGGCTCCACATATAGTCCTGCACATAATATAATGGCCCCACATATAGCCCTGCACATAATATAATGGCCCCACATATAGCCCTGCACATAATATAATGGCTCCACATATAGCCCTGCACATAATATAATGGCTCCACATATAGTCCTGCATATAATATAATGGCCCCACATATAGTCCTGCACATAATATAATGGCCCCACATATAGCCCTGCACATAATATAATGGCTCCACATATAGTCCTGCATATAATATAATGGCTCCACATATAGCCCTGCACATAATATAATGGCCCCACATATAGTCCTGCACATAATATAATGGCCCCACATATAGCCCTGCACATAATATAATGGCTCCACATATAGTCCTGCATATAATATAATGGCTCCACATATAGTCCTGCACATAATATAATGGCCCCACATATAGCCCTGCACATAATATAATGGCTCCACATATAGCCCTGCACATAATATAATGGCCCCACATATAGCCCTGCACATAATATAATGGCCCCACATATAGCCCTGCACATAATATAATGGCTCCACATATAGCCCTGCACATAATATAATGGCTCTACATATAGTCCTGCACATAATATAATGGCTCCACATATAGCCCTGCACATAATATAATGGCTCCACATATAGCTCTGCACATAATATAATGGCCCCACATATAGCCCTGCCCATAATATAATGGCCTTATATATAGCCCTGCACATAATATAAAGGCCCCACATATAGACCTGCACATAATATAGTGGCCCCACATATAGCCCTGCACATAATATAATGGCCCCACATATAGCCCTGCACATAATATAATGGCCCCACATATAGCCCTGCATATAATATAATGGCTCCACATATAGCCCTGCACATAATATAATGGCTCCACATATAGCCCTGCACATAATATAATGGCTCCACATATAGCCCTGCACATAATATAATGGCCCCACATATAGTCCTGCACATAATATAATGGCCCGACATATAGTCCTGCACATAATATAATGGCCCCACATATAGTCCTGCACACAATATAATGGCTCCACATATAGCCCTGCACATAATATAATGGCTCCACATATAGCCCTGCACATAATATAATAGCCCCACATATAGCCCTGCACATAATATAATGGCCCCTCATATAGTCCTGCACATAATATAATGGCTCCACATATAGTCCTGCACATAATATAATGGCCCCACATATAGCCCTGCATATAATATAATGGCCCCACATATAGTCCTGCACATAATATAATGGCCCCACATATAGTCCTGCACATAATATAATGGCCCCACATATAGTCCTGCACATAATATAATGGCCCCACATATAGCTCTAAACATAATATAATGGCTCCACATATAGTCCTGCACATAATATAATGGCCCCACATATAGCCCTGCACATAATATAATGGCCCCACATATAGCCCTGCACATAGTATAATGGCCCCACATATAGCCCTGCACATAGTATAATGGCCCCACATATAGTCCTGCACATAATATAATGGCCCCACATATAGTCCTGCACATAATATAATGGCTCCACATATAGTCCTGCACATAATATAATGGCCCCACATATAGCCCTGCACATAATATAATGGCCCCACATATAGCCCTGCACATAGTATAATGGCCCCACATATAGTCCTGCACATAATATAATGGCCCCACATAAAGTCCTGCACATAATATAATGGCTCCACATATAGCCCTGCACATAATATAATGGCCCCACATATAGCCCTGCACATAGTATAATGGCCCCACATATAGTCCTGCACATAGTATAATGGCCCCACATATAGTCCTGCACATAATATAATGGCCCCACATATAGTCCTGCACATAATATAATGGCTCCACATATAGTCCTGCACATAATATAATGGCTCCACATATAGTCCTGCACATAATATAATGGCCCCACATATAGCCCTGCACATAATATAATGGCTCCACATATAGTCCTGCACATAATATAATGGCCCCACATATAGCCCTGCACATAATATAATGGCCCCACATATAGCCCTGCACATAGTATAATGGCCCCACATATAGTCCTGCACATAATATAATGGCCCCACATATAGTCCTGCACATAATATAAGGCTCCACATATAGCCCTGCACATAATATAATGGCCCCACATATAGCCCTGCACATAGTATAATGGCCCCACATATAGTCCTGCACATAATATAATGGCCCCACATATAGTCCTGCACATAATATAATGGCTCCACATATAGCCCTGCACATAATATAATGGCTCCACATATAGCCCTGCACATAATATAATGGCCCCACATATAGCCCTGCACATAATATAATGGCCCCACATATAGCCCTGCACATAATATAATGGCCCCACATATAGCCCTGCACATAATATAATGGCTCCACATATAGCCCTGCACATAATATAATGGCTCCACATATAGTCCTGCACATAATATAATGGCCCCACATATAGCCCTGCACATAATATAATGGCCCCACATATAGCCCTGCACATAATATAATGGCCCCACATATAGCCCTGCACATAATATAATGGCTCCACATATAGCCCTGCACATAATATAATGGCTCCACATATAGTCCTGCACATAATATAATGGCCCCACATATAGCCCTGCACATAATATAATGGCCCCACATATAGTCCTGCACATAATATAATGGCCCCACATATAGCCCTGCACATAATATAATGGCCCCACATATAGTCCTGCACATAATATAATGGCCCCACATATAGCCCTGCACATAATATAATGGCCCCACATATAGTCCTGCACATAATATAATGGCCCCACATATAGCTCTGCACATAATATAATTGGTCCAGATATAGTCCTGCACATAATATAATGGCCCCACATATAGTCGTACACATAATATAATGGCTCCACATATAACCCTGCACATTATATAATGGCTCCACATATAGTCCTACACATAATATAATGGCCCCACATATAGCCCTGCACACAATATAATGTCCCCACATATAGCCCTGCACATAATATAATGGCTCCACATATAGTCCTGCACATAATATAATGGCCCCACATATAGTCCTGCACATAATATAATGGCCCCACATATAGTCCTGCACATAATATAATGGCTCCACATATAGCCCTGCACATAATATAATGACCCCACATATAGTCCTGCACATAATATAATGGCTCCATATATAGTCCTGCACATAATATAATGGCTCCACATATAGCTCTGCACATAATATAATTGGTCCAGATATAATCCTGCACATAATATAATGGCTCCATATATAGCCCTGCACATAATATAATGGCTCCACATTTAGCCCTGCATATTATATAATGGCTCCACATATAGTCCTACACATAATATAATGGCTCCACATACAGTCCTGCACATAATATAATGGCCCCACATATAGCCCTGCACATAATGGCCCCACATATAGCCCTGCATATAATATAATGGCCCCACATATAGTCCTGCATATAATATAATGGCCCCACATAAAGCCCTGCACATAATATAATGGCCCCACATATAGCCCTGCATATAATATAATGGCCCCACATATAGCTCTGCACATAATATAATTGGTCCAGATATAGTCCTGCACATAATATAATGGCTCCACATATAACCCTGCACATTATATAATGGCTCCACATATAGTCCTACACATAATATAATGGCCCCACATATAGCCCTGCATATAATATAATGGCTCCACATATAGTCCTGCACATAATATAATGGCCCCACATATAGCCCTGTACATAATATAATGGCCCCACATATAGCCCTGCATATAATATAATGGCTCCACATATAGCCCTGCGCATAATATAATGGCCCCACATATAGCCCTGCACATAATATAATGGCCCCACATATAGCCCTGCATATAATATAATGGCTCCACATATAGTCCTGCACATAATATAATGGCTCCACATATAGTCCTGCACATAATATAATGGCTCCACATATAGCCCTGCACATAATATAATG
Organism: Dendrobates tinctorius; assembly: GCF_039654945.1. Lineage (NCBI taxonomy): Eukaryota > Metazoa > Chordata > Amphibia > Anura > Dendrobatidae > Dendrobates > Dendrobates tinctorius. The sequence goes on along the minus strand of NW_027361727.1, from coordinate 18,242,938 downwards.
GCTCCACATATAGCCCTGCACATAATATAATGGCCCCACATATAGCCCTGCACATAATATAATGGCCCCACATATAGTCCTGCACATAATATAATGGCTCCACATATAGCCCTGCACATAATATAATGGCCCCACATATAGCCCTGCACATAATATAATGGCCCCACATATAGTCCTGCATATAATATAATGGCCCCACATATAGCCCTGCACATAATATAATGGCCCCACATATAGTCCTGCATATAATATAATGGCCCCACATATAGCCCTGCACATAATATAATGGCCCCACATATAGTCCTGCATATAATATAATGGCCCCACATATAGCCCTGCACATAATATAATGGCCCCACATATAGTCCTGCACATAATATAATGGCTCCACACATAGCCCTGCACATAATATAATGGCTCCACACATAGCCCTGCACATAATATAATGGCCCCACATATAGTCCTGCATATAATATAATGGCTCCACATATAGTCCTGCACATAATATAATGGCTCCACACATAGCCCTGCACATAATATAATGGCCCCACATATAGCCCTGCACATAATATAATGGCCCCACATATAGTCCTGCATATAATATAATGGCCCCACATATAGTCCTGCACATAATATAATGGCCCCACATATAGCTCTGCACATAATATAATGGCCCCACATATAGCCCTGCACATAATATAATGGCCCCACATATAGTCCTGCATATAATATAATGGACCCACATATAGCCCTGCACATAATATTATGGCCCCACATATAGCCCTGCACATAATATAATGGCTCCACATATAGTCCTGCACATAATATAATGGCCCCACATATAGCCCTGCACATAATATAATGTCCCCACATATAGTCCTGCACATAATATAATGGCCCCACATATAGTCCTGCACATAATATAATGGCTCCACATATAGCCCTGCACATAATATAATGGCCCCACATATAGTCCTGCACATAATGGCCCCACATATAGTCCTGCACATAATATAATAGCCCCACATATAGCGCTGCACATAATATAATGGCCCCACATATAGCGCTGCACATAATATAATGGCCCCACATATAGTCCTGCACATAATATAACGGCCCCACATATAGTCCTGCACATAATATAATAGCCCCACATATAGCTCTGCACATAATATAATAGCCCCACATATAGCTCTGCACATAATATAATGGCCCCACATATAGCGCTGCACATAATATAATGGCCCCACATATAGTCCTGCACATAATATAATGGCCCCACATATAGTCCTGCACATAATATAATAGCCCCACATATAGCTCTGCACATAATATAATGGCCCCACATATAGCTCTGCACATAATATAATGGCCCCACATATAGTCCTGCACATAATATAATGGCCCCACATATAGTCCTGCACATAATATAATGGCTCCACATATAGCCCTGCACATAATATAATGTCCCCACATATAGTCCTGCACATAATGGCCCCACATATAGTCCTGCACATAATATAATAGCCCCACATATAGCTCTGCACATAATATAATGGCCCCACATATAGCTCTGCACATAATATAATGGCCCCACATATAGTCCTGCACATAATATAATGGCTCCACATATAGCCCTGCACATAATATAATGGCCCCACATATAGCCCTGCACATAATATAATGGCCCCACATATAGCGCTGCACATAATATAATGGCCCCACATATAGTCCTGCATATAATATAATGGCTCCACATATAGTCCTGCACATAATATAATGGCTCCACATATAGCCCTGCACATAATATAATGGCCCCACATATAGCCCTGCACATAATATAATGGCCCCACATATAGTCCTGCATATAATATAATGGCCCCACATATAGCCCTGCACATAATATTATGGCCCCACATATAGCCCTGCACATAATATAATGGCTCCACATATAGTCCTGCACATAATATAATGGCCCCACATATAGCCCTGAACATAATATAATTGCCCCACATATAGCCCTGCACATAATATAATGTACCCACATATAGTCCTGCACATAATATAATGGCCCCACATATAGTCCTGCACATAATATAATGGCTCCACATATAGCCCTGCACATAATATAATGGCCCCACATATAGCCCTGCACATAATATAATGGCCCCACATATAGTCCTGCACATAATGGCCCCACATATAGCTCTGCACATAATATAATGGCCCCACATATAGTCCTGCACATAATATAATGGCTCCACATATAGCCCTGCACATAATATAATGGCCCCACATATAGCCCTGCACATAATATAATGGCCCCACATATAGCCCTGCACATAATATAATGGCCCCACATATAGCCCTGCACATAATGGCCCCACATATAGCCCTGCATATAATATAATGGCTCCACATATAGCTCTGCACATTATATAATGGCTCCACATATAGCCCTGCATATAATATAATGGCCCCACATATAGATCTGCACATAATATAATGGCCCCACATATAGCTCTGCACATAATATAATGGCCCCACATATAGTCCTGCATATAATATAATGGCCCCACAAATAGCTCTGCACATAATATAATGGCCCCACATACAGTGGGGAAAAAAAGTATTTAGTCAGTCAGCAATAGTGCAAGTTCCACCACTTAAAAAGATGAGAGGCGTCTGTAATTTACATCATAGGTAGACCTCAACTATGGGAGACAAACTGAGAAAAAAAAATCCAGAAAATCACATTGTCTTTTTTTTTTTTTCATTTTATTTGCATATTAGGGTGGAAAATAAGTATTTGGTCAGAAACAAAATTTCATCTCAATACTTTGTGATATATCCTTTGTTGGCAATGACAGAGGTCAAACGTTTTCGGTAAGTCTTCACAAGGTTGCCACACACTGTTGTTGGTATGTTGGCCCATTCCTCCATGCAGATCTCCTCTAGAGCAGTGATGTTTTTGGCTTTTCGCTTGGCAACACGGACTTTCAACTCCCTCCAAAGGTTTTCTATAGGGTTGAGATCTGGAGACTGGCTAGGCCACTCCAGGACCTTGAAATGCTTCTTACGAAGCCACTCCTTCATTGTCCTGGCGGTGTGCTTTGGATCATTGTCATGTTGAAAGACCCAGCCACATTTCATCTTCAATGCCCTTGCTGATGGAAGGAGGTTTGCACTCAAAATCTCACGATACATGGCCCCATTCTTTCTTTCATGTACCCGGATCAGTCGTCCTGGCCCCTTTGCAGAGAAACAGCCCCAAAGCATGATGTTTCCACCACCATGCTTTACAGTAGGTATGGTGTTTGATGGATGCAACTCAGTATTCTTTTTCCTCCAAACACGACAAGTTATGTTTCTACCAAACAGTTCCAGTTTGGTTTCATCAGACCATAGGACATTCTCCCAAAACTCCTCTGGATCATCCAAATGCTCTCTAGCAAACTTCAGACGGGCCCAGACATGTACAGGCTTAAGCAGTGGGACACGTCTGGCACTGCAGGATCTGAGTCCATGGTGGCGTAGTGTGTTACTTATGGTAGGCCTTGTTACATTGGTCCCAGCTCTCTGCAGTTCATTCACTAGGTCCCCCCGCGTGGTTCTGGGATTTTTGCTCACCGTTCTTGTGATCATTCTGACCCCACGGGGTGGGATTTTGCGTGGAGCACCAGATCGAGGGAGATTATCAGTGGTCTTGTATGTCTTCCATTTTCTAATTATTGCTCCCACAGTTGATTTCTTCACTCCAAGCTGGTTGGCTATTGCAGATTCAGTCTTCCCAGCCTGGTGCAGGGCTACAATTTTGTTTCTGGTGTCCTTTGACAGCTCTTCGGTCTTCACCATAGTGGAGTTTGGAGTCAGACAGTTTGAGGGTGTGCACAGGTGTCTTTTTATACTGATAACAAGTTTAAACAGGTGCCATTACTACAGGTAATGAGTGGAGGAAAGAGGAGACTCTTAAAGAAGAAGTTACAGGTCTGTGAGAGCCAGAAATCTTGATTGCTTGTTTCTGACCAAATACTTATTTTCCACCATAATATGCAAATAAAATGAAAAAAAAACAGACAATGTGATTTTCTGGATTTTTTTTTCTCAGTTTGTCTCCCATAGTTGAGGTCTACCTATGATGTAAATTACAGACGCCTCTCATCTTTTTAAGTGGTGAAACTTGCACTATTGCTGACTGACTAAATACTTTTTTTCCCCACTGTATAGTCCTGCACATAATATAATGGCCCCACATATAGCTCTGCACATAATATAATGGCCCCACATATAGCCCTGCATATAATATAATGGCCCCACATATAGTCCTGCACATAATATAATGGCTCCACATATAGCCCTGCACATAATGGCCCCACATATAGTCCTGCACATAATATAATGGCCCCACATATAGCCTTGCATATAATATAATGGCCCCACATATAGCCCTGCATATAATATAATGGCCCCACATATAGTCCTGCACATAATATAATGGCCCCACATATAGCCCTGCACATAATGGCCCCACATATAGCCCTGCACATAATATAATGGCCCCACATATAGCCCTGCACATAATATAATGGCCCCACATATAGCCTTGCATATAATATAATGGCCCCACATATAGTCCTGCATATAATATAATGGCCCCACATATAGTCCTGCACATAATATAATGGCCCCACATATAGCCCTGCAAATAATATAATGGCCCCACATATAGCCCTGCACATAATATAATGGCCCCACATATAGCCCTGCACATAGTATAATGGCCCCACATATAGTCCTGCACATAATATAATGGCTCCAGATATAGTCCTGCACATAATATAATGGCTCCACATAAAGCCCTGCACATAATATAATGGCCCCACATATAGCCTTGCATATAATATAATGGCCCCACATATAGTCCTGCATATAATATAATGGCCCCACTTATAGCCCTGCACATAATATAATGGCCCCACATATAGCCCTGCACATAATATAATGGCTCCACATATAGCCCTGCACATTATATAATGGCTCCACATATAGATCTGCACATAATATAATGGCCCCACATATAGCTCTGCACATAATATAATGGCCCCACATATAGTCCTGCATATAATATAATGGCCCCACAAATAGCTCTGCACATAATATAATGGCCCCACATATAGTCCTGCACATAATATAATGGCCCCACATATAGCTCTGCACATAATATAATGGCCCCACATATAGCCCTGCATATAATATAATGGCCCCACATATAGTCCTGCACATAATATAATGGCTCCACATATAGCCCTGCACATAATGGCCCCACATATAGTCCTGCACATAATATAATGGCCCCACATATAGCCTTGCATATAATATAATTGCCCCACATATAGCCCTGCATATAATATAATGGCCCCACATATAGCCCTGCACATAATGGCCCCACATATAGCCCTGCACATAATATAATGGCCCCACATATAGCTCTGCACATAATATAATGGCTCCACATATAGTCCTGCACATAATATAATGGCCCCACATATAGCCCTGCATATAATATAATGGCTCCACATATAGCTCTGCACATAATATAATGGCTCCACATATAGTCCTGCACATAATATAATGGCCCCACATATAGCCCTGCATATAATATAATGGCCCCACATATAGTCCTGCACATAATATAATGGCTCCACATATAGCTCTGCACATAATATAATGGCCCCACATATAGTCCTGCACATAATATAATGGCCCCACATATAGTCCTGCACATAATATAATGGCCCCACATATAGTCCTGCACATAATATAATGGCTCCACATATAGCTCTGCACATAATATAATGGCTCCAGATATAGTCCTGCACATAATATAATGGCCCCACATATAGTCCTGCACATAATATAATGGCTCCACATATAGCCTTGCATATAATATAATGGCCCCACATATAGTCCTGCATATAATATAATGGCCCCACATATAGTCCTGCACATAATATAATGGCTCCACATATAGCCCTGCACATAATATAATGGCCCCACATATAGCCTTGCATATAATATAATGGCCCCACATATAGTCCTGCATATAATATAATGGCCCCACATATAGCCCTGCACATAATATAATGGCTCCACATATAGCCCTGCACATTATATAATGGCTCCACATATAGTCCTGCACATAATATAATGGCCCCACAAATAGCTCTGCACATAATATAATGGCCCCACATATAGCCCTGCATATAATATAATGGCCCCACATATAGTCCTGCACATAATATAATGGCTCCACATATAGCCCTGCAGATAATATAATGGCCCCACATATAGCCCTGCACATAATATAATGGCCCCACATATAGTGCTGCACATAATATAATGGCTCCACATATAGCCCTGCACATAATATAATGGCCCCACATATAGTCCTGCACATAATATAATGGCTCCACATATAGCTCTGCACATAATATAATGGCCCCACATATAGTCCTGCACATAATATAATGGCCCCACATATAGTCCAGCACATAATATAATGGCCCCACATATAGTCCAGCACATAATATAATGGCTCCACATAAAGCTCTGCACATAATATAATGGCCCCACATATAGCTCTGCACATAATATAATGGCTCCACATATAGCCTTGCACATAATATAATGGCCCCACATATAGCCCTGCACATAATATAATGGCCCCACATATAGCCTTGCACATAATATAATGGCCCCACATATAGTCCTGCACATAATATAATGGCTCCACATATAGCCCTGCACATAATATAATGGCCCCACATATAGTCCTGCACATAATATAATGGCTCCACATATAGCCCTGCACATAATGGCCCCACATATAGCCCTGCACATAATATAATGGCCCCACATATAGTCCTGCACATAATATAATGGCTCCACATATAGTCCTGCACATAATATAATGGCCCCACATATAGCTCTGCACATAATATAATGGCCCCACATATAGTCCTGCACATAATATAATGGCTCCACATATAGCCCTGCACATAATATAATGGCCCCACATATAGTCCTGCACATAATATAATGGCTCCACATATAGTCCTGCACATAATATAATGGCCCCACATATAGCTCTGCACATAATATAATGGCCCCACATATAGTCCTGCACATAATATAATGGCCCCACATATAGCTCTACACATAATATAATGGCCCCACATATAGTCCTGCACATAATATAATGGCTCCACATATAGCCCTGCACATAATGGCCCCACATATAGCCCTGCACATAATATAATGGCTCCACATATATCCCTGCACATAATGGCCCCACATATAGCCCTGCACATAATATAATGGCTCCACATATAGCCCTGCACATAATGGCCCCACATATAGCTCTGCACATAATATAATGGCTCCACATATAGTCCTGCATATAATATAATGGCTCCACATATAGCCCTGCACATAATGGCCCCACATATAGCCCTGCACATAATATAATGGCTCCACATATATCCCTGCACATAATGGCCCCACATATAGCCCTGCACATAATATAATGGCCCCACATATAGTCCTGCACATAATATAATGGCCCCACTTATAGTCCTGCACATAATATAATGGCCCCACATATAGCCCTGCACATAATATAATGGCCCCACATATAGTTCTGCACATAATATAATGGCCCCACTTATAGTCCTGCACATAATATAATGGCCCCACATATAGCCCTGCACATAATATAATGGCCCCACATATAGCCCTGCACATAATATAATGGCCCCACATATAGTCCTGCATATAATATAATGGCTCCACATATAGCCCTGCACATAATATAATGGCCCCACATATAGTCCTGCATATAATATAATGGCCCCACATATAGCCCTGCACATAATATAATGGCCCCACATATAGCCCTGCACATAATATAATGGCTCCACATATAGCCCTGCACATAATATAATGGCCCCACATATAGCCCTGCACATAATATAATGGCCCCACATATAGCCCTGCACATAAAATAATGGCTCCACATATAGCCCTGCACATAATATAATGGCTCTACATATAGTCCTGCACATAATATAATGGCTCCACATATAGCCCTGCACATAATATAATGGCTCCACATATAGCTCTGCACATAATATAATGGCCCCACATATAGCCCTGCCCATAATATAATGGCCCCACATATAGCCCTGCACATAATATAATGGCCCCACATATAGACCTGCACATAATATAGTGGCCCCACATATAGCCCTGCACATAATATAATGGCCCCACATATAGCCCTGCACATAATATAATGGCCCCACATATAGCCCTGCACATAATATAATGGCTCCACATATAGCCCTGCACATAATATAATGGCTCCACATATAGCCCTGCACATAATATAATGGCTCCACATATAGCCCTGCACATAATATAATGGCCCCACATATAGTCCTGCACATAATATAATGGCCCGACATATAGTCCTGCACATAATATAATGGCCACACATATAGTCCTGCACACAATATAATGGCTCCACATATAGCCCTGCACATAATATAATGGCTCCACATATAGCCCTGCACATAATATAATAGCCCCACATATAGCCCTGCACATAATATAATGGCCCCTCATATAGTCCTGCACATAATATAATGGCTCCACATATAGTCCTGCACATAATATAATGGCCCCACATATAGCCCTGCATATAATATAATGGCCCCACATATAGTCCTGCACATAATATAATGGCCCCACATATAGTCCTGCACATAATATAATGGCCCCACATATAGTCCTGCACATAATATAATGGCCCCACATATAGCTCTACACATAATATAATGGCTCCACATATAGTCCTGCACATAATATAATGGCCCCACATATAGCCCTGCACATAATATAATGGCCCCACATATAGCCCTGCACATAGTATAATGGCCCCACATATAGTCCTGCACATAATATAATGGCCCCACATATAGTCCTGCACATAATATAATGGCTCCACATATAGCCCTGCACATAATATAATGGCTCCACATATAGTCCTGCACATAATATAATGGCCCCACATATAGCCCTGCACATAATATAATGGCCCCACATATAGCCCTGCACATAGTATAATGGCCCCACATATAGTCCTGCACATAATATAATGGCCCCACATATAGTCCTGCACATAATATAATGGCTCCACATATAGCCCTGCACATAATATAATGGCCCCACATATAGCCCTGCACATAGTATAATGGCCCCACATATAGCCCTGCACATAATATAATGGCCCCACATATAGCCCTGCACATAGTATAATGGCCCCACATATAGTCCTGCACATAATATAATGGCCCCACATATAGTCCTGCACATAATATAATGGCTCCACATATAGCCCTGCACATAATATAATGGCCCCACATATAGCCCTGCACATAATATAATGGCCCCACATATAGCCCTGCACATAATATAATGGCCCCACATATAGTCCTGCACATAATATAATGGCCCCACATATAGCCCTGCACATAATATAATGGCTCCACATATAGTCCTGCATATAATATAATGGCCCCACATATAGTCCTGCACATAATATAATGGCCCCACATATAGTCCTGCACATAATATAATGGCCCCACATATAGCCCTGCACATAATATAATGGCTCCACATATAGTCCTGCATATAATATAATGGCCCCACATATAGTCCTGCACATAATATAATGGCCCCACATATAGTCCTGCACATAATGTAATGGCCCCACAAATAGTCCTGCACATAATATAATGGCCCCACATATAGCCCTGCACATAATATAATGGCCCCACATATAGCCCTGCACATAATATAATGGCTCCACATATAGTCCTGCATATAATATAATGGCCCCACATATAGTCCTGCACATAATATAATGGCCCCACATATAGTCCTGCACATAATATAATGGCTCCACATATAGTCCTGCATATAATATAATGGCCCCACATATAGTCCTGCATATAATATAATGGCCCCACATATAGTCCTGCATATAATATAATGGCCCCACATATAGCTCTGCACATAATATAATGGCCCCACATATAGTCCTGCATATAATATAATGGCCCCACATATAGTCCTGCATATAATATAATGGCCCCACATATAGTCCTGCATATAATATAATGGCCCCACATATAGTCCTGCACATAATATAATGGCCCCACATATAGTCCTGCACATAATATAATGGCTCCACATATAGTCCTGCACATAATATAATGGCTCCACATATAGTCCTGCATATAATATAATGGCCCCACATATAGTCCTGCACATAATATAATGGCCCCACATATAGTCCTGCACATAATATAATGGCTCCACATATAGTCCTGCATATAATATAATGGCCCCACATATAGTCCTGCACATAATATAATGGCCCCACATATAGTCCTGCACATAATATAATGGCCCCACATATAGTCCTGCACATAATATAATGGCCCCACATATAGTCCTGCACATAATATAATGGCCCCACATATAGCCCTGCACATAATATAATGGCTCCACATATAGTCCTGCACATAATATAATGGCCCCACATATAGTCCTGCACATAATATAATGGCCCCACATATAGTCCTGCACATAATATAATGGCCCCACATATAGTCCTGCACATAATATAATGGCCCCACATATAGTCCTGCACATAATATAATGGCCCCACATATAGCCCTGCACATAATATAATGGCTCCACATATAGTCCTGCATATAATATAATGGCCCCACATATAGTCCTGCACATAATATAATGGCTCCACATATAGCCCTGCACATAATATAATGGCTCCACATATAGCCCTGCACATAATGTAATGGCCCCACATATAGTCCTGCACATAATATAATGGCCCCACATATAGTCCTGCATATAATATAATGGCTCCACATATAGTCCTGCATATAATATAATGGCTCCACATATAGCCCTGCACATAATATAATGGCCCCACATATAGTCCTGCACATAATATAATGGCCCCACATATAGCCCTGCATATAATATAATGGCTCCACATATAGTCCTGCATATAATATAATGGCTCCACATATAGCCCTGCACATAATATAATGGCCCCACATATAGCCCTGCACATAATATAATGGCCCCACATATAGCCCTGCACATAATATAATGGCTCCACATATAGCCCTGCACATAATATAATGGCTCCACATATAGTCCTGCATATAATATAATGGCCCCACATATAGTCCTGCACATAATATAATGGCCCCACATATAGCCCTGCACATAATATAATGGCTCCACATATAGCCCTGCATATAATATAATGGCTCCACATATAGCCCTGCACATAATATAATGGCCCCACATATAGTCCTGCACATAATATAATGGCCCCACATATAGCCCTGCACATAATATAATGGCTCCACATATAGTCCTGCATATAATATAATGGCTCCACATATAGTCCTGCACATAATATAATGGCTCCACATATAGCCCTGCACATAATATAATGGCCCCACATATAGCCCTGCACATAATATAATGGCCCCACATATAGCCCTGCACATAATATAATGGCTCCACATATAGCCCTGCACATAATATAATGGCTCCACATATAGCCCTGCACATAATATAATGGCCCCACATATAGCCCTGCACATAATATAATGGCCCCACATATAGCCCTGCACATAATATAATGGCTCCACATATAGCCCTGCACATAATATAATGGCTCTACATATAGTCCTGCACATAATATAATGGCTCCACATATAGCCCTGCACATAATATAATGGCTCCACATATAGCTCTGCACATAATATAATGGCCCCACATATAGCCCTGCCCATAATATAATGGCCTTATATATAGCCCTGCACATAATATAAAGGCCCCACATATAGACCTGCACATAATATAGTGGCCCCACATATAGCCCTGCACATAATATAATGGCCCCACATATAGCCCTGCACATAATATAATGGCCCCACATATAGCCCTGCATATAATATAATGGCTCCACATATAGCCCTGCACATAATGTAATGGCTCCACATATAGCCCTGCACATAATATAATGGCTCCACATATAGCCCTGCACATAATATAATGGCCCCACATATAGTCCTGCACATAATATAATGGCCCGACATATAGTCCTGCACATAATATAATGGCCCCACATATAGTCCTGCACACAATATAATGGCTCCACATATAGCCCTGCACATAATATAATGGCTGCACATATAGCCCTGCACATAATATAATGGCCCCTCATATAGTCCTGCACATAATATAATGGCTCCACATATAGTCCTGCACATAATATAATGGCCCCACATATAGCCCTGCATATAATATAATGGCCCCACATATAGTCCTGCACATAATATAATGGCCCCACATATAGTCCTGCACATAATATAATGGCCCCACATATAGTCCTGCACATAATATAATGGCCCCACATATAGCTCTACACATAATATAATGGTTCCACATATAGTCCTGCACATAATATAATGGCCCCACATATAGCCCTGCACATAATATAATGGCCCCACATATAGCCCTGCACATAGTATAATGGCCCCACATATAGCCCTGCACATAGTATAATGGCCCCACATATAGTCCTGCACATAATATAATGGCCCCACATATAGTCCTGCACATAATATAATGGCTCCACATATAGTCCTGCACATAATATAATGGCCCCACATATAGCCCTGCACATAATATAATGGCCCCACATATAGCCCTGCACATAGTATAATGGCCCCACATATAGTCCTGCACATAATATAATGGCCCCACATAAAGTCCTGCACATAATATAATGGCTCCACATATAGCCCTGCACATAATATAATGGCCCCACATATAGCCCTGCACATAGTATAATGGCCCCACATATAGTCCTGCACATAGTATAATGGCCCCACATATAGTCCTGCACATAATATAATGGCCCCACATATAGTCCTGCACATAATATAATGGCTCCACATATAGTCCTGCACATAATATAATGGCTCCACATATAGTCCTGCACATAATATAATGGCCCCACATATAGCTCTGCACATAATATAATGGCTCCACATATAGTCCTGCACATAATATAATGGCCCCACATATAGCCCTGCACATAATATAATGGCCCCACATATAGCCCTGCACATAGTATAATGGCCCCACATATAGTCCTGCACATAATATAATGGCCCCACATATAGTCCTGCACATAATATAAGGCTCCACATATAGCCCTGCACATAATATAATGGCCCCACATATAGCCCTGCACATAGTATAATGGCCCCACATATAGTCCTGCACATAATATAATGGCCCGACATATAGTCCTGCACATAATATAATGGCTCCACATATAGCCCTGCACATAATATAATGGCTCCACATATAGCCCTGCACATAATATAATGGCCCCACATATAGCCCTGCACATAATATAATGGCCCCACATATAGCCCTGCACATAATATAATGGCCCCACATATAGCCCTGCACATAATATAATGGCTCCACATATAGCCCTGCACATAATATAATGGCTCCACATATAGTCCTGCACATAATATAATGGCCCCACATATAGCCCTGCACATAATATAATGGCCCCACATATAGCCCTGCACATAATATAATGGCCCCACATATAGCCCTGCACATAATATAATGGCTCCACATATAGCCCTGCACATAATATAATGGCTCCACATATAGTCCTGCACATAATATAATGGCCCCACATATAGCCCTGCACATAATATAATGGCCCCACATATAGTCCTGCACATAATATAATGGCCCCACATATAGCCCTGCACATAATATAATGGCCCCACATATAGTCCTGCACATAATATAATGGCCCCACATATAGCCCTGCACATAATATAATGGCCCCACATGTAGTCCTGCACATAATATAATGGCCCCACATATAGCTCTGCACATAATATAATTGGTCCAGATATAGTCCTGCACATAATATAATGGCCCCACATATAGTCCTACACATAATATAATGGCTCCACATATAACCCTGCACATTATATAATGGCTCCACATATAGTCCTACACATAATATAATGGCCCCACATATAGTCCTGCACATAATATAAGGCTCCACATATAGCCCTGCACATAATATAATGGCCCCACATATAGCCCTGCACATAGTATAATGGCCCCACATATAGTCCTGCACATAATATAATGGCCCGACATATAGTCCTGCACATAATATAATGGCTCCACATATAGCCCTGCACATAATATAATGGCTCCACATATAGCCCTGCACATAATATAATGGCCCCACATATAGCCCTGCACATAATATAATGGCCCCACATATAGCCCTGCACATAATATAATGGCCCCACATATAGCCCTGCACATAATATAATGGCTCCACATATAGCCCTGCACATAATATAATGGCTCCACATATAGTCCTGCACATAATATAATGGCCCCACATATAGCCCTGCACATAATATAATGGCCCCACATATAGCCCTGCACATAATATAATGGCCCCACATATAGCCCTGCACATAATATAATGGCTCCACATATAGCCCTGCACATAATATAATGGCTCCACATATAGTCCTGCACATAATATAATGGCCCCACATATAGCCCTGCACATAATATAATGGCCCCACATATAGTCCTGCACATAATATAATGGCCCCACATATAGCCCTGCACATAATATAATGGCCCCACATATAGTCCTGCACATAATATAATGGCCCCACATATAGCCCTGCACATAATATAATGGCCCCACATGTAGTCCTGCACATAATATAATGGCCCCACATATAGCTCTGCACATAATATAATTGGTCCAGATATAGTCCTGCACATAATATAATGGCCCCACATATAGTCCTACACATAATATAATGGCTCCACATATAACCCTGCACATTATATAATGGCTCCACATATAGTCCTACACATAATATAATGGCTCCACATATAACCCTGCACATTATATAATGGCTCCACATATAGTCCTGCACATAATATAATGGCTCCACATATAGTCCTGCACATAATATAATGGCCCCACATATAGTCCTGCACATAATATAATGGCCCCACATATAGTCCTGCACATAATATAATGGCTCCACATATAGCCCTGCACATAATATAATGACCCCACATATAGTCCTGCACATAATATAATGGCTCCATATATAGTCCTGCACATAATATAATGGCTCCACATATAGCTCTGCACATAATATAATGGCTCCACATATAGCTCTGCACATAATATAATTGGTCCAGATATAGTCCTGCAAATAATATAATGGCTCCATATATAGCCCTGCACATAATATAATGGCTCCACATTTAGCCCTGCATATTATATAATGGCTCCACATATAGTCCTACACATAATATAATGGCTCCACATACAGTCCTGCACATAATATAATGGCCCCACATATAGCCCTGCACATAATGGCCCCACATATAGCCCTGCATATAATATAATGGCCCCACATATAGTCCTGCATATAATATAATGGCCCCACATAAAGCCCTGCACATAATATAATGGCCCCACATATAGCCCTGCATATAATATAATGGCCCCACATATAGCTCTGCACATAATATAATTGGTCCAGATATAGTCCTGCACATAATATAATGGCTCCACATATAACCCTGCACATTATATAATGGCTCCACATATAGTCCTACACATAATATAATGGCCCCACATATAGCCCTGCATATAATATAATGGCCCCACATATAGTCCTGCACATAATATAATGGCCCCACATATAGCCCTGTACATAATATAATGGCCCCACATATAGCCCTGCGCATAATATAATGGCTCCACATATAGCCCTGCGCATAATATAATGGCCCCACATATAGCCCTGCACATAATATAATGGCCCCACATATAGTCCTGCATATAATATAATGGCCCCACATATAGTCCTGCACATAATATAATGGCTCCACATATAGCCCTGCACATAATATAATGGCTCCACATATAGCCCTGCACATAATATAATGGCCCCACATATAGCCCTGCACATAATATAATGGCCCCACATATAGCCCTGCACATAATATAATGGCCCCACATATAGCCCTGCACATAATATAATGGCCCCACATATAGCCCTGCACATAATATAATGGCCCCACATATAGCCCTGCACATAATATAATGGCCCCACATATAGCCCTGCACATAGTATAATGGCCCCACATATAGTCCTGCACATAATATAATGGCCCCACATATAGTCCTGCATATAATATAATGGCCCCACATATAGCCCTGCACATAATATAATGGCCCCACATATAGTCCTGCATATAATATAATGGCCCCACATATAGCCCTGCACATAATATAATGGCCCCACATATAGTCCTGCACATAATATAATGGCCCCACATATAGCCGTGCACATAATATAATGGCCCCACATATAGTCCTGCATATAATATAATGGCTCCACATATAGTCCTGCACATAATATAATGGCTCCACATATAGCCCTGCACATAATATAATGGCCCCACATATAGCCCTGCACATAATATAATGGCCCCACATATAGTCCTGCATATAATATAATGGCCCCACATATAGCCCTGCACATAATATAATGGCCCCACATATAGTCCTGCATATAATATAATGGACCCACATATAGCCCTGCACATAATATTATGGCCCCACATATAGCCCTGCACATAATATAATGGCTCCACATATAGTCCTGCACATAATATAATGGCCCCACATATAGCCCTGCACATAATATAATGTCCCCACATATAGTCCTGCACATAATATAATGGCCCCACATATAGTCCTGCACATAATATAATGGCTCCACATATAGCCCTGCACATAATATAATGGCCCCACATATAGTCCTGCACATAATGGCCCCACATATAGTCCTGCACATAATATAATAGCCCCACATATAGCGCTGCACATAATATAATGGCCCCACATATAGCGCTGCACATAATATAATGGCCCCACATATAGCCCTGCACATAATATAATGGCCCCACATATAGCGCTGCACATAATATAATGGCTCCACATATAGCCCTGCACATAATATAATGGCCCCACATATAGCCCTGCACATAATATAATGGCCCCACATATAGTCCTGCATATAATATAATGGCCCCACATATAGCCCTGCACATAATATAATGGCCCCACATATAGTCCTGCATATAATATAATGGACCCACATATAGCCCTGCACATAATATTATGGCCCCACATATAGCCCTGCACATAATATAATGGCTCCACATATAGTCCTGCACATAATATAATGGCCCCACATATAGCCCTGCACATAATATAATGTCCCCACATATAGTCCTGCACATAATATAATGGCCCCACATATAGTCCTGCACATAATATAATGGCTCCACATATAGCCCTGCACATAATATAATGGCCCCACATATAGTCCTGCACATAATGGCCCCACATATAGTCCTGCACATAATATAATAGCCCCACATATAGTCCTGCACATAATATAATGGCCCCACATATAGTCCTGCACATAATATAATAGCCCCACATATAGCTCTGCACATAATATAATAGCCCCACATATAGCTCTGCACATAATATAATGGCCCCACATATAGCGCTGCACATAATATAATGGCCCCACATATAGTCCTGCACATAATATAATGGCCCCACATATAGTCCTGCACATAATATAATAGCCCCACATATAGCTCTGCACATAATATAATGGCCCCACATATAGCTCTGCACATAATATAATGGCCCCACATATAGTCCTGCACATAATATAATGTCCCCACATATAGTCCTGCACATAATATAATGGCTCCACATATAGCCCTGCACATAATATAATTTCCCCACATATAGTCCTGCACATAATGGCCCCACATATAGTCCTGCACATAATATAATAGCCCCACATATAGCTCTGCACATAATATAATGGCCCCACATATAGCTCTGCACATAATATAATGGCCCCACATATAGTCCTGCACATAATATAATGGCTCCACATATAGCCCTGCACATAATATAATGGCCCCACATATAGCCCTGCACATAATATAATGGCCCCACATATAGCGCTGCACATAATATAATGGCCCCACATATAGTCCTGCATATAATATAATGGCTCCACATATAGTCCTGCACATAATATAATGGCTGCACATAATATAATGGCTCCACATATAGCCCTGCACATAATATAATGGCCCCACATATAGCCCTGCACATAATATAATGGCCCCACATATAGTCCTGCATATAATATAATGGCCCCACATATAGCCCTGCACATAATATTATGGCCCCACATATAGCCCTGCACATAATATAATGGCTCCACATATAGTCCTGCACATAATATAATGGCCCCACATATAGCCCTGAACATAATATAATTGCCCCACATATAGCCCTGCACATAATATAATGTACCCACATATAGTCCTGCACATAATATAATGGCCCCACATATAGTCCTGCACATAATATAATGGCTCCACATATAGCCCTGCACATAATATAATGGCCCCACATATAGCCCTGCACATAATATAATGGCCCCACATATAGTCCTGCACATAATGGCCCCACATATAGCTCTGCACATAATATAATGGCCCCACATATAGTCCTGCACATAATATAATGGCTCCACATATAGCCCTGCACATAATATAATGGCCCCACATATAGCCCTGCACATAATATAATGGCCCCACATATAGCCCTGCACATAATATAATGGCCCCACATATAGCCCTGCACATAATGGCCCCACATATAGCCCTGCATATAATATAATGGCTCCACATATAGCTCTGCACATTATATAATGGCTCCACATATAGCCCTGCATATAATATAATGGCCCCACATATAGATCTGCACATAATATAATGGCCCCACATATAGCTCTGCACATAATATAATGGCCCCACATATAGTCCTGCATATAATATAATGGCCCCACAAATAGCTCTGCACATAATATAATGGCCCCACATATAGTCCTGCACATAATATAATGGCCCCACATATCGCTCTGCACATAATATAATGGCCCCACATATAGCCCTGCATATAATATAATGGCCCCACATATAGTCCTGCACATAATATAATGGCTCCACATATAGCCCTGCACATAATGGCCCCACATATAGTCCTGCACATAATATAATGGCCCCACATATAGCCTTGCATATAATATAATGGCCCCACATATAGCCCTGCATATAATATAATGGCCCCACATATAGTCCTGCACATAATATAATGGCCCCACATATAGCCCTGCACATAATGGCCCCACATATAGCCCTGCACATAATATAATGGCCCCACATATAGCCCTGCACATAATATAATGGCCCCACATATAGCCTTGCATATAATATAATGGCCCCACATATAGTCCTGCATATAATATAATGGCCCCACATATAGTCCTGCACATAATATAATGGCCCCACATATAGCCCTTCAAATAATATAATGGCCCCACATATAGCCCTGCACATAATATAATGGCCCCACATATAGCCCTGCACATAGTATAATGGCCCCACATATAGTCCTGCACATAATATAATGGCTCCAGATATAGTCCTGCACATAATATAATGGCTCCACATATAGCCCTGCACATAATATAATGGCCCCACATATAGCCTTGCATATAATATAATGGCCCCACATATAGTCCTGCATATAATATAATGGCCCCACTTATAGCCCTGCACATAATATAATGGCCCCACATATAGCCCTGCACATAATATAATGGCTCCACATATAGCCCTGCACATTTTATAATGGCTCCACATATAGATCTGCACATAATATAATGGCCCCACATATAGCTCTGCACATAATATAATGGCCCCACATATAGTCCTGCATATAATATAATGGCCCCACATATAGCCCTGCACATTTTATAATGGCTCCACATATAGATCTGCACATAATATAATGGCCCCACATATAGCTCTGCACATAATATAATGGCCCCACATATAGTCCTGCATATAATATAATGGCCCCACAAATAGCTCTGCACATAATATAATGTCCCCACATATAGTCCTGCACATAATATAATGGCTCCACATATAGCCCTGCACATTTTATAATGGCTCCACATATAGATCTGCACATAATATAATGGCCCCACATATAGCTCTGCACATAATATAATGGCCCCACATATAGTCCTGCATATAATATAATGGCCCCACAAATAGCTCTGCACATAATATAATGGCCCCACATATAGTCCTGCACATAATATAATGGCCCCACATATAGCTCTGCACATAATATAATGGCCCCACATATAGCCCTGCATATAATATAATGGCCCCACATATAGTCCTGCACATAATATAATGGCTCCACATATAGCCCTGCACATAATGGCCCCACATATAGTCCTGCACATAATATAATGGCCCCACATATAGCCTTGCATATAATATAATGGCCCCACATATAGCCCTGCATATAATATAATGGCCCCACATATAGCCCTGCACATAATGGCCCCACATATAGCCCTGCACATAATATAATGGCCCCACATATAGCCCTGCACATAATATAATGGCCCCACATATAGCCTTGCATATAATATAATGGCCCCACATATAGTCCTGCATATAATATAATGGCCCCACATATAGTCCTGCACATAATATAATGGCCCCACATATAGCCCTGCAAATAATATAATGGCCCCACATATAGCCCTGCACATAATATAATGGCCCCACATATAGCCCTGCACATAGTATAATGGCCCCACATATAGTCCTGCACATAATATAATGGCTCCAGATATAGTCCTGCACATAATATAATGGCTCCACATATAGCCCTGCACATAATATAATGGCCCCACATATAGCCTTGCATATAATATAATGGCCCCACATATAGTCCTGCATATAATATAATGGCCCCACATATAGCCCTGCACATAATATAATGGCCCCACATATAGCCCTGCACATAATATAATGGCTCCACATATAGCCCTGCACATTATATAATGGCTCCACATATAGTCCTGCACATAATATGATGGCCCCACATATAGTCCTGCACATAATATAATGGCCCCACAAATAGCTCTGCACATAATATAATGGCCCCACATATAGCTCTGCACATAATATAATGGCCCCACATATAGCCCTGCATATAATATAATGGCCCCACATATAGTCCTGCACATAATATAATGGCTCCACATATAGCTCTGTACATAATATAATGGCCCCACATATAGCTCTGCACATAATATAATGGCTCCACATATAGCTCTGCACATAATATAATGGCTCCACATATAGTCCTGCACATAATATAATGGCCCCACATATAGCCCTGCATATAATATAATGGCCCCACATATAGTCCTGCACATAATATAATGGCTCCACATATAGCCCTGCACATAATATAATGGCCCCACATATAGCCCTGCATATAATATAATGGCTCCACATATAGCTCTGCACATAATATAATGGCCCCACATATAGCTCTGCACATAATATAATGGCCCCACATATAGCCCTGCATATAATATAATGGCCCCACATATAGTCCTGCACATAATATAATGGCTCCATATATACCTCTGTACATAATATAATGGCCCCACATATAGCTCTGCACATAATATAATGGCTCCACATATAGCTCTGCACATAATATAATGGCTCCACATATAGTCCTGCACATAATATAATGGCCCCACATATAGCCCTGCACATAATATAATGGCCCCACATATAGTCCTGCACATAATATAATGGCTCCACATATAGCCCTGCACATAATATAATGGCCCCACATATAGCCCTGCATATAATATAATGGCTCCACATATAGCTCTGCACATAATATAATGGCCCCACATATAGCCCTGCACATAATATAATGGCCCCACATATAGCCCTGCATATAATATAATGGCTCCACATATAGCTCTGCACATAATATAATGGCTCCACATATAGTCCTGCACATAATATAATGGCCCCACATATAGCCCTGCATATAATATAATGGCTCCACATATAGCTCTGCACATAATATAATGGCTCCACATATAGTCCTGCACATAATATAATGGCCCCACATATAGCCCTGCATATAATATAATGGCCCCACATATAGTCCTGCACATAATATAATGGCTCCACATATAGCTCTGCACATAATATAATGGCCCCACATATAGTCCTGCACATAATATAATGGCCCCACATATAGTCCTGCACATAATATAATGGCCCCACATATAGCCCTGCACATAATATAATGGCCCCACATATAGTCCTGCACATAATATAATGGCTCCACATATAGCTCTGCACATAATATAATGGCTCCAGATATAGTCCTGCACATAATATAATGGCCCCACATATAGTCCTGCACATAATATAATGGCCCCACATATAGCCTTGCATATAATATAATGGCCCCACATATAGTCCTGCATATAATATAATGGCCCCACATATAGTCCTGCACATAATATAATGGCTCCACATATAGCCCTGCACATAATATAATGGCCCCACATATAGCCTTGCATATAATATAATGGCCCCACATATAGTCCTGCATATAATATAATGGCCCCACATATAGCCCTGCACATAATATAATGGCTCCACATATAGCCCTGCACATTATATAATGGCTCCACATATAGTCCTGCACATAATATAATGGCCCCACAAATAGCTCTGCACATAATATAATGGCCCCACATATAGCCCTGCATATAATATAATGGCCCCACATATAGTCCTGCACATAATATAATGGCTCCATATATAGCTCTGCACATAATATAATGGCCCCACATATAGCTCTGCACATAATATAATGGCTCCACATATAGCCCTGCAGATAATAGAATGGCCCCACATATAGCTCTGCACATAATATAATGGCTCCACATATAGCCCTGCAGATAATATAATGGCCCCACATATAGCCCTGCACATAATATAATGGCCCCACATATAGTCCTGCACATAATATAATGGCTCCACATATAGCCCTGCACATAATATAATGGCCCCACATATAGTCCTGCACATAATATAATGGCTCCACATATAGCTCTGCACATAATATAATGGCCCCACATATAGTCCTGCACATAATATAATGGCCCCACATATAGTCCAGCACATAATATAATGGCCCCACATATAGTCCAGCACATAATATAATGGCTCCACATAAAGCTCTGCACATAATATAATGGCCCCACATATAGCTCTGCACATAATATAATGGCTCCACATATAGCCTTGCACATAATATAATGGCCCCACATATAGCCCTGCACATAATATAATGGCCCCACATATAGCCTTGCACATAATATAATGGCCCCACATATAGTCCTGCACATAATATAATGGCTCCACATATAGCCCTGCACATAATATAATGGCCCCACATATAGTCCTGCACATAATATAATGGCTCCACATATAGCCCTGCACATAATGGCCCCACATATAGCCCTGCACATAATATAATGGCCCCACATATAGTCCTGCACATAATATAATGGCCCCACATATAGCTCTGCACATAATATAATGGCCCCACATATAGTCCTGCACATAATATAATGGCTCCACATATAGCCCTGCACATAATATAATGGCCCCACATATAGTCCTGCACATAATATAATGGCTCCACATATAGTCCTGCACATAATATAATGGCCCCACATATAGCTCTGCACATAATATAATGGCCCCACATATAGTCCTGCACATAATATAATGGCCCCACATATAGCTCTGCACATAATATAATGGCCCCACATATAGTCCTGCACATAATATAATGGCTCCACATATAGCCCTGCACATAATGGCCCCACATATAGCCCTGCACATAATATAATGGCTCCACATATATCCCTGCACATAATGGCCCCACATATAGCCCTGCACATAATATAATGGCTCCACATATAGCCCTGCACATAATGGCCCCACATATAGCTCTGCACATAATATAATGGCTCCACATATAGTCCTGCATATAATATAATGGCTCCACATATAGCCCTGCACATAATGGCCCCACATATAGCCCTGCACATAATATAATGGCTCCACATATATCCCTGCACATAATGGCCCCACATATAGCCCTGCACATAATATAATGGCCCCACATATAGTCCTGCACATAATATAATGGCCCCACTTATAGTCCTGCACATAATATAATGGCCCCACATATAGCCCTGCACATAATATAATGGCCCCACATATAGTTCTGCACATAATATAATGGCCCCACTTATAGTCCTGCACATAATATAATGGCCCCACATATAGCCCTGCACATAATATAATGGCCCCACATATAGCCCTGCACATAATATAATGGCCCCACATATAGTCCTGCACATAATATAATGGCCCCACATATAGCTCTGCACATAATATAATGGCTCCACATATAGTCCTGCACATAATATAATGGCCCCACATATAGCCCTGCACATAACATAATGGCCCCACACATAGTCCTGCACATAATATAATGGCCCCACACATAGTCCTGCACATAATATAATGGCCCCACATATAGCCCTGCACATAATATAATGGCCCCACATATAGCTCTGCACATAATATAATGGCCCCACATATAGCTCTGCACATAATATAATGGCCCCACATATAGTCCTGCACATAATATAATGGCTCCATATATAGTCCTGCACATAATATAATGGCCCCACATATAGCTCTGCACATAATATAATGGCCCCACATATAGTCCTGCACATAATATAATGGCCCCACATATAGTCATGCACATAATATAATGGCCCCACATATAGCCCTGCACATAATATAATGGCCCCACATATAGCTCTGCACATAATATAATGGCCCCACCTATAGCCCTGCACATAGTATAATGGCTCCACATATAGTCCTGCACATAATATAATGGCCCCACATATAGCCCTGCACATAACATAATGGCCCCACACATAGTCCTGCACATAATATAATGGCCCCACACATAGTCCTGCACATAATATAATGGCCCCACATATAGCTCTGCACATAATATAATGGCCCCACATATAGTCCTGCACATAATATAATGGCTCCACATATAGTCCTGCACATAATATAATGGCCCCACACATAGTCCTGCACATAATATAATGGCCCCACATATAGCCCTGCACATAACATAATGGCCCCACACATAGCCCTGCACATAATATAATGGCTCCACATATAGCCCTGCACATAACATAATGGCCCCACACATAGCCCTGCACATAATATAATGGCTCCACATATAGTCCTGCACATAATATAATGGCCCCACATATAGCCCTGCACATAATATAATGGCTCCACATATAGCCCTGCACATAATATAATGGCCCCACATATAGCCCTGCACATAATATAATGGCTCCACATATAGTCCTGCACATAATATAATGGCCCCACATATAGCTCTGCACATAATATAATGGCCCCACATATAGTCCTGCACATAATATAATGGCCCCACACATAGTCCTGCACATAATATAATGGCCCCACATATAGCCCTGCACATAACATAATGGCCCCACACATAGCCCTGCACATAATATAATGGCTCCACATATAGCCCTGCACATAACATAATGGCCCCACATATTGCCCTACACATAATATAATGGCTCCACATATAGTCCTGCACATAATATAATGGCCCCACATATAGCCCTGCACATAATATAATGGCTCCACATATAGCCCTGCACATAATATAATGGCCCCACATATAGCCCTGCACATAATATAATGGCTCCACATATAGTCCTGCACATAATATAATGGCTCCACATATAGTCCTGCACATAATATAATGGCCCCACATATAGTCCTGCACATAATATAATGGCCCCACATATAGCTCTGCACATAATATAATGGCCCCACATATAGTCCTGCACATAATATAATGGCTCCACATATAGCCCTGCACATAATATAATGGCTCCACATATAGTCCTGCACATAATATAATGGCTCCACACATAGTCCTGCACATAATATAATGGCCCCACATATAGCTCTGCACATAATATAATGGCCCCACATATAGCTCTGCACATAATATAATGGCTCCACATATAGTCCTGCACATAATATAATGGCCCCACATATAGTCCTGCACATAATATAATGGCCCCACATATAGTCCTGCACATAATATAATGGCTCCACATATAGTCCTGCACATAATATAATGGCTCCACATATAGTCCTGCACATAATATAATGGCCCCACATATAGCTCTGCACATAATATAATGGCCCCACATATAGTCCTGCACATAATATAATGGCTCCACATATAGTCCTGCATATAATATAATGGCTCCACATATAGCCCTGCACATAATATAATGGCTCCACATATAGCCCTGCACATAATGGCCCCACATATAGCCCTGCACATAATATAATGGCCCCACATATAGCTCTGCACATAATATAATGGCCCCACATATAGTTCTGCACATAATATAATGGCCCCACATATAGTCCTGCACATAATATAATGTACCCACATATAGCCCTGCACATAATATAATGGCCCCACATATAGTCCTGCACATAATATAATGGCCCCACATATAGCCCTGCAAATAACATAATGGCCCCACACATAGTCCTGCACATAATATAATGGCCCCACATATAGCCCTGCACATAATATAATGGCCCCACATATAGCCCTGCAAATAACATAATGGCCCCACACATAGTCCTGCACATAATATAATGGCCCCACATATGGTCCTGCACATAATATAATGGCCCCACATATAGCTCTGCACATAATATAATGGCCCCACATATAGTCCTGCACATAATATAATGGCTCCACATATAGTCCTGCACATAATATAATGGCTCCACATATAGCTCTGCACATAATATAATGGCCCCACATATAGCTCTGCACATAATATAATGGCTCCACATATAGCCCTGCACATAATATAATGGCTCCACATATAGCCCTGCACATAATATAATGGCCCCACATATAGCTCTGCACATAATATAATGGCTCCACATATAGTCCTGCACATAATATAATGGCTCCACATATAGCCCTGCACATAATATAATGGCTCCACATATAGCCCTGCACATAATATAATGGCCCCACATATAGTCCTGCACATAATATAATGGCTCCACACATAGTCCCTGCACATAATATAATGGCTCCACACATAGTCCCTGCACATAATATAATGGCCCCACATATAGCTCTGCACATAATATAATGGCCCCACATATAGTCCTGCACATAATATAATGGCCCCACATATAGCTCTGCACATAATATAATGGCCCCACATATAGCCCTACACATAATATAATGGCCCCACATATAGTCCTGCACATAATATAATGGCCCCACATATAGTCCTGCACATAATATAATGGCCCCACATATAGTCCTGCACATAATATAATGGCCCCACATATAGCCCTACACATAATATAATGGCCCCACATATAGTCCTGCACATAATATAATGGCCCCACACATAGCCCTGCACATAATATAATGGCCCCACATATAGTCCTGCACATAATATAATGGCTCCACATATAGCCCTGCACATAATGGCCCCACATATAGCCCTGCACATAATATAATGGCCCCACATATAGCCCTACACATAATATAATGGCCCCACACATAGCCCTGCACATAATATAATGGCCCCACATATAGTCCTGCACATAATATAATGGCCCCACATATAGCCCTACACATAATATAATGGCCCCACACATAGCCCTGCACATAATATAATGGCCCCACATATAGCCCTGCACATAATATAATGGCCCCACATATAGTCCTGCACATAATATAATGGCTCCACATATAGCCCTGCACATAATGGCCCCACATATAGC
Source organism: Dendrobates tinctorius (assembly GCF_039654945.1). Taxonomy (NCBI): domain Eukaryota; kingdom Metazoa; phylum Chordata; class Amphibia; order Anura; family Dendrobatidae; genus Dendrobates; species Dendrobates tinctorius. The sequence continues at coordinate 18,214,645 of NW_027361727.1, read as the reverse complement.
CCTGCACATAATATAATGGCCCCACATATTGTCCTGCACATAATATAATGGCTCCACATATAGCCCTGCACATAATATAATGGCTCCACATATAGTCCTGCACATAATATAATGGCCCCACATATAGTCCTGCACATAATATAATGGCTCCACATATAGCTCTGCACATAATATAATGGCCCCACATATAGCCCTGCACATAATATAATGGCCCCACATATAGTCCTGCACATAATATAATGGCTCCACATATAGCTCTGCACATAATATAATGGCCCCACATATAGCCCTGCACATAATGTCCCCACATATAGCCCTGCACATAATGTAATGGCCCAACATATAGTCCTGCACATAATATAATGGCTCCACATATAGTCCTGCACATAATATAATGGCCCCACATATAGCCCTGCACATAATATAATGGCTCCACATATAGCTCTGCACATAATATAATGGCCCCACATATAGTCCTGCACATAATATAATGGCCCCACATATAGTCCTGCACATAATATAATGGCTCCACATATAGTCCTGCACATAATATAATGGCCCCACATATAGCCCTGCACATAATATAATGGCTCCACATATAGCTCTGCACATAATATAATGGCCCCACATATAGCCCTGCACGTAATGTCCCCACATATAGCCCTGCACATAATGTAATGGCCCCACATATAGTCCTGCACATAATATAATGGCTCCACATATAGTCCTGCACATAATATAATGGCCCCACATATAGCTCTGCACATAATATAATGGCCCCACATATAGCTCTGCACATAATATAATGGCTCCACATATAGCTCTGCACATAATATAATGGCCCCACATATAGTTCTGCACATAATATAATGGCTCCACATATAGTCCTGCACATAATATAATGGCTCCACATATAGTCCTGCACATAATATAATGGCTCCACATATAGCTCTGCACATAATATAATGGCCCCACATATAGCTCTGCACATAATATAATGGCCCCACATATAGTCCTGCACATAATATAATGGCTCCACATATAGCCCTGCACATAATATAATGAACCCACATATAGCCCTGTACATAATATAATGGCCCCACATATAGCTCTGCACATAATATAATGGCCCCACATATAGTCCTGCACACAATATAATGGCCCTACATATAGCTCTGCACATAATAGAATGGCCCCACATATAGTCCTGCACATAATATAATGGCCCCACATATAGCCCTGCACAGAATATAATGAACCCACATATAGCACTGTACATAATATAATGGCTCCACATATAGCCCTGCACATAATGGCCCCACATATAGCCCTGCACATAATATAATGGCCCCACATATAGCTCTGCACATAATATAATGGCCCCACATATAGTTCTGCACATAATATAATGGCCCCACATATAGTCCTGCACATAATATAATGTACCCACATATAGCCCTGCACATAATATAATGGCCCCACATATAGTCCTGCACATAATATAATGGCCCCACATATAGCCCTGCAAATAACATAATGGCCCCACACATAGTCCTGCACATAATATAATGGCCCCACATATAGCCCTGCACATAATATAATGGCCCCACATATAGCCCTGCAAATAACATAATGGCCCCACACATAGTCCTGCACATAATATAATGGCCCCACATATAGTCCTGCACATAATATAATGGCCCCACATATAGCTCTGCACATAATATAATGGCCCCACATATAGTCCTGCACATAATATAATGGCTCCACATATAGTCCTGCACATAATATAATGGCTCCACATATAGCTCTGCACATAATATAATGGCCCCACATATAGCTCTGCACATAATATAATGGCTCCACATATAGCCCTGCACATAATATAATGGCTCCACATATAGCCCTGCACATAATATAATGGCCCCACATATAGCTCTGCACATAATATAATGGCTCCACATATAGTCCTGCACATAATATAATGGCTCCACATATAGCCCTGCACATAATATAATGGCCCCACATATAGCCCTGCACATAATATAATGGCTCCACATATAGCCCTGCACATAATATAATGGCCCCACATATAGTCCTGCACATAATATAATGGCTCCACACATAGTCCCTGCACATAATATAATGGCTCCACACATAGTCCCTGCACATAATATAATGGCCCCACATATAGCTCTGCACATAATATAATGGCCCCACATATAGTCCTGCACATAATATAATGGCCCCACATATAGCTCTGCACATAATATAATGGCCCCACATATAGTCCTGCACATAATATAATGGCCCCACATATAGCCCTACACATAATATAATGGCCCCACATATAGTCCTGCACATAATATAATGGCCCCACACATAGCCCTGCACATAATATAATGGCCCCACATATAGCCCTGCACATAATATAATGGCCCCACATATAGTCCTGCACATAATATAATGGCTCCACATATAGCCCTACACATAATGGCCCCACATATAGCCCTGCACATAATATAATGGCCCCACATATTGTCCTGCACATAATATAATGGCTCCACATATAGCCCTGCACATAATATAATGGCTCCACATATAGTCCTGCACATAATATAATGGCCCCACATATAGTCCTGCACATAATATAATGGCTCCACATATAGCTCTGCACATAATATAATGGCCCCACATATAGCCCTGCACATAATATAATGGCCCCACATATAGTCCTGCACATAATATAATGGCTCCACATATAGCTCTGCACATAATATAATGGCCCCACATATAGTCCTGCACATAATGTCCCCACATATAGCCCTGCACATAATATAATGGCCCAACATATAGTCCTGCACATAATATAATGGCTCCACATATAGTCCTGCACATAATATAATGGCCCCACATATAGCTCTGCACATAATATAATGGCCCCACATATAGCCCTGCACATAATATAATGGCTCCACATATAGCTCTGCACATAATATAATGGCCCCACATATAGCCCTGCACATAATGTCCCCACATATAGCCCTGCACATAATGTAATGGCCCCACATATAGTCCTGCACATAATATAATGGCTCCACATATAGTCCTGCACATAATATAATGGCCCCACATATAGCTCTGCACATAATATAATGGCCCCACATATAGCTCTGCACATAATATAATGGCTCCACATATAGCTCTGCACATAATATAATGGCCCCACATATAGTTCTGCACATAATATAATGGCTCCACATATAGTCCTGCACATAATATAATGGCTCCACATATAGTCCTGCACATAATATAATGGCTCCACATATAGCTCTGCACATAATATAATGGCCCCACATATAGCTCTGCACATAATATAATGGCCCCACATATAGTCCTGCACATAATATAATGGCTCCACATATAGCCCTGCACATAATATAATGAACCCACATATAGCCCTGTACATAATATAATGGCCCCACATATAGCTCTGCACATAATATAATGGCCCCACATATAGTCCTGCACACAATATAATGGCCCCACATATAGTTCTGCACATAATATAATGGCTCCACATATAGTCCTGCACATAATATAATGAACCCACATATAGCCCTGTACATAATATAATGGCCCCACATATAGCTCTGCACATAATATAATGGCCCCACATATAGTCCTGCACATAATATAATGGCCCCACATATAGTCCTGCACATAATATAATGGCTCCACATATAGCCCTGCACATAATATAATGAACCCACATATAGCCCTGTACATAATATAATGGCCCCACATATAGCTCTGCACATAATATAATGGCTCCACATATAGCTCTGCACATAATATAATGGCCCCACATATAGTTCTGCACATAATATAATGGCTCCACATATAGTCCTGCACATAATATAATGGCTCCACATATAGTCCTGCACATAATATAATGGCTCCACATATAGCTCTGCACATAATATAATGGCCCCACATATAGCTCTGCACATAATATAATGGCCCCACATATAGTCCTGCACATAATATAATGGCTCCACATATAGCCCTGCACATAATATAATGAACCCACATATAGCCCTGTACATAACATAATGGCCCCACATATAGTCCTGCACATAATATAATGGCCCCACATATAGCCCTGCACATAATATAATGGCCCCACATATAGCCCTGCACATAATATAATGGCCCCACATATAGTCCTGCACATAATATAATGGCTCCACATATAGTCCTGCACATAATATAATGGCCCCACATATAGTCCTGCACATAATATAATGGCTCCACATATAGTCCTGCACATAATATGGGCATGTGGTGACTGACAGTGATGCACCCCCCGGGCATGTAGTGACTGACAGTGATGCACCCCCCTGGGCATGTAGTGACTGACAGTGACGCACCCCCCGGGCATGTAGTGACTGACAGTGACGCACCCCCCTGGGCATGTGGTGACTGACAGTTACGCACCCCCCTAGGTATGTAGTGACTGACAGTGACGCACCCCCCTGGGCATATAGTGACTGACAGTGACGCACCCCCCTGGGCATATAGTGACTGACAATGACGCACCCCCAGGGCATGTAGTGACTGACAGTGATGCACCCCCGGGCATGTAGTGACTGACAGTGACGCACCCCCCCTGGGCATGTAGTGACTGACAGTGACGCACCCCCCGGGCATGTGGTGACTGACAGTGACACCCCCCCCTGGGCATGTAGTGACTGACAGTGACGCACCCCCCTAGGTATGTAGTGACTGACAGTGACGCACCCCCCTGGGCATATAGTGACTGACAGTGACGCACCCCCCTGGGCATGTAGTGACTGACATTGATGCACCCCACTGGGCATGCAGTGACTAACAGTGACACCGCCCTAGGTATGTAGTGACTGACAGTGACGCACCCCCCTGGGCAAGTGGTGACTGACAGTGATGCACCCCCCAGGGCATGTGGTGACTGACAGTGACGCACCCCCCGGGCATGTAGTGACTGACAGTGACGCACCCCCCTGGGCATGTGGTGACTGACAGTGATGCACCCCCCAGGGCATGTGGTGACTGACAGTGACGCACCCCCCCGGGCATGTAGTGACTGACAGTGACGCACCCCCCTGGGCATGTGGTGACTGACAGTGATGCACCCCCCTGGGCATGTAGTGACTAACAGTGACACCGCCCTAGGTATGTAGTGACTGACAGTGACGAACCCCCTGGGCATGTAGTGACTGACAGTGATGCACCCCCCTGGGCATGTGGTGACTGACAGTGACACCCCCCCTGGGCATGTAGTGACTAACAGTGACACACCCCCCCAGGGCATGTAGTGACTGACAGTGATGCACCCCCCGGGCATGTAGTGACTGACAGTGACGCACCCCCCCTGGGCATGTAGTGACTGACAGTGACGCACCCCCCGGGCATGTGGTGACTGACAGTGATGCACCCCCCGGGCATGTAGTGACTGACAGTGATGCGCCCCCTGGGCATGTAGTGACTAACAGTGACACCGCCCTAGGTATGTAGTGACTGACAGTGACGCACCCCCTGGGCATGTAGTGACTGACAGTGACGCACCCCCCTGGGCATGTGGTGACTAACAGTGACACACCCCCCTGGCATGTAGTGACTAACAGTGACACACACCCCCAGGGCATGTAGTGACTGACAGTGATGCACCCCCGGGCATGTAGTGACTGACAGTGACGCACCCCCCCTGGGCATGTAGTGACTGACAGTGACGCACCCCCCGGGCATGTGGTGACTGACAGTGATGCACCCCCCGGGCATGTAGTGACTGACAGTGATGCACCCCCCTGGACATGTAGTGACTGACAGTGACGCACCCCCCCGGGCATGTGGTGACTGACAGTGACGCACCCCCCTGGGCATGTAGTGACTAACAGTGACACACACCCCCAGGGCATGTAGTGACTGACAGTGATGCACCCCCGGGCATGTAGTGACTGACAGTGACGCACCCCCCCTGGGCATGTAGTGACTGACAGTGACGCACCCCCCTGGGCATGTGGTGACTGACAGTGACGCACCCCCCTGGGCATGTGGTGACTGACAGTGACACCCCCCTGGGCATGTAGTGACTGACAGTGACGCACCCCCCTAGGTATGTAGTGACTGACAGTGACGCACTCCCCTGGGCATATAGTGACTGACAGTGACGCACCCCCCTGGGCATGTAGTGACTGACAGTGATGCACCCCCCTGGGCATGTAGTGACTGATAGTGACACCGCCCTAGGTATGTAGTGACTGACAGTGACGCACCCCCCCGGGCATGTAGTGACTGACAGTGACGCACCCCCCTGGGCAAGTGGTGACTGACAGTGATGCACCCCCCAGGGCATGTGGTGACTGACAGTGACGCACCCCCCCGGGCATGTAGCGACTGACAGTGACGCACCCCCCTGGGCATGTAGTGACTGACAGTGATGCACTCCCCTGGGCATGTAGTGACTGACAGTGACGCACCCCCCTGGGCATGTAGTGACTGACAGTGATGCACCCCCCTGGGCATGTAGTGACTAACAGTGACACCGCCCTAGTTATGTAGTGACTGACAGTGACGAACCCCCCGGGCATGTAGTGACTGACAGTGATGCACCCCCCTGGGCATATAGTGACTGACAGTGACGCACCCCCCTGGGCATGTAGTGACTGACAGTGACGCACCCCCCTGGGCATGTAGTGACTGACAGTGATGCACCCCCCTGGGCATGTGGTGACTGACAGTGACACCCCCCCTGGGCATGTAGTGACTAACAGTGACACACACCCCCAGGGCATGTAGTGACTGACAGTGACGCACCCCCCTGGGCATATAGTGACTGACAGTGACGCACCCCCCTGGGCATGTAGTGACTGACAGTGATGCACCCCCCTGGGCATGCAGTGACTAACAGTGACACCGCCCTAGGTATGTAGTGACTGACAGTGACGCACCCCCCAGGGCATGTGGTGACTGACAGTGATGCACCCCCCAGGGCATGTGGTGACTGACAGTGACGCACCCCCCCGGGCATGTAGTGACTGACAGTGACGCACCCCCCTGGGCATGTGGTGACTGACAGTGATGCACCCCCCAGGGCATGTGGTGACTGACAGTGACGCACCCCCCCGGGCATGTAGTGACTGACAGTGACGCACCCCCCCGGGCATGTGGTGACTGACAGTGATGCACCCCCCTGGACATGTGGTGACTGACAGTGATGCACCCCCCTGGGCATGTAGTGACTAACAGTGACACCGCCCTAGGTATGTAGTGACTGACAGTGACGAACCCCCTGGGCATGTAGTGACTGACAGTGATGCACCCCCCTGGGCATGTGGTGACTGACAGTGACACCCCCCCTGGGCATGTAGTGACTAACAGTGACACACACCCCCAGGGCATGTAGTGACTGACAGTGATGCACCCCCCGGGCATGTAGTGACTGACAGTGACGCACCCCCCTGGGCATGTAGTGACTGACAGTGACGCACCCCCCGGGCATGTGGTGACTGACAGTGATGCACCCCCCGGGCATGTAGTGACTGACAGTGATGCACCCCCTGGGCATGTAGTGACTAACAGTGACACCGCCCTAGGTATGTAGTGACTGACAGTGACGCACCCCCCGGGCATGTAGTGACTGACAGTGACGCACCCCCCTGGGCATGTGGTGACTAACAGTGACACCCCCCCTGGGCATGTAGTGACTGACAGTGACGCACCCCCCCTGGGCATGTAGTGACTGACAGTGACGCACCCCCCCGGGCATGTGGTGACTGACAGTGACGCACCCCCCTGGGCATGTGGTGACTGACAGTGACACCCCCCCCTGGGCATGTAGTGACTGACAGTGACGCACCCCCCTAGGTATGTAGTGACTGACAGTGACGCACCCCCCTGGGCATGTAGTGACTGACAGTGATGCACCCCCCTGGGCATGTAGTGACTAACAGTGACACCGCCCTAGGTATGTAGTGACTGACAGTGACGCACCCCCCTGGGCAAGTGGTGACTGACAGTGATGCACCCCCCAGGGCATGTGGTGACTGACAGTGACGCACCCCCCCTGGCATGTAGTGACTGACAGTGACGCACCCCCCTGGGCATGTGGTGACTGACAGTGATGCACCCCCCTGGGCATGTGGTGACTGACAGTGATGCACCCCCCAGGGCATGTGGTGACTGACAGTGACGCACACTCTACCCATGTAGAAGATGCCCCCCTCACCCCCAGAGAAGTAGTGACTGGCTTTGAACTAGGGAAGAAGTAATTGTAAATCCTGGGCACGTAGTAACTGGCAGTGGCGCACCCCCTGAGCAAGTAGCGGTTGACTGTGACATACGTCCTAGACAAGTAGGGGATGCATACCTTGGGATAGTATTGATGCATGCCCTGGACAAATAGTGGCTGGCACTGATGCATGCCTTGGGCAAGAAGTGGTTGACAGTGATGCATATCCTGGGCAATTAGCGACTGTGACGCACTCCATGGGTACATAGTGACAGGTGGTGAAGCACCTCCTGAGCAATTAGTGGCTGCCAGTGTTGCACGCCATGAGCAAATAGTGGCTGGCACTGATGCATGCCCAGGGAAAATAATGGCTGGCATTGATGCACCTCTTGGGTAAGTAGTGGCTGATAGTGACACACCCCCTGGGCAAGTAGTGGCAGTCAGTCACGAACCTCTTGGGCAAGTAATAGTTGACTGTTGCACTCCCTAGTCAAGTATTGGATGCACACCCTGGGCAAGTAGTGGCTGGCAGTCATGTATGCCCTGGGCAAGTAGTAGTTGACTGTGACGCACCCCCTGGGCAATTAATGGCTGCCAGTGACTCACACCTTGGGCAAGTAGCGACTGACTGTGATTCACCCGCTGGGCAAGTAGTAGATGCACCGTCTAGCAAGTAGTCACTGACAGTAACACACACCCTGGACAAGTAGTGGTTGACTGTGTTGCACACCATACACAAGTAGTGAATACATTTCCTTGGTAAGTAGTGACTGGCAATGATGCACGCACTGGGCACATAGTGACTGGCAATGATGCACGCACTGGGCAAGTAGTGACTGGCAATGATGCACGCACTGGGCAAGTAGTGACTGGCAATGATGCACGCACTGGGCAAGTAGTGGCTGGCAGTGATGCACGTACTGGGCAAGTAGTGACTGGCAATGATGCACGCACTGGGCAAGTAGTGGCTGGCAGTGATGCACGTACTGGGCAAGTAGTGCCTGGCAATGATGCACGCACTGGGCAAGTAGTGACTGGCAGTGATGCACGTACTGGGCAAGTAGTGGCTGGCAGTCATGTATGCCCTGGGCAAGTAGTGACTGGCAATGATGCACGCACTGGGCAAGTAGTGACTGGCAATGATGCACGCACTGGGCAAGTAGTGACTGGCAATGATGCACGCACTGGGCAAGTAGTGACTGGCAGTGATGCACGTACTGGGCAAGTAGTGACTGGCAATGATGCACGCACTGGGCAAGTAGTGCCTGGCAATGATGCACGCACTGGGCAAGTAGTGACTGGCAGTGCTGCACGTCCTGGGCAAGCAGTGGTTGACTGTGACGCACATCCTAGACAAGTAGTGGGTGCATCATATAGGCAAGTAGTGGTTGGCAGAGACGCACCCTCCCCCGGCAGCTGGTCATAATGCCTTCTCTGGGTAAGTGGCAAATGGCTGTGATGTACTCCATTGAAAACAAGTCAGTGGCTGTTATTCTGGGTCCCATGACCCCAACAATAATGCCTGGCTGTTACCTCAACCCCAGGTGAAAAATCTTGTGGCTGTGATGCTGTTTGGGCTAAAGCATTTTGCTGCAGTCTGACCTGTCTCTTATGCCACACTGTGGTGATGCCCGGGTTGAGCAAATGAAAGATTGGCAGGGAACTTCCACCATTCAGAAACCTGCCCAATATTTTAGGATAGTAGGGATGTAGTATAGTACTGTAGATGAAGTTCTCTCTGGGTGACATTGGTCAATTGCCCATAAGTTGGGTCTTTGTAGCTAATGCATAATGGTCATTTTTGAGGAATTTCCCATTTCTACGAGGCCTTAAGAGTTGTGTACGCTACTTTGTTTTTGCAATAACAGCCCCCCACTTGTCCATAGGTTGTGTATGATAGAAATATATGCAGCTGTCACACTCGGGTCAGGAGAGCCGCTGGCCAGAAGGTGCACTGTTCTGATCTCATTCCAATTTATTTTTTTTCAACTATTTGACTGCATCCCTACTTGTATTTGAGGGAAAGGTGTGTGTAAATGGGTGTGGCTTTAAAAATGGGTGTGGTTTTCCTACACACAAACACAGAACCTGTTGTTAAAAATTTGAATCCCACCCCTGTACTGAACCCCAGCAGGCACCCGGTAAACTAAAGGAGCTGGCAGCCATAGAAACGGTCTGGCGGCCCCCAAAACAGCGCCACTCTGCAGTCCACTGGGCAAATGCCCAGAAGGGCAGATTAGCAATCCGGGCCTGGGTGCAGATGACTTGGCAGCAGGGCAGGCCTTGCAGTCAATCCATAAGAAAAGAGAATGTGAGTACAAACTAAATAATGTGAAGTGGATTTTCCTGGGACCATCCAGTACGTGGGTTCAAAGGCATATTGGGGTGCATATGACTTGGTAGCAGGGCAGGCCTTGCAGTGAATGCATAAGAAAAGAGTTTGGGATTACAAAATAAATGTGAAGTGGATTTTCTGGTGGCCATCCAGTACGTGGCTTGAAAAGCTTATTGGGGTGCATGTAACTTTGGGGCAAGCCAGGCCATCCATTCAATGCAACATTTTTTCTGGAAGCCCTCCTGTAACTCTTGTGAAAGTGGTATTTTGGTGCGTCGTAATTCCTGGCAGCCGATCCACTCACTGCAACAGTTTAGGAGACCCACTGTTTAATAATGGCCCTTTAAGAAGATTAATGCCGCCTGATGCCCCGGTAAAAATAGGCTCTGTGACTTTAAGAGTCCCTCCTTCATAAATGAAACAAGATGTGTCTGCTTATGTGTCACACACCACATGGCCAGCTAGGGTTGGTAAATGTTACAATGATATTTCCAAGTAAATGCATTTATATTGGTTGAAAGCAATGCTAAAGTTGAAAAACGCTTCAAAAACGCTACGTCTGAACATAGCCCAAGTGGGGGAGGACATTTTGGTCTGTGGTTAATTATTTTGCCTTATATGCAAGTCATTAACCTGGAAAGGATGTACCTTAACATATTTCCCAACAAAATCCGTTTTGGTATGTTTTTTGGTGCGCCGGTAAAAATGGCATGAAACTCTGACAACATTGTTTAAAGCTTTGAACTAGGAGTCATGAATGCTTCCAGGGGCGATCCCCATGATGTCCCCGTGTCATTTTAGCAGTGTTTCCATGATTTTCTGATGTTTTTAGACCTTAAAAGGACCCCTGGGAGGGATCGCGGCAAAAATGCTCAGTGAAGCACTCCCCTGGGCATGTAGTGACTGACAGTGACGCACTCCCCTGGGCATGTAGTGACTGACAGTGATGCACCCCCCTGGGCATGTAGTGACTGACAGTGATGCACCCCCCTGGGCATGTAGTGACTAACAGTGACACCGCCCTAGGTATGTAGTGACTGACAGTGACGAACCCCCCGGGCATGTAGTGACTGACAGTGATGCACCCCCCTGGGCATGTGGTGACTGACAGTGACACACCCCCCTGGGCATGTAGTGACTAACAGTGACACACACCCCCAGGGCATGTAGTGACTGACAGTGATGCACCCCCCGGGCATGTAGTGACTGACAGTGACGCCCCCCCCCTGGGCATGTAGTGACTGACAGTGACGCCCCCCCTGGGCATGTAGTGACTGACAGTGATGCACCCCCTGGGCATGTGGTGACTGACAGTGATGCACCCCCCGGGCATGTAGTGACTGACAGTGATGCACCCCCTGGGCATGTAGTGACTAACAGTGACACCGCCCTAGGTATGTAGTGACTGACAGTGACGCACCCCCCGGGCATGTAGTGACTGACAGTGACGCACCCCCCTGGGCATGTGGTGACTAACAGTGACACACCCCCCTGGGCATGTAGTGACTAACAGTGACACACACCCCCAGGGCATGTAGTGACTGACAGTGATGCACCCCCCGGGCATGTAGTGACTGACAGTGACGCACCCCCCCTGGGCATGTAGTGACTGACAGTGACGCACCCCCCTGGGCATGTGGTGACTGACAGTGACGCACCCCCCTGGGCATGTGGTGACTGACAGTGACACCCCCCTGGGCATGTAGTGACTGACAGTGACGCACCCCCCTAGGTATGTAGTGACTGACAGTGACGCACTCCCCTGGGCATATAGTGACTGACAGTGACGCACCCCCCTGGGCATGTAGTGACTGACAGTGATGCACCCCCCTGGGCATGTAGTGACTGATAGTGACACCGCCCTAGGTATGTAGTGACTGACAGTGACGCACCCCCCCGGGCATGTAGTGACTGACAGTGACGCACCCCCCTGGGCAAGTGGTGACTGACAGTGATGCACCCCCCAGGGCATGTGGTGACTGACAGTGACGCACCCCCCCGGGCATGTAGCGACTGACAGTGACGCACCCCCCTGGGCATGTAGTGACTGACAGTGACGCACTCCCCTGGGCATGTAGTGACTGACAGTGACGCACCCCCCTGGGCATGTAGTGACTGACAGTGATGCACCCCCCTGGGCATGTAGTGACTAACAGTGACACCGCCCTAGTTATGTAGTGACTGACAGTGACGAACCCCCCGGGCATGTAGTGACTGACAGTGATGCACCCCCCTGGGCATATAGTGACTGACAGTGACGCACCCCCCTGGGCATGTAGTGACTGACAGTGACGCACCCCCCTGGGCATGTAGTGACTGACAGTGATGCACCCCCCTGGGCATGTGGTGACTGACAGTGACACCCCCCCTGGGCATGTAGTGACTAACAGTGACACACACCCCCAGGGCATGTAGTGACTGACAGTGACGCACCCCCCTGGGCATATAGTGACTGACAGTGACGCACCCCCCTGGGCATGTAGTGACTGACAGTGATGCACCCCCCTGGGCATGCAGTGACTAACAGTGACACCGCCCTAGGTATGTAGTGACTGACAGTGACGCACCCCCCAGGGCATGTGGTGACTGACAGTGATGCACCCCCCAGGGCATGTGGTGACTGACAGTGACGCACCCCCCCGGGCATGTAGTGACTGACAGTGACGCACCCCCCTGGGCATGTGGTGACTGACAGTGATGCACCCCCCAGGGCATGTGGTGACTGACAGTGACGCACCCCCCCGGGCATGTAGTGACTGACAGTGACGCACCCCCCCGGGCATGTGGTGACTGACAGTGATGCACCCCCCTGGACATGTGGTGACTGACAGTGATGCACCCCCCTGGGCATGTAGTGACTAACAGTGACACCGCCCTAGGTATGTAGTGACTGACAGTGACGAACCCCCTGGGCATGTAGTGACTGACAGTGATGCACCCCCCTGGGCATGTGGTGACTGACAGTGACACCCCCCCTGGGCATGTAGTGACTAACAGTGACACACACCCCCAGGGCATGTAGTGACTGACAGTGATGCACCCCCCGGGCATGTAGTGACTGACAGTGACGCACCCCCCTGGGCATGTAGTGACTGACAGTGACGCACCCCCCGGGCATGTGGTGACTGACAGTGATGCACCCCCCGGGCATGTAGTGACTGACAGTGATGCACCCCCTGGGCATGTAGTGACTAACAGTGACACCGCCCTAGGTATGTAGTGACTGACAGTGACGCACCCCCCGGGCATGTAGTGACTGACAGTGACGCACCCCCCTGGGCATGTGGTGACTAACAGTGACACCCCCCCTGGGCATGTAGTGACTAACAGTGACACACACCCCCAGGGCATGTAGTGACTGACAGTGATGCACCCCCGGGCATGTAGTGACTGACAGTGACGCACCCCCCCTGGGCATGTAGTGACTGACAGTGACGCACCCCCCCGGGCATGTGGTGACTGACAGTGACGCACCCCCCTGGGCATGTGGTGACTGACAGTGACACCCCCCCTGGGCATGTAGTGACTGACAGTGACGCACCCCCCTAGGTATGTAGTGACTGACAGTGACGCACCCCCCTGGGCATGTAGTGACTGACAGTGATGCACCCCCCTGGGCATGTAGTGACTAACAGTGACACCGCCCTAGGTATGTAGTGACTGACAGTGACGCACCCCCCTGGGCAAGTGGTGACTGACAGTGATGCACCCCCCAGGGCATGTGGTGACTGACAGTGACGCACCCCCCCTGGCATGTAGTGACTGACAGTGACGCACCCCCCTGGGCATGTGGTGACTGACAGTGATGCACCCCCCTGGGCATGTGGTGACTGACAGTGATGCACCCCCCAGGGCATGTGGTGACTGACAGTGACGCACACTCTACCCATGTAGAAGATGCCCCCCTCACCCCCAGAGAAGTAGTGACTGGCTTTGAACTAGGGAAGAAGTAATTGTAAATCCTGGGCACGTAGTAACTGGCAGTGGCGCACCCCCTGAGCAAGTAGCGGTTGACTGTGACATACGTCCTAGACAAGTAGGGGATGCATACCTTGGGATAGTATTGATGCATGCCCTGGACAAATAGTGGCTGGCACTGATGCATGCCTTGGGCAAGAAGTGGTTGACAGTGATGCATATCCTGGGCAATTAGCGACTGTGACGCACTCCATGGGTACATAGTGACAGGTGGTGAAGCACCTCCTGAGCAATTAGTGGCTGCCAGTGTTGCACGCCATGAGCAAATAGTGGCTGGCACTGATGCATGCCCAGGGAAAATAATGGCTGGCATTGATGCACCTCTTGGGTAAGTAGTGGCTGATAGTGACACACCCCCTGGGCAAGTAGTGGCAGTCAGTCACGAACCTCTTGGGCAAGTAATAGTTGACTGTTGCACTCCCTAGTCAAGTATTGGATGCACACCCTGGGCAAGTAGTGGCTGGCAGTCATGTATGCCCTGGGCAAGTAGTAGTTGACTGTGACGCACCCCCTGGGCAATTAATGGCTGCCAGTGACTCACACCTTGGGCAAGTAGCGACTGACTGTGATTCACCCGCTGGGCAAGTAGTAGATGCACCGTCTAGCAAGTAGTCACTGACAGTAACACACACCCTGGACAAGTAGTGGTTGACTGTGTTGCACACCATACACAAGTAGTGAATACATTTCCTTGGTAAGTAGTGACTGGCAATGATGCACGCACTGGGCACATAGTGACTGGCAATGATGCACGCACTGGGCAAGTAGTGACTGGCAATGATGCACGCACTGGGCAAGTAGTGACTGGCAATGATGCACGCACTGGGCAAGTAGTGGCTGGCAGTGATGCACGTACTGGGCAAGTAGTGACTGGCAATGATGCACGCACTGGGCAAGTAGTGGCTGGCAGTGATGCACGTACTGGGCAAGTAGTGCCTGGCAATGATGCACGCACTGGGCAAGTAGTGACTGGCAGTGATGCACGTACTGGGCAAGTAGTGGCTGGCAGTCATGTATGCCCTGGGCAAGTAGTGACTGGCAATGATGCACGCACTGGGCAAGTAGTGACTGGCAATGATGCACGCACTGGGCAAATAGTGATTGGCAATGATGCACGCACTGGGCAAGTAGTGACTGGCAGTGATGCACGTACTGGGCAAGTAGTGACTGGCAATGATGCACGCACTGGGCAAGTAGTGCCTGGCAATGATGCACGCACTGGGCAAGTAGTGACTGGCAGTGCTGCACGTCCTGGGCAAGCAGTGGTTGACTGTGACGCACATCCTAGACAAGTAGTGGGTGCATCATATAGGCAAGTAGTGGTTGGCAGAGACGCACCCTCCCCCGGCAGCTGGTCATAATGCCTTCTCTGGGTAAGTGGCAAATGGCTGTGATGTACTCCATTGAAAACAAGTCAGTGGCTGTTATTCTGGGTCCCATGACCCCAACAATAATGCCTGGCTGTTACCTCAACCCCAGGTGAAAAATCTTGTGGCTGTGATGCTGTTTGGGCTAAAGCATTTTGCTGCAGTCTGACCTGTCTCTTATGCCACACTGTGGTGATGCCCGGGTTGAGCAAATGAAAGATTGGCAGGAAACTTCCACCATTCAGAAACCTGCCCAATATTTTAGGATAGTAGGGATGTAGTATAGTACTGTAGATGAAGTTCTCTCTGGGTGACATTGGTCAATTGCCCATAAGTTGGGTCTTTGTAGCTAATGCATAATGGTCATTTTTGAGGAATTTCCCATTTCTACGAGGCCTTAAGAGTTGTGTACGCTACTTTGTTTTTCCAATAACAGCCCCCCACTTGTCCATAGGTTGTGTATGATAGAAATATATGCAGCTGTCACACTCGGGTCAGGAGAGCCGCTGGCCAGAAGGTGCACTGTTCTGATCTCATTCCAATTTATTTTTTTTCAACTATTTGACTGCATCCCTACTTGTATTTGAGGGAAAGGTGTGTGTAAATGGGTGTGGCTTTAAAAATGGGTGTGGTTTTCCTACACACAAACACAGAACCTGTTGTTAAAAATTTGAATCCCACCCCTGTACTGAACCCCAGCAGGCACCCGGTAAACTAAAGGAGCTGGCAGCCATAGAAACGGTCTGGCGGCCCCCAAAACAGCGCCACTCTGCAGTCCACTGGGCAAATGCCCAGAAGGGCAGATTAGCAATCCGGGCCTGGGTGCAGATGACTTGGCAGCAGGGCAGGCCTTGCAGTCAATCCATAAGAAAAGAGAATGTGAGTACAAACTAAATAATGTGAAGTGGATTTTCCTGGGACCATCCAGTACGTGGGTTCAAAGGCATATTGGGGTGCATATGACTTGGTAGCAGGGCAGGCCTTGCAGTGAATGCATAAGAAAAGAGTTTGGGATTACAAAATAAATGTGAAGTGGATTTTCTGGTGGCCATCCAGTACGTGGCTTGAAAAGCTTATTGGGGTGCATGTAACTTTGGGGCAAGCCAGGCCATCCATTCAATGCAACATTTTTTCTGGAAGCCCTCCTGTAACTCTTGTGAAAGTGGTATTTTGGTGCGTCGTAATTCCTGGCAGCCGATCCACTCACTGCAACAGTTTAGGAGACCCACTGTTTAATAATGGCCCTTTAAGAAGATTAATGCCGCCTGATGCCCCGGTAAAAATAGGCTCTGTGACTTTAAGAGTCCCTCCTTCATAAATGAAACAAGATGTGTCTGCTTATGTGTCACACACCACATGGCCAGCTAGGGTTGGTAAATGTTACAATGATATTTCCAAGTAAATGCATTTATATTGGTTGAAAGCAATGCTAAAGTTGAAAAACGCTTCAAAAACGCTACGTCTGAACATAGCCCAAGTGGGGGAGGACATTTTGGTCTGTGGTTAATTATTTTGCCTTATATGCAAGTCATTAACCTGGAAAGGATGTACCTTAACATATTTCCCAACAAAATCCGTTTTGGTATGTTTTTTGGTGCGCCGGTAAAAATGGCATGAAACTCTGACAACATTGTTTAAAGCTTTGAACTAGGAGTCATGAATGCTTCCAGGGGCGATCCCCATGATGTCCCCGTGTCATTTTAGCAGTGTTTCCATGATTTTCTGATGTTTTTAGACCTTAAAAGGACCCCTGGGAGGGATCGCGGCAAAAATGCTCAGTGACGCACTCCCCTGGGCATGTAGTGACTGACAGTGACGCACCCCCCTGGGTATGTAGTGACTGACAGTGACGCACTCCCCTGGGCATGTAGTGACTGACAGTGACGCACCCCCCTGGGCATGTAGTGACTGACAGTGATGCACCCCCCTGGGCATGTAGTGACTAACAGTGACACCGCCCTAGGTATGTAGTGACTGACAGTGACGAACCCCCCGGGCATGTAGTGACTGACAGTGATGCACCCCCCTGGGCATGTGGTGACTGACAGTGACGCACCCCCCTAGGTATGTAGTGACTGACAGTGACGCACTCCCCTGGGCATATAGTGACTGACAGTGACGCACCCCCCTGGGCATGTAGTGACTGACAGTGATGCACCCCCCTGGGCATGTAGTGACTGACAGTGACACCGCCCTAGGTATGTAGTGACTGACAGTGACGCACCCCCCCGGGCATGTAGTGACTGACAGTGACGCACCCCCCTGGGCAAGTGGTGACTGACAGTGATGCACCCCCCAGGGCATGTGGTGACTGACAGTGACGCACCCCCCCGGGCATGTAGCGACTGACAGTGACGCACCCCCCTGGGCATGTAGTGACTGACAGTGACGCACTCCCCTGGGCATGTAGTGACTGACAGTGACGCACCCCCCTGGGCATGTAGTGACTGACAGTGATGCACCCCCCTGGGCATGTAGTGACTAACAGTGACACCGCCCTAGTTATGTTGTGACTGACAGTGATGCACCCCCCTGGGCATATAGTGACTGACAGTGATGCACCCCCCTGGGCATATAGTGACTGACAGTGACGCACCCCCCTGGGCATGTAGTGACTGACAGTGACGCACCCCCCTGGGCATGTAGTGACTGACAGTGATGCACCCCCCTGGGCATGTGGTGACTGACAGTGACACCCCCCCTGGGCATGTAGTGACTAACAGTGACACACACACCCAGGGCATGTAGTGACTGACAGTGATGCACCCCCCGGGCATGTAGTGACTGACAGTGATGCACCCCCCCTGGGCATGTAGTGACTGACAGTGACGCCCCCCCTGGGCATGTAGTGACTGACAGTGATGCACCCCCTGGGCATGTGGTGACTGACAGTGATGCACCCCCCGGGCATGTAGTGACTGACAGTGATGCACCCCCTGGGCATGTAGTGACTGACAGTGACACACCCCCCTGGGCATGTAGTGACTAACAGTGACACACACCCCCAGGGCATGTAGTGACTGACAGTGATGCACCCCCCGGGCATGTAGTGACTGACAGTGACGCACCCCCCCTGGGCATGTAGTGACTGACAGTGACGCACCCCCTGGGCATGTGGTGACTGACAGTGATGCACCCCCCGGGCATGTAGTGACTGACAGTGATGCACCCCCTGGGCATGTAGTGACTAACAGTGACACCGCCCTAGGTATGTAGTGACTGACAGTGACGCACCCCCCGGGCATGTAGTGACTGACAGTGATGCACCCCCCTGGGCATGTGGTGACTAACAGTGACACACCCCCCTGGGCATGTAGTGACTAACAGTGACACACACCCCCAGGGCATGTAGTGGCTGACAGTGATGCACCCCCCGGGCATGTAGTGACTGACAGTGACGCACCCCCCCTGGGCATGTGGTGACTGACAGTGACGCACCCCCCGGGCATGTGGTGACTGACAGTGATGCACCCCCCGGGCATGTAGTGACTGACAGTGATGAACCCCCCTGGGCATGTAGTGACTGACAGTGACGCACCCCCCTGGGCATATAGTGACTGACAGTGACGCACCCCCCTGGGCATGTAGTGACTGACAGTGATGCACCCCCCTGGGCATGTAGTGACTGACAGTGACACCGCCCTAGGTATGTAGTGACTGACAGTGACGCACCCCCCGGGCATGTAGTGACTGACAGTGACGCACCCCCCTGGGCATGTGGTGACTGACAGTGACGCACCCCCCCGGGCATGTAGTGACTGACAGTGACGCACCCCCCTGGGCATGTAGTGACTGACAGTGACGCACTCCCCTGGGCATGTAGTGACTGACAGTGACGCACCCCCCTGGGCATGTAGTGACTGACAGTGATGCATCCCCCTGGGCATGTAGTGACTAACAGTGACACCGCCCTAGGTATGTAGTGACTGACAGTGACGAACCCCCCGGGCATGTAGTGACTGACAGTGACACCCCCTCTGGGCATGTAGTGACTAACAGTGACACACACCCCCAGGGCATGTAGTGACTGACAGTGATGCACCCCCCGGGCATGTAGTGACTGACAGTGACGCACCCCCCCTGGGCATGTAGTGACTGACAGTGACGCACCCCCCGGGCATGTGGTGACTGACAGTGATGCGCCCCCCGGGCATGTAGTGACTGACAGTGATGCACCCCCTGGGCATGTAGTGACTAACAGTGACACCGCCCTAGGTATGTAGTGACTGACAGTGACGCACCCCCCGGGCATGTAGTGACTGACAGTGACGCACCCCCCTGGGCATGTGGTGACTAACAGTGACACACACCCCCAGGGCATGTAGTGACTGACAGTGACACACACCCCCAGGGCATGTAGTGACTGACAGTGATGCACCCCCGGGCATGTAGTGACTGACAGTGACGCACCCCCCCTGGGCATGTAGTGACTGACAGTGACGCACCCCCCGGGCATGTGGTGACTGACAGTGATGCACCCCCCGGGCATGTAGTGACTGAGAGTGATGCACCCCCCTGGGCATGTGGTGACTGACAGTGACGCACCCCCCCGAGCATGTGGTGACTGACAGTGACGCACCCCCCTGGGCATGTGGTGACTGACAGTGACACCCCCCCTGGGCATGTAGTGACTGACAGTGACGCACCCCCCTAGGTATGTAGTGACTGACAGTGACGCACCCCCCTGGGCATATAGTGACTGACAGTGACGCACCCCCCTGGGCATGTAGTGACTGACAGTGATGCACCCCCCTGGGCATGCAGTGACTAACAGTGACACCGCCCTAGGTATGTAGTGACTGACAGTGACGCACCCCCCTGGGCAAGTGGTGACTGACAGTGATGCACCCCCCCAGGGCATGTGGTGACTGACAGTGACGCACCCCCCCGGGCATGTAGTGACTGACAGTGACGCACCCCCCTGGGCATGTGGTGACTGACAGTGATGCACCCCCCAGGGCATGTGGTGACTGACAGTGACGCACCCCCCCGGGCATGTAGTGACTGACAGTGACGCACCCCCCTGGGCATGTGGTGACTGACAGTGATGCACCCCCCCTGGGCATGTGGTGACTGACAGTGATGCACCCCCCTGGGAATGTAGTGACTAACAGTGACACCGCCCTAGGTATGTAGTGACTGACAGTGACGAACCCCCTGGGCATGTAGTGACTGACAGTGATGCACCCCCCTGGGCATGTGGTGACTGACAGTGACACCCCCCTGGGCATGTAGTGACTAACAGTGACACACACCCCCAGGGCATGTAGTGACTGACAGTGATGCACCCCCCGGGCATGTAGTGACTGACAGTGACGCACCCCCCCTGGGCATGTAGTGACTGACAGTGACGCACCCCCCGGGCATGTGGTGACTGACAGTGATGCACCCCCCGGGCATGTAGTGACTGACAGTGATGCACCCCCTGGGCATGTAGTGACTAACAGTGACACCGCCCTAGGTATGTAGTGACTGACAGTGACGCACCCCCCGGGCATGTAGTGACTGACAGTGACGCACCCCCCTGGGCATGTGGTGACTAACAGTGACGCACCCCCCTGGGCATGTGGTGACTAACAGTGACACACCCCCCTGGGCATGTAGTGACTAACAGTGACACACACCCCCAGGGCATGTAGTGACTGACAGTGATGCACCCCCGGGCATGTAGTGACTGACAGTGACGCACCCCCCCTGGGCATGTAGTGACTGACAGTGACGCACCCCCCGAGCATGTGGTGACTGACAGTGATGCACCCCCCGGGCATGTAGTGACTGACAGTGATGCACCCCCCTGGACATGTAGTGACTGACAGTGACGCACCCCCCCGGGCATGTGGTGACTGACAGTGATGCACCCCCCTGGGCATGTGGTGACTGACAGTGACACCCCCCCTGGGCATGTAGTGACTGACAGTGACGCACCCCCCTAGGTATGTAGTGACTGACAGTGACGCACCCCCCTGGGCATGTAGTGACTGACAGTGATGCACCCCCCTGGGCATGTAGTGACTAACAGTGACACCGCCCTAGGTATGTAGTGACTGACAGTGACGCACCCCCCTGGGCAAGTGGTGACTGACAGTGATGCACCCCCCAGGGCATGTGGTGACTGACAGTGATGCACCCCCCCGGGCATGTAGTGACTGACAGTGACGCACCCCCCTTGGCATGTGGTGACTGACAGTGATGCACCCCCCAGGGCATGTGGTGACTGACAGTGACGCACCCCCCCTGGCATGTAGTGACTGACAGTGACGCACCCCCCTGGGCATGTGGTGACTGACAGTGATGCACCCCCCTGGGCATGTGGTGACTGACAGTGATGCACCCCCCAGGGCATGTGGTGACTGACAGTGACGCACACTCTACCCATGTAGAAGATGCCCCCCTCACCCCCAGAGAAGTAGTGACTGGCTTTGAACTAGGGAAGAAGTAATTGTAAATCCTGGGCACGTAGTAACTGGCAGTGGCGCACCCCCTGAGCAAGTAGCGGTTGACTGTGACATACGTCCTAGACAAGTAGGGGATGCATACCTTGGGATAGTATTGATGCATGCCCTGGACAAATAGTGGCTGGCACTGATGCATGCCTTGGGCAAGAAGTGGTTGACAGTGATGCATATCCTGGGCAATTAGCGACTGTGATGCACTCCATGGGTACATAGTGACAGGTGGTGAAGCACCTCCTGAGCAATTAGTGGCTGCCAGTGTTGCACGCCATGAGCAAATAGTGGCTGGCACTGATGCATGCCCAGGGAAAATAATGGCTGGCATTGATGCACCTCTTGGGTAAGTAGTGGCTGATAGTGACACACCCCCTGGGCAAGTAGTGGCAGTCAGTCACGAACCTCTTGGGCAAGTAATAGTTGACTGTTGCACTCCCTAGTCAAGTATTGGATGCACACCCTGGGCAAGTAGTGGCTGGCAGTCATGTATGCCCTGGGCAAGTAGTAGTTGACTGTGACGCACCCCCTGGGCAATTAATGGCTGCCAGTGACTCACACCTTGGGCAAGTAGCGACTGACTGTGATTCACCCGCTGGGCAAGTAGTAGGTGCACCATCTAGCAAGTAGTCACTGACAGTAACACACACCCTGGACAAGTAGTGGTTGACTGTTGCACACCATAGACAAGTAGTGAATACATTTCCTTGGTAAGTAGTGACTGGCAATGATGCACGCACTGGGCACATAGTGACTGGCAATGATGCACGCACTGGGCAAGTAGTGACTGGCAATGATGCACGCACTGGGCAAGTAGTGACTGGCAATGATGCACGCACTGGCCAAGTAGTGGCTGGCAGTGATGCACGTACTGGGCAAGTAGTGACTGGCAATGATGCACGCACTGGGCAAGTAGTGGCTGGCAGTGATGCACGCACTGGGCAAGTAGTGACTGGCAGTGCTGCACGTCCTGGGCAAGCAGTGGTTGACTGTGACGCACATCCTAGACAAGTAGTGGGTGCATCATATAGGCAAGTAGTGGTTGGCAGAGACGCACCCTCCCCCGGCAGCTGGTCATAATGCCTTCTCTGGGTAAGTGGCAAATGGCTGTGATGTACTCCATTGAAAACAAGTCAGTGGCTGTTATTCTGGGTCCCATGACCCCAACAATAATGCCTGGCTGTTACCTCAACCCCAGGTGAAAAATCTTGTGGCTGTGATGCTGTTTGGGCTAAAGCATTTTGCTGCAGTCTGACCTGTCTCTTATGCCACACTGTGGTGATGCCCGGGTTGAGCAAATGAAAGATTGGCAGGGAACTTCCACCATTCAGAAACCTGCCCAATAATTTAGGGTGGTAGGGATGTAGTATAATACTGTAGATGAAGTTCTCTCTGGGTGACGTTGGTCAATTGCCCATAAGTTGGGTCTTTGTAGCTAATGCATAATGGTCATTTTTGAGGAATTTCCCATTTCTACGAGGCCTTAAGAGTTGTGTACGCTACTTTGTTTTTCCAATAACAGCCCCCCACTTGTCCATAGGTTGTGTATGATAGAAATATATGCAGCTGTCACACTCGGGTCAGGAGAGCCGCTGGCCAGAAGGTGCACTGTTCTGATCTCATTCCAATTTATTTTTTTTCAACTATTTGACTGCATCCCTACTTGTATTTGAGGGAAAGGTGTGTGTAAATGGGTGTGGCTTTAAAAATGGGTGTGGTTTTCCTACACACAAACACAGAACCTGTTGTTAAAAATTTGAATCCCACCCCTGTACTGAACCCCAGCAGGCACCCGGTAAACTAAAGGAGCTGGCAGCCATAGAAACGGTCTGGCGGCCCCCAAAACAGCGCCACTCTGCAGTCCACTGGGCAAATGCCCAGAAGGGCAGATTAGCAATCCGGGCCTGGGTGCAGATGACTTGGCAGCAGGGCAGGCCTTGCAGTCAATCCATAAGAAAAGAGAATGTGAGTACAAACTAAATAATGTGAAGTGGATTTTCCTGGGACCATCCAGTACGTGGGTTCAAAGGCATATTGGGGTGCATATGACTTGGTAGCAGGGCAGGCCTTGCAGTGAATGCATAAGAAAAGAGTTTGGGATTACAAAATAAATGTGAAGTGGATTTTCTGGTGGCCATCCAGTACGTGGCTTGAAAAGCTTATTGGGGTGCATGTAACTTTGGGGCAAGCCAGGCCATCCATTCAATGCAACATTTTTTCTGGAAGCCCTCCTGTAACTCTTGTGAAAGTGGTATTTTGGTGCGTCGTAATTCCTGGCAGCCGATCCACTCACTGCAACAGTTTAGGAGACCCACTGTTTAATAATGGCCCTTTAAGAAGATTAATGCCGCCTGATGCCCCGGTAAAAATAGGCTCTGTGACTTTAAGAGTCCCTCCTTCATAAATGAAACAAGATGTGTCTGCTTATGTGTCACACACCACATGGCCAGCTAGGGTTGGTAAATGTTACAATGATATTTCCAAGTAAATGCATTTATATTGGTTGAAAGCAATGCTAAAGTTGAAAAACGCTTCAAAAACGCTACGTCTGAACATAGCCCAAGTGGGGGAGGACATTTTGGTCTGTGGTTAATTATTTTGCCTTATATGCAAGTCATTAACCTGGAAAGGATGTACCTTAACATATTTCCCAACAAAATCCGTTTTGGTATGTTTTTTGGTGCGCCGGTAAAAATGGCATGAAACTCTGACAACATTGTTTAAAGCTTTGAACTAGGAGTCATGAATGCTTCCAGGGGCGATCCCCATGATGTCCCCGTGTCATTTTAGCAGTGTTTCCATGATTTTCTGATGTTTTTAGACCTTAAAAGGACCCCTGGGAGGGATCGCGGCAAAAATGCTCGGGTCTCCCATAGACTTACATTGGGCTCGTTGTTCTGTCCAAGTATTCCAATTTGCTCGGCCCAAGCAACGAGCACCCGACCATTTTAGTGCTCGCTCATCACTAGCCGGGAGTGGTCTGTGACAGCTCCTGGCTCTTAGTGCCAGGTGTCAGCTGTGAGAATCAGCAGAAACCCAGCCACCATCAGCCGCACATCACCCGTGTGCGCGGCCGATCGCGATGACATACTATCCCGTCCATGGTCAGACCGGCCCAAGGCACATGGATGGGAAAGTATGTCAGATTTCAGAGAGGTGTTAAAGACTATTTAATAGAGATGAGACAATTCAAATCATATTCTGCAAAAATTCGTGTTCATCAGAATACAGATTTTTTTC
Source organism: Dendrobates tinctorius (assembly GCF_039654945.1). Taxonomy (NCBI): domain Eukaryota; kingdom Metazoa; phylum Chordata; class Amphibia; order Anura; family Dendrobatidae; genus Dendrobates; species Dendrobates tinctorius. The sequence goes on along the minus strand of NW_027361727.1, from coordinate 18,189,010 downwards.
AATTTTCTACTTGTAAATTGAGCAATAAGGTGACATCCACCGCTTTTTTGAACAATAAAGGGCAAAAGTTTATTTTGCCATCTCTTTTTGTAACCATCTTCTGTCTATTTCACCCTGGGTTGGGACATCCAGCTCTATGAGACCTCTGTGAGCCATACCATTACAGTGCCAATTGCCAGTGGCATGCCTCCTCAGAGACAATAACTAGACCTTGGGTGACGCAAGTCATAACATTCTTATGTCATTATGTGCGTCCAGATGGTAACTTATACACTGATGTTAAAGTCCTGGTCAAGCTGGAAGAACCATCCCCATTATAAAACAGGCCAAAGATGATGTGCATGATTAAAGAGGAACATTAAATTTCTGTTAGATAAGTTTGTCAGAAAACACAAATATAAGCTGCCATGTGTTTAACTATTACATAAAATATTCCCGCCTCACATTATTGTATATATTCTGATGTATTATAAAGATCCATAAAAGCTCAGATACACTGTTACATATTTTTTACTGACTTCTTTATTAACTTCATTCAAGGTGGGTAATGTAAAAGTTCCAATGGAAGTCAGAGGGCAATAGTTTTAAAAAGTGCCACAATAATAATGATGACGAGGGGTACTTGACTCACGAAGAGTGGACCTTCAGCACTCAGGAGAGGAAAAACCTCTAGTGGAGGAAACCTCTAGGGAACCATGGCTGAAAGGCTGCCCTTCCCTTAGGCTGTTGATGTTCATTGATGAGAACAGAGACCGAGCCCGGAATCTGCCTTGTTCTGCAGTAGGAAACTCACTTGTTTTGTGAGCATGTCTAGCTACAGAAAGTCCAGTAACGTCGTACTCAATGATGGAGAACAGAGACCGAGCCAGGAATCTGCCTAGTTGTGCAGTAGGAAACCCACTTGTTCAGTGAGTGTGTCTACTGTAGCTGCGGAAAGTCCAGTAATGTCATATTGAGTGGTGGAGAACAGAGACCAAGCCTGGAATCTGCCTCGTTGTGCAGTAGGAAACTCACTTGTTTTATGAGCATGTCTAGCTGCAGAAGTCTAGTAACATCGTACTCAATGGTGGAGAACAGAGACCGAGCCTGGAATCTGCCTCATTGTGCAGTAGGAAACTCACTTGTTTTGTGAGCATGTCTAGCTGCAGAAGTCTAGTAACATCGTACTCAATGGTGGAGAACAGAGACCGAGCCCGGAATCTGCCTTGTTGTGCAGTAGGAAACTCACTTGTTTTGTGAGCATGTCTAGCTGCAGAAGTCTAGTAACATCGTACTTAATGGTGGAGAACAGAGACCGAGCCCGGAATCTGCCTCATTGTGCAGTAGGAAACTCACTTGTTTTGTGAGCATGTCTAGCTGCAGAAAGTCTAGTAACGTCGTACTCAATGGTGGAGAACAGAGACCGAGCCTGGAATCTGCCTCATTGTGCAGTAGGAAACTCACTTGTTTTGTGAGCATGTCTAGATGCAGAAGTCTAGTAACATCGTACTCAATGGTGGAGAACAGAGACCGAGCCCGGAATCTGCCTTGTTGTGCAGTAGGAAACTCACTTGTTTTGTGAGCATGTCTAGCTGCAGAAGTCTAGTAACATCGTACTCAATGGTGGAGAACAGAGACCGAGCCCGGAATCTGCCTCATTGTGCAGTAGGAAACTCACTTGTTTTGTGAGCATGTCTAGCTGCAGAAAGTCTAGTAACGTCGTACTCAATGGTGGAGAACAGAGACCGAGTCTGGAATCTGCCTCGTTGTGCAGTAGGAAACTCACTTGTTTTGTGAGCGTGCCTAGCTGCAGAAAGTCTAGTAACGTCGTACTTAATGGTGGAGAACAGAGACCGAGCCCGGAATCTGCCTCATTGTGCAGTAGGAATCCCACTTATTTAGTGAGTGCGTCTAGCTGCGGAAAGTCCAGTAATGTCATATCCAGTGTTGGAGAACAGAGACCGAGCCCGGAATCTGCCTCTTTTTGCTGATGTAAAGTTGTTGTCTCCAGCTGGATCCCATGTTCATTGTGGGTTCACAGCGAGACCCTGCTCTGCCTCACCTGCAATATAAATGTCACAAAATTAGCAAAACAGTAAAGATTAATATATGTACAAGCAGACAGATTATAATGAGAGGGGCAGCAGAAGATGTTTACATGTCATCCATTATCTACAGATTATAATACAGTACTATGTAATACATAATGGGTAATATTTAATGTCTATGTTCATGTATGTTCTACATCCTATCAGTGCTGTGATATGAATAGCACCCTGCCTATTATTTTTGGATCTTCTATGCTTAGATTACAGCTTACTAGCAATCCCTCCCTCATGGTATATATACAGCACTGCACCTCGTTCCTATAACCCCTTGAAAAAGCTGTGATTGATGGTGAAACACGTGTCAGGGTTAAGTGGTGGAGTGGAAGCTTTGGTACTATGTACTTAGTACTGACTTGAGTTTTTATTATTGGTTTTCTGTATTACTAAGGCTTAGCATTTGTACAAGTATTTTCTTATGGGATCTAGTAGTACATTTGATATTTAGCACTTTTTATTCTGCCATCAGCTCTTTTGATTTTTTACATTTGCACTTTAAGTCAGTATTGCTATGTATAAAATGTGATCATGATTAAATATTCATCTGTTTTTGCCATGACCACCCACTCTAGTTTGTGTTTTTTATTTGTAGTTTTATACTCATCCAATATTGTTATGTATTGTGATTTATTAAAGATGATTTATTATACTATTTATTGTATTCGTGATTTGACAATGACAACACCCATTCTGCTGTAGTCCAGCAAATCTTGGCTCATAGACTGATGATTTAGCTTGCATAAAGAAAAGTAACTCATCGACATTTAGGTCATTAGTGCCCAATTACTAACTATTTAGCCTATTGCCTGTTAATACTAATACATAACATAGATCATAAAACATATTTATGAAGCTCTAAAACCTTACATTTGGTTTTTGTTGGCATAGGCCAGAAGTTCCTGAAAAACAAACTTCACAACGACTTTATATTGCTCTACATCTTTGTCCAGGCCAAGATGTTTTTCAAAATTTTGAGGAGGCGGAGTAGACGGAGGAGGAGTCAGAGGAGGAGGCGAAATAAGTTCTCTGCCCTCTTGTTTTGTAAATGATAGTGTATAAAAAATGAGTTGTTCATTAATGGACATTGATTCTTCTCTGTTGGTCTGAGATTGAGGGCCAGGAAGTTTTAAGAAATTGCTTGAACTGCTGTTCAATAATATATTGCTTAAAATGGCAGATTTTTAATGTATGCAAGTTATGGAAATTACAACAGATTATATTATGGTATTAAGCATTCTTCTTAACAACATGAAGAAAAAAAGGAACTTACTGTCCGAGGCGGTGACCAGTCTAATCTGGCATGTTGATGATTACATGATCGGGGCGAGGCGTAGAGATGTTGATGTTTTTGAGGACATCTCTGTTTTCGGCAGTGGGTCCATGAGCAGCTTTGTCATTTACAATATTTCTATTATCCAAATGTTGTCCTGTAAGGTGTAACATTCAAATTAACATTACTAAAATAAAAGCTTCTGTGTTTGTTAAAGAATATCAACATTTTACAGGTTTTATAATGGCTAAATTATAAAGTATGAAAACAGAAGGATCAAGCAACCAGTTATCTCCTTTTAGAGATTTTTTATTAGGCTGCTGTTTTTCTATTAAACATATGTTAGAAAAGCCTGATAACTTACTGTCAGAGACGAAGATCACGTCCTCATCTGGGTCCTTATTGATCTTTACATATCCGGGACCAGAAATAGAAATTTTGTTGTATCCAAGGACATTTTTGTTTTCGGCATTGGGTCCAATAATTATTCCATCGCATTTTTCTCCTGTAAGGTGTAACATTGAAATTAACATTTTTACAATCAAAGCTTCTAAGTTTGATAATCAATATTAAAGGCAATCTGTCAGCAGGCTTTTGCTATGTAAGCTGGAGACAGCCTGCTGTAGGGGTGAAAATACAGATTTCTATGCTGCCTCCCTTATCAAGCTCCATCCTGTTGTTTTCCTTTAATGGTTGCTTTAGCACCAGGAGCTTAGTATCGCTGTGACTCAGGAGCACATGCCTCCTGGTCCGGCAACGCCCCCTCCTGTGATAAGCAGCTCACTGTCTATGGACGGAGCCTGGTGTGGGCGGGGGAAGATTTCTCAACTCTGCTTCATTGCTAAATCTAAAAGCTCTGATTGTGTGAGAATGGCTGCACCCAGTAATCCAAGTTATACATTGTTGGATTCAGCTTCTCTTTGCCTACATCAGGCTGCTCTCAGATGAGGTAGCAGAATCCTGGTGACAGATTATAACCGCTAAATTGTGAAGTATGAGAACAGAAGGATCAAACAACCAGCTATCAACTGTTAGAGATTTTTTTATTAGACTGTTTTTTTCTATTAAACATATGTTACAAAAGCCTAGAACTTACTGTCAGAGGAGATGACCACATCCTCATCTAGGTCGACACTGATAATTACATAACTGGGGTCAGACTCAGAGATGTTTGTTTTTTTTTAAATAACTCTCTTTTCAGCCATAGGTCCAGAGTTGCAGAAAATCCCCAATTATAATAAATTTGTAATTGTTCCCCACAAAAGTACTGATGAAATCACAGATATGGAAATAAGAGACGCACGTGACTTTTTTTTCTCTTACACATTATTGATCCCCAATGACATCACAATTGTGTCCTCATGGCAGGGAGCATCGTATATCCACACAAGTGATGTCACGATGGACCAGAGATACCTGTAGCCACTAAAGATAAAGCAGCTTCATCCATTTTTATGTGTTTCTTAATACTACTAGTTTCGTGTCTAGATCACTGATCACTGATTACACAGAATTCAGGGTCGTACTGGCCCACTGGAGAACCGGAGGATTCTCTGGTGGGCCCAGGCAGTGACACCTGCTGGCATATTGGCCAGCAGCTACCTAGGCCCCCACTGCTCCAGGGGCCCCCAGCCAGTGGCTATGGGGCCCCTGAGTGATAGGGGGCCACCCTCTGCCTGCGAAGTAGCAGCTGGAGACAGGAACCTGTCCCTGCTGCTAAAGAGAAATGAATATTCACTCCTCCCCACGCCCCCATGGGCGTGGAAAGGAGTGAATACCTTTTTACTTTAATAGCAGGCAGCGTTAGCCGCAGGCTGCAGCAGCTAACACTGCCCGCATGTAAAGCTCCACCACCACCGCTCCACTCTCTCACACTCACACACAAAGCAGCGCACTGCACTGCACCACATACACACACGCACGCACGCAGATATACAGCACACTCACCTCTCCGCAAGTTCCCCGCACACATCCCGGCATCCTGCTTCCTGTCTGGCATGTCCTGTATGAGACAACATAGCTGATATCATTCAGCGTGCGGCTGTTTCAGACAGAAAGCTGCCGGCGAAGAAGTGGCTGCCGGGATGTGCTGTGGAGAACTTGGGGAGAGGTGAGTGTGCTCTGTATCTGTCTGCGTGCATGCGTGTGTGTTTGTGTGTATATGGTGTGGTGCTTTGTGTGTGAGTGTGAGAGAGTGATGTGGTGCTGTGTGTGTGTGTGAGTGAGAGAGAGTGGTGCTGTGTGTGTATTGGAGATGTGTGTATTGGAGATTGGCAATGATAGGATGGTGGGGAAGGATTATGGGGTGGTGGGGAAGGAGGCAATGATGGGGTGGTGGGGAGAAGGCAATGATGGTGGTGGGGGGAGGCAATGATGGAGGTGTTGCATTACACAGTGTGGCCTTTATATCAGCAGGTCCCGTGGTGCTGACTTCCCCTTTAAGTCCTTTACCATATATCAGTGGTCACACTCTGTTCCACATATAAGCTCATTGGGGTAGTCAATATAAATCCTACACTGCCAAGAGATCCCGCTATAACGACCTCACACAGCCATTAGTCTCTTTTCACCCATATTCTAAAAAAAAAATATATCTAAAAGTATCATAGTCTATTAAAAAACATTAGAAAATCAAATAGTTTTTTGTCTGGCGGACATGCGTAGGGCATCATGAAGAGTGTGATCAAAGGAAAAAGGCTGACAATACAGTACAGTATAGAAATAGGGGGACCAAACCACAAGTTACCTCTGTGTACTGGGGGTAATCACCTACCCGCTTCTTTCAGAGACTGTTTATATTAGGCAGATGTTTTCTGTTAAAAAAAATCCTTAAAACATGAAAACTTACTGTTAGTGGTGATGATCAAATTCTCATCTGGCTTTTTATCGATGACCATATAAAGAGGGCCAGATGAAGAGTTATTGGTGTTTCTAAGAGCATTACTCTTTTCGGCCATTAGTCCTTGAGGAGCATCGTCATTGTCGTTTGAGTTGTCATTCTCTTGTTCTTCTGTAACATAGAACATTGACATCAGCATCATTAAAATAAAAGCTTCTATATGTTCGTTACAAATATTAAAATGACAAAGGTATTATAATCTCTAAATGGTACAATTAATTACGAAAAATAGAATGGCCAATTCCTCCGAGTATCATTCATGTACGACACTGGCGGACACAAACCACAAAGGGCCCCTGTGCAAGAATAGTATAAAGGCCCTTTACAGTCCAATAGCTCATCATAATGCAAAATGTCTCCTACTTTGTAGGTGGAAATGGGCCCCCTTACCTCTTGGGCCCCTGTGGTTGCATCAATAATATGTCTGCCCCTGATGTATGGGGTTAGTCACCGACATGTTCCTTTTAGGCTACTTTCACACATCAGTTTTTTGCCGTCAGGCAGGATCCGGCTATTTTTAGAAAAAACGGATCCGGCATAAATTTTGGAGAACTGTAGAAACGGATCCGTTTTTTTGCTGGATCCGTCTAGCAGGTTATATCTGTTCCTGGGGGCTGGCCAATTGGATCTGAGCATGCGCAGACTTAAAAAAACCGGATCCGGTGGCTGGATCCGTCTTTTTCTGGATCCGGCGCATTCCGGCGCCCATAGACTTTCATTGTAGCAAAAAGCTGGAAGCGCCGGATCCGGCGCTTCCGGCTTTTTCGCCGGAGACAAAAAACGTTACAGTAGCCGTTTTTTCCAGACGCCGGAATGAGACAAGTTGCCGGATCCGGCAAAAAACGGATGAAACGCAATGCCATCCGGCACGATCCGGCGCTAATGCAAGTCAATGGGGAAAAACTGGATCCGGCATTGCATTTTGCCGGATCCGGTTTTACAAAAAATAGCCGGATCGCGCCTGACGGCAAAAAACTGATGTGTGAAAGAGGCCTTAGAGATTTTTTTTTACTAGGAAGTTTTTTTTTCTGCTAAACATGATGAAAATCTGAGAACTTACTGTCGGAGGAGACGATCACATCCTCATCTGGGTTTCCATTGCTGACGACATTTCCAGGGCCAGATGAAGAGTCATCGTTGTTTTTGACGACATCTGTCTCTGTGGCCATCAGTCCATCAGGAGCATCATCATCATCATCATCATCTGCATCATCTGTAACACAGAACATTGACATTAGCATTGATAAAATAAAAGCTTCTATATGTTTGCTACGAATATTAAAATGTATACAGGTATCATAATCTCTAAATGGTACGATTAATTATGAAAACAGACAGACTGATCCCTCGGAGTAATATTTTATGTATGGGATTAGTCACCGGCATGTTCCTTTTAGAGATTTTTTTTTACTAGGAAGTTTTTTTTTCTGCTAAACATATGATGAAAACCTGAGAACTTACTGTTGGAGGAGACGATCACATCCTCATCTGGGTTTCCATTGCTGACGACATTTCCAGGGCCAGAAGAAGAGTCATCGTTGTTTTTGACGACATCTGTCTCTGTGGCCATCAGTCCATCAGGAGCATCATCATCATCATCATCTGCATCATCTGTAACACAGAACATTGACATTAGCATTGATAAAATAAAAGCTTCTATATGTTTGTTACGAATATTAAAATTTATACAGGTATCATAATCTCTAAATGGTACGATTAATTATGAAAACAGACAGACTGATCCCTCGGAGTAATATTTTATGTATGGGGTTAGTCACCGACATGCTCCTTTTAGAGATTTTGTTATTAGGCAGTTTTTTTTCCTGTTGAATACATCTAATAGTGCATGGTATAAAATCCTGAGAACTTACCGTCAGATGACGTGGTGCTCATATCGTCACATCCGTAGTTAAGATTGATGCAAGAATTGTAGCCCGGCCAAGGGATTTTGTTTTGACAGCGAGCATCTCTCTTGCCAGCCATGGGTCCATGACGAGAAGTCTGTTTTCCTGTAACACAAAGCATTGAAATCAGTATTTCAAAAGAAAAATATTCTATATTTGTTCTAGATTATTTCCTTTTAGTCTACAGTAAATTCACTGTCAAGATCTATTAAGAGATTAGTTTTAGTTTATAATGTTGCTTTTGTGTTTTTTTATGCTAGTTTTCAGTTGCGGTTTACAGTACCAGCAAAACCGACGAGATTTCAGAAATCTCCTGCGCACACATTGCTTCTTTGTCATCGGTATTTTGTGCTTTGCAGGTTTCTTTGGACGGAAAGCATGTCACTTCTTCAGCGTTTTTTTCAGCGTTTTTCATCCATTGACTTCAATGGGTGGTGAAAAACCCCTGAAAATCCGCACCGAAGATGCAAGTATCGCGCTTTGCTGTATTTTTTTGTGCTAGAACCTGATTCTATGGAATAGGACTTTTCTTTTTAGCACTGAACTTTATCAGCATGCACGAGAGAGAAATGGAGCACGCCAAAACCGCTGCAAAAAACACACAACAAAAAGCATCAAAAACGCTGCAAAATGCAAGAAACAAAACAAGGAAAACAGATTTTGCTTCTGCAGCTTCTTTCCTGCCAAGAAATCAGGTTTTACTGCAGAAAAAAAACGCTGAACAAAAAAAAAAACCGCCTAGTGTGACCGTACTCTGAAACAGATTTCATATACGGAAAGAAACTAATCCGAATATGACTGAAGTAATTATTCATCTTTACAATGTGGACTGCGTCCATGGAATAGAAAAGCCGCCAAGAAGTATTTGTGTGTAGATAGATAATAATGTGGGGTTAGTCAGGCTGTACGTACCCTCAGGATCAGTCCTATTCTCTCTGTCTTTTCTCCAGAATTTCTTGATCAGAAGTCTATAAAGTGATAAAACAGAAGTCATGTTACTAATTGTAAAGTCTCTCTGTGTTCTGCAGAATGTTATGAAGACATTTATTTTTCGTCGTCTATTTTGTCTCTCCCGATCTGCAGTCATTTTTGTGATCTATGACAATCAGCATTTTTTTCAGTTCTACAGAAAAGTCCATTGTGCTCGGACCGGTCAGAGCCAGTTTATGAGCCACTAAGCATCTTCTCTAGATGATTCCCTTTCCTGAATCGTGTGATGACCTGAAGATGGGATGTTTCTTCTAGACTCCCGTGTAGCCCATAAATCAGTATAAGACTTACCCACAGATGATGGTACAGATGACACCGGAGAAGAATCCAAGGAAGAAGAAGACGGCTGGATGTAGAGTAACCATAATGAAGTATTCTGCCGGAGGAAAAGAATAGATGTCAGATATTTGGAGCTACTAATATAGACATTATATTTTGCACCTCATTTACGTAACCAGACCTAGGACCATTCCTATGAGTAAGGGGACAACACACAGCAGTCGGCCCATGGTTCAGCTGATCTGTTCAGCCGGCAGATATTTCTCCTGACTCCTCCATACACAGGAGCGCTAACTCTGCCGATCGCACCAGTGTTCTATGTAAGAAAGCCGCTGGTAGATTCCTCTGGCAGCTTATTTAGCTGGGAACAAAAGGATGAACACTTGGACTGTCAGCAGAGCTGCTGATATTGGTGAATTGGTCTGTCACTGGTCTCATGTGTATGGGGGCCTGAACTCTAGGACTGAACAGATCAGGAACATAGTAAATCCCAACAAGTTGGAGAAATTCCCCCATTACCTGTAATGCAACTGCGGAGCACTTACTGTATACAGATAGGGTATACAGATCAGCTGCTCAAGCCAAGGACCAGAGCTATCACTGACAAAGGCCACCAAAAACAGCACCAATACATAGCCACCCAAGAACCAAAGAGAGGCAGGAAAAGTTAACCCCTCTATGACCAGGCTGGGGAAAGAAAAGCAAGAAGCAAACCCCGACCTGGATCATGACATTACCCTAAATTTGTAATTATTTTCCCCCAAAGTATTGATGAAGTCACACATATGAAGATCAGAGATACACGTGACTTCTTTTTCGCTTACATGGGATCTCCATTCAAGCTTACAATTTGTTTGAGCCTGGAATAGGGAATACATGATGGGAGAAGGCTCCTGGAATTACAAGTGACACATGAAGAATCCTCCAAGAAATGTACCATGTGACTTACTAACAATAACCCCATATTGAAAAAATATCTGGGAAAACACTTACCTCCAGGGGCCAAAGCCCCGGAATGCGGGCGGCGGATGTTGATAGGAGCGCCTTGCACAGATCTTAATAGCTCAGTCACAATCAGAAGAAATTTAAAACAGCAGTTTATCCCGGAGGAATATCGCTTGTTGTGTAACACACAGTGAGTCTTTCCAGACAAAGCCTCTTCCTGCAGTGTCACTCCATATAACCCCTCATTCCGTGAGGTCACAATGGTGATCTCACTGTGACATCACAGAGGAGCGGAACACGAGTGATGTCACAATGGTGATCTCCCAGAGGAGCGGAACACGAGTGATGTCACAATGGTGATCTCACTGTGACATCACAGAGGAGCGGAACACGAGTGATGTCACAATGGTGATCTCCCAGAGGAGCGGAACACGAGTGATGTCACAATGGTGATCTCACTGTGACATCACAGAGGAGCGGAACACGAGTGATGTCACAATGGTGATCTCCCAGAGGAGCGGAACACGAGTGATGTCACAATGGTGATCTCACTGTGACATCACAGAGGAGCGGAACACAAGCAGTTTCATCCATTTATATGTGTTTCTTAACCCCTTAATGACAGCCAATACGTCTTTTAACGGACCTCAGATATAAGAGAATATCATCCCCATACAGGTGACAATCCAGCAGCTTTTGGCTGTCCACTATAGCTGACAACTTGCTGTATCACAAACGATCAGTGTTGACATCGTCCATATCTGTTTAACCCCTTAGTTGCTGCTGTCAAAAGTGACTATATCAAATAAATGGTTAATAAATTGTGAGGGCTTCCTCTTTAATCTAATTGACACACAGAGATCATGATTGTGTGGTCCTGATGTTTGCCATAGCGGTTCATGGCCAAATAGCGGCCTTAGAGTCTCCCGGCTATAGCGACCGATTCAGAAGTTAGTGACATTTAGGTGGTAAACAAACACTTTTTCATTCCTGCTATACCACTTTGCATTAATTCCTGAAAATCACCTCAAGGGTTAATAAACTACCTGACAGCGGTGTGTCAGGCGGTGACGTTTTTAAAATGGTATTATGTTTGAGGTTTCCCAATATATAGCACCCCCAAAGTCACATCAAACATTGATAGGTCCCTAAAAAAAAAAAATTTTGTAAATTTCCTTGAAAAAATGAAAAATTATTGCTACATTTTTAAACCTCCTAAAAGGCTAACAAAATAAATGAGAGATTTAAAAATGGTGCTGATGTAAAGCAGACATGAGGGAAATGTTGTTTATTAATGTTTTTGGGTGGAATGACTATCTGAAATAGAGGGATAATCATTCAAAGTTTGAAAATTGCATTTTTTTTACTTTTTTGTCAAATTTCTGATATCTAATATATAAAGCTCAAAGTGTGTATGTGTGAATGTGTGTGTGTGTGTATGTCCGGGATAGGCATCCGCACCGTCGCAGCTACAGCCACAAAATTTGGCACAGTCAAACGTCTGGACCCCGAGAGCGTCCTAAGCTATGTTGTGAGGCGAAATTTTAACCCCGCGCGTTCCAATTCACCAAACAATTTTGCCCCTATCTACATACAGGGGGAAAAAGTGTGTGCGCGTCAAGCCCCGCCCCTCATTGTGATGTCATAATGCCCCTATTTGCATACTGGGGAAGCAGTGTGTGCGTATCAAGCCCACCCCTCATTATGATGTCACAATGGTTGCCATGGTGACGCTGATGTCATCATAGGTTGCAAGCCCTGCCGCCGCTCATTATGATGTCATAATGGTTGACTATGGGATGGAGGATGTGTGATGGGTATATGAGCACTGGACTATGGGATGGAGGATATGTATGACGGGTATATTGGCACGGGACTTTGGGATGGAGGATGTGTGATGGGTATATGGGCATGGGACTATGGGATGGAGGATATGTATGACGGAAATATGTGGGCACGAGACTATGGGATGGAGGATATGTATGATGGGTATATGGGCACGGGACTATGGGATGGAGAATATGTATGATGGGTATATGGGCACGGGACTATGGGATGGAGGATGTGTGATGGGTATATGGGCACGGGACTATGGGATGGAGAATATGTATGATGGGTATATGGGCACTGGAATATGGGATGGAGGATATGTATGACGGGTATATGGGCACGGGACTATGGGATGGTGGATATGTATGATGGGTATATGGGCACGGGACTATGGGATGGAGGATATGTATGACGGGTATATGGGTACGGGACTATGGGATGGCGGATATGTATGATGAGTATATGGACACGGGACTATGGGATGGAGGATATGTATGATGGGTATATAGGCACGGGACTATGGGATGGCGGATATGTATGATGGGTATATGGGCATGGGACTATGAGATGGAGGATATGTATGGCAGGTATATGGGCACGGGACTATGGGATGGAGAATATGTATGATGGGTATATGGGCACGGGACTATGGGATGGAGGACATGTATGATGGGTATATGGGCATGGGACTATGAGATGAAGGATGTATGATGGGTATATGGGCATGGGACTATGGGATGGATGATAATTATAATTTGTTATTGTCACGGGGTCCTTCTCTGGTATCACACAATCAACAGAGCAAGCGAAGAGTGAACAATTCCAAGACCTTTATTCAGGCAAAAATACGAAAAGGTCCATATTCAGTCCACCACACAAAGGATAAGATAGTCCAGAATAAGAATGCAGTCCAGTATCAGGATAAAATGTCCAGGGAAACGAGATTCCAAAACACTCTAGCACCAGAGGATAAAAATGGGTCCTTCTCTCTGAAATGCAGCCTTTTCACCATCTTGTCTCTACCAGAACTGACTTGTCCAGCTGCTGTTCTTCCCCGACCCCCTTCCTTGTCCAGAGGTAGTCAAACAAGTTGCCTCCCAGAGGAGAACAAAAGGCCTTAGGGATTAATGCACTACAGGGGTCATCAAGAGACAGATACAGTGAGGCTGTAGACTTACAATGTAATAAGAAAAACACTATGAAAATAACTGGAATTGTTAAAAATAGGAATATACAAAAAATGACATCCACATAACATATCACACCATCACAACCTCTCCCCCCCATAAGTGAGCACGCCATGAGGTCTACACAGACCTCTGGCCTGCTCACTTTAGTCCACGTTGCTCAGTTATTTAAAATTCCTTGTACAGTGGCAGGGGTAGGTCGGCCTGGGGAGCCTATGGTTCTTCTTGTCGAGACAGTCCATCGGCGTTCTGGTGTTGGCTTCCTCGCTTGTATTGGATGGAGAAGCTGTAGGGTTGTAAGGACAAGCTCCACCGCAGCAATCTTCCATTGTCCCCTGATACGCGATTCAGCCATGTGAGGGGGTTGTGGTCTGTAACAATTGTAAAGTCTCTGCCATACAAGTAGGGCTGCAATTTTTTTAGCGCCCATACGATGGCAAGGCACTCCTTTTCAATAGTGGCATAGGCAACTTCCCGATCCAGTAGTTTCCGACTGGCAAAAGCAACAGGATGTTCTTCTCCGGCGGCGTTCACTTGGCTAAGTACTGCCCCAATCCCAAAGGTGGATGCATCTGTCTGCACAAGGAACCTGCGTTTATAATCCGGGGCAGCCAAGACAGGAGCAGTGACGAGGGAAATCTTTAATGCTGAAAAGGCATCCTCGCATGCCGTCGTCCACGTCACATTCCTAGGCATGTTCTTGCGGGTCAGGTCGGTTAGGGGCTTTGCCAAGGTGCTGAAATTAGAAACAAATTTGCGATAGTAACCAGCAGTTCCTAAAAACGCAAGTACCTGCTTTTTAGTCTGGGGTCTACACCAGATGCTAATGGCTTCCACCTTGGCAGGCTCAGGCCTTAGTGTCCCACCCCCTACTCTATGCCCGATGTACTGCACCTCAGCCATCCCTATTTGGCACTTATCAGGGCGAATGGTCAGTCCTGCAGTATGGATACAGTCCAGCACTATGCCCAAGTGTTTAAGATGTTCCTCCCAGGTTGTGCTAAAAATGACGATGTCGTCTAAGTAAGCACAGGCAAAGTCCTGACATTGTTGTAGCAGTCGATCCACCAGTCTCTGGAAAGTAGCGGGGGCAGTTATCATCCCAAAGGGCATTCCCAGGAACTCATAAAGCCCAAATGGAGTAATGAAGGCTGAGCGCTCCCGAGCGTCCTCCGTTAGGGGTATCTGCCAGTACCCCTTGCTCAAGTCTAACGTGGTCACAAATTGGGCACTGGCCAGACGATCCAATAGATCATCAATCCTGGGCATGGGAAAAGCATCACTCTTGGTGGCATCATTTAGTCGTCTGTAATCAACGCAGAATCGTGTTGTACCATCCTTCTTGGGGACCAGGATGACAGGAGAGGCCCAAGAACTGTGAGATGGCTGAATAACTCCCAGTTGTTTCATCTCCTCCAGTTCGTTCTTTATCATGCCTTGAACAGCCTCTGGAACCCGGTAGGCAGCCTGCTGGATGGGGCGTTGTCCGGGGGTTTCCACATGGTGACTGGTGAGAGTAGTCTTCCCCGGCTTTGAGGAGAAAGCAGCAGCCCTCGGCCTTAGTACGGCGACAATATCGTCCTTTTGTATATCCGATAAATGGGAGCCCAGGGGCACTTGTTCCAGTGATCCTCCCGCTTGGGCAACCTGGAGGAGATCGGGGAGATACTCGTCGTCGGCGGTATCACTAGGGGGTGGCAGACAGCTAGAACAGGCAGAGATCGGTCGTGGTAGTCTTTCAGCATGTTAATGTGGACGGTTTTCTGTCGTCGACCACTAGAGTCCAGGGCAATAACATAGTTAGTGTCATTAATTTTCTTGACAACCTGATAAGGGCCTTCCCACACTGCTTGAAGCTTGTTGGCAGGGGAAGCAGTAATCATGAGCACTTGCTGTCCTTCCATAAATTCCCGGTTCCTGGCATTACGGTCATACCAGGTTTTTTGTTTGGACTGGGCCATTCGCTGATGTGCTTTAGCGAAGGTAGCTAGCTGGGCGAGACGGTCTCTGAGCTCTAGAACATAGGGAACAATGGGCATTCCGGTATCTGAGATGTCTCCCTCCAAATGTTCTTTGAGAAGAGTGAGAGGCCCACGGACCTTCTGGCTAAACAGTAGTTCGAAGGGAGAGAACCCTGTGGAATCTTGGGGGAACCTCCCGATAGGCGAAGAGGAGATGTGGCAGATACTTTTCCCAGTCTTTTTCAACGTCAACAAAAGCCCTCAGCATACTTTTTAGGGTTCCATTAAAGCGTTCACATAGTCCATTGGTCTGCGGGTGGTATGGGGTGGTGCGAATGGCTCGAACACCACAGGTATGCCATAGGGACTGGACCAGATCTGACTTGAACTGAGTGCCTTGATTCGACAATATTTCACTAGGAAACCCTACCCGGGTAAAGATGGTAACAAGGGCCTCGGCTACCTTTACTGCTGTAATACTGGACAGGGCCACAGCTTCAGGATACCTAGTGGCATAATCCACCACGGTCAGGATATATTTTTTCCCCGACCTGCTGGGGTGGGCCAGAGGACCTATGATGTCGACGGCTACACGTTGAAATGGTTCCTCAATTATGGGCAGGGATTGCAGGGGTACCTTATGTCGAGCTCCTGGATGCCGCATTCGCTGGCACACATCACAGGTGCGGCAATAATGGGCTACCGACTGCGAGACGCCCGGCCAGTAAAAACTTTGGGTGAGTCTCTTTTCAGTCCTTTTTCTCCCTTGATGCCCAGCCAAGGGGATGTCATGGGCCAGTTGAAGTAGCTGTGTCCTGCACTTCTGAGGGACAATGAGTTGCCTGGTCGTTGCGTCAGGGTTGCCCTGGTCACTGCCCTTTGTTACACGATAATACAGTCCGTTTTCTCGAGTGAAGCATCCCCATTATCTCCCATGTGCCCAGTTTCTGCCTTTCGCCTAAGGGCTGCTAAGGTAGTGTCACCCTCTATTTCTCTCCTAAACTCCTCTCTGTCCCAAGACTCTCCCAATGTAGTAGCAGCGAAAGTATTGCTTACCGACTCTGATGCGGTTCGTGGTGGTTGCTCCCCGGTGGGGTCCGGATGACGTAGTGCTTGAAGGGCCTGTAGTCGGGTGACTGCTCCCACAAATTGGCACTGTAACTCCCCAATGTCGTTCCCAAGGAGGATATCTGCAGGAAGTCCTCCCATAACTCCAATCCAACACAGTTTTTCTCCACAACCATAATCCAAACGCACAGAAGCTCGCTGTATATATTTGCGGGCACCGCCCGCCAGGACAATGGGAATTCCCGGACCCTGGTAAATTTCCTCGGGTCGAACCACATGGGGGTCAGCGATAGTCAAGAATGCCCCCGTGTCTCTAAATCCTGACACTTTGTATCCATCAATAAAGACATCCTGCAGGTGGCGTTGCCGTTGCTCTGAATAGCTAAAGGACAGAGGCCGGAGTCCGTACACTCCAGGAGGGGTATCTATGGTGCCGTGGTCGGTGGTCCACTCTGGTGGGGGTGGTGGTAGCTCTTCCTCAGGTGTGGTGGAATGTACAAGATGCACTGGACGAGGTGGGGCTGCGTGGGGCTCCCTCCGAATCCTGGAGGGACAGCCAGACTGCAAATGTCCAGGTTGCCCACACCCATAACACCTCCTCTCTGTGATACCCCCAGGTCGTGGTCGGAACTGTTGGGGCCAAGGATTGTGAGGCGTGATTGTCATCGACTTGCGACTAGGTGGAAGGGCAGATATAATTGGAGGGGGACGGGGAGCGGGAGCAGGCCGTGGTTCATTGTCCAGAAGCCTCCTCCATTGCAGCCGGATAGTAAGGGCTTCATCGGCCAGGGCTGCAGCTCTATCCACAGTACACGGCGTGCGCTCCCGGACCCATTCCCGTACCTCTGCAGGGCACTTGGCAAGAAATTGTTCTATAAGGAACGCCTGTATAACATCTTCCACAGTAAAGGTGTTTTCTGCTTCCAGCCATCTCCGACATGCCTCGGACATCTTATGTGCATACATCCTAAACGATCCCCCCGTGGTGCATGGGAGGTCTCGGAACTTGGCCCTATATGAGTCTGGGGTGATAGCATGGTAATCCAGGATAGTCCGCTTTACAATGTTATAATCCCGATTCCGCAGTGCATCAATGGTTCGGTAAGCCTCCGCCAAGCTTCCGTTCAGGAGCCCCACTAACAAACGCATCCAGCTAGAGTGGGGCACCTCCATCACAGCACACTGCTGCTCAAAGTCTTTGAGCACATCTCAAAGTCCACATCTCCAGAAGCCTCATCAAATGGCTTAAACTCTGTCCGGGTGATCCGTACAGGCTCCCGGATTGTTGGGGTTACACTCCACATTGCGTTACTCCCTTTTTCAAGCTCCATTGCTTCCTGTCTCCGCTGTGCCCGGCGGGCAGCCTCCTCCTTGTACTCCTGAGAGACGCCGGGGCCCAGAACCGCCATCTCTTCTTCATACCACACCAACCACTGGCTTTTCTGGATGGGGATCCCTGTCTCCAGTGCTCGTCCTTCAGACATCTGGGAGGAGGTGGCCGGGCTAGCGCCCACCAGTAGATCGATTAAGGCCTCTTTAGTCAGTCCCTGGTAGTTCAGGCCCAGGTCTCTGGCTCTCTACTGTAAACTGCATACAGTCCAATTTATGTACTCACTCTGTGGGTGGTTCTCCATTGGGTGACGCTCTGTTGATCCCACCGCTGCCACCAGTTGTCACGGGGTCCTTCTCTGGTATTACACAATCAACAGAGCAAGCGAAGAGTGAACAATTCCAAGACCTTTATTCAGGCAAAAATACGAAAAGGTCCATATTCAGTCCACCACACAAAGGATAAGATAGTCCAGAATAAGAATGCAGTCCAGTATCAGGATAAAATGTCCAGGGAAACGAGATTCCAAAACACTCTAGCACCAGAGGATAAAAATGGGTCCTTCTCTCTGAAATGCAGCCTTTTCACCATCTTGTCTCTACCAGAACTGACTTGTCCAGCTGCCGTTCTCCCCCCCCAACCCCCTTCCTTGTCCAGGGGTAGTCAAACAAGTTGCCTCCCAGAGGAGAACAAAAGGCCTTAGGGATTAATGCACTACAGGGGGTCATCAAGAGACAGATACAGTGAGGCTGTAGACTTACAATGTAATAAGTGTGACGGACTCAGCTCCTGCTGAGCCCATTTTTTGAGTGGACCCTCTGGGTCGTGGTACCCACCCACCGAGGGCGAGCTAACCTTGTGAGAATCCACCCCCTATACAGGGAGTGTCAGGGGCAAGACCAAGGCGGTGAGTCACCACGACTGCTGGGACCAGACGGCCAGCTCAGGGGACACTAGACGAGTGTCTGACGACAAGGACGAGCAGGAAGCAAGACGAGACAAGACGTAGGTGCAAGGTAACTTCATTAGAATAACTCAGGATCACATACAGTGTAAGCAAGCAAAACGTGCAAGGTGCGCGCGTGGGCACGCCAAGGTCCATAACATGGTACGTGCCAGGTGGCACGCCTAGGTAC
This sequence comes from Dendrobates tinctorius, assembly GCF_039654945.1. Classification (NCBI taxonomy): domain Eukaryota; kingdom Metazoa; phylum Chordata; class Amphibia; order Anura; family Dendrobatidae; genus Dendrobates; species Dendrobates tinctorius. The sequence continues at coordinate 18,170,127 of NW_027361727.1, read as the reverse complement.
AGGTAATGGCATGATGGCATCGGACTCCGGACTGCTGGCAACGATCGACATCATCAAGGCATCAGGCTGCGGACATCAGCTCCGGAGGTCAGGCCGCAGTCATCCAGCTCGTGATCTCTGGCAGCGATCGACAGGTTCCGGGCATCCGGCAGGCAAACCAGGGTCCAGGCAAGGAGGCACGAAGATATCCAGGCAGGGCGCGTGTTAGGGAACACGCCAAGGTCCAAGGCTAGGTGCGTGTGTAGGGGACACGCCAGGGTTCAAGGCTAGGTGCAAGGCAAAGTGCATGTGTAGGGGACACGCCAGGTTCAAAGCGAGGTGGGTGTGTAGGGGACACGCCAGGGTTCACAAACGAGACAGGGTGCGTGTGTAGAGCCACGCCAAAGCATAGGATAAGACAAAGTGCGTGTAGAGACACGCCAAGGCACAAGACAGAGTGCGTGTAGAGACACGCCAAGGCACAATGTACAAGACAGGGTGCGTGTAGAGACACGCCAGGGTCCAAGGTACAAGACAGAGTGCATGTAGAGACACGCCAAGGTTCAAGGCAGGGTGCGTGCTAGGAGCGACGCCAGGGATCAAGGCAGGGTGCGTGCTAGGAGCCACGCCAGGGCACAAGGAAGGGCTGCGTGCTAGGAGCCACGCAGGGGGCACGCCACACTGGCCAGTGCACACGGCTGTACACAAACACGTGGCACTTACCATGGCACAGGAGACGGCCAAGGGGAACCCAAGCCGGGGTACAATGCAAGGACAAGGCAGGGAACAAGGCAAGGAACACAAGCAGAAACAGAGCCAGGTCAGAGCGAGGACAGAGTCTAGCAGCGGAGCGTAGGCAGAAGCCCAGAGCCGGGCCAAGGGAAGACCTTGGGACTAGACATAGGAAAGAGCACTAAGGAGAGGCGAAATGGTGCGTGTGCCAGGTGGCACTACAGGGCGCCATAGGAGAGAGCGAGGCGGAGCAAGCGAAGAGAGACCATAGGGAGGAACTCAAGGCAAGGAATAGCAAGGCAGAGAACACAGGGAGGACTACAAGTCAAAGCATAGCAAAAGCAAGACATGGCAAAACAGGTGAGGCAGAGAACACAGGAAGGACTACAAGTCAAAGGATAGCTAAGGCGAGACATAGCAAAACAGACTAAGACAAAGAACAGCAGAAGGACTACAAGGCAAAGCAAGGCAAAGACAAACATGGCACGAGAGACAACACAAGACATGGCACAAGACAAGAGGTGGAATACGAGCACGGAGCGTGTGCAGAGACGCACTACAGAGCAAAGTGCAAGGGCACAGAATAGAGGGAGCAACCCCACAGACCAAGCAGCCATGCAGGGAAGCAACACAATAATCAGGCACTGAGCATAGGAAGAGGCGGCCTGATATAGGGCATAGCACCTCCTCCTCCAGGACCAGGGGAGCACTTCCGGCATTCTAGACATGACGAGATGATAGCAGAACCAGACAGTGCAGGATCTTAGGAAACGTCACATGATCAGGGTTTCAGACATGACGAGATGATCACCGAACCAACCAGTGCAGGAGCCTAGGAAGAACACATGATCCGGGATTCTAGACATGACGAGATGATTGCAGAACCAGACAGTGCAGGATCTTAAGAAATGCCATATGATCAAGGACTCCAGACATGACGAGAAGATCACAGAAGGCAGAGCAGAAACGCAGGCATCCTGTAGCTCAGACATGAGGTGAGTGTGCACACTGCTCTAGGGGACATGCAGGACAGCAGACAAAACATGCGCATGCACATCGCTCCAGGAGTTCTTGAGACAAACAGACATGGCGGACGTGACAATAAGAAAAACACTATGAAAATAACTGGAATTGTTAAAAATAGGAATATACAAAAAATGACATCCACATAACATATCACATCATCACAGTTATAACTAACCACAGTTAGTTACTATGCCCGGGCAGCGCCGGGCTCTTCAGCTAGTCTAATATATAAAGCTCAAAGTGTGTATGTGTATGTGTGTGTGTGTGTGTGTATGTCCGGGATAGGCATCCGCACAGTCGCAGCTACAGCCACAAAATTTGGCACAGCCACACGTCTGGACCCCGAGAGGGTCCTAAGCTATGTTGTGAGGCGAAATTTTAACCCCGCGCATTCCAATTCACCAAACAATTTTGCCCCTATCTATATACTGGGGGAAAAAGTGTGTGTGTATCAAGCCCCGCCCCTCATTGTGATGTCATAATGCCCCTATTTGCATACTGGGGAAGCAGAGTGTGCGTATCAAGTCCCGCCCCTCATTATGATGTCACAACAGTTGCCATGGCGACGCTGATGTCATCTTAGGTCGCAAGCCCTGCTGCCGCTCATTATGATGTCACAATGGTTGACTATGGGATGGAGAATATGTATGATGGGTATATGGGCACTGGATTATGGGATGGAGGATATGTATGATGGGTATATGGGCACGGGACTATGGGATGGCGGATATGTACTGTATATGGGCACGGGACTATGGGATGGAGGATATGTTTGATGGGTATATGGGCACGGGCCTATGGGATGGCAGATATGTATGATGGGTATATGGGCATGGGACTATGAGATGAAGGATGTGTGATGAGTATATGGGCACTCGACTATGGGATGGCGAATATGTATGATGGGTATATGGGCATGGGACTATGGGATGGAGAATATGTATGATGGGTATATGGGCATGGGACTATGGGATGGAGAATATGTATGATGGGTATATGGGCATGGGACTATGAGATGGCGGATATGTATGATGGGTATATGGGCATGGGACTATGAGATGAAGGATGAATACACACACACACACACATACACACACACATTCACACATACATACGCACATACATACACACTTTGAGCTTTATATATTAGACTAGCTGAAGAGCCCGGCGCTGCCCGGGCATAGTAACTAACTGTGGTTAGTTGTAGCAAATTATAATTATCCTCCATCCCATAGTCCCGTGCCCATATACCCATCACACATCCTCCATCCCATAGTCCCATGCCCATACACCCATCATACATATTCGCCATCCCATAGTCCCATGCCCATATACCCATCACACATCCTCCATCCCATAGTCCCATGCCCATACACCCATCATACATATTCGCCATCCCATAGTCGAGTGCCCATATACCCATCATACATATCCTCCATCCCATAGTCCCATGCCCATACACCCATCATACATATTCGCCATCCCATAGTCGAGTGCCCATATACCCATCATACATATCCGCCATCCCATAGGCCCGTGCCCATATACCCATCATACATATCCTCCATCCCATAGTCGAGTGCCCATATACCCATCACACATCCTTCATCTCATAGTCCCATGCCCATATACCCATCATACATATCCGCCATCTCATAGTCCCATGCCCATATACCCATCAAACATATCCTCCATCCCATAGTCCCGTGCCCATATACCCATCACACATCCTCCATCCCATAGTCCCATGGCCATACACCCATCATACATATTCGCCATCCCATAGTCGAGTGCCCATATACCCATCATACATATCCTCCATCCCATAGTCCAGTGCCCATATACCCATCATACATATCCTCCATCCCATAGTCGAGTGCCCATATACCCATCATACATATTCTCCATCCTATAGTCCCATGCCCATATACCCATCATACATATTCGCCATCCCATAGTCGAGTGCCCATATACCCGTCACACATCCTTCATCTCATAGTCCCATGCCCATATACCCATCATACATATTCTCCATCCCATAGTCCCATGCCCATATACCCATCACACATATTCTCCATCCTATAGTCCCATGCCCATATACCCATCATACATATTCGCCATCCCATAGTCGAGTGCCCATATACCCATCACACATCCTTCATCTCATAGTCCCATGCCCATATACCCGTCAAACATATCCTCCATCCCATAGTCAAGGGCCCATATACCCATCACACATCCTCCATCCCATAGTCCCGTGCCCATATACCCATCATACATATCCGCCATCCCATAGTCCCGTGCCCATATACCCGTCAAACATATCCTCCATCCCATAGTCAAGTGCCCATATACCCATCACACATCCTCCATCCCATAGTCCCGTGCACATATACATATCCGCCATCCCATAGTCCCGTGCCCATATACCCGTCATACATATCCTCCATTCCATAGTCCAGTGCCCATATACCCATCACACATCCTCCATCCCATAGTCAACCATTATGACATCATAATGAGCGGCGGCGGGGCTTGCGACCTATGATGACATCAGCGTTGCCATGGCAACCGTTGTGACATCATAATGACGGGCGGGGCTTGATACGCACACACTTTTTCCCCAGTATGTAGATAGGGGTAAAATTGTTTGGTGAATTGAAACGCGCGGGGTTAAAATTTTGCCTCACAACATAGCCTCTGGGTCCAGACATGTGACTGTGCCAAATTTTGTGGCTGTAGCTGCGACGGTGCGGATGCCTATCCCGGACATACACACACACACATACACACACATACACACACACATACACACACATACACACATACATACACACTTTGAGCTTTATATATTAGATGTTGCCCTGGATAGAGGAAAGCAAAATTACTTCAAGACCAATGTTTCTAGTGATACCCGTGGCCTGCTGGGGTAAGTGACGGAGTCAGCGACTTTGTGCTCCGTCACAACTCTTAACAGTATGGGTGTCTTGAGAACACTGATTCTGTTAGCAATGTAGCAGACAAGGCAGCCCACAACCAAACAGGGCCTTCTGGCATTTGCCAGAATTGCCAGATGGCCAGTCCGGCCTTGGCTATGATATAAGTAGAGGGGACTATGATTAGATTTAGGGTTCCTTTTCACTTAGCGACGCTCCAGTGATCCCGACAACGATACGACCTGGTAAAGATCGCTGGTGCGTCGCTAAATGGTCGCTAGTGAGCTGCCAAACAGGCAGATCTCTTCAGCGACGCAGCAACCATCCAGCGAAGCTCGGCGGTCATTAGGACCTTGTCACACCGCAACTTTTCTGAACGATTCCAGCCTGCGTCCATGAGTTCTGCTCGCCAACGAGGTCTTTTGTCGGGTCAAACACAGCGATGCATGCTGGCCAGCGGGACGCCGACGATGAAAAAATGGCCCAGGACATTCAAGCACGATCAGCGATATCTAGCGGGGGGGGCAGTCGCCGCTATGTGTCACATGTAGCGAGATCGCTGGCGAGGTCGCTGTTGCGTCACAAAATCGGTGACGTTTCAGCGATCTCGCTATGTGAGACGGGGGCATTAGACAGGTCCCTGCCATGTTATAATCTCAGGCTGCTGGTGCGAGGATCAGTGTTAGTGGAGTTGTGCCGTGAGGTGTCATAAAGTTCTGCATGAACACCTTCACCTCCCTGCAGAATTATTTGGCACGCTTTCTGTATGTGTTGTGCTGTGTACTGGGTAAACCAGTTTTTCTTTGCTGTTTATCCAGCGATCTTCTGCAGTGCATAACCAAGTGTGCTGTGCCACAAGCCAAAGGCTAGTCATGGACAATGAGAAGACAATCACATATTGTATGGCCACTCAGAGTGCCAAACAGGTTACTGCTACGTCCCTAAAATGCTCCTAAAATAGTTTGACAATGGGCTGTATGGAGGCGCCCGGAGATTTGTTTTTTTATGTTCTCCCTGCTGTAGATTCAGAGTGTTGTTCATAATCATATCATGAGCACATTGACCCGGTCAATATAGAGCATATATACAGATTACATTATGTAATTCCTAATTTTAAGTCCCAAAGGTATACCCAATGTGATGAACCCGCACCTTGCCACCCCGCCTGACGTCACTATTAAACTGGAGGGATCATGTAGTATGGTTTCCCAACTTACACCAACGATCCGCACACCCTGGGGACAGTTTTACATAGAAGCCCCCTGTCCACACGGGCTCAGGGAGGCGCGGGGAGTGAGAGAATGTGGCCAACGCAGTCGCTGACGTGGCACAACATTCGCTCACAACCTTGACAGGCTGAGAGGCCCCTTTCACAAGCAGCGCTGAAACAGTGCCTGGTCAGCCCTGTAGGACTGCCACCAGTTCCTCGTTAGACATAAGCCCGGACCGTTAAAAGAATTATATGGGGCCAGAAACCAACCACAGTAGCATGTTCACATTTTTAGCTTAAGTCGACAGCGCACATTGTGAGGATCTACTGCTGAATATGATCAGTGGAGGCTGTCGCTTTATAGTCATACAGTAAAATGTGTCATCCGTAGGCATCCAGATTAAATATATATACTGTATATAGTTTTATTTTTAACACCGTATGCTTTTTTATATACTATATGCTTTATCAGCTGATGCTAAAGGGGCATTCTCATGGCATATGCTAGGTAAATAGGGTCCTATAGACCTAGAGGTGTAGAGTGGGGAAAACTCCTGGAACACCTGTGATGTGATGAAAGAAACGAGATTTGAATAGTCCTCTAAAAACAAGGAGAGATCTCAACTACAGTAGGGCAGCTGCACGCTACATAATAAAAACATGCAGCCGATCAACAAGACACAGCCTGTCTTTAGCAGTCTTTAGGGTTTGGAAAGCTTCCAATAGGACCAAAACCATCATATTTGATTATGTATTTAAAAGTTCATCTGTCAGCAAATTGCACAATACATCTGCATACATTATTTAATATATTGCATGGACCTTATGGAGTTGTTGTACTTACTTTGAAAATCAATGTTAGAATGGCTGTATAATCCCCCTTGAAAGATTAAACTTAATCTCCTATCATGCCTGAGTGACAGCTTTTCAGTTTCCCTCCTCTCTGCTGAATCTTTGCCCATCAACCCACAAGCACTCCTTCTGGTTTCGGGAGACTTCAATCATGTGTCTCCAGCATCCATACTACCCGGTTGCACACAGTATGTCACCTGCCTCACTAGAGACAACAAAATATTGGACTTGTTCCTTGCCAATGTGAGAGGGGCATATGCCTCGTCAGCCCTACCGCCCCTTGGAAGATCGGATCACAACCTAGTGCACCTCCAACCCGTGTACAAGCCACTTGTACAGAGAGAACCTGCTGTCACTCGCACAGTGAGGATATGGACTGAGGAGAGTGATGATGCTCTGAGAGACTGCTTTGAAACAACCACTTGGGATGTGCTGCAAGATTCCTATGGAGATGACATGGATGGTCTCACACACTGTATAATGGACTACATTAATTTCTGTGTAGACAACACGGTACCCACAAAAGTAGTGAGGTGCTTCTCTAACAATAAACCATGGATCAGCCCCGGAATAAAGGCTCTAACAGTTCCGAAGAAACCTTATCCGAAAGACCTTAATGACTATAGACCTGTAGCATTGACATCACACCTGATGAAGGTACTAGAGAGATTGGTTCTCACACGTCTCCGTCTTCTAGTGAGCTCGGATATGGACCCTCTCCAGTTGCCTACAGGCCGGTCATTGGTGTGGATGATGCCATTATCCACCTTCTAGATAGGACTCTCTCTCACCTGGAGAAACCTGGGAACACTGTGAGAATAATGTTCTTCGATTTCTCTAGTGCTTTTAATACCATACAGCCAGGTCTACTGAGAGACAAGCTGGGCCTTGCTGGCGTGGACCTCCAACTCTCCACCTGGATCCTTAACTACCTCACGAACCGACCTCAGTTTGTAAAGGTTCGGGACAGTGTGTCAGACACGGTGATCTGCAATACAGGGGCACCTCAAGGTACTGTTCTTGCCCCTTTTCTCTTCACACTGTATACTGCGGACTTTAAGTGCAACTCATCTAGCTGCTACTTGCAGATGTATTCTGACTCTGCAATAGTAGGCCTCATCACAGGAGGAGATGAAAGAGAGTACAGAGATACTAACCAAGCTTTTGTGGAGTGGTGTCAGAGGAACCACCTTAGGATTAATTCCGGAAAGACCAAGGAATTGGTGGTGGACTTTCGCAAGGGAAAAAATCCACCAGTAGTGGTGAACATTCAGGGAAATGACATTGAGATAGTCGACACCTATAAGTACCTTGGTGTGATCCTCAATAATAAGCTTGACTGGGCCCATCACTTGGATGCAGTGTACAGGAAGGGCCACAGTAGGCTTTATCTGCACAGAAGGCTGAGAGCCTTCGGAGTTAGGGGGGCACTCCTTGCATCTTTCTTCAACTCTGTTGTGGCATCAGTCATCTTATTTGGTGTGGCGTGCTGGGGTAGTGGCATATCAACCAGGGACAGGAATAGGCTGGACAAACTGATTAGAAGGGCCAGCTCTGTCCTGGGATGCCCCCTTGATCCAGTTCAGGAAGTAGGCGACAGGAGGATACTGGCCAAGGTGAGCTACATGGTGCAGAATGATTCCCATCCCATGCATGAGACCGTGACAAAGATGTGCAGTACTGTCAGTGACCGGCTACTTCATCCTAAATGTGAGAGGGAGCGCTATCGAAAGTCTTTCCTTCCTGCTGCAGTTAGGCTGTATAACCAGCACTGTCCAAAACGGAGAACGACCCAAACAGTGAACTGATAGATCCAAAGTTGTGATAGTCCGGTTATATTTTTTTTTTTCGTATATATGTACCTACCTACTGTCAATGTAATGGCTTTATGCATCTGTATCTGTACTTGTTCCTGCCTTGCTGCTGTAATGCTCTGAATTTCCCCATGGTGGGACGATTAAAGGATTATCTTATATTATCTTATCACATCTGATTGACAGCTCCTCGGTGTCCCTCCTCCATGTCGAATCTCTGCCATCACATCTAATAGACAGCTCCTCAGTGTCCCTCCTCCCTGCTGAATCTCTGTCCATCACATCTGATTGACAGCTCCTCAGTGTCCCTCCTCCCTGCTGAATCTCTGTCCATCACATCTGATTGACAACTCCTCAGTGTCCCGCTCCCTGCTAAATCTCTGCCCATCACATCTGATTGACATCTCCTCAGTATCCCTCCTCTCTGCTGAATCTCTGTCCATCACATCTGATTGACAGCTCCTCAGTATCCCGCTCCCTGCTAAATCTCTGCCCATCACATCTGATTGACAACTCCTCAGTGTCCCGCTCCCTGCTAAATCTCTGCCCATCACATCTGATTGACATCTCCTCAGTATCCCTCCTCTCTGCTGAATCTCTGTCCATCATATCTGATTTGCAAATAAAGTTCGTGGAGCCTCATTTAAGAGTCTCAAACACGGGACTAGCCAGATCTTCCTCCAGGAAAGGACCCAGCCAAGGAGTGGCTCCTTTCGGAAACCACCATTACCACCATATTAAGTGGCCCTTTAAGTCAATAGCCAGCTCTTTACGAGTTTACAGATATGACAGGGGAAATACCAAGGCCAGGTATCCATCCACAGACAGCTGTTTCGGGGTGTTGCCCCTCATCAGTGTGGAGTAGGATTCTGGCTAGGTGGGAGCAATGCCTAGTAGACCAACATCACAAAACAATCACTGACCTCAGGGAGACCAGTCAAAGAAAACACTGCAGAAGATCTGGCTAGTCCCGTGTTTGAGACTCTTAAATGAGGCTCCACAGACTTTATTTGCATATTTGTATTTCCCAGAGAGCAATGCACCTAGGATTTCACTGATTGAGCGCCTTTGCCGGCTGCCGCAGTGTTTTCTTTGACTGGTCTCCCTGAGGTCAGTGATTGTTTTGTGACATCATATCTGATTGACAGCTCCTCAGTGTTCCCCCTCCCTGCTGTTTCTTTGCCCATCACATCTGATTGACAGCTTCTCAGTGTCCCTGCTCCCTGCTGAATCTTTGCCCATCACATCTGATTGACAGCTCCTCAGTGTCCCCCTCCCTGCTAAATCTCTGGCCATTACATCTGATTGTCAGCTCATCAGTGTCCCTCCTCTCTGCTGAATCATTGCCCTTTACAGCTGATTGACAGCTCCTCAGTGTCCCTCCTCCCTGCTGAATCATTGCCCTTTACAGCTGATTGACAGCTCCTCAGTGTCCCTCCTCCCTGCTGAATCTTTGCCCTTTACAACTGATTGGCCCTTCCTCAGTGTCCCTCCTGCCTGCTGAATCTCTGTGCATTACATTTGATTAACAGCACCTTAGTGTCCCTCCTCCCTGCTAAATCACTGCCTGCCTAGTCTGATTGACAGCCCCTCAGTGTCCTCCTCAATGCTGCTCCTGGTGAGATCTCACAATGCTCTGTACAAGCTGCAATTGTCAGTCAGGCTAGGAGAGCTTAGATTGAATACACTTAGTCTCATGAGCTCCCTCACTCTTTAGCTGGACTCTTGAAATGCTCATTTTCTCATATTAGGACTACATATATATACATTCTGACATAGATTTTCAAAGTAAATACTCCAGTTTTATCAAGCTTAAAATTAGCATTTCATGTGTGTAGCTAAATAGCAAAAAAAAAACCATGAGCCCAAGTGTATTCAATCTTCACCCACCCAGCCTTACTGCAGCAGCATGTACTGAGATTTTAGCAGCTGCAGGGAAGGAGGACACTGAGGAGCAGTCAATAGCTGCAGGGAGGGGGGACACTGAGGAGCAGTTAATTAGGCTACATGGGGAAAGATTGAGCTGGGAGGATGGACGATGAGGTGCTGTCATCAGGCTAGGCAGGAGGAGATTCAGTTTAAACTTTCAAAAAGGATTATACAGCCATTCTGACATGGATTTTTCAAAGTAAGTACATTGGCCTCATCAGGTTTACAAAAACCATTTAATAATGTATTGTGAAATATGTCGACAGATCTGTTTATGGTGCACAATCGGCAACGTCAATGCCACTTTCCAACATTTATCAGTATGTTGAGATATTCCTTACTTCTTTTGGTCATTTAGGTGGCACATGAGGTCATTTAGGTGGCCCGTGAGGTTTTCATCTTCGTGCAAATGAGTGTTGAGAAATATTCTATTCTTTTCTATCCATCCTATGCCTTTAACTGTTGGGTTTTGCTGTAAGTATGAATGCATATGATGCCTGGGCGCTTAGTGATTTCTCTAAGCGCCTACCATGCCGACTCCGGGGTAAGTGGGTCGATGTTGATTACGGGGATATCCACAAGCGGCATTGACCGCTTGAATGATTTAGATGGAGTAACAAGCATATGACAGTAATAAGAAGAGAACAGCAAAAGGTCGGACAACACTGACTTCAAGACCATTAAAAGCGCTTATTTAATGATCCCATCCGTCTCGAAACGCGTCAGTCCCCGCCATCGCTACCAGCTCCGGACAGACACTTTACAGCTTACTCGTAAAAATTACCTGTTTAGTTTTTCTTAAATAATGCGCATTAAAAACTGATTTTCTCAATAGAAAGTCACACTTGCCTGCAGCCAGTATAAAGGTGTACCGGTGAATATTAATTGTGCTGGAAGGATATTGCCAATTTATCTCCGATGGGTTTTCTGGTAATAAAACTCTTTGGAATGGTAATAGTTTTAATCGGGAAATACAGAAAAGAGCCTGGAGACTGAGACTTTAAGATTGGACTCTTTCAGATAATGCGCTCGGCAGTGAAGAATTGTCATTTTTCACACCGGCCGAGTTTATGTCGGCCGCTTGTAAACGGTTCTCTTCCTTTAATGTATCACGTGTCTTAATTAAATTTCGAACATGCGTGCGCCCACCACCTTTTTTTTTTCCCCCGGTCTAACATATTTAACCAATATCGCCAGAAGTTTCCTAATCAACGGAAATGTTCCTTTGTAGCCACCGGGAATCTTCTTCCCTTTATTCTCTAAGTTAAGGAGGTTTTTACAGTTTGATGCCGTCAGAACAAACATTTTTGCATGCAAACGACATAATCCGCCGTCTTTATGTTTGCTCGTTGGCTTTTCAAGCCAGCATCATAACACAGTCACATTGCTATTTTATATATCATTTTTTTTACATTTGTTCCGTTTTTATATTGTACAATTTTGTTTTATACCTCTATAACTTTCTTACCATACCGAAATGTGTTTTTCCTTGTTTGCCTGCAACCGTACTGATGTGCGAAATAAATGCGCAAAGGCGGCGAAAGCCTGAAATATAATTTTACTACAAGGCAAAAAAAAAAAAAATGTGTAAACCATTTCAGCTTATGTGATGGAGAAAGGAGTCTATTTTTCTCATTTTTCACCCTCGTGTCAAATGTTACTGGTTTATAAAGATGCTTGATACAATATGACGTTTGTAGTGTGAGGCTACGAGATGAATGAGGAATTTGCATTATTCCTCAGGTCAGCGTAACGAATGTTAAAAGATAGATGTTCGGCATTGCACATGGTTGGTTTTATATACAGGCAGACATCAGTGTGGGACTGGGGTGCTAAGGGCCCACCAGTAACCAACGCCAGGGCCCCACTTTTCAGCTACATGATAATGTGACATTATCCTCAATCACAAATTTCTATAGCAATGAGCTGGGTAGATTGTTAAAGAATAAGATGCTGCCTCTGTCTGTACATAGTGATTCAAGTATATTGTCCCAAATACTGCTTCTGTAAGAGGGTGGGCCCACTGGAGGATTCTCCAGTTCTCCGGTGGGCCAGTCCAAGCCTGCAGGCAGTTCCCGACGTATGAACATTCAACTTACTTACATGGCCTAATCATTAACGTAAGATTTAAAGAAAAACCAAAAGCCTCACCTAATAGCTCACCTCTTCGGCTTCCCCACAGCTCGCTGTCCAATACTCGTCTTTCTGCTGTCACTCGCCGCACCTTTGGCTTCTCTACTTTAGACCATAACTTCCTGCTACATCCAGTCCTCCGAGGTCACTATGCGACATAACACACATTTTGACGTCATGCCCTAACAACAGGGAGTGACTTTCCTGATCTGGACGTGCCTGTAAGTCCTGGCCTAGTTAAGAGGTTGGAGATCTGGCTACACCGGAAAGAAGAGGACCGGACGAGGTTCTTTTACAGGCTCTGTTCCATCTTACATACAAATTCAGGTTACAGATAAACCTACACCTATCTTGTTCCTAACTCAGGGACTGCCCGTACATCACTCGATTATTCCTGAAATTTTAACTTTGTGTGGAGAAGGACATATTGCCCATGTTCACCCCTAAAGGACATGCATTTTGTTGTATTGTGTAATGTGATCTCTGACATGCGCTAATAGTATTGATAATGTGTTCTGCCCGACAGTAGGGAGAGTTAGCGTTAATCACTGGGACTAGCCCAGAGTGGGAGGTGCTAAGGTGAAGGGACAAAGACTGTTTCCTGTCAGATTGTCAGATAGGGCCTAGTGTGCGTCCAAAGTAGACCTAAGGTCTGGACAGCAAGCAGTGCTGCCTGACGAGAGTGTCCCTGAAGTGAGGCGAGACTGAGATGGTGGTTACCGTGAATCGGAGTAAAGAGAGAAGGAATACGGACAGAGGAAGGAGTGATCATATAAAGAGAGGTGCTGAGGCTTCAAGTTTTTAAGTCAGAGAGGTTACGAACCGAGACGGGACAGAGATGAAGTGAATGTCCCTGGAGGGATTCAAGAGCATCAGTAGCGGAAAGCCAAGTACCAGCCATATTGGCAACATAGTTCCCTTGAAGGAAAAGAAGACGTGGAACCGTGAGTTGAGAATAAGACTGCTTGTAACTGGATTGTAGTACTGAGCTGGGTTGTGGAGAAGTAGATTGAAACAGTAGAGATGGAGAACGAGATGCGTAACGAGAGCGGTATTGGAACTGTGTGTGGAAAATGTTCCGTATTGTAAAGGAAACGTTAGTGAAGTTGTGTAACCGCTATCTACTGTATACAATATGGTAAAAAGTTTATTTTTGGCTGGTGGTCTCCCTCATTGAACCGTTCAACATCTGGTCCTGGCAAACCCAAGTCATCAGTTATATTCGGTCTGCACTGGCGTAGCGCCCCAAGAGCACAAGTCTACACATCCAGCCAGGACCACCACTTTCAAGTAACGTACCGGGGCGTAAGAAATGAGTATTTTGCCCATGGCTACTGCCCAGCGCCACGTTAAAAGTTCACATCTATTCATAGGGTAGGGGATAACTTACAAATCCCTGAAGGTCTAACCACTTGGTGTGTGCACCAATCCTGAGGATGGGTTCTAGATCACGGTAATTGGCTCTGAATGGAGCGGAGGTGCACATGCTCGGTTTGAGTGGGTTCGCACGACCATATTAAAAATCGGTCTGATTTTCATCCAGAAAAATGGAACAGTGGGATTTTTTTCTCACTTGTGATCCGTGTACAACCCTTTTTTTTACAGCATCAGCTATTAATCATTTACAAAATCATATACAGTGTCCTATGTTACAGAATTGTAAGGTATCCGTAAAAAAAAATCAGATGTTATACTGTGACTCCTTAGGGTATTTGAATTGAATGAGTGAGGAAAATCGAGCAGGCTGCATATCGTTTTTCACATGCTGTAAAAAATATTGTTCGTCTGCCCTGCCTCATGGAATAACATTGGTCACTTTTTAACGAACAGCACTCAAAAATATGTTTGTGTGCATGAACCATTATTTCGACAGGCAATGAAAGATGAAGAGGTCGAGCATATGCACCTTCACTCGATACAAGACAGACAGAGCCCAGGACCCAGGATCTAGAGCTCCATGGCTTGGGGGCTATAGCAGTCGGAACCCTAGAAATTCTCAAGTTGTAGGGGTTAAATTTACAATTTTGGGAAGAAGACTGGGCCATGGAGCCAAAGTGGCCCCATAAGGTCCCTTTGGCCCATATTAGAAGATAAGAACTATTAACGATCTGTGACAGCTGGGGGTCCTGTTGGAGATTTTGCACTGGGGGCCCCCGTAGTGCAAGTCACGCCAGAGTCAGTTATGATACACTTTGAGACTGCAGTTGACAGTGAGAAAGCTGGGTTGAAGCCTATTGATATTGTTTTGAGTCGTCTTCTGCCAACGCTGAGAAAGCTGGGTTTCTTGGATGAGAGAATACACGATCGTCTGCACCTGCCTTAAGACTGTCGACAATAACTCAGCCAGGTTGGAGTTCAGTGAGGATTCATTCTGACAATGCCATTGACTTTTTCTCCATATTTCTTTCTGTCCTTGTCATGTTTAGTCTTATCAGGAGAACAATAGATCTGTCATTCTTTGTCAGTTCTTCCAATCCCCCACCTACTATTAGAATGAGATTACTTTTCAGCAACACCGAACTGCTGTCCCTTTCAGTCTCTTTAGCTCTTTGTGATCACTGCTTGAACAAGAATAACATTTTGTAAAGAAAACGCTTTAAATTCAGAGCACTGCTAAAATGCAAAATAAAAGCAGACAAAAAAGTCTAAAAGAATGTTTGCCTTAAATATAAAGTTTAAAAAAATATCTCTTTTTGTCCCTTTAAACATCTGTGGCTGCTTTGAACAACTATGATTATTCACCAGATAATTGTTCATTTAATTGTTGTACATCCAAAACACAATAAGTAATGTGTACGACCACCTGTGTTCCTCTAACCCCTCCTAGCCAATAATTGTTCACAGCCCAACACCGTGCGGCCCTCCAAAGAAATGCAACCCCACACCATTACTGACCCACTACCAAATCGGTCATGCTGAAGGATGTTGCAGGCAGCAGATCGCTCTCCACGGCATCTCCAGACTCTGTCACATCTGTCACATGTGCTGAGTGTGAACCTGCTTTCATCTGTGAAGAGCACAGAGCGCCAGTGGTGAATTTGCCAATCCTGGTGTTCTGTGGCAAATGCCAAGCGTCCTGCATGGTGTTGAGCTGTGAGCACAACCCCAATCTGTGGACTTCAGGCCCTCAGACCATCCTCATGGAGTCGGTTTCTAACCGTTTGTGCAGACACATGCACATTTGTGAAAAATGAGGATGAATGACCTCATGGAGATCAACATCCAACACTGCGGTGACACCATCACATGTTTCTCAACGCAGTGATTCTAGAGCAATGCCCCCATCCCTTATGGGAAATAGGCAAAAACATGTAAATCAACAGCCGCGGAGACACCATCACATGTTTCTCAACGCAAGCAATGACTAGCCAGGTCTTTAACCGGGAAGGAACAACCACGGGAAGGGCAGTCTCCAATGAAGGAAACCACCTATGGCAAAACATGGTATCCATCCACAGACAGCTGTTTCGGGGTATTGCCCCTCATCAGTGTGGAGTAGGAAACTGGCTAGTAGGAGCAATGCCTAGTAAAGACTGTGAAAAATGAGGATGAATGACCTCATGGAGATCAACATCCAACACTGCGGAGACACCATCACATGGTATCCATCCACAGACAGCTGTTTCGGGGTATTGCCCCCATCAGTTTCCTACTCCACACTGATGAGGGGCAATACCCCGAAACAGCTGTCTGTGGATGGATACCATGTTTTGGCACAGGTGGTTTCCTTCATTGGAGACTGCCCTTCCCGTGGTTGTTCCTTCCCGGTGAAAGACCTGGCAAGTCATTCCTTGCGTTGAGAAAGATGTGATGGTGTCTCTGCGGCTGTTGATTTACATGCACATTTGTGACCTACTGGAGGTCATTATGCTGGGCTCTGGCAGTGCTCCTCCTGTTCCTCCTTGCACTAAGGCTGAGGTAGCGGTCCTGCTGCTGGGTTGTTGCCCTCCTACGGCCCCCTCCACGTCTCCTGGTGTACTGACCTGTCTCCTGGTAGCGCCTCCAGCCTCTGGACACTACGCTGACAGACACAGCAAACCTTCATGCCACAGCTCGCATTGATGTGCCATCCTTGATGAGCTGCACTACCTGAGCCACTTGTGTGAGTTGTAGAGTCCATCTCATGCTACCACGAGTGTGAAAGCACAACCAACATTCAAAAGTGACCAAAACATCAGCCAGAAAGCATTGGTACTGAGATGTGGTCTGTGGTCCCCACCTGCAGAACCACTCCTTTATTGAGGGCGTCTTGATAATTGCCAATAATTTCCATCCGTTGTCTATTCCATTTGCACAGCAGCATGTGAAATTGATTGTCAATCAGTGTTGCTTCCTAAGTGGACAGTTTGATTTCACAGAAGTTTGATTTACTTGGAGTTATATTCTGTTGTTTAAGTGTTCCCTTTATTTTTTTGAGCAGTGTATAAAAAAAAAGAGCTTATAAGCTCTGCTCATGTTCAGCCAACGCTGAAGACTGCAGCGGTAGACGGTACTCTAGGCAATAACCAGTAAACAACGCAATGGAAAATCCCTTCATTCTTGAGAACAGAGAGGAATTTTAACAATAAGTAAATTGCAATGTTGCTTATTTTAACATGCACTTTCCAACAGTACCCATTAAAAAATATGAGAAAACCCCTTTTATACGCCTTTATACAGATATAAAACATTAGGCGCTGACCTGTACGAAAAAGTAGCCATCATAAGAATCACCTTGGATACCCGGCAGACAAAATACCGCGTTCCCAGAGTAGTAAATGTGAGTTAATCTTGCTTCTGAAGTTCCGAAAGGGGATATTTTTCCATCAGTAATTGAAAATTCGTAGTATTGCAATCGCAACCACCTAATTAAGACTTTAAGAGAAGTAATAACATTAAAATTGTACATTACATTATATGTGAGATGATCTTACAGTGTCTTCAGGCATTTAAACGTTATATTATTAGATTAATTGAGAGAAGACGTATTGTTTCTTATTGGTCGGACGGTGCGCCATCATTTTAAAACTGTGCTAAAACGGCTTCTGTTTTACAAAAAGTTAATTGAAATCCGATGACTTTTCCAGCAACGCCACATGGGGTAGAGTAATTCTGCTCATAGACATTATACAATCAATCCAGCTATTAGCAGAGCGTACAATCACCAAATATCTATGGGAGCTTTCAGACCTAGTGATGAGCGAGTATACTCGTTGCTCGAGTTTTCCAGAGCATGCTTGGGTGTCCTCCGAGTATTTTGGCGCGCTCGGAGATTTAGTTTTCCTCGTCTTATATGCATGATTTGCGACTTGTAGACAGGCTGACTACATGTAGAGATTCCCTAACAAACAGGCATTCCACACATATATTCAAGCTGTCTAGCATCCGCAAATCATGAAGATGAGAGGACAAAAACTACCGTATTTTTCAGACTATAAGACTCACCGGACCATAAGATGCACCCCAATTTTTAGAAGAAAAATAGGGGAAAAAAAATAATGTGTCAAATGGGGGTCCGTCTTACAGTCCGAATTCAGCTTACCTGGGAAGGGATCCGGCACAGGTGGAGAAGTAGTCACAGGTAGAGTTGAGCGAAACGGGTCGAAAAATTTCAAAAGTCGCCGACTTTTGGCAAAGTCGGGTTTCATGAAACGAAACCCGACCCTAAGATGAGGTCGGCCACGAGGTCGGCGACTTAAGCGCCAAAGTTGTGTTTCAAAAGTTTGTTTTGCGCTCTTTTTCAGCCAATCAGGATCCACGGACACTGTGGGCAACGTGATGACATAGGCAGGGGTCACCACCATCTTTCAGAAGGGCATGCAAGTGATTGGCTTGCTTTGGTTGGCGTCACAGGGGGTATAAAAGGGCGTGCACGCCGACCGATATGTTACTCATGCTGATCTCAGAATAGGGAGAGCTGCTGCTGCTGCTGATTCTGTAGGGAGAGCGTTAGGCAGGGAAGAAGACACCAAAAACTGCTTCTGCTGCTAGAGATTTTGCCTGTACAACACACCAGTCACTGTGCAGTGCAAGTGGAGGCTATATTTTGCTGGATCAGCGGTGTTGGTTGTTAGGCTGCCTTCTAAGGCTTCCTGACAGCTGCATTGCTGTTTACCCACTGCTATGCAAACTGCTTTTTTAAAAGCAATCCCAATTTTTTTTTTGTCCTGGTGAGGTACTGAGCGTGCATTTTTTCACACCATACAGCGGTGCACACTCCTCACACAGTACCGTGTAACGGCTGTTATCACAGCCACAGTGAAGCTATCTGTGTGTCACTCTGTAAGAATAAGTCGAGGACATGTTCCGTTCTTACAGACCTACACCTTCTAGTTTTGTATAGCTTTCAAACAGTTAAATATATTTGCTGTTTGATCACATTCAAAACTATAGAGAGACAGCGTGTGTCAGTCCGTATACTTAAAAAACACGGAGCTTGACAATTTTACGTACACCAGACAGCCGTGTACGTGCATGCTCCTCTCTCAGTACCGTGTAACGGCTGTTATCACGGCCACAGTGAAGCTATCTGTGTGTCACTCTGTAAGGATAAGTCGAGGACATGTTCCGTTCTTACAGACCTGCACCTTCTAGTTTTGTCTAGTTTTCAAACAGTTAAATATATTTGCTGTTTGATCACATTCAAAACTATAGAGAGACAGCGTGTGTCAGTCCGTATACTTAAAAAACACGGAGCTTGACAATTTTACGTACACCGGACAGCCGTGTACGTGCACGCTCCTCTCTCAGTACCGTGTAACAGCTGTTATCACGGCCACAGTGAAGCTATCTGTGTGTCGCTCTGTAAAGATAAGTCGAGGACTTGTTCCGTTCTTACAGATCTACACTCTAGGGAGATTCCTATTCTGCCCAATTCTATAAACACCTTGTAGTTTGTCATACACTAGCCAATTTCTGCCTGTGACATAGCGCTCTGATATTCACTGGGCCTCACACAATCCAAAAGTGTCCAGTGTCCACAAGTGTGTGCAGAAATTCAAAATCTCCGTTATCCTCTAGTGACATTTTTCACACCTGCGACATCGAGCCTGTGACATAGCGCTGTGATATTCAGTGGGCCTCACACAATCCAAAAGTGTCCAGTGTCCACAAGTGTGTGCAGAAATTCAAAATCTCCGTTATCCTCTAGTGACATTTTTCACACCTGCGACATCGAGCCTGTGACATAGCGCTGTGATATTCAGTGGGCCTCACACAATTCAAAAGTGTCCAGTGTCCACAAGTGTGTGCAGAAATTCAAAATCTCCCCTGTCCTATAGACACCTTGTACCTTGTTTTACATTACTATATAGTTTGTTGGATTTTGTCTACATTTCTACCAAACATGAGGAAGGCTGGTGGAAGAGGCCATGGAATTGGGCGGGGGTTGGCAGCTGGTAATGATGGTGTTGGTGGTGGACCTGATGGTAGTGGCAAAAGCAAAATAGGACCGAATGCAGGAGGTGTTGAGCCTGCGTCATCGTCTGGCTCCACAAGGCCTCGAAGGCTTAGTTTTCTAGGAGTTGGCAAACCGCTTTTAAAGCCAGAGCTTCAGGAAAAAGTTTTGTCTTACATTGCTGACTCAGCCTCCAGCTCTATCGCCTCCTCTTTTGAAGTTGTAAAAAATAAAAGCACTGAGTCGTCATTGGAGGCTCATGTTCATGAACCACACCTTTCCTTGTGTCCTTCACCCCAACCAAGATTGAAGGATGACGCAGGCCATACTAATGATTACTTCATGGAGCTGTTTTCACATACCATGCCTGGATTATCAAGTGAAATGGTGAATTACCCAGGCCAAGATGAATCTGACATGGAGTGCACTGATGCACAGCCACTGATAGATGATTCTGCTGGTACATTCACTCAGAGCACTACATTGTCCTCGCAGTGTACTGAGCCAGATTCTGACCCTGATGAGACTCAGGTGCCCCTTCCCGCACACTATACCACCATACACGGTGACACAGAGGAAGGTACACATGACATTGAAGAGAATGTGATGGATGACCCAGTTGTTGACCCAGATTGGCATCCATTGGGGGAAGAGGGTGCTGCTTCCAATAGCTCAGATGAGGAGGAGGAGCATCCACAGCTGACATCGACATCGCAACAGCTGTTATCTGGCAGGCCCGGAGCACTCCAAAGACAGGTTCCAAAAATCAAAAGAGTTGCTGGACAGCTTGTCCAGAGGGTCAAAATATTACAGCGTGCTAGGCCGCAAAATGTCTGCCAAAGTAGGAAGAGTGCAGTGTGGCACTTTTTTGAACAAAATCCTCATGATCAGGCCAAGGTTATCTGTAAGAAGTGCGCAAAGACCTTTAGCCAAGGGAAAAATCTGAAAAATTTGAATACCAGTTGCATGCTTAGACATTTAACCAGCATGCACTTGCAAGCGTGGACACAACACCAAACCTCAAGTACCACATGTGCAACTGATCACAAAGAAGGTAGTCAGCAACGCTACATTGTTTCCCCCACTGTAAGCCCACTGGTTAGCACAGCAGCAAATGTTGAGGTGTCGTTGCAAGGCCACAGCAGTCAGGGAATCCCACTGTTATATCAACGAAAGACTGAATCTAGGCCATCAGAAAGAACACCATCTCCATCACCATCATCAACCCTCTCTCAGTCCGCCCTGTCCACAGCTACTTCCACCATATGCAGCTCTCAAGTCCAGCTCACCCTCCCAGACACTATGAGTAGGTCAAGAAAGTACTCATCCTCTCATCCGCGTTCACTGGGTTTGAACGCCCACATTGCCAAACTAATCTCGCTAGAGATGATGCCCTATCGGTTGGTGGAAAGCGCAGCGTTCCGCGAACTCATGGCCTATGCAGTACCACGCTATGACCTACCCAGTCGCCACTTCTTCTCTCGCAAAGCCATCCCAGCCCTCCACCATCATGTGAAAGACCACATTGTCCATGCACTCAAGCAGTCAGTGAGTGGAAAGGTGCACCTCACAACTGATGCATGGTCCAGTCGGCATGGCCAGGGCCGTTACGTTTCCATCACTGCGCACTGGGTTAATGTGGTGGATGCAGGGTCCACAGGGGACAGCGGTGGTGGGACAGTGCGGCCTAGCCCACGGTATAGGAAACAGTTGGCTGTAGGCGTTCGACCCTCCTCCTCCTCCAGAAGCGAAAGCTCGTCCACAGAGCGCAGTCGTACGAGCACTCCATCTGCAGCTGCCACTGTTGCACACGAGGTGTCCCCCTATCGAGCAGCTAGTGGAAAGCGTCAGCAGGCTGTGTTGCAGATGATGTGTTTGGGCGACAGACACACCGCCAAGGTGCTGGCCGAGTACTTGAAGCGACAAACTGAGTCATGGCTGGGCAGTGTACATCTTGAGGCAGGCAAAGTAGTTAGTGATAACGGCCGTAATTTTGTGGCAGCCATAGCCCTTTCAAAACTCAGCCACATACCTTGCTTGGCTCACACCTTGAACCTGGTGGTGCAGTGCTTCCTCAATAATTATCCGGAGTTGACAGCCCTGCTCCAGAAGGTGCGAAGACTGTGCGCGCACATCCGCCGGTCGCCTGTACACTCCATTCGTATGCAGAAGCTGCAGCGATTGCTCCACCTTCCCAACCACCGCCTCATTATCGACATTGCAACAAGGTGGAACTCCACCCTGCACATGGTTGAGCGGCTGTGCGAGCAGAGGCAGGCCATAATGCATTTGTGGGAGGATACACGGCCAGGCACTTTGAGAGCAGACATGGAGTTGACAGGTGTGCAGTGGTCGAAGCTGAAAGACCTCTGTAAAGTCCTTCAGTGTTTTGAGGAATGCACACGGCTGGTAAGCGCAGACGACTCCATCCTAAGCATGAGCATCCCACTTATGCGTCTGCTCATGCAAACTTTGATGCACCTTAAGGAGCAGGCGTCTGCAGCCAATGTTGACGAGCAGGAAGAGGAGGAGGGAATCCTTGATGACATTCAGCCATTGTCTGCTCAGGGACCTCTCCTGGACGAGGTGGAGGAAGAAGAGGAGGAGGAGGATGATGATGGGGATGATTACTTAGGGGAGGAGGATGCATCTCTTGGGGCAAGTGAAAATGTTGGCGTGGCAAGGTCTGGTACAGGGTTTGTGCGTGACTGGAGGGATGTGGATTTGCCAGAAAGTGCTCCTCCACCCAGCACTCGCAGTGCATCATTGACACCGGGAACATTGGCCCACATGTCAGATTATGCCTTGCAGATCCTAAAAAGGGACCCACGCATTGCCAAAATGATGAACGATGACGACTACTGGTTGGCCAGCATCCTGGATCCACGCTATAAAGGCAAATTACAAAACATCATGCCACACGAGAACCTTGACCTAATATTGGCTACTAAACAAGCAACTCTGGTTAACCGGTTGGTTGAGGCATTCCCAGCACACAGCAGCGGTAATGGTTCTCACACGAGCCGTACGGGCCGGGGGCAGCTTGGCAGAGGTGTTCGTGGTGCACACAGCAGAAGTGGCGTTGGAGACAGGGGTTTCATGACAATGTTGTGGACTGATTTTTCACGGACCGCTCACACAACTGTTAATACAGCATCGATAGAAAGTGACAGGAGACAGCAGTTGTCAACTATGGTTACAAACTACTTTTCCTCCCATATCGATGTTCTCCCGCACAGGTCATTCCCCTTTGACTATTGGGCCGCTAAACTGGACACCTGGCCTGAATTGGCACAATATGCCTTACAGGAGCTCGCTTGCCCAGCTGCAAGTGTGCTATCGGAAAGAGTCTTCAGTGCAGCTGGATCAATCCTGACAGAAAAAAGGACCCGTCTGTCAACCCAAAATGTGGATGATCTAACCTTCATTAAAATGAACCATGCATGGGTTTCCAAGGATTTTGTCCCACCTTCCCTTGATGACACATAGGTTGCCAGAAAAATGACTTGCTTTGGTCCTCCTCCTATTCCGCGAACTTGACCTATTTCGCCTTTTGCAGCAGCTGAATGACCCACATCTACATATGCCACTTTGTAAACCTCCCTAAGTGGGCGGCCCCCCCCATGGCTGGGGTCACCACCTAGCGCACAAAACCGTGCGAGTGCCGTTGCCCTGGACAGGTGGGTAGGCCGACTCTTGGGCGCGGGCACTGGCATAGGGTCCCTCATAGTGCAATCAAGTGTCTCTGACAGTGGTGGTGCACACCCGCCATCAGACACACTGCCGTACTATGAGGGGCCCAGTGCCAGTACCGACTCCCACGAGTGTGCCCCCCTTGCTTGGGCAGGGCCCCAGCATTTGCAATGTTTACCTCTCCCTGCTCCTCCGCTGTGTAGTCTGGGCTGTCAAATCCTTCACTGGGACTGCCACTACAAATTGATTGAACTGAAAGATGATGGTTAAGATGTAGCTATGCCCTGTCCTGCTGGCCAGGCTCTAGCTCCAGATGATCAGTGGCTTCCATTTCTTATGGACGTCGACTCACAATTACATGCAGTGGTGGTTTATCATCAGCTTTCACAGTTTTTCTACTCACAAACGTGTGACATTCCGGCGCACATTTCAAAATGTGCCCTCTCATGCCAATCAAATAGAATCGCCTACGGCCTGTGGCTTCTGTCTTTTGCACTCCAAAGATACGTGACAGATCACGATAGCCAGTGAGCACCATGTTTACATCGCTCCCTGTGATAAAAATTGGATTGAGATGAGTAACAGTGATGAAATCAACGGAAGTGCGATACAGCAAGACTTTATTCACAAAAAAATGTTTTCACTGTCTCAACACACAAATTAATTGAGGGTCAGCATCGCCTATGAGAATTGTGACGGAAGTTTTTCCCGTGAATAATAATTCCTAGATTTCTGCAATCAATAGCCTTTATGTCACTAATTGTATGTATCTCATTTCCTATTGCGGAGAGGCTGGACTGTATTACTGAGACAGAAATATATATGAAGATTTAAAAATAACACCAAAAGTATATAGTTGTGTACGCCTCAAATGCATTTCCTTTTTTCCACTTTTTAGATTGCTGTGTAATCCATACTGAGAACACAGAGATTTTACATGTTTAAACTATGCTACTGTATATATACCTACTATCCAGTGATAAAGTACCCTTTCTCAACTTTGTACAATCTGGTCAAATCCATACTGGGCCTGAGAACATCTGAGTCTGCCTCCTGATCTATAGACATATATTTTTAATGTGTAAACTAGGCTACATATATACGTGATATCCGGTGAAACTGTACCCTTTATCAACTTTCAACAATGTTGTTGAATCCATACTGGGTCTGAGAACGGCTGCCGTGCTGTTAAGCAAGCTGCAGCACCTGTGGTTTGGACACGTAATTTTTTCAGGAATGACGGTTAGGCCTGACTCCGGAATTGTGGTTGACCTGAACTTACTGGGAAATCATCGTTCGCGGGGAATAATCTGAATCCCAGATCCCCATCACTAACGGAGTTCAGCAGGTTATCTGCACCTGTAAGCGACAAAAGCTGGTCCTTTCAGTGTAGTGTGCATGCAGCCCCGGACATGTACTGGAATGCTAGACCTGTTATTGCTTGATCCCACGTGCCACAGCCTCGCGTATCCCTCTAGTAAGCTTGACGCGTACCGCGGGGCCATGCCGGAGTCTCGGTCGTTAACGGAATAAAGCTGAGAAATCGCTAGCACAACTACAAACGGACATACCACATCACACACAGAATCGACAAAGCTTGCAATCTGTCCATCTTTTCTGTAGCTTGTATGGTATTGGTTTCCCGGGTGCAGTCCAATTAAGCCACAGGCTCCACTCCTGGTGGTGCCCTTTCGGACATTCCTTTAAGGTTCAGCTTTGCAATCATACTGCCCCCAGAAACCAAAAACTTTGCCTTCAGGGACGCTGTTTGGAGGTTCGTGGGAATAACGCCGCCCGATCAGCAGTCGGCATATGGGTCGCCCTCCCAGGGCTGTGGGGTACTCGGTACCGGGCCGGTGTCAGTGGGATGTGTCACAGCAGCGGTGACCCGGACGGTGGCCCTGGGCGCCCATGTAAATGGCGTGGTATAATGGTATAGAGTTTATATAGATAGTTTGACGCCACCTGTGGTGTTCGGCAACATAGATGTTAGGCTGACGCTGCATGCAGATCCTCTGGGACTGATGGTGTTGTGCAGCAAAGATGGTGAAGCTCCCCACAGGTGGAGCTGGAGTCCCAGGGAAGTGTAGATGTAGTGATGGGGGAAAGGCACAGGTGGTGTAGGTGCTGGCACCCAGATGTAGCGGTGCTGGAATAACTGTAGGACACCAGAGCGTGCAGTTCCAAAGCTTTACTCACAGTCTGCAGGTTACACAGATGCCTGCCTCCGTGCTGTCTCCTCCGGGTCAGGACCTCTGCCAACCTCCGGGACCAGAATGGAAAGCTCCCTTCCAACACTCCGCCAACATGTACCTTCCTGAACATCTCCTTTCTAGCGCTTGTGGGGGAAGCACTCACAGGACCGTGGTTCACTGAAACGCCTGCTGTGTAACAGATGTTCCTCAGACTTTACTTGTATGGCAGACAGCTGTAGCCTATTCCTTCTGCTTCGCACACGTCGATGCTGGGGCCTCCGAGCCTTAGTTGGGTACAGAGCATTTATAGCTGCTACTTACCCCGGTTTCTGCTGCAGGAACGTCAGTGTCCCTACAAACTCGGAGACCGGAATCGGGACCATGCGCTCCAGCTAGGAGTGAGCCTTAACTCTGCTCATCCTCCAGCTCCCCTTCTCACGTCCACACACTTCCCCTTCCCTGCACAGAGTGCCCTAACTTACCTCCTCCCGACCACAGAGAGCAGCTCCTCAGCAGTCAGGTTCAGAGGTCTCCCTGCTGGCCTGGAGTGGGAAATGTGTTGTGTGTTGGTTTCACTGCTAGAGAGATCCTTCGTTGCTCCCAAGCTTGACAACACACTCTCTAGGAGGAAGGCAATGCCACAGTGGCGACCGTACTCTTGGGGACGCCACAAGTGCACTGAGGCCCAGACACTGCTAGATGATGCTGCTGGTACATTGACCCAGACCACTACATTCCCCTCGCACTCTACACAGCCAGAATCTGACCCAGAGGAAACTCAGGTTCCCCTTCCCGCATACTATACCACCTTACACGGTGACAAAGAGGAAGGTGCAGATGAAAGTGCAGGTTCCTTGAGCAGGTGGGGGGGCATACTCATGGGCGATGGCACTGGCACAGGGCACCGCATAGTGCGCAAAAGTGTCTCTGCCGTGGGAGGGCCTAAACAGCCAAGTGCAGTGAGATGGAAGATGAGGACGACAAGGAGTTCAGAGTAGTGCAGGGATTCCCTAGCAAGGAGACTTATGTAATTGTTTTCAGTGTTGGGACAGCAATTTTTGGGGAGCACTATACTCTGGTGAATGATATATGGGGCCCACCATACACTGGAGCATTCCAAAGGTGGACATCAGACACTGGAGCAGCATTTACAGGGCCCATTATACGCTAGAGCAGTAGAAATGGGGCCCATTATATATGGAGCATTACTTGGGCCCATAAGACAGTGGAGCTTCATCCATTGGGACCAACATATACTATAGCATTATGTGGAGCTCATCATATACGGTTTGAAACATTATATTGGAATAATGATTCCGTATGGAGAAATATATGGGCCTCATTACTCTGTATAGCGCACTAAGCGCTGGCCATAATACTGTATGGAGTTATATACTGTCCGTTTTTGGAGGTATTGGAGAATTTAAAATGGATATCAGTCATGAGATGTAAGAAGTGAAGTATTTTTCATTGTACTATACTGCTATTTCTCTGCCGTATTGGAGCATCATGCGTTGTGGTATGTGTTAAAGGGGCACTCTTTGGCCCTGGGCCCACGAAAACCTGGAGTCAGCCCTCCCCCCCACAACTGTAGCCAAATAACCCCCATTTTTCAGTGCGTAACTAGTATTATGAAGTTAATTAAGGTTGACAAGCTTCAGTAACACGAATTTATGTTTTTGGCATTCAAATGGGCACTGTTGGTGTGTTTCCTGTCCTCCTCTCACTGCCGACTTTAATTCTCCATTGACTTACATTGGGTTTCGTGTTTCGGGACGACCCCGACTTTTCCCTATAGTCGGCCGATTTTGCTCGACCCGACTTTTGGAAAAGTCGGGTTTCATGAAGCGAAACTCGACCCTAAAAAACCAAAAGTCGCTCAACACTAGTCACAGGGGTCACTCAGTGGTCCAGGCTCGTGCGGTGGCGGCTCTGTGCTGGGGCAGGTTGGTTGTGCTGTGGCAGCTGTGCTGGGGTAGGTGCAGCTGTGCTGGGGCAGCTGTGCTGAGGTAGGTGCAGCTGGAGCAGCTGTGCTGGGGCTGGGGCAGCTGTGCTGGGGCAGGGGCAGCTGTGCTGGTGTAGGGGCAGCTGTGCTGGGGCAGGGGCAGCTGTGCTGGGGTAGGTGCAGCTGGGCTGGGGAAGCTGTGCTGGGGCTGGGGCAGCTGTGCTGGGGCTGCTGTGCTGGGGCAGGGGCAGCTGTGCTGGGGCTGGGGCAGCTGTGCTTGGGCAGGTGGGCTCTGCGATGGTGGCAGCGGGCGGCGCTCTGCGGTGCGGGGGTGGCAGCGGGCTGTGCTCCGGTGCAGGGGCGGTGGTTCCGCCGGCATTTCTTCGCAGCCCGGAGGCCCCCCGCACATCCCTTGCTGGCCGCTGCCATGTTGCGGTGGCCTCCGGGAGCATGGACGCCGGGAAGATGGCGGCCGGTCCGGGGACGGCGCATGCGCGGCTTCAGATCTCGTCCCGAGATCTCGGGGGCCGAAATTCAAATCTCGGCAACGAGATCTCGTCCCCCGAGATCTCGGGATGAGATCTAAAGCCGCGCATGCGCCGTCCCCGGACCAGCGGCCATCTTCCCGGCGTCCATGCTCCCGGAGGCCACCGCAACATGGCGACGGCCAGCAAGGGATGTGCGGGGGGCCTCCGGGCTGCGAAGAAATGCCGGCGGAGCCGCTGCCCCTGCACCGGAGCACATCCCGCTACCACCACCGCACCGCAGAGCGCCGCCCGCTGCCACCAGCGCACCAGCCAGAAGGTTAGTACCGTGTATTGCGACCATAAGACGCACCCCCCACTTTCCCCCAAAATTTTTTGGGAAAAAAGTGCGTCTTATGGTCGGAAAAATACGGTAAATCTCCGAGCATGCCAAAATACTAGGAGGACACCCGAGCAACGAGTATACTCGCTCATCACTAAACAGACCCCAATATTGGATGGTGAGTAGTGTTGAGCATTCCGATACCGCAAGTATCGGGTATCGGCCGATACTTGCTGTATCGGAATTCCGATACCGACTTCCGATATTTTTTCAATATCGGAATTCGGCATCGGAATCGGAAGTTCAGTTGATTGACGGCCTGACGTCATCATGATGCGCGGTGTGTGCGCATCATGATGCGCCGTCATTTCGGGCCTTCCGGGGGTCTCTGCCGGCCTGCCGGGGGGCTGTGCCGGCCTGCCGGGGGGCTGTGCCGGCCTGCCGGGGGGCTGTGTGAACTGCCCGGGGTCTGTACCGGCCTGCCGGGGGGCTGTGCCGGCCTGCCGGTGGTCTGTGCACCCTGTGGGGGTCTGTACCGGCCTGCCGGGGGGCTGTGCCGGCCTGCCGGGGGGCTGTGCTGATGTCCGGGGGTCTGTGCAAGCATCGTCCGATGGGACTACAAGTCCCATCGGGCGATGCCTGCTACCATGACAGTGATTGACACATTAGCCAATGATGGGACAGTAGTAGTCCCATCATCCGGCTAATGTGTTAAATGTTAAAAAAAAAAAAAAAATACTACATACATACTACATGCATGCTACATACATACTACATGCTACATACATACTACATGCTACATACATACTACATACATGCTACATGCATGCTACATACATACTACATGCTACATACATACTACATACATACTACATACATACTGCATGCTACATACATACTACATACATACTACATACATACATACATACTACATACATACTACATATATACTACATGCATGCTACATACATACTACATGCTACATACATACTACATATATACTACATACATACTACATACATGCTACATACATACTGCATGCTACATACATACTACATACATACTACATACATACTACATGCATGCTACATACATACTACATGCATGCTACATACATACTACATGCATGCTACATACATACTACATGCTACATACATACCACATACATACTACATACATACTACATACTACATATATACTACATGCATGCTACATACATACTACATGCTACATACATACCACATACATACTACATACATACTACATACATACTACATGCTACATACATACTACATATATACTACATGCATGCTACATACATACTACATATATACTACATGCATGCTACATACATACTACATGCTACATGCATGCTACATACATACTACATACATACTACATGCTACATACATACCACATATATACTACATACATACAATACATTCATACAATACATACATAGACATACAGTACATATAACATAGAGTAACATACTTACCAATACTTGTCACATTGTTCCCCGAAGCCATTGTCTTTTCCGGGATAAATATTAACATAACAAACCACAAAAATACTCACCCACGATCCGAAGCAGTCCACGAGTGTGTCCCACGACGATCTTGGGTAGAGAACGGCAGCATCAGATGATGCTGCCGTTCTCTACGGGCTGCAGGAATCCAATGACGGAAGGTAGGTATCCTTCCGCACTGTATTCCTCCGCCACTTAAAAAAAAAAAAGTCCCTAGTCTCACTTTATGCCATTGCTGCGTGGGAAATTCCCACACAGCAATGGCATAAAGTGAGACTAGGGACTTTTTTTTTTTAAGTGGCGGAGGAATACAGTGCGGAAGGATACCTACCTTCCGTCATTGGATTCCTGCAGCCCGTAGAGAACGGCAGCAACAGCTGATGCTGCAGTTCTCTACCCAAGATCGTCGTGGGACACACTCGTGGACTGCTTCGGATCGTGGGTGAGTATTTTTGTGGTTTGTTATGTTAATATTTATCCCGGAAAAGACAATGGCTTCGGGGAACAATGTGACAAGTATTGGTAAGTATGTTACTCTATGTTATATGTACTGTATGTCTATGTATGTATTGTATGAATGTATTGTATGTATGTAGTATATATGTGGTATGTATGTAGCATGTAGTATGTATGTAGTATGTATGTAGCATGCATGTAGCATGTAGTATGTATGTAGCATGCATGTAGTATATATGTAGTATGTATGTAGCATGCATGTAGTATATATGTAGTATGTATGTAGCATGTAGTATGTATGTAGTATGTATGTAGTATGTATGTAGCATGTAGTATGTAGCATGCATGTAGTATATATGTAGTATGTAGCATGTAGTATGTATGTAGCATGCATGTAGTATATATGTGTTATGTATGTAGCATGTAGCATGCATGTAGCATGTAGTATGTATGTAGCATGCATGTAGTATATATGTAGTATATATGTGGTATGTATGTAGCATGCAGTATGTATGTAGCATGCATGTAGTATATATGTAGTATGTATGTTGCATGTAGTATTTATGTAGTATGAATGTAGTATGTATGTAGTATGTAGTATGAATGTAGCATGTATGTAGTATGCATGTTGTATGTATGTAGCATGTAATTTTATTTTTTTTTTTTTTTTTTTTTTTTACATTTAACACATTAGCCGGATGATGGGACTACTACTGTCCCATCATTGGCTAATGTGTCAATCACTGTCATGGTAGCAGGCATCGCCCGATGGGACTTGTAGTCCCATCGGACGATGCCTGCACAGACCCCCGGAGCCTGCACAGACCACCGGCAGGCCGGCACAGCCCCCCGGCAGGCCGGCACAGCCCCCCGGAGCCTGCACAGCCCCCCGGCAGGCCGGCACAGCCCCCCGGCAGGCCGGCACAGCCCCCCGGAGCCTGCACAGACCACCGGCAGGCCGGCACAGACCACCGGAGCCTGCACAGACCCCCTGGCAGGCCGGCACAGCCCCCCGAAAGGCCCGTACAGACCCCAGAGAGGCTGTACAAGGGCAGGAAAGGGTTTTTCTTATTCCGATACCGGAAGTCCCATAGACTTGAATGGGACTTCCGGTATCGGAATCGGCGATACCGATACTTTTTTTAAAGATCGGCCGATACCATCCGATACGATACTTTGAAGTATCGGACGGTATCGCTCAACTCTAATGGTGAGAATAAAATACTGTACATTAAACTTGTTGGGCGTTTTGGAAGAGATCTGTCACTTCAGGTAAGTGGACGAGGAGAAACCAGACCGACTAGTGTCCTGAACAGCTCAGTCCCCGGTGGCTTTGAAAGTATGTTTTTCTCTGAGACGCTGCAGAGTTTTCAGGGACCTTAACACAATTTTTTCTTTGATAGCTGATTGCTCTCTATGAAAGAGAATTTACACCAAACAATCATCTTACTGGTTGTTGATTTCCAAACGATCGTAAACATATTTTCTTGGGGTAAGGTCGAATTCAGATTTCCATTTGTCACTTTCCGTGCATGATGCACGGACTGGCCGCGGTTCTCTTGAGCCCAAAACTCAGCAGCTTTATAGGTACATACTGGGACCACGATACACAGTTGTTAGAATTCGGCATTAAGGTGCATTTACACCGGATGATTATCGTGAACAAACTTCTAGGAGCTCTCGTTTCCTTAAAATCAGCTACTGTGGACAGCTCATCCGCGGCCGGAAAATGCAAACATAATACATCCTATGTGTGACTTTGTATCGACACTGAAAAGTCTTCCAAAGCAGAATGTCAAATATTTCATGGTGGGTTGTGAAAATTTGTTCCATCATTATTGGAAATTTCACAAGAGGAGGCAGCAAGATTGCCGGCGTATTGGCCACGGATTTTTCCTATTTATAAAAATCCTTCTTTGGTTTCATGGTCTTCGTGATGTTGGTCATACACATTCGTCATACAAATAATTACGAGGAATTGATTAATCTTTCATTCTGTCCGAGGATGAGACTCTAACAAAAGTTTTCCAGTACAGAGTGACACAGCGTCAGGCAGCGTGACATCTATTTCCTTTAGGATTCATCGAAATTGGGCAAGTGGTAGAAAATAGAAACCTCTGTACAGTATCATGACGGCCTTGATTCATTATTTCCTTTTCATCAGTTTTCTGCAGCAATTTGCTCCATTTTTTAATACCTTTAGTATTTGCACCTTATTCCCTACACATTTTGCGACACTTTTTAAGTTGTCTTTCTTTTTTGTCTTTTTTTTTTAGAGATTTATTTATTTTTAAATCTCTTTTTTGCCTTAACTTTTCTTATCCAGATTTTTTAAACAGGTTAATGAACTGCAACTTTTACCAAAGGTCAAAAAATGTTTTGGCACATTTCACTCGAGACCCCCCCACCCTCGCCGACACCATGCAGTACGGTTTTGGGATGAGTATTCAATTTGGCAAATTTTTTCTGAAATTTTTTGGTGCTATAAAGTAAAAAAACACAGCTTAAAGGGAATCTGTCACCAGAAGTTGGCGACCTATGTAAATGGCCTGTGTCCGGTCCGATGGGCGGTGTTTCTTCTTTTTTTCACCCCATCCGTGGCCCCCGTCCGTGATCTTTTCCAGAATTTTAGTAGTTCTACTCCATAGTTCGTGTCTTCACAAAGCAATCTTGCTTCGCGCACGCACAGTATGCTTTGCGCAACTGCGGGGCAAAGCTGAAAATCATTACTGTGCATGCGCCGGTACACCATGTCCCGGAAGTATTTAGCTGTATTCCAGGTCATAGTGTACCAGCGCATGCGCAGTAAAGATTTTCGGCTTTGCCCGCAGTTGGGCAAAGCATACTGCGCGTGCGCGAAGCAAGATTGCTTTGCGCACATGCGAACTATGGAGTAGAACTACTAGAATTCCGGAAAAAATCGTGCACGGGGGCCACGGATGGGGTGAAAAAAAGAAGAAACACCGCCCATCGGACCGGACACAGGCCATTTACATAGGTCGCCAACTTCTGGTGACAGATTCCCTTTAAACGGAATCTGTCAGCAAGTTTTTGCTGTGTAATCTGACAGCAACTTGAGGGGTGGGGCTGATACACTGATTCTCTGGTGATTGGGCTACATACTGCGCACATTTCCCCCTTGAAGACACAAGTATTGTTGTAATGTATAATGTGGACTATTGATGCGTGATCAGTGATAATGTTGTGCATTACCCGATGGTAGGAAGAGTTACACCACGTTCACGCTATCAGGATTTGGTCAGGATTTTACATCAGTACTCGTAAGCCAAAACCAGGAGTGGGTGATAATTCCAGATGTGGTGATGTGTTTCTATTATACTTTTCCTCTGATTCCTGGTTTTGGCTTACAAATACTGATGACAAATACTGATAGTGTGAGCGTGGCCTTAGAGTTAAGTTTGGGACTATCCCAGAGTGGGAGGGGTGAGGTGAAGGGACAGAGAGTTTCCTGTCAGGATGACAGATAGGGCAAAGTGTGTGTGAAAATCAGACCTAAGGTAGGTCAGTCAGCAGAGTGATGTGGGCGTTTCTAACGTGAGAGGAAACTGTGACAGAGGATATTGAGATCCTAGTGGAGAGAAAGAGAGTGGTGACCGAAAGGCAGAGCGATCGATCAGAGACTGTGTATGAAAATACGCTGTATGGTGAAGTAAGTATTCATACCCTTGTGTACCTGCTACCTACTGTATACACTCTTTACCAAGTTTTGGTTTAGAAAAAAAATTTATTTATGACTGGTGATCACCGTCATTGAATTCCTCAACATCTGGTCCTGGCCAACCAAAGTCATCGGTTACATGCGGCCTGCACAGGTGTAGCGCCCCCATTGCACAAGTCCACACACGCAGCCAGGATCCCCACCTTCATGTAACGTGCCGGCACGCAAGAGATGAGTACCTCGCCTACAGGGGAAAGAGAAAGCCACGCTTTGTGGCGATAAGCGTGCGGCTCTTTCCTCCTCTTCAATCGACATACTTCCCAACAGGTCTTACACAGACCTTGCTCTCCTGGGACTTTTTCTTCTTATAGTATTTGCTGCATCTCTTATTTTGGGATACTATAGATTTGTCTTTCTGTACCAACATAGTAATATTGCCTCCCCTGTGATAATCTGGATGATACCTATTTGATCATTAAGTGGCATAGTATTATATAATAGCTCATAACTGCTGGTGAAAACACCAAATAATGGGCAGCTCTTAGGAATGCAAAGACCTAAGTATCATAGTAATGTGAAATTTGCTCCTTTAGAAGCTCCTTTCAGCTGCTGCTCAGCAAGAGTACAGGTTTTTCCCTGTCTGAGCCTCTCTGATCCCCATCAATGTACCCAGACAGGAGAATTCCCATACGCTGATTGTTTGAATACAATGTGCAGACCTTGTTGAGCCAAACTTCTTTTTGTATAAATAAGGCGTAAGGACTATTTAAAGGGAACCCGTCACCAGCTTTGACCGACCACCAAGGCTACCACCTTTCAGGCCAGATATCCGGCATTCTATAATACGGTATATCTGCCCCAACCCAACCTGAAAGATAAGAAAAAGAGCTTTTATTATACTCCCCTGCAGGACGATCCGGTCCGATGGGTGTCGCAGGTCTTCGTTGAGCGCCTTCCTGCCGTCCACCTCCTTGCTTCGTGTGGATGATACGTCCTTACGTCATCCACACAGGCTCGCTGACATTGTGCTCCTGCACAGGCGTAGTTCCCTGCCCTGAAGAGAGCAGAGCAAAGTACTGCAGTGCACACTCGTCGAGGCTCTTTCACCTTTCCCAGCGCCTGCGTACTGAAGTGCTTTGCTCTCCTCTCATCAAAGCAGAGAAGTACTCCTGTGCACGAGCGCGATGCCAGGGAGCTTGTGTGGATGATGTTGTCCACACAATGTCTATGGCATCTCGCTCCTGCACAGCTGTACTTCTCTTCCCTGACTATGGCAGAGTAAAGTACTGCAGTGCACATGCGCCGGCGCCCTGTCACCTTTCCCGGCGCCTGCGCACTACTGTAGTTTGCTCTGTCCTTGTCAGGGCAGAGAAGTAAGCCTACACAGGAGAGCGATGCCGGGGAGCTTGTGTGAATGACTTGGTCCACACAGGATCCCCAGCATCTCGCTCATGCGCAGGTGTACTTCCAAGTACTGCAGTGCGCATGCGCCGGCGCTCTTTCAATAGTTTGCTCAGCCCTTGTCAGGGTAGCTAAGAACGCCTGCGCAGGAGCGCGATGCCGGGGAACTTGTGTGGCTGACGTAGAGACGCAACATCTACACAAAGAAAGAAGGAGGGCGGAATCGAAAGAAGGGAGGCTCCGGACAAGGAAGAGTGACACCCCTCAGACCGGACCTCCCCGCAGGGGAGTATAAGTGAAGATTTTTTTCTTAAATTTCAGGTCGGGTTGGGGGCAGATATACAGCATTATAGAATACTATATATCGGGCCTGAAAGGTGGTGGTGGCCATAACTCATATTGGTCATCTGAGTGACGCTATGAATTATTGTCAGGCCTAATTCACCAGATAACTTAAAAATAGTAGCAAACGTTCGCCGTACCAGTAAACGCACAATGCATTACACCCCGCACTATGAAAATGCATACATTTACAACTATTGTAATGATAGAGATACTTGAAATTATTTTTTTTTTCCCCAACCGGCAATCATTTAGTAGTTTTCAAAATTGCTGGTGAATAAAAGGATACACACAGAATAAAATACCTTTTATACTATTTGAATAGTCTTTATAGTATTGGCCTAAAAAAAAATGTAAAAATCCTAATAATACATAATTATTTAGTCATTGTGTGCGAATAAGTAACGCAAACGCTGAAAGGTTAAAATTACAATGTGGCAAAAAAGGTTACAAGATAAAATTTGTATGTGAGCAAAGCAATAATAAATTCTCTCTTATGGGGTCGGTATTATTGTTATTTCTGCAGGAAATGATATTAGTAGGGAGGTAATATAATAATCTATTTCTTTGTTATATATAACCCGTCTCATGCAGCTCCCCTGTAATATGTGTAATATTAGCTCTGCATAGTACGATCATAGACTGATCACCATGATAAAAGGGTCTTACACCACATAGGGAGGCCAACATTTCACATTGACCTTGAGGTTAAGTAGTAGAGGTCATCCGCTAATTTTCCAATAATAAGATATTTTCAACCAAACCGTAGTGATTTATAAGCTATAGCGTCCATGGAGCACTTGGACGGCAATTGTAATACTCATGCCACAAAAATGGCAGCATGACTAAATGCTTCCGCCATTATGGGTGGTCCTTGATAGGTGACAAATTACATATTTATCACTTTAAAAGTCGCATAAGGGCATGTTCACACTGCATCTGTTTTTCAGGCAGTCTTTTTTCTGGTGGGTTTTTTTTGTGTGCTTTTTTTTGTTTTTTAGTTTCCTAAGCAGTTTTTTTTTTTTTTTTTTTTACTCATTTTTTCAGCATTTTTTGGGGCTTCTTTTAGCCTTGTGGGGTCTATTCTCTTTAATATTCTCACCCGTTCTCACTCACAACAGGAGGAGGAGATAACGTGCAGGTGGACGTGCATCAGCTCAGACTATAAGGAAGAAGAAATGTCTAAGTAAATTCACACTTTTTTTCACATTCTGTTCTGGTGTCGTTCCTTCAAGGACAAGGACTCTTGGAAATCTTCTGGAAGGAGGTGAGTTATCTGTGCAGTAATCTTCACAGGCCAAAAATCATAGTCATCGGTGAACCTCTTCTTTACAGCAACTGCATTTGTGTCACTGCTCCGAATAATATTGTTCTGTTTTTCTGTTATCTGTGTTCTTTGTTGGAGTAAAGGTAAAACTTGAGAGAAAAACACTTGTTATGATCAAAATGGCATGTTGTAAAAAAAAAGTCACACATAGGCAACTGCCCCCCCGTGACCTGTGTTCCCGGTAGTCCTTCTCGTAGAGCCGGCAGGTCTTGTACTGATGGTTTAAGGATGTACGTATTTAAAGTTGCATAACCAGTTTACAAGAAAGGATGTTATTTGCATATAGACATTGAGGTCACTGTTATAGGGTCATAAAAACTAGGCCAATTTAAGCTTTATCTTTTTTAGTAATTTGGAGAAACAAGAAACGGAACTCTCCACTCG
Organism: Dendrobates tinctorius; assembly: GCF_039654945.1. Lineage (NCBI taxonomy): Eukaryota > Metazoa > Chordata > Amphibia > Anura > Dendrobatidae > Dendrobates > Dendrobates tinctorius. Next base: position 18,132,384 of record NW_027361727.1, on the reverse strand, counting down.
AAGACATTCTACCCCAGTGTTCCTCAACTCCAGTGCTCAAGAGCCACCAACAAGTCATGTTTTCAGGATTTCATTAGTATTGACCAGGTGATGGAATTATTGCCTGTGCAGGTCCTGTCATTATCACCTGGGCCATACTAAGGAATTCCTGAAAACATGATCTGTTGGTGGCTCTTGAGGACTGGAGTTGAGGAACACTGTTCTAGGCCATAGAAAGATTCTATCAATGCAGTAAAGTCGGCCATACACATGGCTGATGCTTCGGCTGGCCATTCGGCCAAAGCCATCTCATCCGACTCTCCCATACACAGGAGGGCTCTCTCGGTCGAGCTCCTGAGTTCTGTACGAGAAAGCTACTGGGTAACATGTCAGCCGGTGGTATATCTCCGGCAGTCTAAAATCAGACATGCGTGATAGACAGCAACAGAGGTGGGTGACTGAAGTAAGAGGTGAGTCTACGTGAGAAGATGCTCCATTAAACATCTATTGTTTGAGGTCAGTATATAGCTTATGGTAAGACTGCCATCATGACATGTGCGTGCACAAGATGTCCAACAGTCCTACCTCATGGGGATTGGATGGAGATGGTCAATCCGGGAAGGTGCGATTAGAGGATCTGAGGAAGCACAAGTCGGAGGGACAAATGACGCCCCGCCGGACTAGACCTGCCTCCTCAGCATACGCGGAGCTGCGCTATAAAAGAACACTTTTAAAAAATCAGGGACAGTAATAACAGATGTAAAATAGCAAAACAGAGAAAAGGAGTCATGATACAATCCGCTACAGTATAGGTTTTTTTGTTTCTGTTTTTGGGGTCCATACTTCCTTTTTTTTGTTTCTGTTTTTGGGGTCCATACTTCCTTTTTTTTGTTTCCGTTTTTGGGGTCCATACTTCCTTTTTTTGTTTCTGTTTATGGGGTCCATACTTCCTTTTTTTGTTTCTTTATTTGGGATCCATACTTCCTTTTTATGTCTCTGTTTTTGGGGTCCATACGTCCTTTTTTTGTTTCTGTTTTTGGGGTCCATACTTCATTTTTTTGTTTCTGGTTTTGGGGTCCATACTTCTTTTTTTGTTTCTGGTTTTGGGGTCCATACTTCCTTTTTATGTTTCTGTTTTTGGGGTCCATACTTCCTTTTTTTGTTTCTGTTTTTGGGGTTCATACTTCCTTTTTATGTTTCTGCTTTTGGGGTCCATACTTCTTTTTTGTTTCTGTTTTTGGGGTCCATACTTCCTTTTTTTGTTTCTGTTTTTGGGGTCCATACTTCCTTTTTTTTGTTTCTGTTTTTGGGGTCCATACTTCCTTTTTTTGTTTCTGTTTTTGGGGTCCATACTTCCTTTTTTGTTTCTGTTTATGGGGTCCATACTTCCTTTTTTTGTTTCTGTTTATGGGGTCCATACTTCCTTTTTTTGTTTCTTTATTTGGGATCCATACTTCCTTTTTATGTCTCTGTTTTTGGGGTCCATACGTCCTTTTTTTGTTTCTGTTTTTGGGGTCCATACTTCATTTTTTTGTTTCTGGTTTTGGGGTCCATACTTCCTTTTTTTTGTTTCTGGTTTTGGGGTCCATACTTCCTTTTTATGTTTCTGTTTTTGGGGTCCATACTTCCTTTTTTTGTTTCTGTTTTTGGGGTTCATACTTCCTTTTTATGTTTCTGCTTTTGGGGTCCATACTTCTTTTTTGTTTCTGTTTTTGGGGTCCATACTTCCTTTTTTTGTTTCTGTTTTTGGGGTCCATACTTCCTTTTTTTTGTTTCTGTTTTTGGGGTCCATACTTCCTTTTTTTGTTTCTGTTTTTGGGGTCCATACTTCCTTTTTTGTTTCTGTTTATGGGGTCCATACTTCCTTTTTTTGTTTCTTTATTTGGGGTCCATACTTCCTTTTTATGTCTCTGTTTTTGGGGTCCATACTTCCTTTTTTTGTTTCTGTTTTTGGGGTCCATACTTCCTTTTTTTGTTTCTGTTTTGGGGTCCATACTTCCTTTTTTTTGTTTCTGTTTTTGGGGTCCATACTTGCTTTTTTTGTTTCTGTTTTTGGGGTCCATACTTCCTTTTTTTGTTTCTGTTTTTGGGGTACATACTTCCTTTTTTTGTTTGTTTTTGGGGTCCATACTTCCTTTTTTTGTTTCTGTTTTTGGGGTCCATACTTCCTTTTTTTTGTTTCTGTTTTTGGGGTCCATACTTCCTTTTTTTTGTTTCTGTTTTTGGGGTCCATACTTCCTTTTTTTTGTTTCTGTTTGCATATTTTTGTCCTTTTGGCCATTTTGGATAAATCTTAATACAGGACGCACATTACACCCAGGAGTAACTGGAATAATTACAATGCTTGCAATCGCACCCAGGCCTTGGAGCCTAAGGGGCACAAAAAGTCCCTTTTAGCCTATATGAAAAGACCAATAGTATTAAATATTGCAATATTTGGGGGCCCTTTAGAGTACAGTGCCTGGGCGTACAGTACATTTGTTTATCACAGAGTTATCAGAGAAGGATATAGTGCAATCACTTTCTCGTGCCGCTCCTCCGGTAAGACAAGCCCACTGGATCCATGATGAAATGTGTTTGCTTCCCCTGGGGCACAAAGTACAAATACTTATCTCACATGTAGTAGAACTCGTTGTTTGACTCCACGTGTATAAAGTCAGCAGTCAGCACAGCTTCTCCTAAACCCTGAGCAGACCACAGAGGAGCCCACTCCACGGTACGTACTGGAGCCTTCGAGTCGTCATAGCTGTTATATAGCAGTAAAACACATTGATAAGACAAAAAAAACAAAAAAAATTACAGGGACGGTTATTTGCCCCCCCTTGGTTCATCGTTGCTCGCTTGCAAAGAAAGTGTAATTTTTTTATTTTTTTTTAAGTAAACTTCAAACGTTTCAAAACTTTTTTTTTTAGTTTTAAGATTTTATTTTTCAATGATATTTTTACAACTTAAAACTCGCAAGATAATAATCATAAACTGTAACAGGATTTTCGGGAAACTTTTATCCAAAATGTGGAAGATCTAAACTGAAAGCGAAGTTTCGAATTGCTTGCATTTTGAAGATTTCTTCTGCTGTCAGCCCCACGTGCTGCTCTCGGATCAGCGTCTGACAGCAGAAAAGGGCTGATGTCGTAGCAGAGAGCGCTTGTCAGCAGGGAACAGATGAGTTTTTATCCATGCCTGGGAACATGTAGGAACGGGGATGGTCGTGGGCTGATTTGCTCCTCTTTATATGCTTTATTCACAGATATTGGACAGAAACCTTATTTATGTCAATAGGGAAAAATGGATTTTGTTAGATCATAATGGATCATCCCAGATCATGATGCATTCTACCTGATCATAACTAATGTCGTCTTCGTCATAGACCTAAGACACCAGTGTGAACAGAGCACCAGACAAAAACTGTACCTTAAATAGGATCTGTCATTTGACATAAATATATATATATATCGTTTCAATGCCGCTGTTCTCTAGAATCCGACGCTGTTTTTCTTTTGTTCCTGCGCCTCTCCGTTCCCGAGATATGGCCTCTTCTCTCTGAATGTAAATCTAGTCTTTTTTTTCCAGCAAAGTGGGCGTGGTTCTCAATTTTCTGTGGGTGTATTTTTGACAAACCACGCCCATATATCTTAAAATACTAGATTTACATACAGAAATTAAGGGGTCATATCTCAGGATTGGAGAGGAGCAGGAGCACAAGAAAAATAGCGGCAAATTCAGGAGAACAGTGGCATTTACAGCAGATACAAAAAAATACATATGTGTGATAAGTGACAGGTCCCCTTTAAATATTGGAATAAATTCTCATAGTAAAAAAATAAAGGGCTCGCAGACTTTACTGCATCGCAGACGTGTGTACAAGGCACACAACTCAGAATGTATACTGTAGTTAGCTCTTATCTTGGTCACCTGTTTTATTCTTACGATATGAAGGGAAATTACTTCTGTCACCAGGGTTTTGCCAACTAATCTGAAAGCAACATGATGTAGGGACAGAGATCCTGATTCCAGTGATGTTTCACTTATTGGGCTGCTTAGTATAGTTTTAATAAAATCACAGTTTTATCAGCAGTAGATTATATGTAGAGGACTAGTAAACCTGCTGCCATGTCTAAACTCGCCTACACCAGTGATTGGCAGGTTTCTGTGTACCTTGTGCATAGGCAGAAAGCTGCCATTCAGTGGTGTGAGCGGGGTTATACAGAGCTCAGCATTAGAGAACTGCTAGATCTGCAGCAGAGAAAACAGTGATTTTATCGAAATGACAGCAGGCAGTATTGTAAGTGACACATTGGTGGAATCAGGGTCTCTGCCTCTACATTATGATGCTCTCAGGTTGGGTAACAAAATATGGGTGACAGGTTCCCTTTAACATCATTTGCAGTCTCTGGAATTGGGTTAATGCCAGTATATGATACAATCAGGTGAAGGCATCGTCCTTCCAACTAGTGTTATGTCATTCATGGAACAGGGGTTGTTTTCACACAGGTAAGGTTAGTCTGCTTGGACAGATGCCCAAATTATGACATTTAAAGGGTAAACAATAGAGGAAAAGTGAGACAGACTTCATTGCGTAAAGCCGGTCTGTGATTTCAGGTAACTTAGAATAAGCATTAATCAGTGTGTTGATGAAGAATAACACTATTCCTGGCCACTATATGACTTGAATCCTGCAATTTTTTTTTTACCAGTTTTCACCTCTGCAGGCTTTATTCCTAAATTTCTGAGCTACTGAGTAGAGACTAACTTCTATGATGTCCCCCATACACAGCACACACACAGAGAGACGTATTCCTGATCTTTCTCTGTAACAAACAGAAGCATCAGCAGGAGGACATTATACAGCAGCGCTGAGCAGTGTAGCTGTGCATCCAGCTATGGAGTGAGATAACAAATTGCTTCAGCACAAATATTTTTCTCTGCCTCTCCCTGTTCCTCACTCTTCTTCTCCCTTCCAGAAGTGGAGAAAGATATACTACAAATTTTCTTATATGCGTTCGTTCTGCTGATATATGCAATGTTTTTTGGGTTACATTTACTGGCCGATTGCTACCAGTACATGACTAAGATCACTTAATGGCGTTTTTAGATAGGCCGACAACACTTCCATTCGAACAGAGCAATAATTAATACGATTGCTATTGTGCTGCAGAGACATAATATTTTCGGCAGCACATATACTGTTTACGTGCTGCTGAAAATTATGACTTTTAAGCAAGTTTAAAAGTTATTTCAGCAGGGATTGCCGGTTTGTTAGGTAATCCTTGCATGTGTTGTGGGTGTGGAACATGCGCGAGACATTCAGCCTCGGGGACTCGAACATATTTTTTGAGCACAGTGAGGACACCCGGTTAGCACCCGAGCATGCTCGCTCATCACTACTGTCCTCCTCTTCCTTGATTGACAGTGCTGTCTCGATTGTAATATCATACAGGATAGTTAATCAATGGAGAAGTAGTGAACAGCCTCTTTTAAGGCTGAATCATAAATGATAAACCCGATTGTCTCCGTGCCGGCCACATGTAGGAGTGATCATTGGTAGACCCATTGTCACCGGCTCGATATTTTCTTATATGTTATAACTAGTTTCCACTCATCACTTCCTTTCTCTAATTTCTGAATCACGTGACAGTTTTATGTATGTTTAGGGAAATGCTGTGCTTTTCATAATGGTATTTCCCTTGATCTAGCTTAACCTTAGCAAGCAATTCCATCGTTCTTAAAAAGAAGCTGACCTGAAAGCTGGCAGGCGGCAGTCACAGTTAGGTATTGTATAGAAGCCCATTCAAAATGCAAAAAAAAAATTTATTTTTCAATATAATTTTCCACTTTTTTTTTCTTTCCAGTAATGTAACTGTAAATGTATTTTCTATACATAAATGTGGGCAGCCGGCGCTGAGAACACGAAGTTACCGTTTTTATACCTTTTTTTTTTCTGAGAGCCGGCGGCTTAAAGAGTGAAACATTTTAGCAGATATATTCTTAGTTGATTATTGCTAAAATTGTTACCTTGTCCTTATTTCTTAGTATATAGTACTTGAAGTGCCAAGCTACAGTAGATGACGTGCGGTGATCGGAGCTTAAATTGCAGGAAATTACAAATCTCTAATGGGAATCTGTCACCTACTTTTGGCGGGCGCTGAAAACGAGGTCGGTCCGGTCCTATGGGCGGTGTTCCGGATGTTTGCCGCCTCCCCATCCTCCCCAGTGTTTTGAGGAATAGGAGTAGGTGTCCGCCATTTTTTGCGCGTGCGCTAAGCATTCTTGGCTCGCCCACGCGCAGTATGCTTTGCCCAACTGCGGACAAAGCCGAAAAGCCTGACTGCACATGCGCCGGTTAACTAAGCCCTGGAACACAGCAAAATACTTCCGGGGCTTAGTTAACCGGTGCATGCGCAGTCAGGCTTTTCAGCTTTGCCCGCAGTTGGGCAAAGCATACTGCGCGTGCGCGAGCCAAGAATGCTTAGCGCACGCGAAAAAAATGGTGGACACCTACTCCTATTCCTCAAAAAACTGTGGACGCCGGCCAAGGATGGGGAGGCGGCAAACATCCGGAACACCACCCATTAGACCGGACCGACCTCGTTTTCAGCGCCCGCCAAAAGTAGGTGACAGATTCCCTTTTATATACTCCAATTATCGGCTTCTTTTATGAAGTAAATGATTGGTGGATGCGACACCTGTGACCGGTCAACCATTTAAGACGTTGGCTGAGGATTCAGAGTGGCTTGAGCTAAGACGGTTAATGAAACATTTTATTTTTCCCTTCTCCCATAATTTGCTTCCCATTAATCTTTTGTTCCTACTTTTGATAGACTCCTGTAACCTCTAACCCCGAAGTTCTGGCAGGGGTTACATGGCAACTTCGGTCATGACTCACACTTGCATGGAGAAAGGTCGAATTATACCATTACTACATCACATTGTAATGTAAGTGAATGTGATTGTTGTGACCAGCAGGTTGGTCTAAACCCTGACATGCAAGCTGCAAAAATTCTCCAACTTAATCAAGTTACTCACTTCTGAGATTCACAGTCCAAGTGTGGACCGCCACGTGGCTCCAGACCCAAAATCCATAACTTTCTGAGGTCAGTGAGTTCAGGGTTCAGAGTCCGTGGCCAGGTAGGACATCACAATGCGTATTCAGACCACGAATCTTCCGTACCATGACCAAAGTCATTGTGTAGCCCCATTGGTATAATGTGATAACACTTAGGGTGTGTCTATAAGGGCTCAAGCAGACGGCCGTATAACTCATCTGAGTGGTTTTGACAGATATCATTTGTCCCCATGTTATTCTTTGGAGCCGTGCACATGACCTATTGTTTTTTTTTCCTCTGACCAAATCGATCCAAAGAATAGATTACAGCACACACGATTTGCCTCCGAATCAGATGGCACTCACCCATTCATGCCCATTGATACGTGGAAAACATTGGATCACTCTCAGATGACTGTCTTGATCCAAGATGGAGTTTTGTTCTTATCCTGTTCTGATCAGACAGAGGTTCATCTAATTTGCCTCTCTCTGGGGTTAGGGCGACTATTTAGTTGCCATCCAACTGAGGTCCGCTGTCGGTGATATTTCTGGTCCCTCGGCTTGAGCAGCTGACCTAATTTACTCTGCTGATATCGTTGTGCCTCTGTATGCGTTGTGTGTATGATGACCGTCCTCTGTTTTGTTACTGTTTAGATTCTCCCGGTTTTCTGACCCCTTGGCTCGTCCCTGATCATCCCTCCGTTTCTCCCCTCTGGCTACTGCGCTCCCGTCTGGTTTTGACCCGTTGGCTACTTTTGACTACGTTCTCGTCTCACCCCTTATCTGCACGTTCAAGGTTCGGCGCACGTTCCTCTGCCTCGTCTCTGCCGGCACGTTCATCCTCCCTCCGGGTGCCGTGCCACCGGCGGGGCACTATCCGTCCTGTGCACAGCACTTTGCAGCACCGTCCCCGCTTTCTGGCAGGTCCCCATTTTCCAGGTGCTGCTCTCTCAGGCACCACAGCGCCCTCTGGGGACTACCTCCGATATTGTGGTCAGTAAACCACAACGATGACATTTTCACGGACAGACTGAAAGGAGAAGATAGAGAAACTTTTTTTTTTCTAATTCTCTACATCTAAGAAAATCAGATCGCACTATGACCACACTCTGAACCCCTGATGAAGCTGCATGCGAAACGCGCGTTGGGGTAGTGGGCAGTGTAGTCTGATATCAAAATGGCACATGGTGTGTATAAATCTGTCTAGTTTTGTTTAGCTGTCTCTACCTGTACTAAGGGTTAATCTGAGCTATGTGAGACACATTGTTTATCTTTGTCTAGTTAAACCAGTTTATGGAGACCCCTGAATCTAGTTAGGTATTTACAATGTCTCATAGGCAAACATTGTGTATACACTGATGCAAGCTTCTGGTTAATGATATATTTGAGAGATTTTTCACATCTTTATACTTTCTGATGCTTGATATATGAATGCCGGTAATAATTTATTAACGCACTGCCCTCTAGTCTCAGTTTTTAAGGGTTTTTTTATGGGGTTTATTTTATGTAATTTTTGTAGTGTTGTGTCTGATGTAATAATAAAGATTGCACTTATATATTAAATTGATTTGGTAGATATTTTTTATTGTAATGCTTGGTGTGGTAATAAGCTTTATATGTTGTATTTTGGGTACCTCCAGTATTTGATATTTGCATAATATAGATATGAGTATATATATCCAATTATTGGTTTACATTCTAATCAGAGTATGAGTGTCACAAGTTTTTGTCCTCTTAATATCAAAACTGCCCTAAATAAATGGGTTTAAACTTCAACCAATAATTTATTAACCGCAAAAAGTTACCTAATGGTAAGTTTTTACCTAGGTAAAGATGAAGTACAAGCTTCTTCATAAAACATACTATTTTATTTATGTATTTCTAATAAAAACAATTAAAATAGAAAGGTGCTGAATAAAGAAAAGAGGGACACTAACCCATGGTATACATAACGATCAGGATACATACATAAAAAGTCCACAATAACCACCATTCTGAGATCCAAAAAATACAGGAAAAAAAACATTAGTGCTATTTGAGCTGCATGCTCTATTGGTGTCTGAGACCTGTTGCACGTAACGGACTAATGTGTGGTGGCATTTCGGAAATGCATTATTGTTAGGAAACTGGGAGCGTGCAATCAATGGGCATAACAGTGGAACATTTTTTACATGTCAGTGTAGATCGCTATAAATACAATGGCATCCCTCTGCCCCGACGCGCGTTTTGCTCAGCTTCTTTAGGATGTCCAATAAATGCCAGGTAACTATTTGTGGTTAATATCTGATCAGATTATGATTAGCATAATCTGCCCGATTTTCTCGGATGGATGCGGTATACATACGTTGTCTTGGACAGATGGATATTTTTTCAGATATGGTCGTCTGCACTTGCCCTAAAAGGCAGATTTGTTGGAAAAATTTCCATCTGCACATGCTGCAGAAACAACCCCCTGTCATGCATGGAGACATTTCTGCAAATCCTTATCCTTCTGGTGAATACATGACAGATTTAGCCATCTGCAAAAAATCCACAGGATATAAGGAAGCACAGCCTGCAGATTGTACGGCACAAAAGCAAGTTCCTGCCACCAAAATAAAAGCCTTTCAGAGGAATTTAACCGATTTTCAGCATGCAATAAAATTTGCTGAGTGCGAATCCAACCTTATAAGCAAAGTCAATGAGATTTCACTAAATGTCATCCTCGCGCTGCAGAAGAAAGAAAACCTGCAGATTAAATTTAGCTGTGGTGCAGATTTCCATTTTGTCAATTTAAGCTGTGGAATTTCATTGCAGATTCCATCTTTTGCTATGTTAAGGGTGAAGTCTGCTGTAAATCCGCTGCATTTCCAAAATGATTTGGTCTAGTGCGATAAACTTATATGTCCTATTCTTCCAGATAGGTGTTAGCACCCCGGGGTGCTAACACCTAAGTATATGAAATTGAGCATCAAGCACTTTACTGGTACCAAACTTAGGCAGATAAGAGACCTAATTTTTCATACCCTAAAGCATTTTTTACATCCTGTAATCCGTAGTTTGTTAAACAACATATAATGATCATTCCGTCCTCATAAAATAAGTATTGGCGTTTGTAAAAGGGTTGTAAACAGCAGATTGACGGCTTTTATTGTCCATTAGCACTGGTTATGGGCAGAAATGTGCTCCTAACTAGTAATGAGCAAACGTGCTGGGATAAGGCATTATCTGAGCATGCTCTGGTGATAACCGAGGGTCTTCGGCGTGCTCGAATAATATGTTCGAGCCCCGCGGCGGCATGTCTCGCGGCTGTTCGACAGCTGCATCAAAATGGGTCTACCAATGATCACTCCTACATGTGGACAGCGCAGAGACAATCGGGTTTATCATTTATGCTTCAGCCTTAAAAGAGGCTGTCCACTACTTCTCCATTGATTAACTATCCTGTATGATATTACAATAGAGACAGCACTGTCAATCAAGGAAGAAGAGGACAGTAGTGATGAGCGAACATGTTCAGGTGCTAAACGAATATGTTCGAGTCCCCACGGCTGCTTGTCTTGCGGCTGTTCGACAGCTGCAACACATGCAGGGATTGTCTAACAAACAGGAAATAATCCCTGTATGTGTTCCTGCTGTCAAACAGCCAGCGAGACATGCAGCCGCGGGGACTCGAACATAATAACTGAGCACGCCAAAGACACTCGAGCATGCTCAGATAACACCTTATCCCAGCACGTTCACTCATCACTACTCCTAACCCATTTATACCAACCTTAAGGAATATCTATTTACTAGAGTTGATGTGAATCCCACGTTTTGGTCCATTGACCACGTCAGTGATCTGTGGCCTCTGGATGGAAGCCCTGAAAATATCCTTTTACCTGCTCTTCTTTTGATCTGCTGGTCTGGCGCAATGTCACATGTGCATCACGCCGCTATGATGATGTCGTGCCAGCTGGCTAATCAAACCTGAAGCTGGGGATGACGTCACGTAATACGCAGCTTTCCGGGCTTCTATCACTAATATGATGGATCTGGTCCTGTAAATCGATTTGTACCATCTCTACAAGACACCGTAAGATGTCTAGTCACAAGGCAAAGGAAGGCAAACGCCGGTGTTGGGCATGAACATGGCATTAAAGTAGTTGTCCATTCTTTATTTTTTTTAAACCAATCCAAAAATAATCTTTAAAAAATGTACTCACCACTCAATCCCCACCAGTCTCCATTCCTCTGGTGGAGATGGCAGGAGGTGACCACTGAAGGCAATTAGTGACCTGGAGAGGAAGAAAGGAGACTGCCTCATAAGGAAACCACGGGAACGTGATGGGATAAGGTGTTATCTGAGCATGCTCTGGTGCTAACCGAGGGTCTTTAGCGTGCTCGAAAAATATGTTCGAGTCCCCATGGTTGCATTTCTCGCCGCTTTTCGGCAGCCGCAACACATGCAGGCATTGCCTCTTTGCTAGATAATCCCTGCATGTGTCGAACAGCAGCAAGACATGCAGCCGCGGGGACTTGAACATAGCATTCGAGCACGCCGAAGACCCTCGGTTAGCACCCGAGCATGCTCAGATAACACCTCATCTCAGCATGTTCGCTCATCACTAGAAACCATGCAGAGCCAAGTTTAAAAAACCAATCCCTTTAATCTTCAGGACTTTTGATGATCTGCCCATGATGAGTCGTAATTGTGTATAAAATGGTCATTTACCCTTTGGAAACACCGAGCGCCGGGGAAACATCCTTATCGCGTTTTCATGTCCATATATTGCAAGAAGTTATTTTGATTGCTCGGTTTTAGCAGTTTGTACTTGAAAAACACCATTACTCTTTTTGGTTCAAAGTCCTCGGAGGTGATGTTCCATGCGTCTGATGCAAAAAAGATGACCTCTGCCCTAAAGACTGTCCACCGCGGCTGTGTTTGTTTGAGCGTCTGACACTTTTTAACTTCGAAAATACAGTACGGACGTTACCTGCGCGGATACACGGATGTTTACTCTGCCAACTGGCGGAAAGAACACGACGGTTCAAAGTCTGTGTCTAGGGAAGGCGCTTTTCTATTCTTACACTATAATGAGAGTTTTCGCACAGATTGCAAATAAATAAATCCTCAAACAAATCGGTATTTTTTCTTTTGCAAACTGATGGATAATCCTTTTTTGGACAAAAACAGATATGAAGAAGCATTGGATGACACCGAATTACACCAGATAGCTGTAGATCAGATCCTAGCTACGTAACACACAAGTGGTCGGCACACCGTCACTGTGGTGGTGCAGCAGTAAAACAAAATGCAACCCCGGCACTCACGTCTTAGTTATTCCATTTAATCATATTCCACATAATCCCCGCAAGACGTTTCAACCCATCCCATGCATTTATCAATTGTAACAATTGGCAAAAGACTGGGATGGGCAGAAACTTCTTGCGGAGATTACCGGTATGTGGGATACGATAAAATGAAATTACTACGACGTGAGTGCCGGGGTTGCTTTCTGTTTTAGAACCTAGCTCCATACAATTGTGCACTTCCGTAGTATATGGGGCTAAAAATATACTAGTATTTTATTATGATTGTGCAAAATCTAAAATGTTGGAACGAGATAATATTGAAGCGTGGCTATGCCAATTCTTGGTGGGAAAATAAAACAATAGCACTGGCGGGAAGAGAATTTGCCTTTGTTCTCTTGAGCATGGAGTGTGTCCAAATTGGCTGTAAAATGCTCATTCAGCAAATGTGGAAGAAGACGTATCTGTTACTTCGAAACGCGTCGAATAAATCTGCATGTTCCATAAACCCTTAGACGTAAATAGACATTTTCTATACACTTCAGCACAGGAAATATCCACAAATTCTCCTTATCTTCATTCCCCTCGGTGTGACAGCCCGCGGATCCGCAGCAGCCGCACATCGATTTAAAAACGTTTTCAATTGTGGATTTATATTAGAACCTGATATAAATCTTTTTACTTTCTTTTGTCGGATAAGACCCTATTCGGGCTGTTTTCTCCCTAGCGTTTTTTTTAAAAAAGCAGAAAAATGTGACTATTCTCTGTCACTCACCGATCCATTCATAGAATCATAGAATCGTAGAGTTGGAAGGGACCTCCTGGGCCATCTGGTCCAACCCCCTGCTCAAAGCAGGATTCGCTAAATCATCCCAGTCAGATGTCTGTCCAGCCTCTGTTTGAAGACTTCCATTGAAGCAGAACTCACCACTTCTCGTGGCAGCTTGTTCCACTCATTGATCACTCTAACTGTCAAAAAGTTTTTTCTAATATCTAATCTGTGTCTCCTCCCTTTCAGTTTCATCCCATTGCTTCTAGTCTTTCCTTGTGCAAATGAGAATAAAGTTGATCCTTCTACAATGTGACATTCAGATTAGACGGATGCGGGCCACATAGTTCGGAGTAGCTCTCCAATCCATTTTTTTTTTTTTTCGATTTGCACCTAGCAGCTTTTGATTTCAGCCTTGATTTTGTACCGGACATGTCTGATAAGCCTGCCTCATAAAAACGGAAGAGAAAACTTCCATCGTACTCACACTTTCGGAAACACCTGTCTTTATTGCCTGGAGCGCCATTCCAATGAGGCTGACCAACCAGAAATATCCAATGCAAGAAAAAAAAGAGGTGGGAAGGTACATCCAATAATAAAAAAATCTGCAAGCTTTATTCCAAATGCGTATCTTTAAAAATCCACACAAAGATGACGTGGTACAGGGACTGCTCTGACGTCTTTCTGGAGCAATGATTTTTTATTATCGGATAGACCTGTCCACCTCTTTTTTTGCATTGGATAAGCCCCAAAAGTGAATAAACATCTATTTATATAATTGCCTTGTAATGTTTTCATTTTCTGTTCAGTCCAAGATGTCACCGTATCCCAGAATTCCAAGCGGAGGAAATTCACCGACCACCATATTGGGACACCTAAGTGATGGGTGTCTCAATATGGAAACTGCTGCTGGTACCAACCTATTGCGAGTACCACCAGCGGAACACCGTCGCACCTCACACACAGACTCAGACACTCTGGCAGCCTCTTGCACGGTACCACCAGAGGAACACCGTCGCACTGGGCCTGAGTGAATTCCGCGCAGGCGCAGTGAATCATTTGGCTGATCCCGGCGGCAGATGCGTGACGTGTCTACAGGCTGAAGAAGCCGGTCACATTAAAGGGGTTTTTCCACGAACGGCAGTTCAGTTTTAAAATTGTCTGTGTCTGACCGTGTATGGAGCATACCACATCTCCTGGGCAGGGGAGGAAGCAAAAGACAATAATGACATTACAGCAGGGGATCACAGAGGATACATTTTGTGAGGTAAAATATTTCACTGACTGTTTTTAAACAATATTTTACCTCACAAAATGTATCCTCTGTGATCTCCTGCTGTAATGTCAGTATTGTCTTTTGCTTCCTCCCCTGCCCAGGAGCTGTGGTGTGTTCTGTACACGGTCAGACACAGGGGTGAGAGAGACAGAGCACAGGGGGGAGACAGCTCAGACGGGACAGCACATGAGGGGAGAACACAGCACAGGAAGGAGAGAGACAGCAGACAAGGGGGAGAGCACATGGGGGAGAGAGGTCAAAGAAGAGAGCACAGACGGGAGAAGTCAGCACATGGGGAAAGAGAGCGTGGATAGGTGGGTAAGCACATGGGGGAGAGATTCTCAACGCAGCAAAGCCTGCCCCATCGTGACATTACCGCCCTCCTGATGTGATAGCATCCGGCCTCCATCTAGTTATTTAAATAATCGTTCATTTTTTATGACACATTCCCTTTAAGGATTTGCTGCTTAAATGAAAAGTTCTCACTTATCCAAAGGAAAGGTGAAATCCTGTGGATCGTTGGGGGATTGTTTGACGGAACCTCCTTAGATTCCAAGAACAGTACTGAAGCTCCGCTGCATTCTAACTCAGAACTTTACAATTTTTGGGGAACGATGGGGGTCCCAGTGGTCAAAGCCCCATTAATCTGAAAGTCATTATATATCCTGTGGGTAGGATATAACTTAATATTAGCAACAATCCTTTAATGATTTGAAAAGCACATTTTTACCCCATCACCCTATTCCACAACAATTTACATTCATAGTGGTCCAGTTTATTACATCCATAGGCGGGACAGTTGGACTGTGTTTTTTTCCCATTTACATTTAAAGAAAATTATCAGCAGGTTATTGCTATGTAATCTAAGAGCACCATGATGTAGGGGCTGAGACCCTGATTCCAGCGGTGTGTTACTTACTGGGCTGTGTGTTGTTGTTGTTGTTTTAAGAAAAATCAGCAGGACATTATCACTGCGGGACTAGTTGCCTCCAGCCCCCCTAGTCCTGCTCTGTATAACCCCGGCCCCTAGCACTGATTAGCAGCTTTCTGTAAATGTACGGTGTACACAGAAAGCTGCCAATCAGTGGTGTGGGCGTGGTTATACACAGCTCAGCATTCTGAGATGTGTAGCAGATAAAACAGTGATTGTATCATAACAGCAAGCAGCCCAGTAAGTGACACATCGCTGGAATCGGGGTCTCAGTCCCTACCTCATGCTGCTCTCGGATTACATAACAAAAAAATGCTGACAGATTCTCTTTAAAACCAGGTTTTCTATAGAAGGTCTGAAAGATTAGCTGGCTGTATGTTACCCCACAAAACATATAAAAGATGTTATTATTTCCAAGGCAATACCAGCAACTCCTAAAGGGTTGTATGTCCTAGAGGAACTAAATATTCTGGATCCTTTGATACATTATATCCTTTTAGCTTCATTTCTTTATATAGAAAGAATAAACACTGTTTGTAAATATCAATGTTGCGAAACCACCATACTCTAATGCAAGGTCAATGGAGCAGTAATGGACCAAACAACCATTTCATCTTGAAGGTCAGAGTCTTTCCAACTCATCCTTTGAGACTTGCGTCATAAATCCCCTTTTTTTCTAACGAAAACGCTTGAAAGTGCTTTTTTGTCACATCACAGGTCTCTAGATGGTTATCGATCACGTTGAGCTGAGCTATCAATAATGCAGGATATATATATATTTTTTTTTTATGGCAAAAGTGTATGATCCATCATGTTTAGCTTCTTTTCCTACTAAATCAATACTCTTTTCTAACTGGTCACCAAGTACGAGCTAGTGACCACGAGGCTGGATCTGTTGGGATCACTAAATATTTCTCTTAATAGCCTTCTTGTTATTATCGCTCAGATGACTGCGATTGGCACAATCCAGGTTGCCTGTCTCTATCTCAGAAAGCCACCACCGCCATAATTATGGTCAATACCTTAACTCTCATTATTGGATTGAGCCATGTTCACACGTCATGTTTTTTGCTGCATTTTTCCGGCACTTTTTGCAGCCAAAAAAAAATGCAGTATTTTACTTCCCTAGCAAAGCGAACGCGATCACTGAAGTCTCATTCATACGTCCCTCATTTCTGCTTTGCAGATGCAATTCAGAGTCTTGGACAGTGGTCTCCAACCTTTCTCATCTTGACAGCTACGTACAGCTCAGAGAGGGTCCCTAGCCTCATCCAGAGACCCCTGAGTAGATAAATACTTTCCCACCTCCCCCTGACACGTAGTACCGATACTCAGAGCTTCCATTATTGGTATAATTACAACCAAAGCTTCCACTCAAATATCACAGCAAGAGAACATACTTACATCCTGGGGGGGGTCTTACCTCTCCCCAATTTGGTATTTTTTTGAATCAAGCACCCACTGCACTGTCAAATCTTGCTTTAAGCACCTCCCCCTCTGTTTGGCAGTATTACCGGCTTAACAAAATTATTTTATTCCCCCCCCCACTACTCTTCCAAGACCGATACATGGGCATGCTGATCCGCTCTTCTGTCCGGGTCTACTCACCAAAGTCACCATCTGGAGGACTTCTCTTCTGATGCTGGTGCTCCAAGCTGGCAGATAGTTGAGAGCCTCATAACACCGGCCAGTGGTGCTCCTCTTCCAACAAAGACTGATACATGGGCATGTAGATCTGCTCTTCTGTCTGGGCAAACTCACAAAAGTCACCATCTGGAGGACTTCTCTTCTGATGCTGTTGCTCCAAGCTGGCAGATAGTCGAGAGCCTCACAACACCGGCCAGTGGTGCTCCACTTCCAAGACCAATACATGGGCATGTAGATCTGCTCTTCTGTCTGGGCAAACTCACAAAAGTCACCATCTGGAGGACTTCTCTTCTGATGCTGGTGCTCCAAGCTGGCAGATAGTTGAGAGCCTCATAACACCGGCCAGTGGTGCTCCTCTTCCAACAAAGACTGATACATGGGCATGTAGATCTGCTCTTCTGTCTGGGCAAACTCACAAAAGTCACCATCTGGAGGACTTCTCTTCTGATGCTGGTGCTCCAAGCTGGCAGATAGTTGAGAGCCTCATAACACCGGCCAGTGGTGCTCCACTTCCAAGACCAATACATGGGCATGTAGATCTGCTCTTCTGTCTGGGCAAACTCACAAAAGTCACCATCTGGAGGACTTCTCTTCTGATGTTGGTGCTCCAAGCTGGCAGATGTTTGTGATCCTCACAACACCAGCCCACGAGCCTCCTCTGAGATTATCAGAACCTCTGACAATCAATGGTTGCTGCACTGGGCAGAATCTCGATGTGTCAGAGGTGCTGCCGTTTATAGCCCCATACAGATGGCCGTAATGCAGCTGCTAGTTTGTATCACTGCCAATAACATGATGTCAAGTCATTAGTCTTGCGGTTGAGGAGGAACTTGTGGTTGTCCTAACCGTTAGGAGGAAATCCAAATATTTAGTTTCCTGCTTTCAAAACATCCGCCCGTGGGTAAAGGAACAGGGCTGCGGAGTCGGAAAGAGAAACCTTCGACTCCGACTCCTCAATTTCCAGGACACCGACTCTGACTCCACCGAAATGGGCTCCGACTCCACAGCCCTGTAAAGGATGGCAGAAAAATCCCCTTATCTTGGCTATCACATGTGCATAAAAGGTGTCCAAATTCTTCCACCTGCTGGGGAAAAAAAAGTTGGATTTCAACATGCTCAATCCTTTGTTCTGATTGGAGGATTCTGGGGAACACTTTCCTCCGTGCACGGAAGACGCCCGCATGATGCACCAAATGTTCATGCGTTTGGAAGAGCGGGGCAGATTATCCGATGGCCGAGCGATCTGAAATTGAAGGTGTACGGACGTCTTTACTACTTGTTTCACACATGTGAGAGTCATAATAGGGTTAGACTTGTGGTGATACAATGTATCTATGTCAATGAAGAATCCCATTGAAATCGGAAGCATTGACATCTCTTTGCCTTAACTTTTTAGAGAACTTAGGGCAATCAGGCAGCTGACACCTATATTTCCCTGTTTTGTCTACACTTCTACTTGTTTCAGTACATACGTTTAGACATCTATTCTATTATTTCTAAACACTGTTTTTCGGCGATTCCTTTGTATCCCCGTTCATACTGCACCCACACACACAAATGATACACCATTTGAAAGGTAAACTTGCCCCCTTCAACAAGAAAACAGCCAAACAAACCACACATCCACAATTTGATCACAAAATACAATTTAAACATTCATTTTCATAAACCTGCAGTAAGGAAAAATGACCTGCAGGTGGTACCACAGTACCCCAAAGCACAATACCAACACATTTGTAAACACTGCTTTTTCGCTGATTACTTCGCCCCACACACACACATGATACACCATTTGAAAGGTAAACTTGTTCCCTTCAGCAAGAAAGCAGCCAAACAAACCACACATTCACGATTTTATCACTAAATGCAGTTTAAGCATTAATTTTCATAAACCTGCAGAAAGACACAATGACCTGCAGGTGGCACCTCAACCAGAAAACATTTTTTGGCCTCTACTTATCAAAACAATTTATTGTATTACCAATCTACATATATAAATACCTGTCTGTGTTCATCAGCTCATGAAATACATTTACATTTGACCAGCTTGCTTTTTCTGAAATTGCCTGCACCCCCGATGACCAATGTGCAAAAATTTCACACGGGCCAAGCTAGTATATATATATACAGTATATATATATAATACTACATGCGTTGCCCTAGAATTTAGTAAAAATGTGTTTTAGACAAAAGGAGATGATGGATGATTGCCAGAATAATAGAAGACAGAGGAATAACGGAAGATAAATAGTAATAATTATTAATAATACTTTATATAGTCAATCATGGAGTTAGAAGCAAATCTCGCTGTTCCTAACCTCTTAAATGCCGCAGGCATGATCGACAGTGGGGTCTAAGAAGTTAGCTCCAATCATAACCATCCATAAGACAGCTGGCGCCCATACTGCATAACGCATGCTCAGCTCTTGAGCCTGCTCCATTTGATAAGTGTACCCATATGATGTGAAAGTACAATATTAACCCCTTTACGACATATGATGCACAGTTACGTCATATGTCCGGTCCCTGACTTGGATGCGGGCTCACAAGCTGAACCGGCATCTTTAATGGCTGTTTTATTCCAACATCTGCCTGTAAAAGGCGCAGGTGGAGCTGACCTCCACCATCGGCTGTTAACCTTTTAAATGCTGCTGTCAATCTCTGACAATGGTGGCATCATTCTGAGCACCAAAGACGTGATCTTGGGGCGCCGATGGATTGACATGACAGCCGAGCGCCTGCTAGAGACCTCGGTGCTTGTCATGATGGTGCTCCTGAGAAGACAGCGTTCATAGGAGACGGTGATTTTCGATATACATGGCAGGTCTCCAAAAAATGGAGGCTAGTGAGGAACGGGTGGACCGCTGTCGCCAAGTTGTAACGGACAGCAGACCCTGTGCTAACAAAAGTCACAATCCCACCACTGGCACGGGTATGTCAGCGGACGGAGGGATGCGACACAGTGCCGGCACTCGGCTATCACAGGCACAGTGGGGGCTTATCTTACTTATCCCACCACTGGCACCACGTGACAAAAATACAGCAAGCTAATCTTGCCCTAACAATTTATCGCAGGGGGGTATTTTGGATGCCCCACCACGGCTAATAACCTTCCAAAAACTGCGGGGATTTATGTATATCCCACTTTCTCAGTTCCACTTTGGAACTCTCAGCTCTCCGGCGCCCCCTTTACCCTCAGGTCAGTCAGGGAACTGCACCTTGGATAATTAGTCGCCGGACGGGTTGCTTGTTGTGCACGGGCCACTAGACTACTGCAGTAAGGGAATATCAATGCTGTGGCCGCAGCCCCTCATTCAGCATGTAAGACCCGTCTGTACTGCCAGCAAGCCTAGCTAATAGCGGCGCACCACGCAGCTGCTAATGGGGGCCCTGTGCCCCAGCGGAGCAGCAGCCAGGAGCCCCTGTCCCTGCTGCTAAAAGGAAATGAATATTCACTGCTTCCCACGCCCACATGGGCGTGGGAAGCAGTGAATATCATTTCATGGTCTGCACTCCCCCAGGGGCCCCGCCTCCCCAGCCCAGTAAGCCGCTATGCGGCAGTGAGGGCCGGCGCTGCCCTCAATTGTAATGGCGAGGTAGCGTCAGACAACGCTGTCTCTCTCCCATCAGTCCCCTCTGGTGACTCACAGCCGATGCGCAATGACGTCATTACATCGCGCACCCGCTGTGTGTCTGGCAGACGGGGCAGCTCCTGACACTGAAGCTGGCTGCCGGAATCAGCGTGGGAGCGAGGAGGAGAGGTGAGTATTGTGGTTTTTTTTTTTATATCTCTATATCTATCTATCTCTCTATCTATCCCTATCTATTATCTCTATATCTATCTATTCTTTCTATCTATCTCTATATCTCTATATCTATCTATCGCTATCTATCTATGAGGGGGTGCATTATACCCAATGAGGGGGGGCAGCAATATATTCTATGAGGGGGGGCAGCATTATATTCTATGGTGGGGGCAGCATTATATTCCATGGGGGGGGCAGCATTATATTCCATGGGGGGGCAGCATTATATTCTATGAGGGGGGCAGCATTATATTCTATGAGGGGGGCAGCATTATACCCTATGAGGGGGCAGCATTATATTCTATGAGGGGGGCAGCATTATATTCCATGAGGGGGGGCAGCATTATATTCTATGAGGGGGGCAGCATTATACCCTATGAGGGGGCAGCATTATATTCTATGAGGGGGGCAGCATTATATTCCATGAGGGGGGGCAGCATTATATTCTATGAGGGGGGCAGCATTATACCCTATGAGGGGGCAGCATTATATTCTATGAGGGGGGCAGCATTATATTCTATGAGGGGGGCAGCATTATAATTCTATGAGGGGGGCAGCATTATACCCTATGAGGGGGTTGCTTTATATTCTATGAGGGAGGCTACCCCAACTCCTGCTACATAATTAAGATCTGTACTACCTTATATATATATACACTCACTGGCCACTTTATTAGGTACACCTGTCCAACTGTGTGTTAAGACTTAATTTCTAATCAGCCAATCACATGGCGGCAACTCAGTGCATTTAGGCATGTAGACATGGTCAAGACAATCTCCTGCAGTTCAAACCGAGCATCAGTATGGGGAAGAAAGGTGATTTGAGTGCCTTTGAACGTGGCATGATTGTTGGTGCCAGAAGGGCTGGTCTGAGAATTTCAGAAACTGCTGATCTACTGGGATTTTCACGCACAACCATCTCTAGGGTTTACAGAGAATGGTCCGAAAAAGAAAAAAAATCCAGTGAGCGGCAGTTCTGTGGCCGGAAATGCCATGTTGATGCCAGAGGTCAGAGGAGAATGGGCATACTGGTTCGAGCTGATAGAAAGGCAACAGTGACTCAAATTGCCACCCGTTACAACCAAGGTAGGCAGAAGAGCATCTCTGAACGCACAGTGCGTCGAACTTTGAGGCAGATGGGCTACAGCAGCAGAAGACCACACTGGGTACCACTCCTCTCAGCTAAGAACAGGAAACTGAGGCTACAATTTGCACAAGCTCATCGAAATTGGACAGTAGAAGATTGGAAAAACGTTGCCTGGTCTGATGAGTCTCGATTTCTGCTGCGACATTCGGATGGTAGGGTCAGAATTTGGCGTAAACAACATGAAAGCATGGATCCATCCAGCCTTGTATCAACGGTTCAGGCTGGTGGTGGTGGTGTCATGGTGTGGGGAATTTTTTCTGGGCACTCTTTGGGCCCCTTGGTACCAATTGAGCATCGTTGCAACGCCACAGCCTACCTGAGTATTGTTGCTGACCATGTCCATCCCTTTATGACCACAATGTACCCAACATCTGATGGCTACTTTCAGCAGGATAATGCGCCATGTCATAAAGCTCGAATCATCTCAGATTGGTTTCTTGAACATGACAATGAGTTCACTGTACTCAAATGGCCTCCTCAGTCACCAGATCTCAATCCAATAGAGCATCTTTGGGATGTGGTGGAACGGGAGATTCGCATCAGGGATGTGCAGCCGACAAATCTGCGCCAACTGTGTGATGCCATCATGTCAATATGGTCCAAAATCTCTGAGGAATGCTTCCAGCACCTTGTTGAATCTCTGCCACGAAGAATTGAGGCAGTTCTGAAGGCAAAAGGGGGTCCAACCCGTTACTAGCATGGTGTACCTAATAAAGTGGCCAGTGAGTGTATATATATATATATATACCCTGATATTAACGTTTTACCGCACAATTGGTGGTCTTGTATTTATCTCTGTGTAGCTACTTTGTGGGCCCCAAGAATGATTTTCTCTGGTGGGCCCAAGGTGCTCCAGTCCGACCCTGTACACACACACACGATTGGTATCTGTCATCGTACTGACGCACAGAATCATATTGTCAGGTGAGTTTTACTATATAGTGAACATGGTAAATTATAATAATAGTGATAAAAAACGTGAAATTACATTTTTTTTTCCGCAATTTCAACACATTAGGAATTTTTTCCCAATTTTCCAGTGTATCACATGATAACATGAAAGGCGTCATTCAAAAGGACAATTCGTCCTGCAAAAAAAAGCCCTCATATGGCAAACGGGGCTGGAAAAATATAAAAAGTTACGGCTCTTGGAAGAAAGGGAGGAAAAAAGTGGAAAAGAAAGGAAAAAAAAAAGGGAAACTGGCCGTGGTGGGAATGGAACGGCCGAACGTTTCATACATCTTAGAGCGTAAGGAGAACATTTCATTGGTTCCTGAGTTTCACAGAATGGGGGCAGTATGGAAGAAGCCCAGCAGACAGAAGTAGGGGTGTACTAAAAGGTCATGTAGATAAAGCTGTCCAATCTACCAGCACTAGAGTAAACTGGTCAAGTCAGCGCCAGTGGGCAGAGCCTGTTTTTTTTTTGTTTTTTTTTCAGTGCACAGTGACAGTGCGCTCACTCACTGACTTTGATCGTTAGTGATGAGAAGAAGCATCCGTGCTTTTAGGGCAGTTTCCCCGCTTACTAGATATTCTCCCATTATTGCTACTCCCTTCACCACATGTGACAGTCCCCATCCCTGCTCGTAGCCTCTGGGGGACTGTCACATGTCCTCGTCCTTCCCGGAGCGATCTGCTCGTCTGACGGTGCGCACAGCCGCCTTTTATAGTCAGCCCGCGGGGACACGCCCCTCTCTGTGATCCCTCTGGACCAATCAGAATGTGGTCTCCACAAACATGGCGGCCTGCGGCCCTCTGACGCGGACATTCCTCTTTTCCCGCCATGTGACGCCTCTTTCCCCTATCGCCGGCTTCATCTATGTGAGAAGCGGCTGATATAGTAGAGCCGGAGCCGGCAGTCACTCAGCTGACGCCAGCAGGCTCGTCACATCCAGCGTGCGCCTGGCATCTACCAGCGACCGATCCCGATCTAATCGTCTGACGAGCAGAGCGATCTGTCGAGTGTCGCGTTGTGTGACCAGTGTTGTCTCCTCTCCAGATGCTGCAGCTGCGGGGTGTGAAGGGAGGACTGCGCCTCCTCGCTGTCAGACGCGTCTCGGTGCTGCAGGCAGTCTGCCAGAGCGGCCAGCATGTGGAGTACAAGCCCATCAAGAAGGTGCTGGTGGCCAACAGAGGTAACGAGGCCGAGAGGACGCGACAACTTGTCAGCACTTCACTGCACTCACACTGGGCTGCACTACTGATGGGGGGACATGTGATCGAGGCTGCACTACTGATGGGGCTGCACTAGTGTGATCGAGGCTGCACTAGTGATGGGGGAACATGTGATCGAGGCTGCACTAGTGATGGGGGGACATGTGATCGAGGCTGCACTAGTGATGGGGGACATGTGATCGAGGCTGCACTAGTGATGGGGGGCGTGTGATCGAGGCTGCACTAGTGATGGGGAGACATGTGATCAAGGCTGCACTAGTGATGGGGGGCGTGTGATCGAGGCTGCACTAGTGATGGGGAGACGTGATCAAGGCTGCACTAGTGATGGGGGGTGTGTGATCAAGGCTGCACTAGTGTGATCGAGGCTGCACTAGTGATGGGGGGACATGTGATCGAGGCTGCACTAGTGATGGGGAGACATGTGATCAAGGCTGCACTAGTGATGGGGGGGGTGTGATCGAGGCTGCACTAGTGATGGGGAGACATGTGATCAAGGCTGCACTAGTGATGGGGGGTGTGTGATCAAGGCTGCACTAGTGTGATCGAGGCTGCACTAGTGATGGGGGGACATGTGATCGAGGCTGCACTAGTGATGGGGGGCGTGTGATCGAGGCTGCACTAGTGATGGGGAGACATGTGATCGAGGCTGCACTAGTGATGGGGGTGTGTGTGATCAAGGCTGCACTAGTGTGATCGAGGTTGCACTACTGATGGGGCTGCACTAGTGATGGGGGGACATGTGATCGAGGCTGCACTAGTGATGGGGGACGTGTGATCGAAGCTGCACTAGTGATGGGGAGACATGTGATCAAGGCTGCACTAGTGATGGGGGGTGTGTGATCAAGGCTGCACTAGTGTGATCGAGGCTGCACTAGTGATGGGGGGCGTGTGATCGAGGCTGTACTAGTGATGGGGGGGACGTGTGATCGAGGCTGTACTAGTGATGGGGGGGACGTGTGATCGAGGCTGCACTAGTGATGGGGGGGGACGTGTGATCGAGGCTGCACTAGTGATGGGGGGGACGTGTGATCGAGGCTGCACAAGTGATGGGGGGGGACGTGTGATCGAGGCTGCACTAGTGATGGGGGGGGACGTGTGATCGAGGCTGCACTAGTGATGGGGGGGGACGTGTGATCGAGGCTGCGCTAGTGACGGGGGGGGCGTGTGATCGAGGCTGCGCTAGTGATGGGGGGGCGTGTGATCGAGGCTGCGCTAGTGATGGGGCTGCACTAGTGATGGGGCGTGTGATCGAGGCTGCATAAGTGATGGGGCTGCACTATTGATGGGGGGGGACATGTGATCGAGGCTGCACTAGTGATGGGGGGCGTGTGATCGAGGCTGTACTAGTGATGGGGGGGACGTGTGATCGAGGCTGCACTAGTGATGGGGGGGACGTGTGATCGAGGCTGCACTAGTGATGGGGGGGACGTGTGATCGAGGCTGCACTAGTGATGGGGGGGACGTGTGATCGAGGCTGCACTAGTGATGGGGGGGACGTGTGATCGAGGCTGCACTAGTGATGGGGGGGACGTGTGATCGAGGCTGCACTAGTGATGGGGGGGACGTGTGATCGAGGCTGCACTAGTGATGGGGGGGACGTGTGATCGAGGCTGCACTAGTGATGGGGGGGACGTGTGATCGAGGCTGCACTAGTGATGGGGGGGACGTGTGATCGAGGCTGCACTAGTGATGGGGGGGGACGTGTGATCGAGGCTGCACTAGTGATGGGGGGGGGACGTGTGATCGAGGCTGCACTAGTGACGGGGGGACGTGTGATCGAGGCTGCGCTAGTGACGGGGGGCGTGTGATCGAGGCTGCGCTAGTGATGGGGGGGCGTGTGATCGAGGCTGCGCTAGTGATGGGGCTGCACTAGTGATGGGGCGTGTGATCGAGGCTGCACAAGTGATGGGGCTGCACTATTGATGGGGGGGGGACATGTGATCGAGGCTGCACTAGTGATGGGGAGACATGTGATCAAGGCTGCACTAGTGATGGGGGGTGTGTGATCAAGGCTGCACTAGTGTGATCGAGGTTGCACTACTGATGGGGCTGCACTAGTGATGGGGGGACATGTGATCGAGGCTGCACTAGTGATGGGGGACGTGTGATCGAAGCTGCACTAGTGATGGGGAGACATGTGATCAAGGCTGCACTAGTGATGGGGGGTGTGTGATCAAGGCTGCACTAGTGTGATCGAGGCTGCACTAGTGATGGGGGGACATGTGATCGAGGCTGCACTAGTGATGGGGGGGCGTGTGATCGAGGCTGTACTAGTGATGGGGGGACGTGTGATCGAGGCTGCACTAGTGATGGGGGGGACGTGTGATCGAGGCTGCACTAGTGATGGGGGGGACGTGTGATCGAGGCTGCACTAGTGATGGGGGGGGACGTGTGATCGAGGCTGCGCTAGTGACGGGGGGGCGTGTGATCGAGGCTGCGCTAGTGATGGGGGGGCGTGTGATCGAGGCTGCGCTAGTGATGGGGCTGCACTAGTGATGGGGCGTGTGATCGAGGCTGCACAAGTGATGGGGCTGCACTATTGATGGGGACATGTGATCGAGGCTGCACTAGTGATGGGGGGCGGGGCGTGTGATCGAGGCTGCACTAGTGACGGGGGGGGCGTGTGATTGAGGCTGCACTAGTGATGGGGGGGGCGTGTGATTGAGGCTGCACTAGTGATGGGGGGGACGTGTGATTGAGGCTGCACTAGTGATGGGGGGGACGTGTGATTGAGGCTGCACTAGTGATGGGGGGGACGTGTGATTGAGGCTGCACTAGTGATGGGGGGGACGTGTGATTGAGGCTGCACTAGTGATGGGGGGGACGTGTGATTGAGGCTGCACTAGTGATGGGGGGGACGTGTGATTGAGGCTGCACTAGTGATGGGGGGGACGTGTGATTGAGGCTGCACTAGTGATGGGGGGGACGTGTGATTGAGGCTGCACTAGTGATGGGGGGGGACGTGTGATTGAGGCTGCACTAGTGATGGGGGGGACGTGTGATTGAGGCTGCACTAGTGATGGGGGGGACGTGTGATTGAGCCTGCACTAGTGATGGGGGGGGACGTGTGATTGAGGCTGCACAAGTGATGGGGGGGAGACGTGTGATTGAGGCTGCACTAGTGATGGGGGGGGAGACGTGTGATTGAGGCTGCACTAGTGATGGGGGGGACGTGTGATTGAGGCTGCACTAGTGATGGGGGAAGGGGGGGGATGTGTGATCGTCCCTCTCTGGTCACCACCAGGGCAGAGCTGCAGGGTCGCCCGGGCTCCGTGCTGTCAGTGTGCAGTATGTGGCGCTCTGTCACTGATCGGCTGCTGGCCGGGGATGACCCCTCCTCGCCCCTTATATAGTGGGCAGCGCTCTCCTCTCCGGTGGTGGCGGCTGCCATGTGCTCGGCCATCTTCTAACAGGTGTTTGGCTCAGTTCTCCTGAAGTCAGGAGGTCTCTGGCTGCAGAGAAGATCGAAATACATTTATCTCCTGCTCCATTCCTCCCAATAAAAAGAATGGACCCCTGCCCGGACCCCCCTGCCCGGACCCCCCTGCCTGATCGCTGTGTGGCCGCGCAGCTGATGACTTTGCGTCTGTCCGTAGTTGCCCGGATGCATGCCTGGTTGGCAGGTATTGTGCGCCCGTCCTGCCCTAATACCGCCTGATGGTGCACTCCTCCTTGCAGCCATGTGCCGCTGTAACGGGAATAGCGCCGCGCCCTGTTTCCTCCAGCGGACCCATAGATTCCATAAATCTGCAGCTCCTCACAATGCAGAGGAAACGACCCTGAGGCTCAGACCTTGCACCGTACTCGAGCGCTGGCGCCTCTGACTTCTCCCCTTGTTTCCCTGTGCAGGAGAGATCGCCACCAGAGTCTTCCGGGCATGCACGGAGCTGGGCATCAGGACGGTGGCGGTGTATTCGGAGCAGGACACTGGGCAGATGCACAGACAGAAGGCTGACGAGGCCTACATCATAGGCAAGGGCTTGCCCCCGGTCCAGGCTTACCTCCACATTCCTGACATAATAAAGGTGGCCAAGGTAAGTGTCGCGTCCCGTGTAGGTGGGGACATGAACATTTTCAGCCGTTCTTCAGATATCAAGACTTTTTTTTTTTTTTTGTTTACAGCTCGTTGCCTTGGCCGCCGACCACCGCTGCTAGACAGCAGAACATGTGTAGCGCTTACAAGGCCTTTTTTGTTGATCTTGTAAGCAGTCATTTAAAGCTAGAGCGCACTGTTACCTCCTAAATCCTGGCCAGCTTTAGTGTAAGTGCTTGGACCGCAGCGGTGCTCGGTCTCCTAGGCAACGAGCTATAGTCAAAAGAAAAGTGTTCATATCTCAAGAACGGCTGAAAATTTTTAATAAGCAGTAAATTGCAAAATTGCTTGTAATTACACCTTCTATCCGGCAATACCCTTTTTATGAAGACGGGAAGAAGCCTTTAAGGCTAGGTTGAAACAATCCTTGTGCTGTCCACATTACTAACGAACAACACGCTGATCTATGAAAGTTTAAAATAATGATGCACATGTGTGTGGGGAAAAAAAAATTGCAGCCCCCCCTCATTGGTATTGAGGATGAGACAGTGGTAATTTTGATGGCAGAGGCGCCCTGGGAAATAAAATATACCGATAGAGATCCTGTTTTCTTCTTTAAAGAGGCTATTAGCAGACAACTGTTTTGGGCTTTTTGCTTCTCATTAGTGCAAAGAACAAGGATGATTGGGAGCAGGGGGAGAGGCCTTTGACATGTCAGAGACTTGTCAGAATTTGCCACTGTTTCACAAGTGGGGCTTTGTCTTTGTCTGTACAGGAAGAAGGCAGGCTGTCCGTTTTTACGCTTGAAAAAGGGGGCAGGCTGCCCGTTTCTGCGCGGGAAGGTGGGGGCAGGCTGCCCGTTTCTGCGCGGGAAGGTGGGGGCAGGCTGCCCGTTTCTGCGCGGGAAGGTGGGGGCAGGCTGCCCGTTTCTGCGCGGGAAGGTGGGGGCAGGCTGCCCGTTTCTGTGCGGGAAGGTGGGGGCAGGGTTTTGTGTCTCTACATGAAGTGGGGCTGCTCTCTCTCCTACATTTTCGATGGCCACATTGGAGAAACTGCCTTTTAGCTTGGCTCAGGGCAGGGAAACCAATGGGCAAGGGAAAGTGCAGTTCATGCTTGGACGTTAAAGAAAATGAAGTTCCTGTAACTATAGTGCTGGCAAAATCCTGATAAAGAGCCATTCACCCAGAAAAACTTGTATGGTGACTTACCAAGCAGGAGAATTGGGACAGTTCCGGGACATATTTCACTGCTTTGTGCACCACAACCAGTTGTGACTTCTCGTTGGGGCTGAGGATCCGGCTTTTCTACAAGACTTTGTCTGGAAGGACAGGATTTAGCGAACCTTTATCCTGACTTCCTTCAATTACACGGATCGTAAAGACAAATGACCCACCTGTGAGAATACCTCCTGACCTGGTGTAGACATTCCAGGAACCTAGAGTATTTGGTTTTTTTTGGATGTGACTCGAGGCTTTCAGAATTTCGTGACCCAAGATTTTATCTGACAGAAGCACTTTTTTTTTTTTTTTTATATTTGTAGCCAGGTCTCTCTTCCCCGGGTTCTTGCTTTCAGCTCTTCCACATGTGATGGCTCCTACTCTCCTCCAGCTCTGCATCAGCCACTTGAGTTCTCAATACACGTCTCCTTTAAGTAGAGGACGTCCATGGTGTCGCCTTCCAGGCCTTCAGCTGCTCATGTTTTATGTGCAGCTCCATGTGATTATTTTTCTCCTCCGGATGATCCACGTCACGTCCTTACCTGAGATGTGATTAATGGAGATGTATCCCTACTGGTAATTCCCATTCTTCTCCATGATCCTCTTCCTGCACCTCCATCATCCTGGACGTGCATCTTACAAGGGAAGGTGCAGTACTAGTCGCCCATCTGCCACGTCCTATATATTCCTCATTGCCAGACAAGTACTATCTCATTTGCTAAGGGATCAGGGAGCTCTTCATATGTACATTTTATTTTCCCTTTATTTTTATTTTTTTTTCCGCAAACTTCAGTAGATCTGCCACATATTTCACCCTACGTATCTAAAAGAATAAAAAAAAACTCTTCAAAATGTATCATTACAGGCAGATCAGAAGAGGGGAAAAAACATAGATGCACCTAGGTTTTAGAGGAGAAAAATAGAAAAAAAAAAATTGACGCTAAAAATGTGGTCAATTCTGTATTAATATTCCCTCTCCTGGTCTGCATGGCGCCATCAGAAAACACTAACAAAACACAAACCATTATACTTACCTTCCCTGCGCTCCCTCGCAGCATCCTGTTGTGATGCCAGCAGCTGATTTATGCTTGTAAGCAGCACAGGGCAGGGACGTCATCCGCTGCTTACAAGCTGAGGACAGATGCCGGAATACTTGCTGCTCTCCACGCCGGGACTATGGGCGTGTGGAGATCAGAGAAAATTCATTTCTCTTTAATAGCGGGCACAGTGTTAGTCTCAGCTGCCGGCTTCCTGCAGCTGTCAGGCGATCACGTTTGGCTGCTACTAGCGGGAATGAATATTCACCACTCTCTATTATCATGGGTGTGGAGAGCAGTGAATATTCATTTCTCTTTAATAGCGAGCACAGTAGTTGCAGCTACAGGCTTCCTGCAGCCGCCGGGCGATCACCTGTGCCTGCTATTAAAGAGAATGAATATTCACCGCTCTCTACTCTCATGGGCATGGAGAGCGGTGAATATTCATTCTCTTTAATAGCGGGCACAGGTGATCGCCCGGCGGCTGCAGGAAGCCTGTGGTTGCGATTACTGTGCCCGCTATTAAAGAGAAATGAATATTCACTGCTCTCCATGCCCATGAGAGTAGAGAGCGGTGAATATTCATTCCCTTAAGTAGCGGACGCACATCAGAGCCCAGCCACTGCAGGAAGGATGCAGTTAACAGTGTGTCCGCTATTAAAGAGAAATTAATGTTCACTGCTCTGCACTCCCATGGGCGTGGAGAGGAGTGAATATTCATTTCTCTTTAGCAGCAGGCACAGGTGTTAGCTGTAGCAGCCGGGTCCTGCTTCCTTTGACCCACTGCTCTGCTGCTGCCGCTCCCCTACCTCCCCATCCACAGACAGAGTAGGTACATCCAGACTATAAGACGCACCCCCTATTTTCTTCCAAATTTTTGGAGGAAAAACATTTGTCTTATAGTCCGAAAAATACGGTAAATGTATTATACTTTTGTGTGCGTGAAGGAAGATTGCAGACAAGCTTGGTGGTTTCATTTAGCTGAGAAAAAGTGGAACGAACGTACTGTAAATATACATTTTAGCATGTTTTTTTTCAATTAAATATAAAGTTTGTCTGCAATCTTCATTCATTTGTCAGAACGCCTGAAAATCAGTTTGTAGCCTGATCTAAGTTTCAGATTATTCTCTGGTGGGAGTTTCTCTCTCCGTAATAAAGGCTGGATATGAGCTCTGTGTGTGGCAGCGGTCTTCATTTGCTTTCCTGTATCGGCACAGCTTCAGAACAGATCTTATTTCCTAGCCATGTTCTTTCCTTCGTGTCTAGAGACAGACGCTTTCGCCCCTCTCCACTACAGATCTATGTACAATCCCTAAGGCCCCATACACACTTGACTAAAGTTGGCCAACAGTTTAATTTGTATGTGGCCTCCTGACTCTCCACTGACATCATCTGATCCTTTTTTCATGTTTTCTGGGAGAAAAGCCTCCGCCAGAGGAGTTTGGCAGCAGCTCTGTCATAGAGAAAACTGGAGCTCTTGGGGGAGTCGGAGTAGAAGGGTTTTTTTTTTTTTTTAATCGTTCATCCGATGGTTATCTTGTGTGTTTTGGGGCCTTTAACACTGGAAGACGAGAACAGAGAGAACCGGCTCTGTAACATTTTTTGCAGATCACTCGGCTAGATAAAGGACATCAACAGCAAAGGAGTAGAACCTTTTTAATAAAAACTATTTAGAAAGTTGCTTAACTTTTTTGCTTTTTTTTTTTTTAAAAATGCAAAAAGTATCAGTGCAAAGTTGTATCTAACTTTAATTACAGAATTCCACCTCCTACCAAACTCCAAAACGGGATTTGCATGAAATTCTGTACTAACAGATAAAATGTAAACCTTCCACCAGTCCAGCATGGTAGGTATGGAGTTGACCCAGTATCCAATGATACGGAAGCAAGAAAATATCAGCGGCTACCAGTCCAGAAAATGTTTTCATGGCTTTATTAAAATAAATATATATATTTTTTGTCCATATATAATGCAGGGAATGTCCTGAGTCCTATTATGTTCAATTAGCGGCTTAGGCTGCTCAGTTTGCAGGAGACTTGCCATATTAAGATGAACAGCCGCGTGTCTCCCGCTAATCCTCGGGTTTCTGGTGTTAATTAGGATTCTGCTTGTATTTGTGCGTTGTAGAGTAATTCCTCCATCCTTCTTCCTCTTATTTCCTATTTATTCATTATTATTATTTTTTTTCCCTAGGAGAATGAAGTGGATGCCGTCCACCCCGGCTATGGCTTTTTGTCGGAGCGTGCGGATTTTGCCCAGGCCTGCACAGACGCCGGTGTACGATTCATTGGCCCCACTCCTGAAGTGGTGCGTAAGATGGGAGACAAAGTCGAGGCCCGTGCTATTGCCATCAGTGCTGGTGAGTACAGCCTAAAAGAGGACATGCACTTAGTGTTAACGGCTATGTACCCCTTTGACACAGAAAAAAAATGATTTTTACGTGTTGGTAGTTACCTTTTTCTTTAATAAAAGTCTGCAATCTTCATTCCGTAATTTATTCTCCCAACAACCTGATGTGCAATTTGCAGCCTGATCCAAGTGTCAGATTTTTCTTTTGTGGGAGTGACTCTTGCTGTAATACAGGCTGGATGTGAGATTTTGTGTCTGTGCAGGGGGCTGCAGTCTTCACTTGCTTTAGTGTACTCGCACAGCTTCAATCAATCAATCAAATTTATTATCGCCAAGTACATATTACATATATACAAGGAATTCTTTGTGGCAAAGAGGCAACATAATATATAACAACAGATACAACAAGTAACATCTAACAAGACAGATACAGTATATAGTCTACACATGACGATTTAATTGTTGAACAGAGAGTGGATAGAAGCTGTTCATATGGCGGTTGGTACTGCATTTGGGGACTCTGAAGCGACGTCCTGAAGGGAGTAGTTGGAATGAGGAGTGTCCCGGGTGAGAGGGATCGGATGAAATTTTCAATGCGTGGGATCGAATACTCTTATCATAAAGATCCTGGATTTTAGGCAGGGGGGAACCTATAATTCTCTCTGCTGTTCTGAAAGTCCTTTGTAAGCGGAGTTTGTCATGCGCAGTGGCTCCCCCATACCAGACTATCAGAGAGGAACAAATCACAGATCTGATGACAGCATTAAAGAATAAGATCAGCAGATTCTTAGACAAACCATATCTTTTCAGCTGACGCAGGAAGAACATCCTCTGTTGTGCTTTTCTTATAACAGCATCCACGTTTTTCCCCCATTTAAGATCATGAGAGATAACACCAAGGAATTTGGTCTCTGTGACCCTAAGAACCACTTCGTCATGGATGTAGATTGGAAGTATCTCATGTTGATCTTTCCTAAAATCCACAACCATCTCAGCAGTTTTTTTAGTGTTGAGTACAAGATTATTGGCTTTACACCAGTCACATATTCTTTCCACCTCACTCCGATACAAGTCTTCAGCATTTCCCCTGATGAGACCAATCAGTGTCATATCATCGGCAAATTTCAAGATTTTTACTGAGTCTGCTGAAGAGATGCAATCATTTGTATAGAGAGAAAACAGTAACGGGGACAAAACACACCCCTGAGGTGCCCCGATGTTTGTGACCAAGGTGTCCGAAGTGAATGGTCCAACTTTTACACTCTGTATCCTGGCTGTCAGGAAGTTATAAATCCACAAGCATAAGTTGAGAGGGACTCCAAGAGCTACCATTTTCTTATGAAGTAAATTCGGATCAATGGTATTGAACGCTGAGCTAAAGTCCATGAAAAGAATCCGGACATATGAGTGCCGTTCATCTGTATGATCCAAAATGTACTTCAGTGCCAGATTGACAGTGTCTTTTGCCGAACGATTCTCCTTATAGGCAAACTGAAGCGGGTCCCATAGCTTCTGCGTGAATTTTATCAGATGGGACATCATAATTCTTTCGAAGACTTTCATAGCTACAGATGTGAGTGCTACTGGTCTATAGTCGTTCAACTCAGAGGATCCCACTTTCTTGGGGACAGGGATAATTGTGGAATTTTTCCAACACTGAGGTACAACGCACTCTTTCAGTGACACATTGTATATATTTGTCAGTATAGGAGCAAGCTGGGTAGCACATACTTTCAGACACATTGGAGATACACCATCAGGGCCAGGTGCCTTTTTGACCTTAAGTCCCTTCAGGATGCGTATCACCTCTGCCTCGGAGATCACTACTTGGGTGTTGCACAATGAATGATCTTTATATGAACAGACTGAGGAGCTTAGAGATGAATAGCCACTGTGTGTAGAGCTTGCCTCAAATCTGCAGTAGAATTCATTTAACTCTGCTGCCAGACTTCTGCTGGGGTTCACTATAGTGGGGTGGCTTTTATAATTGGTGACCTCTCTTAATCCTCTCCATGCAGATCTAGTATCTTTTGATGAGAACCTTTCCTCCAGAATCTTTGCATACTCGTGTTTGGCTAACTTGATCTCTTTAGATAGCGAGTTCCTAAGTTTCTTGAATTCAGTAATATCGCCTGCTTTATAAGCCTCCTCTTTTCTCTTACGGATCAACCTGACTTTATTTGCAAACCACGGCTTGTTGTTTCCCCGAAAGTGGACAGATTTGGATGGAATAAACGTGTCTTCACAAAAACGGATATATGAGGACACTGCATCAACCCATTCATCCAGACCCGAGCATGTTTCCTGGAATACCTCCCAGTCCGTGCATTCAAAGCATGCTTGCAGTTGCAATTTTGCCTCCTCAGACCATGTCTTCTTTGTATAAACTGTAGGTTTGGATGTTTTCAACCTTTGCCTGTAGGCCGGAATTAAATGAATTAGACAATGATCTGAAAAGCCCACTGCTGCTCTCCTCACTGCCCTGTAGGCCCCTTTCATGACTGTATAGCAGTGATCAAGCGTATTGTTCTCTCTCGTGAAGCAGTTTATATGTTGAGTAAATTTGGGGAGATCCAGGTTGAGTTTTCCTTTGTTAAAGTCCCCCATTACGATCACAAATGCTTCAGGAGATCCTTTCTCCCATTCTGATATTTTGCATTCTAATTCACCAATAGCAGCTTTAACAGATGCTTGAGGGGGAATATATACTGCAACCAGAACCATAGATGAAAACTCTCTTGGAGCGTAAAATGGTCTACAATTGAGTGCAAGGTACTCTAGATCTGGAGAGCAACCTTTTCCCAGTATGTTAACATCACAGCACCAGCTAGTGTTGATGTAGAGACATACCCCACCCCCCTTTGTTTACCTGAAGCTACACAATCACGGTCAGCTCTGTAGATAACAAAACCAGGTAGATCCAGACTACAATCAGGGATGGTCTCATTCAACCAGGTCTCAGTAAAACAAAGAGCAGCTGAATTGGCCATATCAGATCTCATGTTACAAAGTAAGTTCAGATCCTCCATTTTGTTAGATAAGGAACGGACATTAGCCAAGTGGAGTGAAGGAAGAGCTGTTCTGAACCCTCTCCTCCGAAGGCTTGCCAGGATGCCTCCTCTCCTACCTCTCTTGCAGTACACCTCCACAGGTTTCACAGAAGTAATGGATTTTATGTGCTCAATTGTTGAATTAGCAATCATGCTCCAAGAAGGGGAGTCCATGAGAAATTGCGGATGATTCCAGAATAATAAATCGTCCCTTGAAATCATAAGAGTAGGTTTACAGAGTGCAGTGGCCATGACTACACTCAGCTTGTAGCTATAAAGACTGAACAGTCACAGCTTAGCAGAGTTAAATGTACAACTTTCCATAAAGGGTGCTCCCAGCACTGCTGGGGGGGAGGGCATGGGTGCAACAAGACAGGGACATCAGGGGACACGCCAACAGTCAGTCCAAACCTGCCCAGCTCACCCCTTCAGCTCCACCTGGATCACAAGATCTCCAGAACATCTCCAGCACCGCACACTCCACCAGCTTTCCTATCCCGGGATCATCTGCATGCTGGAAATGGGTACAAGGCAGGTAGCCAGCAGCTTCACTCTCTCCCAGCTGAAACCAGGCACGGAGCTCCACGAGGACAGAAAGACACCGGTCCCAGCTGGTCGCAGTCTCCACACTACTCCCAGCTCTGCCGAATCCTGTAGCCCTACAGCTCCACGTGGACCACAAGATCTCCAGAACAACTCCAGCACCGCACACTCCACCAGGTTTCCTATCCTGGGATCATCTGCTTGCTGGAAATGGGTACAAGTTGTAGGAAAGTTGGCAGGCAGCCAGCAGCTTCACTCTCTCCCAGCTGAATCCAGGCACGGATCGCCACGAGGACAGAAAGACACCGGTCCCAGCTGATCGCAGTCTCCACACTACTCCCAGCTCTGCCGAATCCTGTAGCTACGCAATGGTGAGTGAACCAAAGGGAGAATTAACAATTAAACGGGGTAAAAAACTAAAAAACTCAGGAGCCTCATGCCAGAGCAGCCATCTCTCGGCGCTCTTCCTCCTCCTAATGCTGTTGTACGAGTGTCTCTTCTGTTAATATTGGTTGGATGTGAGCTCTGTCTGTGTCCAGGAGGCTGCTGCCTTTATTTGCTCCTGTTTCAGCACAGCTTCTATCCTGCACTTATTTCCTCTCCACCGTCTATTACCTCTTCTCTGCTCTCTATAAAACATTAGATAATTTCCCGGTAATGTACTTTATTTTTTTAGCAATAACTGTTATACCATTGCTTATTATTCTTAGAATCTAGAGATTTTCTTTGCCTGTCTATTGAGTATGTAAGACTGGTCACAATAAACGAATCCCATAGGGTCTTCAATCAAAGTCTTAGGACTTTTTGACCTCTTTGGTACGTATTGAGCCATTAACATTAGTTGGGGTAGGTGTATAAGGCCATATATTTGATGGAGTTGAACTGTGCAGGCATCTGCACTTTGCCGCCGCTGTTGAAAGCTGAACATAGCGCCTTAATTAGCACCGTGTGGAAAAACATCAGGTGATGGACGTATTTTTTTTTTTTTTTAACTGATTGAAACACATGGCTACTCGTATACAACATTACGGTTCAGCTTCCCAACTCATTACCCCCAGAAGAAGCTGTGAGGCGAAACAACTCTATTTTATATAGTGATCTCTAACTGTAAAAAAAAACAAACTGTTATTCGAGATGCGCCAGTTTTGTTACAGAGCCCTGTCCACACTGATGTCACAACTTCTGTATATAATGGAAGCCTTGGCACACTTGGCCTTGCCGGGGCGATACTTTTACACATTGCAGCCTCATAAGACAAATGGATGTAACACTGTCCCAAATGACGGCACCTTGTCTATGACGTCACCCGTTTCTCGCTGCGATCCTTTCTCCTGCGCTCTGTCTGGAGCCTTGACCTTGTAGGTCTGGAGGGACTGATTTGCACTTAATGAGTTTTTCTTTTCTATTACTGATTTGAAGATTACCGGCATTGAGCTTTCCGCGATCTCCGGGCCACTAATTGTAGGATTTGCATGAGGATCTTTATTAAATGCCGCACTAAAATCAATATAAATAGACGTGAATCGGTTGGATCTGTGTAAGTGTCGGCATCTTGTTTAATGATCCTATGAAACGGGAGGTCAGATAAAGCTTGAAGAACAATTATGGCTGTCAAGTTTGTTTGGCGGGGCATCCGTCAGCCAAATATGACCCTATAAAACGTGTCCTTTTAATGCATGATGGATCTGAGTTCTAACAACATGAAAATTTCTAAAAAAAAGTGCCAGAAGTTAAACTTTAGGATGTAGAGACGCGAAGAACCAGCAAAAGTGGAATTTCAGCAATCCTGTGTAAATGCCGATCTGTTAAGCTTGTGTAAATGTACAATCCCATTTGTAGTTCTAATGCCCCCCATAAGCATGATATGGGTGGGCTTGGCTAACAGTCTAGAGGCCTTCTGAGTCTCAGTGATGGTGTCCGGGGAGGTAAGGATCTGGCATGGCCGATTCTCTGACAGCCGATCCTTTTTGCTCTTGGCCAGATAAGCTGCTGCCGGTGGCGTTCTCGAAGTGAACACAAGTGCTTAAGCAAGCTTTAGGAGTAAATTCGGGAGAGGTGCGAGGGTGACCGGTCTAGGCACCGTCCTGATTATTACGCTCCTATTCACTTGAGCAGAAGCTGAACTCCAGTACCCAGCAGCGGCCACTACACCGTGTATGGAGTCTCACAGGTCCGGTTCCCTATAGTAATTATTGGCGGAGCGGCATGCAGATGATTGGCGGGGGGGTGCCCAAGTGTTGGAACCCCACCAATCTAATATTGAAGACCTATCTACAGGAAAGGCCATCAGTACCGTAAACCTGGAAAGTATCGCCTAACCTGAACACAGCTTTCTCATCTGTGTCCAGGCAACTACTGGGATCACGTGCACACACTTCATTGCCGGCAGAAAGACCACCATTAATCAGAGAAATTGGAATAGTGAGAACGCTCAATGTTGGGAGCGGCCCATTAATCCCACGCTCTCGCTCATGTGCCTATCGTAAAGCGGGCACTACCACCCGTGATGCCCTTCTTAATCCCGGCTCTCGGGCTGTGGATGATGGTCTTAGATTCATCACCACTTTCCATAACCAATGGGATAAAGTCGAGAGACTGTTTGAGACAAATTGGAAAATTCTGAAAAATGACATCCGAATTTCGAATCTGTTACCTGAGCACCCATTGCTCAGTGCAAGGAGGGCCCCGAATCTTCGTGATGCTCTGATGAGGAGTTTTTGTGAAACACGCTATTAGGACCCATTCTGGTTTTCCAACTTCGGGGCTCCTATCCATGTAATGATTGTAATATCTGTGGCTATGGCCTTTTATTAATCCCACTGATTTAAGTGTACGTATGTTGAATTAAACGGCCTTGCTACTGACTTTTGTTACCTCCCCTGACGAAGCTGCTTTAGACGGCGACACGCGTTGCGACTGGCGGGCACAATCATTACCTCCCCTTGGTAAATCTGTCTCTTGGACGACCTTCAGAATGAGCGCTACTTTGTTTCGATAGGTTTTCTCATGTTGCCTTGTGCTATACCTTTCTATATTTCGACTGTGGGATCCCAGCACCATCTTCCATTGTGCATACTCACGTAATATGTCTTGCTAAGAGCGGTTGGGTCTCACATTTACGGGGCTTTTTCATGAAACAATATGGCGATTGGTTTCACATATTTATTGAATGTTAAACATTAATTTATCTGAAATTTAATTCTATGCCCCCATGTTCTAATATTTTGGTTTGCACCACACCCTTTACCTTCTGAAAGCCTGTCTCATTTGTCATTTTTGATCTGACTGATTATATTTGGGGTCATTAAATCATTGAGAATATTGTTGTGTTCGATAACCTATTTTTCTCATGTGCCCCCCTCTCTCCCCCTCTCTCCCACTCTCACCCCCTCACTGTGATGTGGATCATATGAATGGAGAAAATTAAAGAAGTCCTCCTCCCTCTTCCACGCAATTGCTCATTTTGTCTTTCTACCCAGATGATTTTTCTCTTTCCATTAGGTCTATGACATCACGTGATTAAAAACTGACTAGCTGAATCCTTCTAAGTTCTATCTAGAAACAGGAGGTCAAATTTCCCTGTATGAGTCACTGCAAAAGTCCCTAGCAGATGGAGGAGGGGGATGATTTCTACACGGGCAAGAGACTTCCTGTTTCTACATAACGCAGAGAAAAGAGAAGAATCATTTGGGTAGAAAGACAAAATGAGCAATTGCAAGCACACAGTGCTGTATAATATGATGATTGCAATATACTAAGAGGATAAAAATTATGATAGGAGGATGAGGAGGAGGGCTTCTTTAAGGGAAGAGGTGCTGGGGTCTGTATTTATTTTCTGTGTTGGTTTTTTTTTTTTTTTTTTTTTCTTTCAGCATCCTAATGGAGGGACCCTCCTTCATTAACTAAATGAGCGCGTCCCCACCATGCTGCACAGTTTTGGCTAAAGCTTGTATTTGATCCGTCTTCTCTACCTCTTCTCTTACTGTCACCTCCTGTAGTGGTGAAGGCGACAGCTGTCCTGTAAGTGGCAGCTTTATTGCGGAGCGGCTGTTAAATTGTCCTGACGGCTTTCTGTCTTGGCTCCGGTGTTGCATTCCCCCCCACCCCACAAACGCCCATTATTCTTACCCGGGGATGTGACAGCGCGCTCCCCCTGCGGAGATTCCCAACATTAAGTGAGCAGTTTTTTGGCGATATCACGAAATATGTTCTCAAAAGTAATACAAGCCGTCCGCCTGCACCTGTACGCCGCATGAGCGATGTCCACTTAGGTGGATTTACGGGAGGAAGCAAACATTATTACCTTTGCCGGTACTTGACTTTGGAAGTAAATTGTCTGATAAAGGAAAAGTTTTTTTCTTTTTTCTTTTTTTTTTATTTTTTATCATTCTGTATACATTGAAAATTTCGATGCCAGACATTGCACTTTTTTTTATTAATGGGCAAACTGGTTGGGGAATCTTCATGGCGATGGGTTTCCTTGGCCGAACAGATTTATGCAGAGCATCACCAAGCACATTGGATGGAGTGGTGTAAAGCCACCATCACTGGACTCTGGAGGAGACGTGATCTGTTCAGTGACGGATCATACTTCTCTATGTGGCGTCTGATCATAGAATCATAGAGTTGGAAGGGACCTCCTGGGCCTTCTGGTCCAACCCCCTGCTCAAATGATGGAGGAATCTGGGTTTGGTGATTCCAGGAGAACGTTACCCGCCGCACTGATGGTGGAGGAGGTTAACACTATCAGGGCTGTGGAGTCGGTAAGCCAAACTTCCGACTCCTTAATTTCCATGACTCCGACTCCACCAAAATGGGCTCCGACTCCGACTCCACAACCCTGAATACTATTGGCTTGTTTTTTAGGGTTCGGTCTTGGCTCCTTGGTTCCTAAGAAGAGAAATCTTAATTCTTTAGCACAACACATCATGGACCATTATAGCTTCTACATTTGTGGGGACAGTTTGGGGTAGACCACTTTCTGTTCCCCATGACCGTGCCCAGTGCACAAGGTCCATACAGACATGGAGGTAGGGCTTTGGTGGAAGAACATGACCACCCAGCCGCACAGAGCCTAGACCTTGACCCATCCAAGACTGAAGATTACAATCCCAGCCTCTCGTCAACATCAAGGTCTGATCTCAAAAATGCTCTTCTGGATGAATGGACAAAGATTCCCACGGACTCCCCGTAATAGTACGCCGATGTCGGACTCCCCCCTGTCTGGTGCGGGCTTCGGCGTGGAGCCCGCACCTTTCCGGACACACGTCAGCTGATCTATACAGCTAATGTGCCCGCAACATCCGCGGGTGGAATCGAAATCCACCCGCTGCTGTTAACCTGTTAAATGCCGCCGTCAGAGATTGAATGTGAGATTTAATGTGATCGTGCTGGAAGCGCGTCCATACTCCCACCCATCGTCGCCCGTGTCACATGACCGCGGGTCGCCTATGGGTTGGCATGACATCCAGAGGTCTGATCATCACCTGTGTGTAGTAGAGGAGATCAGACAACTGCAGCTTCTAGTTTCCCATAAAGACTATTGAGACATGCAGAAAGTAAAAAAAAAAAGTTTTTAAAAATATTAAAAAAATTAAAAAAATAAAAGTTCGAGTCACCCCCCCCTTTCGCCCCATTCAAAAAAAAAAAAAAAAAAATCAAATATACACATATTTGGTATTGTCGCGTTCAGAATCGCCCGATCTATCAATAAATTTTTTTTTACCCAATCGCTAAACTACGTTTTAAGAAAAAATCAACGCCAGAATTACGTTTTTTTTGGTCCCAGCAACATTGCATTAAAATGCAATAACGGGCAATCAAAAAATCATATCTGCACCAAAATGGTATCATTAAAAACATCAGCCCGGCATGCAAAAAAATAAGCCCTCACCCAACCTGGGAACATGAAAAATGGAGACGCTACGGGTATTGGAAACGGTGCAGTTTTTTTTTTTTTTCTCTAACAAACTTAATTTTTTTTTCACCACTTGGATAAAATAGAACCTGGACATGTTTGGTGTCTAAGAACTCACAATGACCTGGAGAATCATAATGGCAGGGCAGTTTTAGCATTTAGTGAGCATGGCAATTTCACCGCACTTAGGCTTGTTTCACACTTGCGTTTTTTTGCGCTGTTATTTAGCGCTAAAAAACGCATGCGTTTTTCCCCCCTATATTTTGCATGGGATGCGCTTATGTGCGCTTACCCATGCGTTTGTATGCGTTTTTGTGCGCATGTGTTTTTTTGCAGTGTGCGCTCGGGCGCACAAAATGCAGCTTGTTGCATTTTTTGTGCGACCGACTTGCCCCAAAACGCATGCGCGTTTACAGCAAGACACCCATTGTAAGTCTATAGCTGCGCATGCGTTTTTTAGTTGTACATTGGTTAGACAATGGTTGGGGTTAGAAGAGTCAGGGTTTGGGGTTAGGGTTGGTTAGGGTTAGAGTCAGGGGTTAGGGTTAGTACTACTAACTCTAACCCCTAACCCTAATAATATCTTGATTTTTTTTGGTGATGACAATGTTGAAAAAAACGCAAACGCACTAAAAACGCATAAAAACGCTGCGTTTTTTTCCTGCATATGCTTGAAAAAAAACCAGCGGTTGTATGCGTTTTTTCCATGCGTTTTTTTGCACAAAAAACGCGCAGCAAAAAAACGCAAGTGTGAAAGTAGCCTTAGATTTTTTTTTTTCCCATTTTCCAATACACTACACGGTATGGTAAAATCAATGGTGTCGTTCAAAACTACAACTCGTCCTGCAAAAAACAAGCCCCTCACATGGCCATATTGACCAAATAATAAAGTTATGGCTCTGGGAAGAAGGGGAGCAAAAAATGGAAGGGCAAAAACAAATATACCTCCGAGGGTTAAGCTCTATGGATGTAGAAAAGGATGGGATCAGAAAAGTTCCTGTAGGTGTAATGTGGAGGGGGCACATATTTTTACCTGTATGGTATGTGTGTACACTTTGAGAAAGTCATTACAGTCACTCGAAAAGCAATTCTGAGCATTATTCTTTGTGTATTTTATGTAAAGTGTTTTGTCTTGTTGTTTTTTGCAAAGTTTGTTTTGTATTGTAATACACTTTTGGACTCTCGTACAGGGATTTTAGCGTTGCCCTTTTGAATGGCTGCGTGGTGTCTTGTGTGATGTGTCTGTGCATACAAATCTGCTCGCGGCCCTTTAGGATATACAGGGCATTTGTAAAGGACGGGCAGCCATGGGGACTTTTGTGAGGTTTTGCACTGTCTCTATGATGATGGTGATTTGTGCCTCCTTTTGTGCTGTGACTCGCCATGATTGGATTGTGCTGCCCTTCCTGCAGTTATGGTGGGAGCGAGGCTGCGTTCATCACCCCCGCCGGGTCACGTTCTCGGCACCTACATACGTCGCCCCTGGCAATCGCCTGATTCTGCGGTGCCCAGCTCATATTATATGGTGTTTATTCAGATGAATAGATGTCCATATATATCAGCCAGAGTCCTACAGAGGGGCCCCTTATTCTTACTCCTAGGGGGCCTCCATTTTCCTACCTGCGTATAAATAAAAGGCCACCCTGTGTCCGCTAATGGGGCTGTCTGCCTGTGACCAGCCATCCACCCTCCTGCTCACAATCCTTTGTCTGGTGGTTGGACAACTACCTGCAGCAGGAGCCTCCCCCCTATACTCTGTCTGCTATAAAACAAATGGATTTTAATCCATATTCCGTTGAATAAACCCCAAAAATGAAAGTGATCAGATGTAAAATTAATCCCCAGTGATCTCTAGTGGATTTCTTCAAGACAGGAAAAATTGGACTCTTCACAGAGGAGGGACTTTCTAGGGGCTCCTGTTTTGGAGGTAGCAATCCTAAAAGTCAATATCGACTCTTTATAGTGCCTTGCCACATGACTTGGGGTTATACGGCCAAACCTGAAACTTCAGTTGCAGAAACATGTTATGGGGCTTTACCCCTCATCAGTGCGAATCAGGAGAACTGGTTAGGAGGCCTAAAGGATAAAGTTCTTTACTTTCCCTTTTTCCTTTCTCCTTCCCAGCAAGAGAACTTTTAACGATGGTTTTGGTTTGGCAGAAAATGTAATTTGTAAGTTCCGGGGGGCTTCATAATGTGTTGTGTGGTGTTTTTTTTTTTTTTTTGTGTAACACTTTGGGAAGCGTTGGCAGTGTTTTAAGAAAAAAAAAATCAATTTTTTTCCTAGGTACACTGGAAACTTCACCCACACCA
This sequence comes from Dendrobates tinctorius, assembly GCF_039654945.1. Taxonomy (NCBI): domain Eukaryota; kingdom Metazoa; phylum Chordata; class Amphibia; order Anura; family Dendrobatidae; genus Dendrobates; species Dendrobates tinctorius. Next base: position 18,087,881 of record NW_027361727.1, on the reverse strand, counting down.
CAGAAATATGAAGTCCATTCTGACCTCCATATTTTCTTCACAGGCGTACCAGTCGTTCCCGGCACGGACTCTCCTATTACTTGTATAACAGAAGCACAGGAATTCTCAAACAAATATGGCTTCCCTATAATCTTCAAGGCTGCGTATGGCGGTGGCGGACGAGGCATGAGAGTGGTGCGGAGTTATGAGGTATAGTTTCACAATCGGGATACTTCATATTCAAGCCTGATCTGATGACCAGTCAAGCGGGATAAGACTGTGTTCACATTGCTGGGTTTCAGTAGGAGCTCCCCGCTTTGCAGTTCTGGCTATTTTACACTGAAGAAAGCATATTCTTAATGACTCTTTTACATGTCAAGGGAGGTCTATCGGGCATTTCATTTGACAGTGTCCTCTGTTTTAGTTAAGGGTAACTCCCAAAATTATTATTTTTTTTTTTTGTTTGTGTTTTTTTTTTTTTTTTTTGTGGGTACAGAATCAATCATGTGTGCCAGCAGCCTTTTTTTTTTTTTTTTTTTTTCTTTTTAAATCTGCCCTTATTTGCAGCTGTCACCCCCTTAATGAAGAACGGCAGGGCTTTCTTTACCCTTTTGTTGCCACTGGATCTGTCCCCATTGTAATGCTGTCGATCGAGCATGTGTAGTTGCATCCACTGATCCTGTGTCATAAAACCTCTAACTTTTGAATTGTAGCACATTTCAGCTATGCTACTCTAAAGATCCCTCTAGTTACAGATGCATTTGCACCTAATGACCCTGTCTAATTCATGAAAAAACAGATGCGCCTAATGACCCTGCCTAATTCATGAAAAACAGATGCGCCTAATGACCCAGTTTAATTCATGAAAAAAGATGCGCCTAATGACCCTAATTCATGAAAAGATGCGCCTAATGACCCTAATTCATGAAAAAACAGATGCGTCTAATGACCCTAATTCATGAAAAAACAGATGCGTCTAATGACCCTAATTCATGAAAAAACAGATGCGTCTAATGACCCTAATTCATGAAAAAACAGATGCGCCTAATGACCCTGTCTAATTCATGAAAAAATAGATGCGCCTAATGACCCTGTCTAATTCATGAAAAAACAGATGCGCCTAATGACCCTGTCTAATTCATGAAAAAACAGATGCGCCTAATGACCCTGTCTAATTCATGAAAAACAGATGCGCCTAATGACCCTGTCTAATTCATGAAAAACAGATGCGCCTAATGACCCTGTCTAATTCATGAAAAACAGATGCGCCTAATGACCCAGTTTAATTCATGAAAAAAGATGCGCCTAATGACCCAGTTTAATTCATGAAAAAAGATGCGCCTAATGACCCTAATTCATGAAAAAACAGATGCGTCTAATGACCCTAATTCATGAAAAACAGATGCGCCTAATGACCCAAATTCATGAAAAAACAGATGCGCCTAATGACCCTGTCTAATTCATGAAAAAACAGATGCGCCTAATGACCCTGTCTAATTCATGAAAAAACAGATGCACCTAATGACCCTGTCTAATTCATGAAAAAACAGATGCACCTAATGACCCTGTCTAACTCATGAAAAAACAGATGCGCCTAATGACCCTGTCTAACTCATGAAAAAACAGATGCGCCTAATGACCCTGTCTAATAAAATATTTAAATATTTGCCAGCTCGGTAGTATCACAGTTCAGCAATGCTATGCTGAAGATCCCTTTAATGCCATCTGTATTTGCACTTAATGATCCTGTATAATTCATTAAAACAGATGCACTTATGACCTTCCTAGTAACCCCCCCCCCCCCAACTCTCACGACATCCTCATTGCCCGACAACTGTGTTGTATTACCGTTCAACTCCGCTCTGCTATGCATGCAGGAGAGAGCATGATCCCGCTCTGAAGATCTCCATGGACCAAAAGGTGAATGTGGAGCTTGTAAATAGTAACTAATATTGGCCAAATAGTTGGGTTGCAGTCGCTACATTCAAAACCATAAACGGTCACCCCATCCATACAAATAATCATTGCCTAAATTGAGATCTGTCGAGAAACACACAGGAGAGCAAAGGGGCGGGGGCATGCAGGAATGAAGAGAATCAGGGTGCCGCCGGAAAAACTAGCTTTTGCAGATACGAATGTCAGCGCTGTGACGTTAAATGCACATGGAGGCGGAAGGAAATGAAAAAAGACTCAAAGGTACAAGAAAATTTACTTTGCGCTTAGTCTGTTTATTAATCATAGTCATACAAATTCTGAGCTTAAATATAAGCTGAAGATATGGATGAACTCTTTATGCATCAAATGGCCAAGTTATCCAAAAATATGACAGTTGTCATGGGAGATTTCAACTATCCAGACATTTTGTTGGGAATCTCTCAGGCAAAACTAACAGGTCAAGGAAATTCTTATCCTCTCTTGCTGACAACTTCATCTTCCAAAAGGTAGGGGAGAAAACAAGGGGAACTGCTACCTTGGATCTAATCCTTATAAACAGGGAGGAAATGGTTGAGGAGGTAAAAGTGGCTGGGACCCTAGGAGGTAGCGACCATGCTATTTTAGAATTTTGGATAACTAGAGGAGGATGTGAAGACTCAGACTTCAAGGTTAGATTTCAGAAAGGCAGATTTTAAGGGATTCAGAGAATTGGAGGGATCCAATGGCTGGATATCCTTAAAGACAAAAATGTCCAGGAAGGATGGGAAATCTTGAAAAATGAAATTCTCAAAGCACAAATATTAACAATTCCGAAAAGAGGGAAGAATTGGAAGCATTTAAGGAAACCTGGATGGATGAACACAGAACTTAAGCACATGCTAAAAAGGAAGAAAAAAATGTTTATAAAATGGAAAGAGGGAGGCATATCTAAAGAAGAATATAATGCTGTCTGCAGAACCTGCAGGGCACAAATCATATTAGCTAAAGCTGACAATGAATTGAAGCTTGCAAGAGATGTCAAAAGCAATAATAAAGGATTTTGGGGATATGTCAAAAGTAAAAGAAAAGCCAAAGATGTTATAGGATTTTTACAGGATGAAAATGATGAAATAGTAAGATAGGATGTTGAGAAGGCCGAACTTTTAAATTCCTATTTTGCATCTGTTTTCTCTCAGAAAGGAAAAGTAACATCAACTGTTCTTCACTGTCCTTTTAAGGGAATAGAAGAATCCAGGATATCTATAAACAGAAAGATAGTGAGGAAACACTTAGCTAACCTAAATGAATTCAAGTCTCCAGGTCCAGATGAATTACACCCCAGAGTACTGAAGGAGATAGTAGAAGAAATTTTTGAACCCCTCTCCATAATCTTTGAAAATTCTCGGAGAACAGGAGAAGTCCCAGAAGACTGGAGAAGAGCAAATGTTGTTCCTATCTTCAAAAAAGGGAAGAAGGTGGACCCAGGCAACTATAGGCCGGTGAGTCTGACTTCTATACCAGGAAAGATCTTTGAACAAATTATTAAACAACATGTATGTCAGTACCTGGATAAGAATGAAGTGATTAAACAGAGTCAGCATGGGTTTGTAACTAATAAGTCATGTCAGACTAATTTAATTTCCTTCTATGACGGAATCACTGATTGGGTGGATCAAGGAAATGCTGTAGATATAGTATATCTTGACTTCAGCAAAGCATTTGACAAAGTATCTCATACAATCCTTATTGATAAAATGACTAAGTATGGAATGGACAAGGCAACTGTTAGGTGGATTCATAACTGGCTTAGTGATCGGACCCAAAGAGTGGTCGTAAATGGCTGCACGTCCAGTTGGAAGAATGTCTCAAGTGGGGTACCACAGGGCTCTGTCCTGGGCCCTGTATTGTTCAACATCTTTATCAACGATTTAGATGAGGGAATTGAGGGTAAACTGATTAAATTTGCTAATGACACAAAGCTAGGAGGGATAGCTAATACTAGAGAAGAGAGAGAGAGGATTCAAAAAGATCTAAATTAACTGGAGAAGTGGGCAGCAACTAACAGAATGGGTTTTTAACAGGGAAAAATGCAAAGTACTACATGTGGGCAATAAAAATGAAAAAAGCATATACAGAATGGGAGGAATAGGGCTAAGCAACAGCACATGTGAAAAAGACTTGGGTATACTAATAGATCACAGACTGAATATGAGTCAACAGTGTGATGCAGCAGCAAAAAAGGCAAATGCAATTCCAGGATGTATTAACAGAAGCATACAGTCTAGATCACGTGAAGTCATTATTTCCCTCTACTCCTCTTTGGTCAGACCTCATCTGGAATATTGTGTCCAGTTTTGGGCACCACATTTTAAAAAAAGACATCAACAAACTGGAGCAAGTTCAGAAAAGAGTGACCAGAATGGTGACCGGTCTGCAAACCCTGTCTTATGAGGAAAGGTTGCAGGATTTGGGAATGTTTAGCCTGCAAAAGAGAAGACTGAGAGGAGACTTAATAGCTGTCTACAAATATCTCAAGGGCTGTCACATTGTAGAAGGATCAACTTTATTCTCATTTGCACAAGGAAAGACTAGAAGCAATTGGATGAAACTGAATGGGCGGTGACACAGATTAGATATTAGAAAAAACTTTTTGACAGAGTGATCAATGAGTGGAACAGGCTGCCACAAGAAGTGGTGAGTTCTCCTTCAATGGAAGTCTTCAAACAGAGGCTGGACAGACATCTGACTGGGATGATTTAGCGAATCCTGCTTTGAGCAGGGGGTTGGACCAGATGGCCCAGAAGGTCCCTTCCAACTCTACGATTCTATGAGTGCCATGTTGCAGCTTTAGGTACCCCCTCTCAATCATGAAAACAAAACATTAGGTAATTTACTGGTTACACTATTCCATTAATGTGTTGGATTCCTATGACGCAGCATTTCTTCTTGTTTGCCAGCTTGCTGTCTCGGGGTCACTTTATATTCCACCTTTTTCCCCTTCCTTTTAATTTCGCTTAGTTTCCGCTGTGCCACATTCCCATAGATCTATCTTCTAATGTTTATGACTTAATGATGCCCTCCAGGTCCCTTGCAGCTGATTAGGATAAATACTCATCGGGTTTTCCCCAACCATAAATATTCCGATCCCTTCCTAGTTCCCCCACCACTGTAGCTCCAGGCCGCAGCTCTGCAGGCTGAAAGGTTTAATTTCCATGTATCCTGCTGTAACAGATGGTATTCTGCCGCCCGCTAAAGAAATATTAATAAGAGCCGCTATGAGCAGCTGAGATGCAGCATTTACGGTGTTCATTTCAGATTTTACTTTCCACTCTTTCTGCAGCAGCTTTTTGTGTATGTTGGACATTTAGGGCTCTGTTCACATCTACGTTAGCGGTTCAGTTGCAGATTTTTTTTTTTTCTTAGCAAAACATTTATAGGGCTGCATCTGATGCCAGTAGTGTCAGTTGTGCATAAAATTTGGCATCAGAATAGATCTTAAAGGGACCTGTCACTTGCCATAAGCATGTAGTTTTTTTTTTTACCTGGTGTAAATGCCGCTAGTCTCCTGAATCAGGCGCTGTTTTTCTTTCTCTCCTTTGACTCTCCGTTCTTGAGATATAGCCCACTGTTCCCGGTGTGTGAATCTTGTCTTTTTAGCCAGTGGGCGTGGTCCTGCATACGCACGCCCACAGAAGAGCTGAGGACCTCGCCCACTTGGCTAAGCAGACTAGATTTTTCTACAGGAAAGAGGGGACCATATCTCAGGAATGGAGGGGCGCAGAAACAAAAGAAAAACATCACCGGAGTCAGGAGTACAGCGGCATTTACACCATGTTAAGTAACGCATCAGAAATTTCTGCACCAAATACTTCACCTGTGCACATACCCTAATACAGGAAATCTGTCTCTAACCTGTGGCTGGTACTGCTGTAAATGCATCCCGGAGATGGGGTATAACTTGCTGATTGCCTCAAAGGCCGATCGCTACGGGATCTACAGGCACTTCCAGGGCTTGATGTGCCTGCTCGACCTCTGCTGTTGTCATGGTCTATGGTGCTACTGCTTGAGTAAGCTGAGCGCAGCGCTCGATAGCCACATAGACAATGAAGAGAGCAGAGATTGGGCATGCGCGACTTCTGCTCTATGCTGAACCGTCCTGTTCTCGAGGTCATGGTGGGTCCCATCATATGAACAACCAGTGATCAGCAATAGAGCTGAGGGAACCTGAATTATAACTTTCTTCTGGAATTCCATTTTATAGCTTGGGAATCCAGGGAGAGGGGAGAGAGATTTCCCAGCCCCAAAGTTTGGGTCCCCATTGATTCAGGTTCGGGTATAGTTCTCGTAACTGAACCGAACTTTGGACTAATGTTCGGTCGGATGCCAGAACCCAAACTTTTTATGGGGTTTCACTTTTTAGCAAGGTTCTGGTGAAAAGAAGTTAACAACAATTCACAGGACAGGTGATGACTTATCAGTAGGTGTCTGACCGCTGAGACCCATACTTGCTGATCGGTGAGAGTCTGACACCTGGGACCCACACCGATCAACAGAAAGGGGAATTTTTATTCCTGATGGGGCACTTTTATCTCTGTTTCAAATTGGAGCAGCGGGCCAGATGCCTGATACTCCAACAGCCGAGTGCAGGAAATTAATGGGGCAGCGTTAAGGAGTGTGCATTGTTTCTCCATTCTAAAGGGAATACAATTTTCCCGTTCTGCCCATTTGTGTGAGGTCCCGGGGGTCGGACCCTCCCACCCATGAGCAAGTATGGGTCCTGGGGGTTGGTGTTATGATTGGGTCACCGAGGAGGAGCGCAAGACCAAGCTAAGCTACAGAAAACCAGAGAGGTTGGTAACTAAGCGGATTGCAGACCCCTGATCCTATCCACACAACTAGCAGTAGCCGTGGAGCGTACCTACAATGATTCTAGACGCTTCGACACAGCTGGAGAGCTAAATAAGCCTAAAGCAAGAAAGGGGAATTCTAAACTGCCCCAGAGCAGACTCCAAAGGAATAGATGGCCTCCAAACATATATTGTCGGTTAGACAAGATGAAAACACAAACGCAGGTAGGAAAATAGACTGAGCAAATGATGGGGCCCACACTAACTAGACAGGACAGGACACTGAAGACACTGTCTGCAATCACGCAAAAAACCCTGCAAAAAGTCCAACACGTCTGATAGTGGGCGAAGTCGTTCGACTTCAGTATTTTTCTATATCAGCACTCTGGTATATTCTGAAAGCAGAGCAAAAAAGAGGCCAATCTAATAAGGGACAAAAACAAACTGGCACAAGCAGTAGCATATGGATGGAGATTCAGCATAGCCCCAGCCAGAGCTGGCTTACCACACAAAACTGAAATAGACAAAACCAGATCAAATGTGAACAATAGCAAAAGAACACTTAGCTGAGCATGCAGGGACTGAGCTGGAAACTAAGACCTCAGGAGGCAGGAAAAAATCACCAGCAGGGATAGAGGGAGTCGGTTTTCTTAAATCCAGTCAGAAACTCCAGATCTCCAATCGTCCTCCTCATTATCAGGTGGCAAGCCTCTGTTAATCAGATCAGCTCCATTACCTCCAGTCACCACCAGAGGGAGCCCAGAAAGAGAACTCGCGACCCCTCTTTCAATACAACCAGCTCCACTACCTTCACTAGTAACCAGAGGTAGGCCAGAAAGCAAATTTGCAACAGGTTGGACCCTCCCCACCCATGAGCAAGTATGGGTCCCGGGGGTCGGACCCTCCCCACCCATGAGCAAGTATGGGGCCCAGGGGTCGGAACCTCCCACCCATGAGCAAGTATGGGTCCCACCCATGAGCAAGTATGGGTCCCGGGGGTCGGACCCTCCCACCCATGAGCAAGTATGGGTCCCACCCATGAGCAAGTATGGGTCCCGGGGGTCAGACCCCTCCCACCCATGAGCAAGTATGGGTCCCGGGGGTCAGACCCCTCCCACCCATGAGCAAGTATGGGTCCCGGGGGTCAGACCCTTCCCACCCATGAACAAGTATGGGTCCTGGGGGTTGGTGTTATGATTGGGTCACCGAGGAGGAGCGCAAGACCAAGCTAAGCTACAGAAAACCAGAGAGGTTGGTAACTAAGCGGATTGCAGACCCCTGATCCTATCAACACAACTAGCAGTAGCCATGGAGCGTACCTACGATTATCCTAGACGCCTCGACACAGCTGGAGAGCTAAATAAGCCTAAAGCAAGAAAGGGGAAAGCTAAACTGCCCCAGAGCAGACCCCAAAGGAATAGATGGCCTCCAAACATATATTGTCGGTGAGACAAGATGAAAACACAAATGCAGGTAGGAAAATAGACTGGGCAAACGTTGGGGCCCACACTAACTAGACAGGACAGGAAAGGAAAGACACTGTCTGCAATCACGCAGAAAACCCTGCAAAAAGTCCAACACGTCTGATAGTGGGCGAAGTCGTTCGACTTCAGTATTTTTCTATATCAGCACTCTGGTATATTCTGAAAGCAGAGCAAAAAAGAGGCCAATCTAATAAGGGACAAAAACAAACTGGCACAAGCACACAAAATTGAAATGGACAAAACCAGATCAAATGTGAACAGTAGCACACTTGGCTGAGCATGCAGGGACTGAGCTGGAAACTAAAATCGCCAGCAGGGATAGAGGGAGTCGGCTTTCTTAAATCCAGTCAGAAACTCCAGATCTCCAATCGTCCTCCTCATTATCAGGTGGCAAGCCTCTGTTAATCAGATCAGCTCCATTACCTCCAGTAACACCAGAGGGAGCCCAGAAAGAGAACTCGCGACCCCTCTGTCAATACAACCAGCTCCACTACCTTCACTAGTAACCAGAGGTAGGCCAGAAAGTGAATTCACAACAGGTTGGACCCTCCCCACCCATGAGCAAGTATGGGTCCCGGGGGTTGGACCCTCCAACCCACGAGCAAATATGTGGGTCCACCCATGAGCAAGTATGGGTCCCAGGGGTCAGAACCTCCCACCCATGAGCAAGTATGGGTCCCGGGGGTCGGACCCCCACCGATAACTTACCACCTCTCCCGTGGATAGCTCATAACTAATTTTCACCAGACAACCCCTTCAAAGCCCTTTTGATGCAAGCCATATGGGGAAAAATAAATATCAATGTGAAAGTTCTGTCCCTGAACAGTTGCAGGATTGTGAAAGGAGCGATCGGCCAATGGAGGAGCGTTGAGCATGTTCATCAATGTTTAGACTAGCCAAATGTCAGGAGCGAGTGTTGGTCGATAACGCACGCTTGGCCCATTATCGGCCCCTCTGTAAAGCCCCTTAGCGGCCGCTGTGACCTTACTTGTCGCCCTCAAATCTCTCTTTCCAGTAGATTTTATTAAGTGAGAGGAAAGTGGCCTTAAAAAGGAACGGCGGAACGGAGCCTTTTACAGACCTCCTGCAATGTATCATCAGCGGCATGGCTTCCCCTTTGTGTCTGGAGAGCGGAGGGGAGGCAGGAAACGCGGCACACAAGCCGGTGCCTTAATGGAAATGTAAAGTCGAGCTCATTAACTGGAGCGGCAGAAAGAAATGAGATTTAAATTGTGATAAAAGTAAGAGATGGGAGTAAATGGAGTCATCCACAATTCAAGGGAGATTCCTCCAGCGATGCTTTATGGTCTAATAAGTCATTTGTCTTTTTGATGATGGAGCAAGTGCTCGGGTCATGCCGTAAAATCTCGGAGCTGTGCCGGGGAGATGGGGCTTTCATGTCTGCCAAATTACTATGGTCATTGCAATGTCTGGTTCTCCTAATAATGGCCTCAATTTTATGTGATAAGCGACAGAAACCTCGGATACAGGCGGCCTCCTCCCAGCATGCCTTTAATGCTAGGATTTAACCCCTTCTTACGCTGCGTTGGGTGCTGGTGTACGGAACGGGCTCCGAGCGCCGCACACGGCAGGTGACTGCTGTGCTTTACAGGCGACATCCTTCTCCAAAAAGCGGAGATTGTATTAAGCTGTTAACCCCCCAAATGCAACCGTTGGTCTCTGACTGCGGCATTTACGGCGCGGTACTAATGGCAGCTGGGGAACTACTGATGGCTGCCATCTTGGTACTCCCATACTTTTAGTAAGCCAGATCTCATAGATATTGCACCTCATAGAAAAAGTGTTACCGTACTTTATTTATTTATTTTTTTGTTAGAGTTTTGAACTTTTTTTTATTTTTAAAAAATTTAAAAAAGTCTGGATTACCTTTTTTGTTTTCTCCTCCTCCCCCCCCCCCCCCCCCCATTAAAAATGTAGAATTTTTAACCCGTGCAGTAAACTCTGTAGCGCAATAAATAAAAAGTGAAACTTCTGAATTCTTGACAATTATTGGCCACGACACACAAAAAAATTGAATAAAAGCTGACTAGTATGTTATAAGTACCCCGAAATGGTAACAATAAAAAAGTAGTCTCACCGCACACATAACAGGCCTCAGTCTACACAGCTGAATTGATGGGGGGAAAATTTATTATTATTATTGTTGTTGTTGTTATTAATAATAAATTTTATTATTTATTGTGAATAAAGTTAATAAGAAATTTGATAATAAAAATTCTAATAATAATTTTCCACCACTTAAAGAAGAAAAAAAATACAAGTTTGGTATCTCCGTAATTGTCCTGACCTGCGAAAGCGCAAAAGTGAATTATTGCCCAGTTGTGATGGGGTTAAATTGGATCTAAACCGAGATCTAGTATTGTAAATGTAAAACCAAGTTCATACAGGAACCGAATGAACAGTTCATGGCCAGAAGTGGTTCCGCGGTAGTAAACCATGTCTGCTTTCTTGGAAAAACAGCACCACGCGGGTCCACTGGTCATGCCAAGTATTGCAATGTAGCGCTATTCAAGCATGATTGAACTGAAATACAACATACAACATGCATGGCTTTTTTTTTTTTTTTTTTTGTTTTTTAACCCTGTACCCACCCTAGCTGGTAATGTTGGTTTTAGACTCTGGTTCTGCATTCGGATGTTTATTATTGTTACAGCAGCAGAAGGGTGTTGTCTCCCAAGCGGAGTTAAGTGACCGTATACAGGATGGGTGGCATTTAAACATGTGACTCCCCGCAGGAACTGGAAGAAAACTACACCCGGGCATATTCGGAGGCACTGTCCGCTTTTGGAAACGGAGCCCTGTTCGTGGAGAAGTTCATTGAAAAGCCTCGTCACATAGAGGTGCAGATACTTGGTGAGTAGTCCTGTAATGGGACTAGAGTTGCCTCAGGGTTGCGCTCGGCCTCATTCTTCCACAGCTTAGAATACAGATATATATATATATATATATATATATATATATATATATATATATATATATATGTGTGTGTGTGTCAGTGCTGGTCTTGTACACGGGACATAAACCCCAGGGTCCCAGCACAGAGCGTTCGGCCCTGAGGACATTGCTCTCTCCCAGTCACTTTCCTGCAGAGACGCCGGGCAGGGAAGAAAGCGCTGTGTCCTGCACGCTCCGTAGGTTCAGCATTTTACAGCTTATTTTATGCATAGATTTTTATTTCTTTGCTTGCCTGGAAGATCCCTTTCAGTGTTTTATGGAAGAGTTTTTCTTTTCCAGAAACAGTTTTGGAACTATTTGATCGGTTAGTGCCTAGTTTTGAAAAGCTTTCCTTCAGGATCCCCCCCCCCCCCCTAAAATTGTTTGGGAAACAAAAAAGTTGATTTGCATTGAAAAAAAAAATTTGGGAGTTTTCTTAGATTTTAGAGAGGATCCGCTTCAAAGAAACTCCCCCAAAAGAGGACCTACCCTATCAAGCTGGTTTTAACACAGTTATGGGGTGCATAATTACTCACTAGTATGGATTACCTGTCTTGGAAATGGTGCACACTTGTTCGTAGTGTCCATAAAGTGAATCTTTAAAAAGGGCCTATCAGTTGTAAAAAAGGAAAAAAAAAAGTTACTTGTAAAAATCCCTGAGCTCCATTGCAGAGATATTCACATTTGTTGCTTCTGGAGCACAGTATGTGAAATCTCCATCTTGCAGTCCACATGGGCCTTGCTTTTAGAGTTTTTTTTTCTATGGGGAGGGGGCGTGCGCTTTTACTCCTCCCTCCCAAATGATGCCAATCCCATCTTGGCAGCGTCTGAGACTGACCACCTGCTAGATCAGATGCCGTGCTATGATTGGCAGAATCTGAGGAGCGGGAGGAGCGAAGGTGCAGGCCCCCCAGAGAAGACTCTGAAGAAACGTCCAGTTGCACTACCAGCAGAGATTTCACATGCTGCGTTCCTGAAGCAACAAATGTGAATATCTCTGCAGTGGAGCGACGCAGCACAAAACGGAAAACAGCATTCGCGTCCGGGGAGAATGAGGATTTCATCAAGGTATTTAACTCCTTTTTCTTGAGCAAGTAACAGATCCTCTTTTAATACCTTTGATAGTTTCTTATGTTTACCACCCATACTCTGCAGAATGTCTATATATTGTCACATGCATTACTGTCCCAGAAAAGCACATCATTTCCCATTCATGGGGTCCTAAAGTTTGTAGATGGGTGTGCCGTTGAGTTCTCCCCATGGCCTCTGCACTTCTGACTGTATTGTGCGGAGCTTTATAATTTTGACCCCCTGTTGCTGACAAATCTCAAACTTCAAACCTTTCTTTCTTAATCAGGGGACAAACACGGTAACGTGATTCATCTTTACGAACGTGACTGTTCCATCCAGAGACGGCACCAGAAGGTGGTGGAGATTGCACCAGCTGCTCAGCTAGACCCTCAACTCCGAGACCGGCTGACCCATGATTCTGTGAAACTGGCAAAGCAGGTGAGGTTGACCGCGGTAGCGTCTGTCCGGAATATTGCAAGATGTGATGTTCGGCCACCAGTAATGCCCAACTGGCAAGACCACGGTGCCTATTGCATGGGTGGCAAACATTTTATGGTGCGACTGTCTTTATCCCAGCGTGGTGATCAGAAGTTGGGCTCGGTTATGGAGGCACCGTGCCGACATGGTGATCTGCAGCTGCTTTCGATGCTTACAGCTTGGCTGAACCGCCATTACCAGCCGAACTGCCTTTGCCGGCATTTGCACATCACGCCACTTGGCATCTCATCATTGTTTGTAGCTGTAACCTCTGCCACAGTTCTGCCACCACCGACTCCCATGTGTGAACGTGGGGTTAATCGAGTATTGCACTGTCTGAGATTTGAAAAGAAATGGCTGAACCAGTGAGCAGAACTTTTATCCCTGGTGTCCAGGTCTTGCCTCTCGTCAGAGCAACGTCTCCATGGAGTTTGCAGGTTCTCCCTGCGATTATGTTCTTGCCGTGTCGGAAGAAATGTCACGGCGCAGATCCTGCAGTGGGAATGTTGCTATTGTGTAGAATTACTACGTGATGACGCGTTGTCGTCGTCGTCATCGATCATGTTTGAGGGAGAAAACAGAACTGCAGAAGACATGTCATGAATACATTGATCCATGGGCCTACACCGATATCCTGAAAAATCCTATACCATAAGATGAAAAGTATTGGCGCCTAGATTGTCATCATCTAAATGGCCCGAAGTGCTGAAAAACAAACAAACAAGCAGCGCTTGCAATTTTCTTCTTATTAAAAATAGTCTCTGTGCTCAAGAACAAAGGGGTTTTTAATCTTATTGTTCCCAGGCAATTTGCAAGTTTACTGGCCACTGCTGCAGTCTCAGAGGTGGCTGAGCGCACTCATCGTTCATTGCCGCTGCGCCCTTATTATGCAGCAAGAGCAAATCTGTGTTGGAGAGTGCACAGTTCGTGACGAAAGTGCAACCGTGCCACGGGTCTGAACTGTCAATCATCAGGAGCACTCCGCCCCTATAGCAGAAAACCAGGAAGCAGAAGAGCAGTGGGCTCCTGTTTCCTTCAGTTCTAGTGCCCCCATGTATAGCCTCTGGTCCATTGCCCCCCCACCATGTCGTCTGCCTTTACTATCTTGTGGCAGAACTCACTGGTGCAGCGCTATCCTGTAATAGCAGCCACATTTCTTCCCTCCCAAATATTCCTCCATCTCCTGTGAGTGATGTTATTTATTGAGATGTGCAAGGAACTGCAGCAACTCGGCCACAAAGTGGAGACCTTATAACGTTAGCGATCAGGGGGCAGAAAAGTCATTAATGCTCTACTGATTCAACTGCAGAGTCCAGACCTTCCCTGGTATTAACGTCAGCAAAAACCCTGCACTCCCACCAGGAGCTTCGTGGCCAAGCATCTGCAGGCAGCCTTACGTCACCAAGCACAATGCCGACCGGCTGTGTGTAAAACCTTCACCATTGGACTCTAAAGGAAATGTGTTCTGTGCAGTCAGGACTGTGGAGGTGGAGTCAGTATAAAATGGACCAACTCTGACTTCTAAAATCTATAATAAATTGGGTACAGCGGTTGTGTTATGAAATGTCCTATAAATGTCTGTTATGTTTTGCTCCTGATCTCAGGATCTCGGCTTTTTGTTGCGATGAATCTGTGCTGCACTTTATGTACATGCTCAGTAGTGAGGCACTGCTGTAGAGTCGGGGAGATTGAGGAGTCTGAATCAGAGGTTTGACCTGAGTGCAGTGACGGATCACACGTCTCTATCTGGTGTCTGTTGGTGGTGGCTGGGTTTGGTGATGGCCAGGAGAAAGTTACCCACCTGACAGCATTGTGCCGTTTTACAGTTTGGTGGAGGAGGACTAATATGATGGACTTGTTATCAGGGGACGGCCTCGGGCTTTTACTTCCAGTGAAGGGAAATGTTAATACTTCATGCAGCCCCAACCCATGACACTTCCACCACCATGCTTGACAGTAGGCAAGAAACATTTGTCGTCGTATTCATCACCTGATTGCCGCCACTCACACTTGACACCATCTCAAGCAAATAAGTTTATCTTGGTCTCATCAGAAAGCAGGACATGGTTCCAGTAATCCCTGTTGTTAGTCTGCTTGCCTTCAGCAGGTTTGTAGGCTTTCTTGTGCATCATCTTTAGCAACTATCAGGCATAGTATCCTTTTGTACGAGACCACGCCGACGTTTGAGAGTAATCAACGCACAGTTGTAAGTGAGCTGTCAGATCATATGCAGCTTATCAAGCCACGTTATATAGTTAAAGCGCGTATTCGTGTCTTAAATTAGCTCCCCTATCTTGATCACTAAGTTTAATCTCAGATTACCTCGACGCGCGTTTCGTCGGAATACCAGCTTTTTTTTATTTTTTTTATTTTTTTTAAGGGTGTGGACTGCCACATTCTTCATCTATGTCTGCAGCCTGGCATGACTGAAAGACAGGTCAACCAATCAACACATTAGTAATTCCCAGAGAGAGAGAGATGTATGTATGTATTATAAACACATATCCTCAACAAATGTCTGTAAACCCACAAGCGATATGTTAAATTACATACTAGGATATTAAAAAAAGACACTTTTTTTTTTTTTAGAAACCTTTTATTAAATTCACAAATTGCTCCACATTAAGCAAGTGCATGGTTGGGACTAATTCTCTCAATATGAACTATAGCCCGGTATACTTAGATTATATATAACTTGGATATTAGGTTAGGCTTTATATGGGGATAGAGACTTGATTTAAAATATATTATCAGTATTTTTTTTTTTTTTTTTTGTTTTTTATTCCACATTTCCAGGGTACATTTTTGGAAATAAATATGATTACAGTATCTACCACATTCACCTATTCCATGTACCCCTTATTTTATGGGGGATGTCATAATAGACCCTACTGTACTCGTATGACATGTGTCATGGTATTTACTGTATATATCCATAATCTTAGTATAATTTTAAGAGCGTTATTTGCCATGATGACCGGTATGAGGGCGATAACGCCACATTTACCGCACCTGCGCCCCATTCACACCTGGGACCTTGAAACACTGATTGGTCACATGTGACTGTGCTACTTGTAGTCTGTGCAGGCAGGACGGGTTTGCTCAGCTCGTGATGCTGGCGAAGGTCCTTTTTTTTTTTTTTCTCAGTAAAAATGAAATAGTCTTGCCGCATTGGAATATCGCAGCTTCATCCGGATAATCCGCCGTGTTCTGATCTCTGGTGACTGCAGATATCTGTATTATTTCTAGGTTCCAGTAGGGGGCAGCAGAGACATTGGCTGTAGAGAGACACCTCCTCGCTGTTATATCACGGGTGTACGGGGAGATTTTTATATTGCGCTTGTTCTTTCGTTCCAGGCTATTTAAAGCCGCTGTGATGTAACGAGTCCCGCTTCCGGGTACTTGTATCGGAAAGTAATGAGAACTTCAGATATAAGAATGACCTTGGTGTTTGGTCGTGGTCAGTGCAGTCAATTTTCCATGCAGATTAGGGGAACATCATGGTTTCCTCTCTTCTGCGATGGACCTCGCAGGGACCATATCGGAGCGATTGTATCCCGAGCTTCCTGCAGTGTGCAGGGGACGGATCATTTCACTGTAGCCTTCGTTAGGAAGGTTCAAAGGTTTTAGGCAGGTGTGGAAAAATGCTGCAAAGTTAAGAAAGCTTCTACTAATAGAAGTGTTCATAGTTTTATTTTTATCAATACAAAAAGAAATCTAAATCCCATCGACATTTGGTGACCACGCTTTTGTTTCATCACTTCTTCTCGGTACTTGTACACAATTTCTGAAAAACTCGGCAGGAGGTTGTTCCAAACATCTTGGAGAACTGACCACTGATCTTCTGCAGATGTCGCTTGTTCAAATCCTTCTGTCTCTTCATGTGATCCCAGACAGACTGGACGATGTGAGATCAGGGCTCTGCTGGGGGCCGGATCATCACTTACAGGGCTCCTCGCTGCGGAAAAAACTTGAAGCTGATCAGATGCCTACCTGATGGTATTACATGATGGATATATCCGCATGCAGGACACAGTTTATCTTGACCAAATTCCCAACTCCGCGTGCAGTAATGTAGCCTCAAACTTGGAAGGACCCTCCACCACTGCCTCATTATACTGCTCTCCAGCTTTTTGGGAACAAGCTGCCTTCTGTTACAGCCAACTAGTTCACATTGTGACTTCTTGGTCCAGAGCACCTGCTGCCATTTTTCTAGTGTTAGTTTGTTCAGTCCCCTGTTATATTAGTCTCTTTTGCTTTGCTGCCAGTTCACACCAGAATGCTGATATAGTAAGGGAGAGGTCGTGAGACCTCCGTGTGTTTTGTACATCAGGCGTGTTGGATTTTTTAGGGTTTTTGCGTGATTGCAGACAGAGTCTTTCCTTTCCTGTCCTGTCTAGACAGTTTGGGCCCCATCATTTGCTCAGTCTAATTTCTGCCTGCATTTGTCCCTCATCTGGTCTCACCGACAATATGTTTGGGGGATATCTATTTCTTTGGGGTCTACTCCGGGGCAGTTTAGATTTCACCTTTCTTGCTTTAGGCTTAGTTAGTTCTCCGGCTGTTTCGAGGTGTCTAGGGCATCGTAGGTACGCTCCACGGCTACTGCTAGTTGTGGTGTTAGGCTTAGGGGTCTGCAATTCGCTAAGTGACCAACCTTTCTGGTTTCCTGGTGGCCTAGCCTATTCCTGCCATCCTTCTTGCTGACCTGTTCATAACAGATACCTATCCATCTTGTAATACTGTCAGGGTGGCATCAAATGAGGTCCAAATTTATTTTGCAGTTGACAATATCCCCCACATATCCAGTGCCATTAAGAACCATTTTCAGCATAAACCACGAGTAGTCCTGGAAGTGATGATCCGGCCCCCCGCAGAGCCCTGATCTCACATCATCCAGTCCCTCTGGGAACACATGAAGAGACAGAAGGATCTGCACAAGAGACATCCACGGAAGATCAGTGGTCAGTTCTCCAAGATGTTTGGAACAACCTCCTGCAGAATCCCTTCAAATCTATGTGCAAGTACATAAAGGAATTGATGAGGTTTTAGAAGGCAAAAGTTTTTTTAGACTTGATGATTTATTTTTTATCACTTAACTATATGAACAATAAAAACTTCTATTTTTTGCCCATCTACCTAATAAGAAAAATATATATATATTTACAGTACTGTACAAAATTTAACTTTTACTTTCCCAGGGAATATATCATTCCGGTCTTTATTGCCGGTAATGTTGCGCCGCGTTCTGGCAGGCTGGCGTACTGCAGCAGCGCTTGCTCTCCTTTGTATTTTAGTAAGCAAATTTGCTGCCATCTGAATCGATGATTGACCTTGACGTGACGCTTGGGCAGTAGACGTTCCTCACTCTCGAATTTACACTTAGTGCGTTCCGGTCTTTTCCTCGTAAAATCCGGAGACACGGCGAATTTAGATACTCCTACAACTCCCTTTTTTTCTTTTTTTTCTTTTATTAGAGCAATTTGTAAACACTGTTAAAAGAAATTGGCTTGGAGTCCCAGCTGCCCTCATGATGTCTTGTGGGTTTTGGAGGTAATCCAGATTGCTGAAGGTTCGGAGCCTATTTTGGCGGCTGAGAGGAGACGTCATGGGGTTGTTGCAAATATTAGAGCATATCTTGCTGCCTGCTGCGGCTTGCAATGTGCTTATCTTTTACATGGTTATCTGGCTTTACTATACGGGGAGATACTTGAGAATTTAATGTGCTTGTGACTCTGCTTGAATTGCAAATTACTTCTGCTGCGGAACGAAAGATAATACCTGGCAAGTAACGCCTAGGAGAGGTGGCCGCCCTATAAAGTCAGTCTGAGCCTTCAATGATCCTTGTGTGTGTAGAGTTGTGCCCTGATCTGGCATACAGTTTGGTCCTCTGTCACAGCTGGACCAGGACCACCTTCGCTTTTGCGCCCAGTATCCTGCATGCCTGTTGTCCTTGCTGTGCCCCACAGCTTCATTATGTCAAGGTGACATAATAAAGGGAATCTGTCATTAAGATAAAGCCACCAGCAAGCCACATATATAGGCAAGCTGGTCTGTAAAATATAAATACCTTGACACCTTTTATATCTTCTATCTGTTGCTGCATTCCTATGAAATTAGCTCATCATTTGCATATAAATTAAAATAAGTGCTTTGGCCATGACAGAGGATTTCCCGAGCCTCTGGCTCCTTAGCCTGTTTCTCTGCCCACTACCATCTTCTTTAGCTACTTAACCTAGGGGGTCAATTGCTTGTTAAGTGCTCTGTCCCGCCCAGAGCATTTAACGCCTTATTTGCATATGATTTTCAGTGGCTAATGCAGCAAAAGATTGAAATGAAAATCCATCAACACATTTTTATCACGTCTAAGACCGGCTTGCTGATATGTGTGGGTTTGATGGGGATTGATCATACAGACTTATTCCTTTTTATATGTAAGGGGTGCCTAGCATGCCAATAGCAGAAGTGAAATCTGCGCTGGTGTGGATGCCGGACCAGGACTGCATGAATCGTTTTCCTCAACTAATCGCAAAATGACTAGGGATAACTACCAAGCCACAGACTCTTCTTCTACAGGTAGCTGTTTTGTATCAGACTCTGTTTTGACACTGATGAGGAGCAAACACCCCGAAACATCAGCCTGTGGATGGGTTTCTGGCTTGATTGGCATTCATCCCTGGTCATGTTGCAAGGCTCATTAAAAAGTTGGATAGGTGGTACTTGTGAGAGTTTATTTTGCCAAAAAGCTAATTTTTATCCTCCCCCCATAGTGCATTGCCTGTAAGGCTTCATACATACCCGGACGGTCTTTTTTTAAGGAGAACTAGTACTGCCCAACGTTCACTTGCAATCTTCTAGACTTTCTTTTTTTGTGAGCTTCTGTTCTTTTCACGCAATTCCTTCTGTATTATGGCTGCTCTTGGCTGTCTTTGGGACCTAGATACTCCCGAATGTCTCCTGTACCCTCTGATCGTGGATGAACATGAATACTTGACCTCTCGGGTAGCGCCGGCGAGATTGTGTTCAATAGATTACAGACTAGTTGGAAAGTTTTGCTGGGGTGACACAGTAGTCTTGGAAATGTATGTTTCGCCAGCTGGCTGGGCTTCCCCCTCAGCTCAGAACAGCGCCCAAAAAATAAAAAAAAATCTATGCCAAGGAAATGGTAAAAGATGGGCCGTGCCGAGCATTCTGAAACAATATGAGGGCCAGAGAGTGGTTTTTGATGCTTAAGAGCTTTTGTGGTTGATTATTACAATGTCATCTGCTCTTCAGGTTTCATCTTTCTATATTGGGCGATACCCTAATTAAAAAAAAAAAAAAATCCTTTTCCTTTTGTGAGAGATGATTACACCATGCATTACCGGTATCACAAAAAGATTTGAGAACCCTTCAGATATTTGTAGTGGAGCCTCTTCTACGGAAAGGACTTTAATGATGCTGCCTGGAAGCTGGAAGTGGACTTGATGGTATTATCTACTAGAAACGTAGAATATTACACACGTGGTCTACATAAAAAGCCGTATGACATGTAATACCCGAATGGAAAAAAAGAAAACCGCAAAATGCAGTCACAGGCACCCCCCAAAAAAACCCAGACAGATCCACCTGACGGCACTTCTCATTCGGTGGACTGATGAGTTCAGTAACTTGACCTGTCGATGAGATGGATCACAATCCACAACAATGTACAGGCAGGTAGACACAAAACTTCCCCAATGGGAGACCATTACAATTGGGATACTAGTAATGTGGATATATCTCAAGCCTAGTGTGATGGCGTGATATGTTATGTGGATATCATTTTTTGTATATTCCTATTTTTCTATTTCAGTTATTTTCATGGTGTTTTTCTTATTACATTGTAAGTCTACAGCCTCACTGTATCTGTCTCTTGAAGACCCCCTGTAGTGCATTAATCCCTAAGGCCCTTTGTTCTCCTCTGGGAGGCCTGGAAACCGCCCCAACTTGTTTCAACTACCCCTGGACAAGGAAGGGGGTGGGGAGAACAGCAGCTGGACAAGTCGGTTCCGGTGTAGACAGGATCGTGTACAGACAGCACTTCAGAGAGAGAAGGACCCATTTTATCCTCTGGTGCTAGAGTTTTGGAATCTCGTTTCCCTGGACATTTTATCCTGATACTGGACTGCATTCTTATTCTGGACTATCTTATCCTTTGTGTGGTGGACTGAATATGGACCTTTTCGTATTTTTGCCTGAATAAAGGTATTGGAATTGTTCACTCTTCGATTGCTCTGTTGATTGTGTGATACCAGAGAAGGACCCCGTGACACCTAGTGTCTCCTGTTCCTCCTCTTCAGTAAGGGAATCCTCTACCTTTCTTAGCTTGCTGCCTTTGCTTCTTAGGTTTCGCCAGTCACGCCTTGTCTGCCTACAAGCACACCCTGTTCCCTTTTATTTATTTATTTTTATTATCTTTGGTGTGGCACCTATCCACCTGGTCAATGGAGAGAACTAATGAACACCCCACTTTCGCCTTGGTTGAAAGCTCACCACCATCTCTCTTTGGCTATCATGAGAACTTGGCTTCCAATTAAAAAAAAAAAAAAAAAAAAATGATGGAGACCAAAGCTTGTCTCCTGTAGTGGTCCCACGGTTAAGTGCTGGGTCTACTGTTAATTATTAAGAATATTGGATTAATACCACTGCTTCATTGTTTTGACCTTAAGTTACATAATATAGTGTAATTTTATGGAAAATGGTCAAAAGTCCTTAGGTGACTTGGATAAAGTGAGTGTATGGTAGAGAAGGGCAATATCAGGTTGAACGGGGTGCGGTAAATTTGAAGCCTTTTGTGTTCCAAGATGGTTCCTTATTGGTCCACTGTATCTTTGTGTCGTACTTCCCTTCATTTATGTCTTTTCTTGTCCCTCTGTTGATCTTGGATGTCTTCTAGCAGCTATGCTACTATGTAAGGTATAAATAATAATAAACTAGGCACTCAACTTAAGGATGATTTTTTTTATTACTTTTTAATGCAGTCAAGGCAAAACGTTTCGGCCACATTTGGCCTTTATCAATTACAGACTGAAAATCTGACAAGCGGTGGACACCACGTCCATTTCCAGTCACGTGCATACATCCAGGCCTTTTGGTATGCTAACCACCGTGGTCCCTCTCCAATAGTACCCCTCATTCATACTAAAGTAACTATACCGAGACGTGCCTCACTTAGATGCACAGGATTCCCACAAATCCTTTTCAGTCTGTAATTGATAAAGGCCAAATGTGGCCGAAACGTTTTGCTTTGACTGCATTAAAAAGTCAAAAAATTCATCCTTAAGTTGAGTGCCTAGTTTATTCTTTACTTCATGGTGTGGGATCCTACTACGGCACCTGTTTTAGTAGTGCACACTGTTCTCTTCTAGTACTATGTAAGGTGTAGGCTTCATATGTCATGACAATTATTATCGTTGACTGTGGGATGAACGAGGGAACACGTTACTATCATGGATATTTTAGTTTTATTTTTTAGTTTTTGAAACCAGTACTTAGTTGGCAATGGCAGTGTCCAGGAGTTCAAATCGGCATGTACTATGTTATGTAGGGTTTTTTTTTTTTTTTGTGGTTTTTGTACAACCTATTGTCCTATACCTCAGGTATGTGGCTATATTAATTGTCTTTCTATCAAATTTGACCTTTATTATGGCCAAAGGATTTATAAATTTTGTTTTCTATGTGGAACAAAGACTAAGGCCAGCTCTCCGGCAAATGTCGAAGCTTTATGGGCAATGATAAATAAATGGGTAGATCGTCTTTCTGCGTATGATAAACATTGCTTTTTGCCAAAAGTGAAATAAGCCGAGAGATTGGGACCAAAGTTTTGCGTTTTTGTATTTTTTTTATTGGTTGGAGAAGACTTGTATAGCGGTTCTCATGATGAAAGCTTCGAAGTCCTGAATCCTTGACGAGAGGTACCAATAATTATCTACCTGGAACATCATGCATCGTTCACATCATGAAAGCTTCTCTTTGATGTGTGGGAGAGATGCATTGTTTGTTCTGCGCTGACCTGTCACTCTGTGATGAGAGAACTGCTGGTGACATTGTGGGGGGAATGAAGACTAGAGAAGAATCGCAACGTGCCGCTACTGTTGTCTCCGTAAACAGGAGATTTAACTCTAAAACAGTTGCTTTAGGAGATGCAGGTTATACTAATGGCTCGCTGTTTCATCTGCATAACGTTGGGAGGAGAACGGTGTGAAAGAACCTTCTCGATGAGAACTTGTCTTGGAAGGAGGCCATCAAACTAGAAAATAAAGGCGTCTCGATTGTCTCGGGCTAGGTGCTTTTGCATTTAATGTGCAATTTGGGTTGTCACTAGAACCAGGCAGCATTATTTGCTCGCCAAGAAATAACCCATCACAGATGTCTGGCTCACATTGCTTAGGTTGGTGCCAGACATCTGCTCCCAATAGAACTCAATGATCACCTCACTGGGTGTGTTCACGGCCAGTCAGTTGTCCACCTCCCGACCTGAAAACGTGACAGAGCAAAGGTGGCAGCCTTCGGAATACGCCAAATGCATGTTTTATATAGACTTTGTAGACTTTAGGTTTTAGTGTCTGAGGTTCGGGATTTGCGGGAGAATGTTTGAATCGCAAGGAACGTTCACGTGTTCAGTTTTGCATGTGTGATCCAGTCTTTTACGAGGCAAGATTTATTTTTCCAGTTGCTCCTCTAAAGTAAGGGCCGGAGTGCTCAGCTTTAACTCTAGCTTGGGCAAATCGGTGCATGTGATGGTGTCTATGGGCAGGGTCTTTATCTTTACAGTAAGTGTGGGGTGGGCCTTTCTCTCATCCAGAAGTGGGTGGTAGATTGTCTTTTCAGCATGAAGAGCAAATTTTTGTGTCTACAGTAAGATGGGGTAGATCATGCCTTTGTAGAGAAAATGAGGGTGGGTATTTGTCTCTTTAAAGAAAGTGGAGGTGAATTTTTCTTTTTTGCAGGAAGCAAGGTTGGTCCCCTATCTATCTATCTATCTATCTATCTATCTATCTATCTATCTTCCTACCGAGTATAATTTTCTATATGAAGTGAGGGCATATGTTTGTTTCTCTAAAGGAAGTGGGGGGCGAGCCTTTTTTGTCTCGCTGCGGGAGGTAAGGGTGGACCTTTTTTGTCTCGCTGCGGGAGGTAAGGGTGGACCTTTTTTGTCTCGCTGCGGGAGGTAAGGGTGGACCTTTTTTGTCTCGCTGCGGGAGGTAAGGGTGGACCTTTTTTGTCTCGCTGCGGGAGGTAAGGGTGGACCTTTTTTGTCTCGCTGCGGGAGGTAAGGGTGGACCTTTTTGTCTCGCTGCGGGAGGTAAGGGTGGACCTTTTTGTCTCGCTGCGGGAGGTAAGGGTGGACCTTTTTGTCTCGCTGCGGGAGGTAAGGGTGGACCTTTTTGTCTCGCTGCGGGAGGTAAGGGTGGACCTTTTTGTCTCGCTGCGGGAGGTAAGGGTGGACCTTTTTGTCTCGCTGCGGGAGGTAAGGGAGGGCCTTTTTTTGTCTCGCTGCGGGAGGTAAGGGTGGACCTTTTTGTCTCGCTGCGGGAGGTAAGGGAGGGCCTTTTTTGTCTCGCTGTGGGAGGTAAGGGCGGGCCTTTTTTGTCTCGTTGCAGGAGGTTAGGGGCTGGTCGGGCCTTTTCTCTGTTCATGTTTTCCTCCCTTAGTTGTCATGCAAGCTTAATAGATGGGCTTTCCGTTCTGGGCAGATGACCCTTTAGACGAAAGCAGTTGATGTTAGAAAGTTTGGGAAAGGAAGTAGAAGATGAACCGCTCACAAATGGTGGATCCCGAGTTAGTGTGGGAATTTATCCTCTTGTGGGAGCATGAGAGCAGCAGGATTTTTTTATTTGCTTCTGTGTGAAGAGGCAGGCACGCTTTTAAGTTTTGCCATCATCTCTCTTCAGATTTCGTTGTAGCATCTGGGCCGTTAAAAATCTGTCCAACGAGCAAAATCTAATCTGATCTTCGTGATCGGGCTTTATAGATCTCTCCTCTCGTTGGCATGTACCAATCTCCAGACACAGTGTATTCATTTCACAATCTTAATAAAGGAGCGGTGCGCATGGCTGCCTCTCAATAAACTGTACTCCACACTTCTGTTGTCATGATCCCAACACTTAGAACTGCGCTTTCCTTTCTCACCCGATGGCTTTTCTGTGATCCCTGGAGCTGCGAGGTGCAGTCAGTGTTTCTGTAGCCGAGGCGCGTGTTTGCAGATAATTGAATGTTTTTATGCATATTTACATAGATGTATGAGAACGCCGTTTTGCCTCCTTGTCCTGTCAATCAGCCGATCCTTTACTGTATTAGTACAGTGCGAAGTAAATAATTAGTCATCTGAAGATGGCAGCGAGTGAACATTGTCTCTGCATTTTAAATGGCTTGGAATAACCCGGTAAGTGTAAAAATAGGCATATCCTCGGTATTTCTAGCTGCAAAGTGAGTGAAGTTTTATGTAAGAGGTGTGAGGGAAGGCAGACCGCGCATGGAAACCTAGAATTAAATATTGGTGGATTTTATCCCCTTTTATTTGGGGCTCCTTTATAATGATATAAATTTGTATTTAATCATCGGTTCGTAGAAGTTATTCGCCTTCCCTTGGAACAACACAACCTCTCCGCTGCTTTTCCGGTCTCTTTTTCACTATACCACACGTGACCGCTGCAGCCAATCACGTGACCGGTACTGTCTACATAGCCAGAGCAGCTGAGACCAGTGATTGGCTGCAGCAGTCCAGTCCGCTGTAGTCTTGACATCGCCTCTATAGACAGTAAAGAAAAACGGGCGGTGGCAGAGAGGCTGCGCTGGATCGGGAGAAGGTGCCCATGATTAAATAAGTCATTTAAAGGGGTTGTCCATGAGATAGATATATTTTAACAGTAGATGTTAGGACAATGAGTGAGCTTTAAGTTTGCCTTTATTTTAGGGACATGTTCATGTGGTTGTATAGAAGTACCCATACACATTAGACTAAAGATGGCTGTACCCTCTAGAGTCCAATCTGGATATTGGATGAATTCCAGTGGCCTAGCCTGTGCCCTGAAGTTCTGTGCTTCACATACAGAGGTGCACACATTGCTATACGGTAATTTCTTAGCCAAATACCTCACACTCAGTAATAGGAGGAAACGTGGAATGTTGGGATCTGCTGAGGCCGCTTTCACACTTCAGGCTTTCGGTATCCGGCATGGGGCGGCGAAAAACCGGACTACCGGATCCGGCCGCATACGCAGACACCGGATCCTTCTTTCTGCCGGATATATTCCTGGCAGAGAAGGTTTCCGGGCATGCGCAGTGCGAAAAACCGGTCCGGCGTTGGGGAAAAAACGTTGCATGCAACATTTTTTCCAGACGCCGGACCGGCTATTTTCTCCGGATCCGGAAATAAATGGACGCACCGCATTGCCATCTGGCGCAATACGGCAGCAATGATACAGCACGTGGAAAAAGCCGTATCTGGTCGTAACAGCCTGACTGCTTTTATGATGCGGTAACCATCTCCTTGTTTCTATCTAAAGGTCAGTTGTGAAGGATGGAGTCCAAGTCCCGGATGAAAAAGTGAAATAAAATGTATTGTGCCATGTAAAAGGTAACAACGTATCGACCTATCAAAAAGGTCTTCATCAAGTACTTGATAAAGACCTTTTTGATAGGTCGAAACGTTGTTGGTTTATTCTGCCGTATAAAATGTTTGTTTTACTTTTTCACCCGGTATTTGGACACAGTCTTCCACTGCTTACTGGATTAACGTTTAGGTGAGTTACTTGGAGCTTTCGACTTTGCGTCTGTTGGTAGAGTGTTGCTGGTTGCTTTCTTCATTCCTGTAATGTCTAGCAAACGGTAGTAGAGTGGGTTCCCACATAAAGGGGTTGATCTTATTGCTGATCTAACCTCAGGATTGGTCATCAATATCAGAGAAACACGCCTCGCCTTCGACAGTGTACAGAGCACTGTTGTTCCGGTTCGCCTGTATACATCTGGCTGTTGTCGGAGCTGGTAACAGTTGATTGGTGAGGGCGCTAGATCTCGGAACCCCATCGTTATGATTTTGAGTACCTGTTATAGGGATAACAATGTAGTGGACAAGCGCTTTAGATGGGTTGTGTCAGATTTCTTTGTATATATGGATTTTTTTTTTTTTTATAAAATCTCAATGACTAATTTGGAAAATCTTCCATTCTGGCGGTCCGACCGGTCTTTGTTAGCCGCCCTGTAGTAGTGATGCTCCAACTACTCATACGTGACTGCTGCTATTGCTCATCTTAGTGGTCGCGTGCCAACCGTTTTACCCAATATTCTTGAGGCCAGTGATTGAATGTAGTAGTCATGGGTGCGTAGGTAGATCTTCGTTACCACTTCAGCACAGTCTCCGACGAGCAGAAGTTATTCCTTCACGTCAGCCATTTTAAAAACAATTTTGACAATCTTTTAGCTTTGGTGGAATGTTATGTGAAACGAAGTGAAAATTCCCATTGAACTAGAGAAAAAAAAATTAGTGTTTTGATATGGAAAATTTTCCAGAGTTCTTTTGGGAGTGGAGATGAAAAAGTGGAGCATCTCTTTTCCCCTAATTTTATTTTAGACACTTACACCTTCTTTGAACGTTTTACAAAAAATAATTGTGCAATTTTTGGATCAAAATCTTACATGAATTGAGGCATTTGAAAGAAAAAGTATATGACCTGTTTGTCAAGTTGTGCCGTACCCTGCCTGGTGGGTCTCTGCTATATTCTGTTCCTATTGGCTAGATGTGCCATCACCCAAATGGTTTTCAAACTGCTCGCTCCTCAATCTGTATAATCCGAGCCAGGAGATCTTCTTACCTGCTGATTTGTGGTGGATTCCATACCGGACGGTTTGGATTATGTGGATCTATTCTACTCCTTTTTATGTCTTGCCATTTGATGGCAAGTCCGCACCTCTGAGTCTGAATCTGTATCTCTACAAGCAGCCCAACATTTTTCTTCCACTTGCAAATTTATGGACGTTGACCAATTTTGGAACTAAATCTTTATACGATGAGGCATTCGAAAGAGAATGTACCATTTTGGACAACCCATAAATTCATTAACTATGCCCAACAATTATTCACTTTGGCAAAGGTGACAACCACAGAAATTAAAAATTCTATTTTTGTGTCGCATTGGAAAGACAAAAAACCCTTTGGGTGGTCTCCAAGCAGTTTGGCAGTTCACGATAATGATCTACGAACAGATGCGTCAAAAGTGGAAAATATCCCGTCATCTGTCGATCTACATAACCCAATTACGCTTCAGCTTACAGTGACTCAAAACACGAAGCCGATCATACATCTGAGGAGTAATAATATTTTCTAGGCCAGTCCAAGGCTTTCTTGAAAGCAATCAGGATGTGAAATGAGGAATTCGCACAAATGTCTACCGATGTGACGGAATTAATGCAGTTCTGTAAACAGCGATGGAAAAGTGCGATAGCAAATTATTGGAGGAGTTTGATTGCAATTATAGCTTCTAAAGGTGATGAAACCGGTTATTAAGTTACGTGTGAGACTTGTTGGATTACTTTTCTCCTTAACCCTTAAAGCTGTTTGAAAAATTAGTTTGTTTTTTTTGCACCTCTGGTGGCCAAGAACATGAAGAAGTTTCTGAACTGACTAATTTTAAAAATGGTGTACATTTGGAGTAGGGTTTGTGGCGAGGTTGATGCCGAGGTGTCCACCAATTGTTCGGCGTTCTTAATTCACGAAGAAGAATGTGCTTTTTAACGATTCAGGAGTGTTTGCTCCAACATGACATCAAGACCGTCAAGAATCGCTGGCCTTGAAGAATAGGGGACTAAGGGCCGGTCTTGATGCGGTGGTGTTCTGGAGTCAGATGATCCTGATTCATGAAGTGCCGTATTGGGAGTGCCGGACAAGCAGCGTACAACTTGGTGTGAGTCTCGCCACAAACCCTACTCCATCTCCAGTCCGTACTGGGTAAGATTTATGGCGTAGTGAAAGCCACCTCTTGTTGTGCCCTCTCCCCGACACATACGCTCATTTCGTTGTAGCGGGCAAAAACAAGAGCACCAAAAAAATTTCTGTAACAAAACCGCCAAGCCAAAGATTAAAGCTTTAAAAATCTAATTTTATACAACTTAATCGTCATTACAAATAGGTCTAATAAGGAGGAAAAAAACGAAATCGGGGATCACAGTCCAAACCAAAGCAAAAGATCCATAGCAACCAATATTGCGTATAAATCCCAGTGTTGAACCATTAGAGCTGAGCAAGATGATGTTAAGTCATACAGTATATACATAGAAGGTGCAAATGGGTCTAAAGTGACGTGCTAATCTGTATCAAATAACATGCTTGCCCATAGTTGGGGAAGGACTGGATGGACCCACCACAGCTGCCCGACGCGTGTTTCGCATGTGGCTTTCTCAAGGGAAGGTGCAGATTTAATGCTGTCGTGTCATATCTATATACCAGCTATAATGGTTCAGCACTGGGATTTATACACAGGACCCAGTAGGTTTGGATTTCCTTTTCCCTTAATAATAAAGACCTTCGTTTATAAACTGTATTTTGTGTTATATTTGTCTAATATTTACATTTGTTTTGTGATCAGAAACATTTAAGTGTGACAAACATGCAAAAGAATAGGAAACCAGGAAGCTGGCAAACACTCTTTCACACAACTGTAGTTTGCTAGGTAACGGAGTTTTCTCAGATTCTTCAATAATCAGAAAACTAACCCCACTCGCACCAGTGATTGCCAGGCTTCGGCTTCATGTGCATCCTGGTTCAACCCTGCTAATGTCATCTAGTCCACTAAAAACGACTTCTCTGTTTTTAAATTGCTCTTATGCATTCATTCGAGTAAGACTATCATTCTATCGATTATCGCTCGTCATGCAGTTCCATCCTGCGCCAGTGGTTATTCCCATGACGCCCTTGATGGTGCTGATCCAACAGGTTCTTGAATTTAGCTTTCCTATAAAAATAAAAGTGGGTACAAAGTCCTTTGTTTTGTCAGTCATTGCTTCGTGTTGGTGGATGCTGAACCCTGAGCCCTACTTGCTTATCCCTCAAAAGTATTTTGATATACAGTAGCTTTTCTTCTTCTTGTTGACTTGAGCTCTAGATAAGTTGGTTTTCTGCCACCTTGTTTTCCTGAGCGTTTACTCTCAAGTTGTTGTGGTCGTTGGGTTTGGTTCTCCGAGTAAAGATCTTCATCGGAAGCATTGAGTGGCGTGCCGTACAGTGCCACCTGAAGAAGTGGTAAATAAATCCAGCGCTTTAACAATGACCATGCTGGGTCCCATCAATAGCAGTGAATTTGTTTTCGAGAAGCAGCTAGCAATATGCTGTTTTATTCATCTCTATTCTCTCCCTCTCTCTCTGGGATTTCTCTTTAGTTGCCTAGAAACTGGAGTCATTTGCTTCTCTTCAAATGAGAAAAACCTTTTGGATTTCGGCTTTCCACCACTTGGGGTTTCTGAATGCAGAGTATGATGTTCGAAATTCACAATGCCGATTTTTTTTTTTTTTTTTTTTTTTTCTCCTTTGATTCCATTGTGAAATGTTGGTAGTATAGCTTTTTGTTTTGTTTTGTTTGTTTTTTGTTTTGTTTGTGTTTGAGTTCCCGTACCTACATGTCTTGTGGCTGTTCGACATCCGCAACACATGCAGGAATTCCTTATCTGAGCACGTTTGCTCATCGCTAGTGTGAACACTTTTTGGTGTTAACTACATCCTGAAAATGAAGGGTCTTCAGCTCTAGCGAAGTGTTGCAACTCCTTCGGCGTTTCACTAAATGTTGTGTTGCTGGAAACGTCACCCTAAAAAAACAGCGAATTTTACCGGGACCTTATCTTTTTACGTGATTGTTGGAATTGCTCCTTTTAATTTTTTCAGTTTTTTTTCAATACCTTTTTTTCTCTTTTTTTTTTTCTTCCCTTGATCCTCTAATTTATCTACAAGAAAGCAATAACTCCCGCCTGAATAGAATACCTTTTGTACATTGGATGAATCTGAAAAAATCTGTAACGGGAAATCTCCATATATATCCTATGACTGTTCCTCAGTGACTATCCTCTATTAGTTTATTTTTTCATTTGTGTGCTAATATCTCCAATTTTTTTTGCCATACAAATGCAGGCTGCTCAGATTTACAGCCGTGTACAGTACAACAGCTCTTATCTCCATTGCTGAGAATGGTGGAAGAATTTTGTTTTTTACCCTCATAAGGTTTCTTGTTGATTGTCCAAGAGGCATAGACTTTTCCAAAGGGTTATCCCCAAAAAATGAAGTAACATATAATCAAGGATGACTTGGTAATCTGACTGTGATCCCCCGACAGTACTAAAAATTGGAGCTTTGGATACTCAAGAATGGGTCTCTGGCTGCCTTTCCTGATCAGTGGAGGTGTGCATACTCACTCTCCGCTCCATGCATGGCCCAGGGGACTTGCACTTTGTTCTCCCATAGAAAATGAGTAGGGCTGAGGCCAATCGTGCTCCAATCAGGATGGCTGCTTTAGGAACGTCCGCCATCAACAAGTTGTCCCCAATCATTCACACAGAGGATAACTTTTTTTTTTTTTTTTTTTCTCTAGTCACCCTCCATGACGACACCATAGGAGGATACTCCCTGTCCTAATAGGGACAGGAAACACAGGAAATTGTTGGAAAAGCGCTTAGTAACTCCTACAGAGCTGAAAAGAAGGTTCCTACTGGAGGAAAAGCTATCCAAATGCTGGCCAGAAAAACCAAAAGTTTATATTCAAGTAGCAAATGTAGAAAAAAAGACTACCTTGACCTTTTGAGGTTTGCTCCCAATTACGAGACCCTATGGATCGCAAGACGGATAGTCTGCTGAAGAAATCTTGGGAAACATCCGCAGCTTTGTTAGATGGGAGCATGGTAACCACCTGTGTAGCCAGATCAATGTTCCGGTGGCTAAATCAGCTGGAGGAACACTTCAACATGGGTACTTCAAGAGAAGAGCTATTGGGATCTATGCCTCCTGGCCAATGCGTCTGCAGAGTTGGTAAAGATGGCAGCTAGAACTTTGGTCTTATTGAATTCAGCCAGAAGGGCGTTGTGGCTGAAGCTACGGAGCAGAGACATCACCTCAAAGATCAAACCTTGCTCTATTCCCTTCAAGGGGGACTATATGGTCCAACCCTGGAAAATTATTGGAAAAGGCAACAGACAAGAAGAAAGTGCTGCCAGAACCCAGTGGCAAGTTCCTCCTCAGAATCAACCATCTACATATAGTGGAAATGGGAAAATCGGACGCTGGAGCTATCCCAAGGGAGGTAGAGTCGGAAACATCTTACTCTCCCAGGGACATTGTCAAGAATAACAATGACGTCAAATCTGTAGGGGTCGGCTCTTCGGGTTCCTCCCCCCAGTGGGAAATACTCCCCAATCAATGGGTGAGACAATCAGTCCAAACCGGGGTAAAGATCGAATTCTCCTCCAGACCTCCAAAAATATTGAGAGTAACCTCCCTGCCATCTCAGGATTTACAAAACGCTTTAATGACTGGTCTCCAAAAATTACTCTCCGGCGGAGTGGTATCCCCAGTTCCGAAAACAGAGTTCGGAACAGAGTATTATTCGCCTGTGTTCCTAATAAGAAAACCAAATGGAACACGCAGGATAATAAATTTAAGACCTCTAACTATGCATACAAAGTACAGAAGGTTCAAGATGGAATCGTTAAGCACCATTCCATTGGTAGGCCAAGACTTCGTAACGGCTACCATAGACCTCTGGGATGCTTGCTAACTCATCCCCATTCCCCGGCTATCCAGAACAGAAATGTCTGTATCGTACCTTACCTAGATGACCTGCTACTCAGAGGCCAATTAGAAGCTGTCCTCGAGGGCCACATGCGAGAGGTTCTGGATCTTCTTACATCTTTAGGATGGTTATTAAACTTTCAAAAATCGAACCTGGTTCCATCTACCAGGAGGATCTTATTGGGAATGTTAGACTCCCAAGACCAGATGTCTCAACTGTCAAAGGAGAAACAAATACTGATATGGTCCAAGATAACAGCCTTGCGGGATGAAAGAAAAGCATCTCTGAGGTCGTCAATGTCAGCACTAGGGTCCATGACCTCCTGTATCCCAGCGGTAGCTTGGGCCCAGGCCCACACAAGATGTTTGCAATCCCACATTCTATCTTGCTGGGACAGTGCCCTGGGTTCCCTGGGTAAAACTATTCAGTTGCCAGGCCAAGTAAGAGCCTCCCTCAGTTGGTGGCTCAACCCGAAAAATTTGAGAAGGGGAGTAGCCTGGGAGCAAAATCACCTTATCGAGTGTCGGAACAGATGCCAGTGGACGAGGAGGGGGAGCCACGGTCTCCCATGACACATTCCAGGTGGCATGGTCTCAAGATGTCAGTCTTCGCTCTTCTAACTTCAGGGAGTTGAAGGCTGTAGAGGAAGCACTAAAAGCTGCAGTGGACTTGGTAAAAGGGACTCATATAAAAATACATTCAGACAATATGACCACAGTAGCTCATCTGAGACACCAAGGGAGCATGAGTCACGAACGCCAGAAGACAATTTCAAACAGGATTTTTGCTTAGGTAAAACAACACGTGCTCTCCCTGTCTGCATTCCATCTAAAGGGGTCTACCAACGTTCAAGCAGACTTCCTCAGCAGAAAAACGATACACCCAGGAGAATGGAGGCTAGATGGAGTATTTCAGCTGTTAACATAAACATTGGGTCTCCGGGAAATAACCTGTTTTCTACTCATCTAAATACAAAAGTGAGCAAATACTTCTCTAGACCCAAATGACATATTGATAGCGGTGGATGATTTTGCCCACCGCTGGAACTTCACGTTAGCATATGCCTTCCCTCTGATTCCTCTCCTACCAAAGACATTTCATTTCAGAAAATCAGGAGAAACAAGTCAAAAACCTTAATAGTAGCTCCTCATTGGCCAAGAAGAATCTGGTTCGGTGCTCTGAACAATTTAAAGGTGGATGGCCCTCTGGTTCTCCCAGCAACCTTCTCCATCAAGGACTGACTTGCCACCCAGATCCTCAAGCCTTAGAGCTTGCCCCCTGGTTTCTGAATCAATCATCCTAAAGGCTAGAGGTCTCTCTGATAAGGTGGTAAATAGTATTCAAGGAAGCAGGAAGCCAGTAACCAATTCGAACTATAACAAGATAT
This sequence comes from Dendrobates tinctorius, assembly GCF_039654945.1. Classification (NCBI taxonomy): domain Eukaryota; kingdom Metazoa; phylum Chordata; class Amphibia; order Anura; family Dendrobatidae; genus Dendrobates; species Dendrobates tinctorius. The sequence goes on along the minus strand of NW_027361727.1, from coordinate 18,053,980 downwards.
GGAAAACCTTCATATCTTGGTGCGAATCTAACCTGCCGAATGTATTACATCCGAATGTGGCGCAAATGTTTTTTTTTCTTTATTTTTACAGAACGGGCTAGAGAAAGGTCTGAAGAATAGCACTTTGAAAGTCCAAGTTGCAGCCCTCAGCTCCTACTTTGATCAGACCCTAGCTGATCATCGCTAGGTGAGAAGATTTATGATTGCAGCCTCTTGTCTACAACCTAGGGTTCCCAATCTGGACCCAGCCTGGGAACTGAACGTGGTTCTCGAAGGCATCACAATACCTTCATTTGAACCTATAGAGATTATAGAGTTGGATAAATTATCTTGGAAAGCAGATTTCCTGGTGGCCATCACAACAGCAAGAAGAGTGGGCGAACTACAGGGCCTCTCAATTAGAAAACCCTACTTAAGAACCTTAGTGGACAAAATTATTTTCTGCCAAGTTCTATCTTTTTTACCTAAGGTATCCTCAGAGTTTCATAGGTCCCAAAAAATCGTATTCCCTTTTTTTGTCAAAACCCGTCCAATAGTAAAGAAATGGAGTTTCATACTCTGAACTTACGAAGAACAGTCCTTCACTATCTTCAAAGGTTAAGACCCTGGAGGAAGGACCAGAATATCTTCCTACAGCACTTTGGGAAATATAAGGGAAAGAAAGCTTTGAAGAGTTTGATTGCAAATTATAGTAAGAAGTCAATATGTGGAGCTTATAAAAACCAAAAGTGGTACCTCCAGAGTAGTTTATAGCACACTCCACCAGAGCTGTTTCAGTCTCATGGGCTGAGAGGGCAAGCGCCTCAATCGAGCAGATCTGCAGAGCTGCCCACCTGGTCCTCTGTCCGTACTTTTTAGAAACCTTGCAGACTAGATTTAATGTCTAATACCGATTTAGTCTTTGGAAGGAAGGTTCTCCAGACCACTGTCGATCTCTAAAAATTATTATTTAGCATTCCTCCTATGGTTCTGTCATGGAGGGTGACTAGAAAAAATAGAATTAGACTTACCGGTAATTCGATTTCCAGGAACCCTCCACGACAACAGGGGTAATCCCACCCTATTGTTTGTTTCATTTGGGTGAGGTAAATAAATATTGAAACATTCATACCTGTGTAGTCCTATAAAAACATTGGAGAGAGACCTCTTTGTGTTTCCTGTCCCTATTGGGGCGGGGAGTATCCCTCCTATGGTGCTCTTGTGGAGGGTTCCTAGAAATCGAATTATCGGTAAGTGTAGTTAATTCTATTTTTTGGGTGGATATCCCTTTTAGAATGTCTGCTTGGCATTATTAAGCGGTGAGACATGAGTAGGATTACCTGATGAGGAATAATGTTGGTTTTGTTGCTCTCAAAACCCGATCTCTTCATTTGCAAATCATTTGCCTATCCAATCCACCGCGCCTAACCTGCCCGCTTACACAAAGCATATACATGCTGTTAGGAGAATGCAGAGTGGTTTTCTCAGCGGGGGTCTGCAACAAAATTTCTTGCAAAGATACCTGTTTGTGTAACATACCCTGCAAATTACATCCACATTATATGTCAAAGCTGGTTACACGTAAATCTAAGACTAGATAGAAGACGAAATCTTGAAAATGTGCAATCTGGTGCCAATATTCACGCAGATTAGTCACTTAAATCATGGATTTCTCACTGGGGGTTCCAATTTCAGCAAATATATGAAAAGTTACAGAAACATGAGATTTTCTGTATCTTCCTCAGATTTCTACTCGTTGTCATCCAAAAGGAACTTTTATTTTTTGCTTCCATTGGATTAATGTCTATTCTTGGTCAGTCTGGTAATTGGCACCCAAGTGCTCGGCTTGTTAAAAGGTACAATTCTGATATGGCTCTGTTCACATTCGTGTTGGTGGCTTTTTAGCCTCTTTCAAAAAGTCTCTTAAATTGATGGGAGGAATAACATTTCTTGGAGCTTGAAAATGACCTACGCCGCAGCAGATGAACTTGGAAGTTGGTGCAGTACAGTATGCCTTTGGGATCTGTTTGTTTGGTGGCTTATTTTAAGCGGTGGCCATCACCTAACAACTGTAAGGGTACGTTCACACATACTGGATTTGCTATGGATTCTCTATGGATCTTCAGACAAAAATCTGCAGTAAGATGGAGCAGAGGCAAAATGGATGAGATATGAGCAATTGATGAGATTTCCCCGGAAGTTAGATTTGGCAACAAAGCCCACCTGGAGCTCCATTGGTCAATCTTTTTTTTTTTTTTTTTTTTTTTTGGTGCTCTGCCGGTCTTGGTGATTCCAACATGTGACCGCTGCAGGCAATCACATGTGATGACTTGTTAGTGCTGGAGGCCGGGCTAGTGTTACCACATTAGTGCAGGACAGATCAGTAAAGATGTATATTTACACGAGAATCTGCCTAATATGGTGCAGCTTGGCCACTGTGGCTTTCCTGTACGACTTCTTCCTCTGGTTGTGACCATAGCCTAACAGTAACGAGGGACGCAACTCTCCATCCATCACAAAACCAAGATGGGTGTACAGTCCATCGAGCAAGATAAAGGACCTTTACATCTGCTGTTGCTTTGCCTTATTTTATGCCTTTAATTTATTTACCGCACCCCAAAGTTACCACTGTTAACGTACAATATATGGACAAAAATATCGGCAGACACATCTTACTTGATAAATTCAGGTTTTATTTCAGTTCTGTTGGCACAAATTCACCCCCCCTGAAGAAGCGAGCAGCGAAGCTGTGCCCATTGAGTGTGAGGGGAACACTGCCAGCTCCACAGTCTCCTGAAGAAGCGAGCAGCGAAACTGCGCCCTTTGGGTGTGAGGGGAACACGGCCAGCCCCACAGTCTCCTGAAGAAGCGAGCAGCGAAACTGCGCCCTTTGGGTGTGAGGGGAACACGGCCAGCTCCAGTCTCTTGAAGAAGCGAGCAGCGAAACTGCGCCCTTTGAGGGGAACACGGCCAGCTCCAAGGTCTATACGACCATTCTCCCCTAGGTAATATTGCATTTTTCATTTTGGTTACACTTTTTCCTTCTATACCTTATGGGATATTGGTGTGTAGTGGGGGATTTTTCCCTGGGAAGCCCTTTTGGTAGTATACTAGTGCATCTAGGTACACTACTGTATCTGTATGCCCTGAGATTCACTCTCTTACAATGCCCTATGTGGGAATTATGTACACAGCATAAACTAGGTAGGCCTGCTCCTCATCGCCTTAGTATTTTCTTGAATTTTTCTAGCATTTACAGCGCAGACCACATTCCTCTGCAGTCTAGGTGTTGTTCTTACTGTCACAGTGTGCATTTGTCAGGTTTGGTATTGTCGTACCACTTTACCGCTTCTATTTACATACTTATTTTGCGGTTTTTGTTTTTTTTTCCCCTCCTTTTTTTTGAAAGTTTATTCTCCCTTACTATTTATAAATTTTTATGTTGACTAAAAATGTTGTGATTTTGTTATTGTGAGGATAGAATCACTTCCTATCTAATGGTGATCAAACTGAAGAATTCAACATCATCTTAAGGGTTTAAAGTGTCTAACGCTTATTACTGGACACATAGGAACCATTGTCACAAATGTATAACCTCTGACCCGTCACCCCTGGTGTATAGCCTCCGGCCCCCCGCCACGCTGTCTGCCTTTACTCATATGCGACAGAACGCGCGGGTGGTGCAGTTCTCACTGATACCTGCGCGGCCCTGTAATAGGAGCCATCGGGGTAACAAGTCTGTTCATGACATTTCTTCCTCCTAAATTTTCCCTTATCACCTGTGTGATATTATTGAGAAGTGGAAGGAACAACAGCAACTCGGCCACGAAGAGGAGACCCTGTAATGTTACAGAGCGGGGGGCCGAGTGCTGAGGAGCAGAGGGCAGAAAAGTCACCTTACTGCAAAGTCCAGATCTCCTCTTGTATTAATTTCAGCATACTAACTTTTCCCCCACTGGGAGCTTCATGGCTGAGTAGCTGCTTGCAGCCTTATGTCACCAAGCACAATGCCGAACGTCAGATTGAGTGGTGTAAAGCCTCCACCACTGGACTCTGGAAGAAACGCAATCTGTGTTGTGCACGATCATGTTTCAATATCTGACATCTGATAGACTAACATTGCCTTCCCAGAAGAGTAGAAGCTACAGAGCGGGGACCAACTCCATACTAATACTTTTGGATTGAGAATGGGATGGCGTGGAAGTTCTTGTATGTGGCCCAATACTCTTGGGTCTCCTACACATATTATGTATGTCTAGATGTCTTTCTTTCCCCTTTAGCTGCTGAATGTTCCCTCCTCGCTCTACATCTATTAGTGTGTAGGGAAGGTGACCTGACGGACGGACTAGTCAGAGTGAAGAAGGAAAGGTTTGCACAGTGTAGGTAGGTGTCAGTTATTACAGTGGGAAACAGCTAGGAAAGTGTAGTGGACGTGCAGTACCTGGGTTGACCATTAGAGGGCAGGGAGGAGTGTGAGCAAAGGACTTGACAGCAGCTTAGGAAACAGTTGGTCATGGGGGGGCGGGGTTACAGGGAACCGGGTTTGGTATGAATACTGAGGGAGGGTTCCAGAAAGTTCCAGTCCCCAGGGGGAGCTCAGGTGACAGGAGGACTGCGACAGTTAGTGCTCTCTGAGGAGAACCAGACCAGGGGCACTGAGGAGAGAGAACGTCATGGTGGTGGTCCTGACAGGAATACCGCAATATAGACGAGACACAGAAGTTATTTTGGCGAGGCACAGAGGTTACGGATACCGTTTTAAGGAAGACGTTGCGACCAGTGAAATTACTGTTGGTACGGGCCTAAGGCGGCCACAGTGACGGACCTGTCAAAAGCGTCAACAAGAGTGAAGGGACGGGACGTGTATACACGTCCCTGGTGAAAGAACGGTGTTCTGTGGAGTATTGTAACCGGTGAGCCTCGAAGGGAATTGCGGAGTGCTGTGAGGCTGTCAGGCGGACAGCGAGCGAATAAACTTGGACCTGTTATACCCGAAAACGGCCTCTACTTGTCTCTGTTCGTCTCTGCGCGGTATGATGAGGGACCACCAGCTCGGCCCTCACCTCTACAAGTGCATTAGTAGTTGAATACTGACCCATACTGTATGGCTCAGCGTTTCGGCCGTTTGCTGTTGTCACATCTCAGAGCTTTTGTGTCTTATTGAATTGTGCTACTTTATTCTGACTTGAGTCCACCTGTTTAAGGTTCATTCCTTTGTGTCAGCCCATCTATTTCTGGAATTCCTATACCAAGTTCTCTTGTTTTCATCTTTGCCTTGCCGATTCCTATTAGATGTAAGGATTTCGAAATGCGGTTTCCCACATGTAGACCGTCCATACGAGACCTTCTTCTGTTGCACATTTATGCTCCTAGAAGCTGAATAGTACATGAAGAAGAAACACAAAGGTTCTGAATGTGTAACCGGTTCAGGAAAGCTCCTCTTTTGTCCCTACGCCCATTCAGTGTTCAGTTCCCGCGATCATAACTGGACCATCCCGTTGGTCATCGTGGTTGGGTGGCTTCATAGGAAGCTCTTGTCTCTTAGTAAAGTCTCTTTTCTTGTGATTGTCTCTTCTTACGAGACTGAAAAATAATGAAACTAACCTGATGCCTCTGTTTTAGTCTCTTTCCAATATTTCGGAATTAGAAATCCGGCTAATACAGACGGTACCGCTCATCTCAACACGGCGGCAATTAGCCATTGATAGGATCTGATTAACTATCTTCTGAGAACACAATAGTCAGTCACAGGGGAAATTTCAAGCCAATTTTCCAATCCCGCTGATCAGAGACCTGCACCTGCTGCTTCCTGTCACTTCGGCTGCCCATTATGTATTAATTGTTGGCTTGCACAGCCTCAATCACATATCCCTATATAGGTCTACTGTCCCAACTGGTCCCTACCTTATAGAGTCCTCTCCAAAAATTCTGGCACACACCTCGCTTGAGATCCAGGGGTGATTTGTGTCTTGGACAGGAAAAATGACTAATTATGACTAGAGCATTGGATCTCCATTGAAAGAATTTATCGGTAAAGCTCCGATGATTGTCTCCATTTTTCCAATCGGAAAGGGGGTCCAGCGTCTATTTTAAACAGAGGCCTCCTTACACTGGCATCCGTCACTTGTAGAATTTAATGGATATGTCACAAACTCTTCCATCTAATATGATGTATTTATTAGACGGATGCCACTATTGCCTTTGGGTGACCGATGCCGCTATTAGGCTTCCATTTTCCCGTAGGCTATAGTGCCATCTATATAATAAGTTCTGAAAGGCTCATGATGTAAGTGTTTAATGGATTTCAGCCATATCTGATGAAGTGTCCAGTTCCGATACGAAATGTGTTGGTTTTGTACTTTAAACCTTGTCAAGTCAGAAACACCCAGGATTAGATTTTACCTGCACACTTTGGATAGTCTCGCTTTGAAAATTTCTGTATAATAAAACAGTTGATTATTCGCACATGTTAGAAGTATGGATGTATCTCCTTTTCAACGTTGAGCGGCGTCAGTCCAAACATTGAGTATTTGTGAGGGTTTTTTTGTTTTTTTTTACAAGTCAGGGCTAATGGCAGCCGTACATCAACTCTACACACAGAGACGTCTTCAGTAGTGTTACCCCTCATTGCGCAACTCCTGTAGGTGCATAGACTAACGTCCTTTATAATCCGAACCTCTCACGTGCTGCACCAGTTTTTTTGGAATGCGCTACCCCAGACAATCCAGTTAACCCCAGTATATGCAGTTTCAAGGGTGCCCTAAAACCACATTTCTTGCCTATCACCTCACTAATCTACAGTAACTATTGTAGAAATAAAAATTATTGTTTAGAATCCTATATGGGTTTTTACTGAATGCCTGTGACAAATGCCATACAGTGGCATCCATCACTCCAAAGGCTCCCAATGCGCTGCGATCCTTCGCTACATCAACTAAAACTGGCGCAGAGGGTGATCATAACCGTCCTTGTGAGTTTCAACATCCTCAAGCCTATGGATGAATAAAAATGAATTACGGAGGTCTCTTTTTTTCAATATCGGTCTACTTTACTATTCCTTACCTTTTTTTGCATTATACTTGAATATACCGACCAGACCGAGATCGAGACACCCCCCCCCCCCCCCCCCACTGATGATTAAGCCCCTCGGAGATGTTCTTTTTGGACGCTCCTTGCCGTTACGCGCTTCATTTTGAACCGTCAGCGGGTCATTTTGGATCTGACCCTATTTAACAACGTCTCTTTCCATTTCCTATCCCCTTTGGTCACCGTGAGTTTATTCTTTGTGCCAAGCATACAACATAACACCCCTCTCCCCCCCCGCCGCCGGCTCATGTTTTTATTACTGCAGGTGTCACGCTTCCCGACAGCAGTTTTTATCAGGAAGATTTAGCTGCATAAGTTAGCAATAACCTGACTCCAAAGTGGATTTCTCTGGTATGAAAACCACAGGGGCTGCGATTTAGTGCAGCGATACGGCAAGCGATGCATCCGCTGCTGACATGGCAAGAAACCTAATGCGGCCATTAGGTGGGCTTAATATATCGGAGGAGGTACAAGTTAAAGGTAAAGTCCTGTTGACTGTAGATTGGTCCCATTTTGCCGGTTACGGTGATGTATGTCACGGAGGAGACCTCCGACATTGTAATGATTTGCCTACTGATCGGCGGATTAGGTGCGATCTTCCCGTCCTTATTACAGGGTATTCTTCACCTTTTCTTCTCCGATTGGAGCCGAGCGGAGAGCTGCTTCATCTTCTTAAATTTTTTTCCCCCCCTTTGGTTTAGTGTTTTCTGTGTTCTCTTTTCGGGCAGCCTGCCATCTGCCTGAGGGGTGAACAGGAAGGCACACGGCGCGCATGTAAAGTACCATCCAGCCGGTGCCCTACTGCGGCCTTAATAATTCACTTACTGCTCGCTCCCCCGTTGCCCCAGTCCGCAGCTTCCTAGCAAGGAACGAAAAGGCAAAATTTACATATTTTAGGAAAGTGCTTATCCAGCAGGCCTCGGCTCCTCGTACAGCAGGTGCTAGGGATAAGGCCTAATAATATCAGGAGGCGCTGATTGTTCCTAAAAGATCAGTCACCGGTGCGCGGGAACCGTAATAAATGTTACCTTCTCTGAGACTTTCCATCATCGTTTGTGAATGTTTTTTTTTTCTCTTTTCTAATATGACTCGGAACATAATTTCCTTGACAGTGAAATATATTCGAAACCTTTTCCCTTTTTTTTTTTTTTTTTTTCCGATCCGTACGTGACGTCTCAGACTGCAGCCTATGGATGCCGCATATTCGGGTGGATAGCCGCTGTGTAGGATGGATTTGATGCGCAAAGTAAATGACCAAGTTGTGTAATCGCCCATTGTGTTTTAGTAGTTAAGAAGTTTCTTGAAAGGAACTTGAAATATAGAAGTTAAAATAGTTTATCCGACGGATAGAAGGAAATCTCCATTACATTTCCCATACTGGTGCAAAAACATCAGCCGTCTGTGGGCGCAGCAGCTCCTGCCTTGTGACCGGGAAGGAACGTGCCGTTACTGCTCTGCAGTCAAGTGCTCCCAACTCCTCTTCTAAATTTTTTTTCTCCCTCTGTTCACTTTGTTTTTCTCTTTCTTTCCTTCAGGTACTCTCGCTCACTCTTTCTTATGTGTGCATTTTCTTTTTGTTTATTGCTCTTTTTTCGCTCACTTGCTCTTTCTAGCTACCTTCCTTATTTGGTTTCTTTCGTCCTGTCTCACTCGTTCTCTTTCGTGCTTTCTCGTGCTGGCTCTTTCTCACGCTGGCGCTTTCTTGCTCGCTTGCTCTTTCTAGCTACCTTCCTTAGTTGGTTTCTTTCCTCCTGTCTCACTCTCTCTTTCGTGCTTTCTTGCGCTGGCTCTTTCTCACGCTGGCTCTTTCTCGCGCTTGTTCGCTTGCTTGCTCTTTCTAGCTACCGTCCTTGTTTTTTTTTTGTGCTGTCTCGCTCTCTTTCGTGGTTTCTCGCGCTGGCTCTTTCTCACGCTGGCGCTTTTTCGCTTGCTCTTTCTAGCTACCTTCCTTATTTGGTTTCTTTCCTCCTGTCTCACTCTCTTTCGTGCTTTCTCGCGCTGGCTCTTTCTTGTGCTTTTTCGCTCACTTGCTCTTTCTAGCTACCTTCCTTATTTGGTTTCTTTCGTCCTGTCTCACTCGTTCTCTTTCGTGCTTTCTCGTGCTGGCTCTTTCTCACGCTGGCGCTTTCTTGCTCGCTTGCTCTTTCTAGCTACCTTCCTTAGTTGGTTTCTTTCCTCCTGTCTCACTCTCTCTTTCGTGCTTTCTTGCGCTGGCTCTTTCTCACGCTGGCTCTTTCTCGCGCTTGTTCGCTTGCTTGCTCTTTCTAGCTACCGTCCTTGTTTTTTTTTTGTGCTGTCTCGCTCTCTTTCGTGGTTTCTCGTGCTGGCTCTTTCTCACGCTGGCGCTTTTTCGCTTGCTCTTTCTAGCTACCTTCCTTATTTGGTTTCTTTCCTCCTGTCTCACTCTCTTTCGTGCTTTCTCGCGCTGGCTCTTTCTTGTGCTTTTTCGCTCACTTGCTCTTTCTAGCTACCTTCCTTATTTGGTTTCTTTCGTCCTGTCTCACTCGTTCTCTTTCGTGCTTTCTCGTGCTGGCTCTTTCTCACGCTGGCGCTTTCTTGCTCGCTTGCTCTTTCTAGCTACCTTCCTTAGTTGGTTTCTTTCCTCCTGTCTCACTCTCTCTTTCGTGCTTTCTTGCGCTGGCTCTTTCTCACGCTGGCTCTTTCTCGCGCTTGTTCGCTTGCTTGCTCTTTCTAGCTACCGTCCTTGTTTTTTTTTTGTGCTGTCTCGCTCTCTTTCGTGGTTTCTCGTGCTGGCTCTTTCTCACGCTGGCGCTTTTTCGCTTGCTCTTTCTAGCTACCTTCCTTATTTGGTTTCTTTCCTCCTGTCTCACTCTCTTTCGTGCTTTCTCGCGCTGGCTCTTTCTTGTGCTTTTTCGCTCGCTTGCTCTTTCTAGCTACTTTCCTTAGTTGGTTTCTTTCCTCCTGTCTCACTCTCTCTTTCGTGCTTTCTTGCGCTGGCTCTTTCTCACGCTGGCTCTTTCTCGCGCTTGTTCGCTCGCTTGCTCTTTCTAGCTACCTTCCGTACTTGATTTCTTTAGTGCTTTCTCGCGCTGGCTCTTTCTTTTTGTCTCTTATTGCACTTACTGTAGCTATGTCCTTACTATATTGTATTGTCCTCTTTACTGTATGATCACTCTGTCGCAAGGACAGAGTAGGAAAGCTACTGAAATGTGTGTTTTTTAAAAAAAAAAAAAAAAAAAACGCTGAAAAGTGCTCTATACAAAAAGAAAGCATAAGCTTAGTACAAGGCATAGAGGTAAAAGTGAAAAGTTTCAAGATTTTAGATGTAGATGATATACCCTATATACTCGAATATAAGCCGAGATTTTCAGCCCATTTTTTTGGGCTGAAAGTCCCCCTCTCGGCTTATATTCGAGTCATATACACCAGGGGGTCGGAGGTGTCAGGTCATACTTACCGGTCCTGACGCTGTGTCTTGAGCCCCCCCGCTTCTCCGTGCTCTCTCTTCCTGCTTTCAGCGGTCACGTGGTACCGCTCATTAAATCTCATGAATATGCACATATTCATGAGTTTTAATGAGCGGTATCACAGACAGCTGAAAGCAGGAAGAGAGAGCACGGAGAAGCTGGGGGCTCAAGACACAGCGTCAGGATGGGTAAGTATAGCGATACTCACCTGTCCTGCATCCATGGCTGCTGTCTGTCATCGGTCAGTGACTTCAGACAGCAGAGGGCGCGGTGACGTGATTAGTTCCCGCCGCGCCCCCTGCAGTCTGATCGTCACTGACTGATGACGTGGCAGATAGCGGTGAGCAGCCATGGGCGCAGGACAGGTGAGTATCTGACACCCAGCGATGGAGAGGTGAGTATGTCATTTTTTTTTTTATTTTTACATGCAGCAGCGGCAGCACATGGGGGAATAATCTAAGGAGCTTCTTATGGGGTCAGCATATGGGGGAGCAATCTATGGAGCTTCTTCTGGGGACACAATATGGGGGAATAATCTATGGAGCTTCTTATGGGGGCAGTATATGGGGGAATAATCTAAGGAGCTTCTTATGGGGTCAGCATATGGGGGAGCAATCTATGGAGCTTCTTCTGGGGACACAATATGGGGGAATAATCTATGGAGCTTCTTATGGGGGCAGCATATGGGGGAATAATCTATGGAGCTTCTAATGGGGGCAGCATATGGGGGAATAATCTATGGAGCTTCTTATGGGGACACCATATGGGGGAATAATCTATGGAGCTTCTAATGGGGACACCATATGGGGGAGCAATCTATGGAGCTTCTTATGGGGGCAGCATATGGGGGAATAATCTATGGAGCTTCTTCTGGGGACACCATATGGGGGAATAATCTATGGAGCTTCTAATGGGGGTAGCATATGGGGGAATAATCTATGGAGCTTCTTATGGGGACACCATATGGGGGAGCAATCTATGGAGCTTCTTCTGGGGACACAATATGGGGGAATAATCTATGGAGCTTCTTATGGGGGCAGCATATGGGGGAATAATCTATGGAGCTTCTAATGGGGGCAGCATATGGGGGAATAATCTATGGAGCTTCTTATGGGGACACCATATGGGGGAATAATCTATGGAGCTTCTAATGGGGGCAGCATATGGGGGAATAATCTATGGAGCTTCTTATGGGGACACCATATGGGGGAATAATCTATGGAGCTTCTTCTGGGGACACCATATGGGGGAATAATCTATGGAGCTTCTAATGGGGGTAGCATATGGGGGAATAATCTATGGAGCTTCTTATGGGGGAAGCATATGGGGGAACAATCTATGGAGCTTCTTCTGGGGACACAATATGGGGGAATAATCTATGGAGCTTCTTATGGGGGCAGCATATGGGGGAACAATCTATGGAGCTTCTTCTGGGGACACAATATGGGGGAATAATCTATGGAGCTTCTTATGGGGGCAGCATATGGGGGAACAATCTATGGAGCTTCTTCTGGGGACACAATATGGGGGAATAATCTATGGAGCTTCTTATGGGAGCAGCATATGGGGGAATAATCTATGGAGCTTCTTATGGGGACACCATATGGGGGAATAATCTATGGAGCTTCTAATGGGGGCAGCATATGGGGGAATAATCTATGGAGCTTCTTATGGGGACACCATATGGGGGAATAATCTATGGAGCTTCTAATGGGGGCAGCATATGGGGGAATAATCTATGGAGCTTCTTATGGGGACACCATATGGGGGAATAATCTATGGAGCTTCTTATGGGGGCAGCATATGGGGGAATAATCTATGGAGCTTCTTCTGGGGACACCATATGGGGGAATAATCTATGGAGCTTCTAATGGGGGCAGCATATGGGGGAATAATCTATGGAGCTTCTTATGGGGGCAGCATATGGGGGAATAATCTATGGAGCTTCTTATGGGGGCAGCATATGGGGGAATAATCTATGGAGCTTCTTATGGGGGCAGCATATGGGGGAATAATCTATGGAGCTTCTTCTGGGGACACCATATGGGGGAACAATCTATGGAGCTTCTAATGGGGGCAGCATATGGGGGAACAATCTGTGGAGCTTCTTCTGGGGACACCATATGGGGGAATAATCTATGGAGCATTTCCCACCCTAGGCTTATACTCGAGTCAATAAGTTTTCCCAGTTTTTTGTGGCAAAATTAGGGGGGTCGGCTTATACTCGATCGGCTTATACTCGAGAATATACGGTACTTTATTTTTTAGATGGTTATTAAAATGAAAAATTGCTCCCTCCCAAAAATATAAATATATACATTTAATTTAGGTTATTTTCTGATTTTATACTGTGGTTGTTTTTTTTTTTTTTTTTTTTCTTAAATTTTTGAGTTTGGGTCCGGAAACCCCCGAGAGTTGTGACATCACAGTCCACTCTTGAGTGTCGCAAGTTTGAAACCTGTCGTTAGGATGAATGTATTGATTTTTTTTTTGTTTTTTTTTTTTGTGTGTGTGACTTTTTATCACCCTGCAGGAGGATTTGTTTGCTACTTAATTTTCCAAGCGGTCTTCCCAACACTCCCTTTTTTTTTTTGGAATATTTCTCATGTCTCCTACATGTGTCTTGTAGGAATGGTATAGAGAAACCACACATGACTGCTGCGTGTGGATCTCCATAATGTGTGCGTTCCCTCAGCGTGGAGCGTCTCAATGGCTCCTGCACGATTTAGACTATTTCAAGAAGATTGCTGTTGAAAATGTCATCCTTTAAGCACTTAATGCGGAATATTTCTTCGAGTATGTCTGTATATTGAAAGGCACAATGACTCTCACACAGGAACTAATGGTCCTGTCGCTTCAAACCTGACGGTAATGACAAGTTTGTCAAAATGATCAGCCTAAAAAAAAAATTGCTACTTCCCCTGTTGGGTGACACGCGGAGAACAATGCTGCTTTGTAGACTGTTTTACTGCATCACTGACCAATAAATGTAGCAGATGTGCCTCTCCATGCTCAACAGATCGTATCGGGGGGTGTCTGAAGTAGTCCTGCGACCACCGACTAAATATGTTCTATATATTGACACACCGTTCCCCTTTTTTGCTTCTGGCCAAATCGCGTGCCGTCATCCGCTCTGCTACATTGCGGTTTTGGTAGGTAAAGTATATTAACTGTACTGTTTACTTCCATTCTGCTCATGTCCTTGAAGTAGGCAGTTTGTTCCCTGTCGAAACACCTGTCATCTTACATTTGTTTCAGTCTCAAAGTCCTTGTCTCTGTCTTTTCACATAATGATCTGCTGCTCCTGTATGCATCGAGAGACGTGTAAATGTGCATGTGTTTATTATGCACACATTTTTTTTTTTCTGTGAATATATTAATATTAAAGTTCCTGTTTGGAGCCACGTCATAAGGGTCACTGAAGAATTTAATCAAGAACGTTCAAAATGTCCCTATCTCGTCCCTATCATCTCGTCCCTATCATCTCGTCCCTATCATCTCGTCCCTATCATCTCGTCCCCATCATCTCGTCCCCATCATCTCGTCCCCATCATCTCGTCCCCATCATCTCGTCCCCATCATCTCGTCCCCATCATCTCGTCCCCATCATCTCGTCCCCATCATCTCGTCCCCATCATCTCGTCCCCATCATCTCGTCCCCCCCTATCATCTCGTCCCCCCCTATCATCTCGTCCCCCCCTATCGTCTCGTCCCCCCCTATCGTCTCGTCCCCCCCTATCGTCTCGTCCGTCCCTATCGTCTCGTCCGTCCCTATCGTCTCGTCCGTCCCTATCGTCTCGTCCGTCCCTATCGTCTCGTCCGTCCCTATCGTCTCGTCCGTCCCTATCGTCTCGTCCGTCCCTATCGTCTCGTCCGTCCCTATCGTCTCGTCCGTCCCTATCGTCTCGTCCGTCCCTATCGTCTCGTCCGTCCCTATCGTCTCGTCCGTCCCTATCGTCTCGTCCGTCCCTATCGTCTCGTCCGTCCCTATCGTCTCGTCCGTCCCTATCGTCTCGTCCGTCCCTATCTCGCTATGTTCTTGACCTGTAAAAATAATAATCATATAACAAAAAGGAATAATTTCCGAGCCTTTTTCATCTTTATCACCCATAATCTGTGCACAAATGAACTGAAATCATTTGAGGGGGGGAAATAAAAATGGCAAAATTAGTATCATATGATTGGCGAATTCTGAACACAACCACATCCCCAATGATAAGAGGGTGGTCACACTTATACAATTACATTTACACTCATGTTGCATAGCAATCAGTGCACTGCTGCCATCATTTACAGTGATTCTGATTAGTCCCATGTAAAGTTTTAGATGTTATAGTAGCATTTTCCAGACATTTTCTTAGGTGCATTTTTACAAAATCCACGGTCCGTAAACGGCTTACAACACAGCAAAGGGATCTCGTTGTTTAAAGTGATCAGTAGTGATGGGCGAACGGTTTAGTTCGGGGTCCGTACCAAACACCTACTGTTCGGGCATGGTCCCCGAACACTGACTTCTCCAGGAACTCTGTGTTATTGTTCTGGTTCGGCACTCCGAACCCGAACATCGGGTGTTTCCCGCACTGTCATCTACAAGACAGTTCGAGAAACATTGGCAGCTCTGATTGGCGGTAAGATCATTACCACCGGTCAGAGCGCCAGTAGCTGTGATCGGCAGTAAAAAGTTTACCTCTGGGTCACCGAGGTGTCAGCTGATGGTGAGCATTTATTTATAGCCTTCGCTATAAATAGATTTAAATAAAAAACAAAACAACTGGTTGAGTTCCCTTTTATTTGTGAAAACTAGCATGGCAAAACTGACAGCTGAGGCCTGCAACCCTCATCTGTCTGCTTTATCATGGCTGGTTATCAAGGTTAGAGGGGTCCCCATGCCAATTTTTTTTTTCATTTATTTAAATAAATCATTAAGTATAACTACGTGGGGGTCCCCACCATTTTTTAGCAACTAGCCAAGCTGAAGCAGACAAATGGGGGCTGGCATTCTCAGGCTGATAAGGGGTCATGGTTATTGCCCCCCCAGCCAAAAAATGGCAGCCCGCAGCCACCCCAGATAAAGTACATCTATTGGGTTTGACAATTCTGGTGCTTTGCATGGCTTTTCCCACTTGGCCTGTGGCAAGTGGGCTTCATATTTGTGGGGTTGCTGTCACCTTTGTATTTTCAGGTGACATCAAGCCCACAGGTTAGTAATGGAGAAGCGTCTATAAGATACCTATCCATTAATAATCCTATAGTCATAGTCAGTAAAAAAAAAAAACACCCAAGAAGAGCAAGAATAAAGTTCTTTATTTGACATAAAAAATATTGTTTTACAAATGTGTTATTTTTAAATGAGCACAGTTATACTCCCCTTATGCCCATTTCATTAAAGCCCTTGTCTCCTGTTAAAAAAAAAAAAAAAAAACGAACAAAAATACAACTAAAAACAATATCACTCACCTGTCCGACATGCTGTTCCACGTCGTCATCCATGTCTTCGATAATTGCTTTTCAACCTGGACGGTCCCAAGATACGACCATCCAGGTAAAAACCAGGGGAGAAAGAGTTGCTGCCAGCGCAGCGTTGGTGACTGCGGGTGATGTCATCAGGGTTTCCTCAGATCACTGAGGCTGCGGGCTGATGAACTGCGGTGACCTCAATGAGATCATCGCTAGCAACATGAGAAAAAATATCATGGTGCATTACTAAGCTCAGCGAGTTCACTGCAGTTCACCGTGAGAAATTTCTCATAGTGAACTCACTTTTATTTCAAATAAAGAACTTTTATTGTGGGTGTTTTTTTACTGACCATGACCATATATGACTATGGGGTTAGTAATGGATAGGCGTCTTACAGACGCTTCTATATTACTAACCTGTGCGCTTGATATCACCTGAAAATACAAAGAGGTGACGTAAACCCCACAATTATGAACCTCACTTACCAGAGCCAGTAAAGAGCCAGGCAAGGTGCCATAATTGGCATATCTAATAGATGATCCTTTTCTGGGGTGGCTTATGGCTGCTATTTTTAAGATGGGGGTCAATATTTATTGCCCCTTATCAGCCTGAGAATACCAGGCCCAGCTGTCTGGTTTAGCTTGGTTGGTTCTCAAAAATAGAGGGGGACTCCACACCATTTTTTAAAATTATTTATTTAAAAAAAGCATGGGGACCCCTCTATTCTTGATAACCAGCCATGGTAAACCTGACAGCTTAAGGGTTGCAACCCTGCAGCTGTCAGTTTTGCCTGGCTGGTTATCAAAAATAGAGGGGAACTCACACCTTTAATTTTTTAAAATAAAATGTTATAATTTATAGCGCAGGTGTCGGCTGATGTATACTCCCATCAACCGCACCCTGCTCTCTGTTAGCGACAGTAAGCATGGGATGATGTGAGTAGTACGGTACCCTCTCGTCAACCCGATACCTCTGTGACCGGAGCCAAACTTTTTACCGCCGGCCATAGCTGAGGTGCTGGCTCATACTGTCATCTGACAGCATGGGCACCACAGCTCTCTGATCGCTAGTAATAATGTTACTGCTGATTTAAAGGCGGTGTTTGCTGCACTGTCGTGCAGATAACAGCTTAGCAAACAATGGATGTTCGGGTACTGTTCTAGTACCACAACCAAACTTTTTTCAAATGTTTGACCTAACCCACTGGACCCTTAACATCCAGGAGTTTGCCCATCACTAGTTATCAGTTAACAAAATATTATGGATATTGTTTTGGGTACTGCGCACAGTCAGCGGGAACAGAAAAAAGACCTTCCTTAAACTGTACCCACAAAGCTGGAAGTTACCATTGTCGATAATGGCTTGCGCTGAATAATGAAGATTTCCTTTCACTGGAACTAAGAAGCTGAACCCTGAAAAACAAGCCCAAAGCATTATCCTCCTCCACCAAACTGTGCAGCAGGCACAATGCATTCGGGGTGGGGTGGGGGGTGGGGTGGTAGGTAATGTCCTTTTCCTGGCATTCCCCAAACCCAGACTCATCCAACAGTTGCCAGATAGGGAAGTGTGATCCGTCACAGCACAGAATACGATTCCACTTCCCCAAAGCTCAGTGGTAGCGGCTTTACACCACCCTATCCGACGCTCCGCATTGTGCTTGGTGATGTATGGCTGCATGCAGCTGCTCTGCCTTGAAGCTCCCGGCGGGGGGGGGGGGGGGGGGGAATGTTTGTACTAATATTAATTCCTTAGCACTTGAACCCCCCGCTCTGTAGCATTATTGGAGTTGTTGCGGTTCCTTGCTCTTCTCACTTAATATTCCTCGCAGGTGAAGGGGGAATCCTAGAATGGTAGAGTTTGAAGGGACCTCCCGGGTCATCGTGTCCAATCCCCTGCTCAATGCAGGAGTCACTAAACCATCTCAGACAGATGTCGGTCCAGCCTCTATGGAAAGACTTCCATTGAAGGAGAACTCGCCACCTCTCGTGGCCACCTGTTCCGCTCATCGATCGCCTTCACTGTCAAAGTTTTTTTTATCTAATCTGTGTCTGTATGTGAATATTTAGGAGGAAGAAATGTCATGAACGGACTTGTTACCCCGGTGACTCCCATTACAGGACCACACTGCTATCAGGAGCTCTGCGCCACCGGCCGCTTTGTCACATGTTTGTAAAGGCAGTCGGCTTGGTGGGGGGCTGGAGGTTATACACCAGGGTGCAATGGTGTAGAATGTTACACAATGGGGTGTAATGGGGCCAAATGTTGTACACCACGGTGCGCGGGGATGGATATCATACAATGTGGGGGAAATGGGGTAGGAACCCCCTTAAATGGTCCATGTACTTTCAACAGTTCTCTCATTTAATAAATAAATGGTAAATCTGCAAATAATTTTTTTAAATTAAATGAACTCCCCAAAAAGTCATTCTACTCATCCCTCCCTGTCTGTCCAACTGCATACTGGCATAACAGAGAGGTTATTGGACAATGGCCGGCTCCGTGCACGCTGAGAAGTGATGAAAAGGTCGTTCCTGCACCTATAGTGCTGGAAAAAATGCTCATGTAGGGGAAGCGCCCAAGCGTAGATGTAAAATGTGTTTGATAATTGGGACATTTTCCTAAATATATAAGACCCTATATGCACCAGTAGCGTATTTTTTTTTTTTTTTTTAGCTTATGGACTGAAACCCATGAGTTCCTAAAGGTTTTTTGCGGCAGGACAGGAGCTCTTTAAGCTCCGGATTTCTGGAATGACTTTCCTTCTGTTACATTGCTTCAGCCACTCATTAACAGCAGGTTTGTCATGTTTTTTGATTTCCCCCGTCTTTGCCTTCCTTCGCTAGTCTTGTAGGCTAAACCTCCGCAGTAGATTAATATTTAAGGTGACAGTTGTCTGGAGCTGCACCCGGCCAATGGCGCACAGTGTAATGCACATTAATGAGGTCAGGTCTTTTTTGTTTTATCTTATCTTTCTGCCTTTTTAGAAGCGACAATAAGGCAACAGCTGCCGTCGGATGCTTTTACCGTCTTCTCGGCAGTAATGCTAGCTCAGTTTGACTTGCCGTATGTTGCTTTTTCACCTGATCTCTTGGTTTTCACAATTTTACTGGTGTAGAATTATTGTCTGTTTGGTAAGGAGAAAAGGTTTCCTGCCAATGTTTGGCGCAGATATTTTCAAAAATTACGGTGAATAAATACAAAAAATGATGTTTTTCCCCAATATTAACTTTTTTTTTTTTTTCACTATTCATGGAATGGAAAATTGTATTATATATAAAAAATTTTTTTGCAATATTCAGAATTTTTTTTTCTTTTTTTTTTTTTATCCTTCACAATATTCATGGAAAATGTTTTTTATATATTTGTGGCCTATTTTTATTTTAATTTTTATGTTCGTAGAAGAATGAAAATAATAATTTTTTTTTTTTTATTCATTTGTATACATGCTTAGGTTAAAATTTTTTATAATCTGGATTCACTCAAAATGTTAGTTTCGCTGTTAATCTGAAAGTCAGCTGATTTGTCAGCCATGTTTTACATTCTTCTGAATTTGCCTTGGAGAAGTCGGCAATGCACTGTGATTCATAGCGGCTATAGAAGTAAAAAAAAAAAACTTTTCAATTTCTCCAGTCACCTTCCACGACAGCAGCATTGGAGGATGTCTCCCCGCCCTAATGGGGGACAGGAAACACAGAAGAGGTTAAATACCCTTCCCCTTTCTACAACCTCCAGTATTTTTCCTGTCCCCTATGGGGCATGAAGAGGTTCCTGATGATGCTGCCGTGGCCGGTGATCCAGAGCTCACGACGTTAACTTCTCAATGCCGGGCAGCCGAGGTCGAGGGCTTCTCTCTCCTCCGGTGGCTGTTCCCGTCTCCACGATCCTTGTGCATCTCAGGACCCCCTTTCCTCCCCTCCTGTGTCTCCTCGGGGGATAAAGCGGGACGGTGATGTGTTGCCGGGGTCCTCTCTTAGCTCCCCGGCGTCCTCCTCCCCTCATGCCGGCTGTTCTCGGAGACCACGCTCACCGGAAGTGACGTCAGACCCGAACTTCCGGTTTACATCCTGGTGCGTTACTTGCTGGAACGCACGCGCTCCTGGATGGTACTGGGTACTCCGGGGCTGTGAGCACGATTGTGGCATTCCCTTCGGGCCCCCCTGACGAACTGGGGGGGAGGAGCACAAGATTCATTGCTGAGACCTCGATTACATAAATCCTGGTTGGGGGATGCCTCCAGCTAACACCTATCGTCTGTGACTGGAGACGGACTGACCAAATGGACAGCGACAAACCCTCCATGCCTGCTTCTGCAGAATCCAGCTTTCACCCTCCTACTGTGAGTAGTGGATGAAGGTCCCTTGTTCAGTTTATAGTCCATGGGTGAATTGGTATACTGTTCTCTCTCTTTTATGGAGACAAGGTCCCTGCCCCTAAAGAAGATAAGGTGCCTGGCCGCAGGTGGTGGTGTGTGTGCTTCCAGGCTTCCCTCCTCATACAGAAAGTTTTGACAGCCCTGCACAGATGATGTATTGTGTGCCGAACAGCCCTCCCTACTGGACAGCATCAAAACTTTGATTAAACAGGAGGTTCACTCCTCTATGGCAACCTTGTCCCAAAACCCAATACCGCAACCCTTCCTCCTAAGAGAAGGAGGATGGCACCTGCAGAATCTGATTCAGATTCGGGCGAGGTCCGTACTTCTGGTTTGGAGGATATTTGGGAGAATGAGGGTTCCACTTCAACCCCCCAAGTCTGATAATAAAAAATATTTCTCTTCCGAGGATATGGAAGAGTTGATAAGCATGGTGAAGGGGCACCATGGTGGTTGAGGAGGAGGAAGTGAAATACTCTGTGCAGGATGAGCTATTTGGGGGGCTGAAACCAAAGAAACAGCGTTTCCCATACACGAGAATATTAAAAGCCTTATCCTTCATGAGTGGGATCTTCCTGAGAAAGGTCTTAGCGTCCCATCCGATTTTAAAAAAATCGCTTCCCCCTAGATGGAGATTGCTCTTTATGGGATACCTCCAGAGTGGATGTGCAGATGTCCAGGGTGGCCAAAAATACAGCTCTTCCTTTTGAATACTTGTCTCAGCTCAGAGATCCCATGAATCGTAAAATCGAGAGCTTGCTAAGAAAGTCCTGGGACATCTCCACCAATCTGCTTAAAACAAACGTGGCGTCAACATGTGTCGCCAGGTCTCTGTTCTGCTGGTTGCGTACGTTAGAGGACCACCTTACTAAGGGGAATTGTAGGGAGGAGATACTTGACTCTCTTCCCTTCTTCAGGAAGCTACGGGTTTTCTCGCTGATGCTTTGGCTGAGTCCGTTCGGGTAGCAGCAAGATCTGCAGTCCTCTCCAACTTATCTAGGAGAGCACTATGGCTAAAGTCATGGGGTGGTAACCTCACCTCCAAGACTAAGCTGTGCGCCATCCCCTTTCAGGGGCATTATGTCTTCGGTCCAGCTCTCGACAAAATCCTAGAGAAGGCTACAGATAAGAAGTCACTTTCCAAGCAGAAAAACCCTAGGAAACGCTTTTTTTCGTCCCCCCTGTGATCAGTCTTCCCAGAGGGAATTCAAGGGGAAAGGCAAGATGGGCCGTTGGAGTTATTCAAAGCGTGGTAAGGGCAAAAACATCCTTGTCTCCCACCACCAGCAGACCTCTGACAATCAATGACTGCCCTACGGTCAGGGGTCGTCTCTCGGGGTTCCTCACCCGGTTGCAATCCATCTCCACAAAAGAATGGGTTCTCTGTACCATACATGACGGATTGAAACTAGAATTTGAGAGTCCTCCCCCTCAGTGCCTGAGAGTTACCGCTCTACAGTCTCCATACCTTCAGAAGTCCTTGCTATTACATCTCCAAGGTCTACTCCAATTAGAGGTAATCTCTTGTGTACCACAAAAGGAGGTGGGCAAGGGCCACTATTCTCACCTGTTCCTCATAAAGAAACCCTCTGGGAAGCTCAGGGTTATCATAAATCTGAAGCCCCTGAACAGAGTAATCAGGTACAGATATTTCAAGATGGAGTTGACCAAATCAGCAATCCCGCTCATCTGACAGAACTGGCTAATAGCTACAATAGATCTGAAGGATGCCCATTATCATGTGCCAGTGCATCAGACCACAGGAAGTTCCTCAGATTTGCAGTCTCCCATGGTTACCAGGTCAGCCATTACCAGTCCATTGTCCTACCGTTCGGCATTTCAACAGCACCGCGGGTATTTACTAAGATTATGGCAGAAGCAGTAATCTTCATCCGACGTCAGGGGGGTTTGCATCATCCTATACCTAGACAATTTTCTCATTATTGCTCCGTCCATCCATCTTCTGAATCTAGATCTGGCAAGAACCCTGGAAATCCTGGAATCCCTGGGCTGGATCCCGAATTTGTTGAAATCTGATCTTCACCCTTCCTCATGGAAGAAATTCCTGGGAATTTTGTTGGATTCAGAGAAGAGAACAACATTCTTGCCCAAAGATCGTCAGCTTGATCTGGTTCAGAGGATCTCCTGGTTCAGAAACCAGAAGGCTCCTACCCTGAGGGACTCAATGTCTTTCCTGCGATCACTGAAGTCCATGCATCCAGGCAGTCTCCTGGGCTCAAGCCCATACACGAGTCCTTCAGTCCCATGTCCTGTTGTCCATAAGAAAGCACCCAGGAGTGCTGACCAAAAGAGTTTCCCTTCCCGTTCATGTGAAGGCTTCTCTTTCATGGTGGATAGACTACCGAAACCTTCGGCGGGGAGTCAGCTGGGACCAAATTCCCCTGAAGATACTCACGTTGGACGCCAGTGGGAGAGGCTGGGGTGCCTTGGTGGAGAGGTCTAGCTTCCAGGGGTTCTGGACCCCAGACATCAGATCCAGCTCCTCAAACCTTGAGTTAACGGAAGGCAGTGGAGAAAGCATTGAAAGCCGCATACTCTCATCGAAGGTCACCACGTGCATGTTTATTCCGACAACATGACCACAGTGGCCTACCTCTGGCACCAGTGACGCACAAAATACACCAGTTTGAAATCAATCGCAGCAAGGATTTTTTCCTGGGCGGAAAGACATCTGTTGTCCATCACAGCAGTACACCTAAAGGGATCCGACAACATCCAGGTGGATTTCCTCAACAGGAAAGACGTCTATCCAGAAGAATGGTGCCTGGACTAAGCGGTCTTTTTGTCCCTGGTATCAAGGAGGGGGAGTCCAAATGTAGACCTGTTTGTCAATGGCCGGAACGCAAAGGTGAAGACATTCTTTTCCCTCAGTCCCACAGACAGAGCGCAGGGCATAGACGCCTTTCTTCATCCTTAGAAGTTCAACCTGGCCTACGCCTTCCCACCAATCCCTATTCTAGCAAGAACTCTGCAGAAAACTCGGTCAGTTCGGGTCACCACGATTTTAATCGCACCCATGTGGCCGGGAAGAAGCTGGTACGGCGCTTTAATAGACATGGCTCAGGAGGATCCACTATTTCTACCCCAGAAGGTTGAATTCCTTCACCAGGGCCCTCTGCTACACCCGAACCTGCGCACATTGAACCTTGCGGCCTGGCTACTGAATTCAGGATCCTAAAAGCTAAAGGGCTCTCAGAGGAGGTAATACATACTCTCCAGAAGAGTAGGAAGCCAGTGACCAAGGCCATCTGTGGCAAGGTTTGGAAAAAATTTTCATCCTGGTGTTTCCAGAGTACTCCTGAATTCCTTCCATCCTAACATCGCGCAAATTCTAGATTTTCTTCAAAAAGGCTTGGATCTAGGGCTTAAACCTAGTACACTGAAAGTGCAGGTGTCAGCTCTTTGTTCCTTTTTTGACTTAGCTGGCTATCGCTGGGTTAAACGCTTTATGACCTCTGCAGCTAGGATTTGTTCTAGACTTCGTGGCCAAGTTCCCCCCTGGGATCTAAATCTGGTCCTTAATAGTTTGACCCGAGATCCATTTGAACCCCTAGCATGCACGAGTTTAAAGACCCTGACCCTTAAAACCATTTTTCTAGTAGCAATCACTACCACTAGACGTGTAGGAGAGTTGCAGGCCCTATCAGTACAGGAGCCCTACTTATCGGTCACTACGGTACCGAATTAGCGGTAGGACTAATTCTATTTTTTCTTTTTTTAATACTTGTGGCCTTTATTTACATAATATTGACAGAAAACCTTTTTTTTTTTTCCCATAGTTGTGGCTTTCTTGGAAAATATATTCGTGGAAACTTTTTTTTTTTTTTTTGTTTTGATTTGTGGCGTGTTTAAATTTTAATTTTGTCAGTGCAATGCTATCAAAGTTGTAATGTCATGTTTTCGACAGCAAGGTCTTCAATTCCATGTAATTTTTTTTCATTTTTATGAGTATTGTGGTTAAAATATTTTACAATCAGGTTTATTAAAAATGTTAAAACAGCTTTTGCTTCTACAGCTTTTATGTTTCATTGTACATGAGTGGCTGCAGAATGTGATAACTGTGAATCTGACAGTCAGCCTGTTTGTCAGCCTTTTTTTTTTTTTTTTTTTTACATTCTCCTGAATTTGCCTTAGAGTAGCTTGTAATGCATTGTGATTCATAAAAGCTGTAGAAGTAAATGTTCAAAATTTTTAATAAAGCCGATTTTGCTAATATTTATTTATTTTTTTTTGGAAATTCCAGTGCTCATAAACTCAAATGAGGGCTGCTTAATATCCTTTTTCAACCTGCTTTTTGGGAAAAACTTTAAAAATTGTATAACATAGGGATTGTCTTATTACATTCCCATTGGATTAGATCATCAATCTGAGATTGGTGGTGGTGCTGATCAGCTGTGATCATCTCAGAAGGTTCTGTTATGGGTTTTTATAGTAACTCTTGTAGCTTCCATGCTCTGACACCTCAATGTTTTCATAGTAGTTATGACCTGGACAATGCGTCTCCTAATATCTTGTCCGATATTTCATTTTCGTTGCGTGCTGATAGTTTCTGGTAGTTCTCCTTTTAAGATCATGTGCTGTATAGGCGGCATTATTCTTGCTCAGGTGTGCCCGAGTAGCCGTGAAATCTAGTTGTTACCGCACACAACTCTGTTTTGTTAGCTGTGCAGTGAGTTGCGCTCGGAAACAAAGCGATTCATCATTGTCTTATGGCGTCTTCACACCAGCCTTTTTCAGATGAGCCGTAACCTTAAAACCATTGATAAGTGAAGTGAGGAACATTGATTATCTTGTGACAATGGCATTTGTCAAGGGGTGGAATACATTAGGCAACTGAACAGTTAGTCTTTGGGAAGTCAGATAATTTGGCAAGTGCATGGGTCCTAGAGCCTTGACTTAAGTCATATTATGATGGCTAGGTGACTTTGTGCTCCTCGAAAGTATTGTACCAACTGAAAGTGGTCACAGGAAGGACAACCAGTGAATCGGAGGCATAGTCATGGCTTTTCTAACGCTCATTGATGTATGCAGTGGGAATCAAACCCTTACCTCCCTGGTCTATTCCTACAGAGGAGCTACGTTGTCACGAATTGCAAAGGGCCACCATACATATTAGTCTAATGTCGGATGAACCTGCCGATATCGACAGGTTTGGCCAACACTAATGTATTGGGGTCCCAGAGAATTTATTCAGGGAGATAGCAGTCTGGCATTACCAGTGTCAACTACTGAAACTATTGTTCTGAGATAAGCCACCTATAGACATATATCTGGCATCTGCTCTCCTGGAGAAATGGTCGTTCTTCTGCCGAATGAGTTCTATGTATGAGAGCCGGACGAGATGACAGCCAGATGAACGATCCATCAAAACAATTTATCGGCCTATGGGTTGTTGCGGAATAAACACATTCAGCATAGCAGCTAGCATCAAAGCCACAGAACAATCAGAATGACCATATGGACCACCACTGAAAGAGTCTACAATTGTGCACATGAGCAACAGAACTTGGCCTTCAAGCAAAAGAAGGCTGCCCGATATGAGAAGTCATGATTGTTCTTTCTTTCTTGCATTTATATCATGCGGACAGTCATGGGGAAGAGATGGCACAAAAATACGAGCTGACAGAGGCAATGTGATACTCTAGATCTGCTGGGAAACCCTGACATTCGTGTGGATGTGACCTACTCTAAACTTAATTGTGGACCATGTCCACCTCTTCATGAGAGCTTCACTCTCGAATGACCGTAGCTTCTTTCAACGGATGATGCCCACTGCATAACAAAAATTCATGATAATAATTTGGAAAAACAAGTCCTACCCAACCAAGGATGATGCAGCTCACAACTTTATTTTTTGGGCGACCAACCCTGGTTTAGTTGTGCCTTTTCCCGACAATTAGCTGATCGAGAGTTGTTCCAATGCTAGAATACAAAAGGGATCATCTGTCCTTGAAGATGGAGTTTTCGTAAGTGTGTAACGCACTAATGTAAGAGATCTTCAAGTGGTCGAGACCTTCATTACAGCTAGTGGGGGGACTTCAATGTCACCCACAGATGTCAAAACACCTCTATGCCCTAGAGGACAAATGGAAAGGGTTGACGAAAGTAGCCAACAATACCGGACGATGAGGCATCACCAATGAAGCGTTGTATTCCTGCCGTAATGTACATAACATTTGTCCAGGTTTTATTTGAATGTTATAATTAATACATTCGGATTTGCTGATTTAATACAGAAACTGTGCTTCCTCTGCCAAACTAAATGTTAAACTTTTTGCTACGTTGTAGTTGTTAGTCTGGGCATGGTTCCAGATCTGGCAAGTACAATCATGTGACCTTTTCATTTTGGGTATGGATAGCTGAACTCAAGACAGCCGGCAACACAAGTCATAAAGAGTCTATCCCCCTCCGCATGAGGAATAGATCAAGGGGAATGAGCGCTCTCTGTCCTTTATGGCTATTCATTACTTTCTGGGAAAAAAAAGTAATCTTAATCTCTGATATCGGATAAGAGAATTGCGGTCGGAAAAAACATTTTCATCCTTTCTTGTAGATTTATTTCCTAGCTCCATTAGCTCCCAGAAAAATATCTAGGGGTTTGAATACATAAAATAAAGAGACAAAAAAAATAGAACTTACACAAGACATGAGTTACGGAGTGATAGACTGGTGCAGAAGAGCCTTGCCCCTGAGGGCTTATCTAGGGGAGGAGCAGGGGTGGGATCAGAAGCAGATTAGTCATGTAGTTGATGGGTCTTTTCAGGTTGCTCTTTGGAAGGTAGTATTTAGGTCGAGGAGGGAACTAATGTTTTGGGATAACGAGAGTCCTATAGATGAGCATATAAGGGTAAAGAAGCAAAAAGCAGAGCAGAGAACCACACGTTGACCACATGGGAGATTAAGGCAAATTTGTATAAAGTGAGACAGGTTTTGGAGAGTTGTGTCATTAATAGTGATGAGCGAACGTGCTTGGATAACGTCTTATCCGTGCATACTCCGGTGTTATCTGGACATGCTCGTATATTATGTTCGAGTCCCTGCAGTTGCATGAGTTGCGGCTGTTAGGCAACCTCAACAAAAGCAGGGATTGACGATTTGTTAGACAGCCTCAACACGTGGGGATTGCCTGTTTGTTAAGGAATCCCCACGTGCTGAGGCTGTCCCACAGCCGCAAATCATGCAGCCGCAGGAACTCGGAACATAATATACGAGCGCTCCCAGATACTCAGATGACACTCAAGCATGCTCGGATAAGATGTTATCCATGCACTTTCGCTCATCACTAATTATTAGTATTTTCTTGGTGATGAGTAGACAGTGAGTGACTGGCACAGATTTGAGTCAGTAGATCATGGGTGCATAACTTGTGACCCACAATGTCACTGTTTGGCACCCAAACTTCTGGTTGCCGATATTCTTGTCACTGGTGGCTTCTTGCATGCATAATTTATGTCTGGGAGAAGATGAGTTCCATGTGGGCAGGAGCACGGATGGCTAAGTGCTAATGGTGCACCGTGTGGCCATCTGTGAATTCCCATGCATCGAGAGAATGGTGGTCTCCTACTGACCCCTTTGTGGCCTTCCAGTAAAAGTAAACGATGGCGAAAAGGTGGCCGTGCCTGTGTGTGACTATCCTCATTGTCGCTTTATGGAAGCAGTAAAACACTTGGTCAATTTAGCACTGGCAATGGGGAGAACTGCATCCATAACCTCTTACTTTCTGGAGTGAAACTGAGTAGTAAAAATTGACCTCCAGTCTACTGATACATTGGAGTCCTGGAAGTCGAACCAGCACCAGTCATTGATTTGTGGCGTATAAGTTTAATATGAGACAAAAGTTTTATCGCAGCATCAGGGATTGGTTCTTTCGGACGTTGGTTGTGTCTACCGGACCAGAAAAGGTTGTGCAGCCATGCAGTAGAGGAGCAGGAAAATCGAAAAATCAGGCTGAGGACTTGATGAAATGAAGGATTTTACAATGAAGGACCTCAATCGAGAAGATGTCATATACTAGGTGGTATTTGAGAAGGAAATGTACCAAAATTGTGGCCGACTTGGGGTTGAAGAGCGGATTTGAGAAGTACTTCATCTCCAGTTCCAATTTAGAACTTTCATTCTGCTACATAGTCGTATTTTGCCCAGTGCCTTGAGTAATTACAGTAAAATAATCTCTTGGCACAGAGATCTCTTCCGGTTGTCCTAATGTCAATGACCCCTGACCTAGAACAATGACTGTCTACATGATTTTCTACAAAAGACACCACTTAGTCTAATGGTTATGCTCCTATTCTGTTCTTTTGTCTGCAGGTTGGCTATGAAAATGCAGGTACTGTTGAGTTCCTCGTGGATAAACATGGCAAACATTACTTCATCGAGGTTAACTCTCGACTGCAGGTGGAACACACCGTGACGGAGGAGATAACAGAGTAAGTTTTTTTGTTGTTTTGGCGGGTTGTTTCTTTTACGCTACAGGAGTATAGGGCATACAAACACATGAGCCATGCACAAAGTGAACATATCGGTAGGACAGTGTTCACACCACCCAAAGACTGAAACACCGAAAAAACACAGTATAACAAACGTGTAAAAATACTGTTGTGAAAAATATATATAACGGTAAACAGCAAGTGCTAGTAAAAAGATACCAAAAACAGGGTATTTAGTTGATACGGTTTTTTTTTTGCAAAAAATGTATACTAAGCCACTCACCAACGTCCAGGTATACCCATCTTAGAGCAGTCCTAACTAATGTATTTAAAACCTGACTATGTGAATAGTACCTATATGAGCAGGATTCAGAAAGGTAATGCCTGATGTGGACACGCTGTGTAAGACTGCTTTTTATGTGCATGGCTCACGAGAGGGTCGGGGACCTCCCCAGAACTTGCAAAAGCAAGAAACTAATAGAATACAAACACATGAGCCATGCACAAAGTGAACAAGTCGGTAGGACAGTGTTCACACCACCCAAAGACTGAAACACAGGAGAAGGAGTACAGGGCAGTCTATAAACCTTATCCTTTAAATTACTGCAGCCAACAATATGGCTGCAGAAAATGACCCCAATACCCTAATTATCACGATGTCGCCTACTGGGCTGATTTGAGTTTTGATAAAATCCTTGTTTTATCTGCAGCAAATCTAGCAGTGCTCTGTATAACACCACCCACACCACTGATTGGCTGATTTCTGTGTACACTGTGCATAGGCAGAAAGCTGCCTATCATTGGTGGGGGCTGAGTTATAAAGAGCTCATGAATAGAAATAATTACCCGGCAGCAGGTTTTACTTGTCCTCTAGTGATATTCTCCTGCTGATAAAACAGTGATTTTTTTTTTTTTTTTTTTTTTTTTTTCATCAAAACTACAGCAAGCAACCCAGTAAGTGACACATTGCTAGAATCATGATCTCTGTCCCTACATTATCCTACTTTGAGACTGGATAGCAAGAGATTCCCTTTAAGACATTTATACCATGGATCCAGTCCATAATTATTACTATGTGATGGGTAGTGCAGATCATGTGTAGGTGATTGTGGATTGTTTCCTGTAAGATTTTCATACATAAAGGGGTTTTCCAGTGAACACAAGTTGGTACCTCTCCACAGGATAGGTGATAGCTTGCTTATCATTGGGGTCCCATGCTGGGACTGACGATCCATGAACTAGCAGGTTGTACGCCTGACCTCTGCTCCATTCATTCTCTATGGGGCTGCCGGAAAAAGTTGAGTGTCACACTCTGCAGCCCCATGGGTAATGATTGGAGTGCAGGTTGAGCATGAGCATTGTGGCTCCATCCTAACAGAGAACTGGACAACCCCATTAATAAAATTTCATTTTTTTTTTTTTTTGGTAGGCACAGTTTCTTGTATATGTTATGTCTGGTTTTGAGATGGATAGACATATACAGTGGGGACAATAAGAATTTGATAAACTGTCAATTTTTGCAAGTTTTCTTCCTACATAGAATGGAGAGGGCTGTACTTTTTATCGTTGGTACCCTTCACCGGTGAGAGACAGAATCTAACAATAAAAAACCAGAAAATCCCATTGTATGATTTTTACATAATTAATTTGCATTTTATCGCATGAGATAAGTATTTGATACAATAGAAAAACAGAACTTAATATTTGGTTCAGAAACCTTTGTTTGCAATTACAGAGGTCAGACGTTTCCTGGAGTTCTTGACCAGGGTTGCACACACTGCAGCAGGGATTTTGGCCCACTCCTCCATACAGATCTTCTCCAGATCTTTGAGATTTTGCAGGCTGTCCGTGGGCAACATTGAGTTTCAGCTCACTCCAAAGATTTTCTATTGGGTTCAGGTCTGCAGACTGGCTAGGCCACTCCAGGACCTTGAAATTCTTCTTGTGAAGCCATTCGTTAGTTTCCCTGGCTGTATGTTTCATGTCATTGTCATGCTGGAAGACCCAGCCACGACCCATCTTCAATGCTCTTACTGAGGGAAGGATGTTGTTTGCTAAAATCTCATGATACATGACCCCATCCATCCTCATTTCAATGCGGTGCAGTCGTCCTGTCCCCTTTGCAGAAATGCACCCTCAAAGTATGATGTTTCCCCCACCATGCTTCATGGTTGGGACGTTGTTCTTGGGGTTGTACTCCTCCTTCTTCCTACAAACACGACGAGTGGAATTCATACAAAAAAGTTTTATTTTGGTCTCATCTGACCACATGACCTTCTCTCGTGCCTCCTCTGTATCATCCAGATGGTCATTAGCGAACTTCAAACAGGCTTGACATATGCTGGCGTGAGTAGGGGACCTTGCGTGCCCTGCAGGATTTTAATCCGTGACGGCATAGTGTGTTACTAACGGTAATGTTACAGTTTGTGGTCCCAGCTCTCATCAGGTCATTGACCAGGCCTCCCGTATAATTCTGGGCTGATTCCTGACCTTTCTCAGATTCATCCTTACCCTAGGAGTCAAGATCTTGCATGGAGCCCCAGATCGAGAAAGATTTTTAGATTTATTTTTAGATTGTCTCTCACAATTGAATTGTACCTACATTAAAAATCAAACCTCTCATATTTTCACTATTGGCTGTGCCCCCAGGAAAATTTAGATCCTGGCAAGCCACAAGCAACTTTTAATCGAAGCATATGGGCGCACAGTGTGTGACCTGCAGTCAAAGATCCAGCAGGACCTTTTGTGAAATATGTGGCTGCGGGTCATCACCACGCGGTCCTGTTGAGTCATTAGATGCGAAGTTGCAGTAGTCAGGCCACACGACCCGAGTATGATCCCATGCCAGGGATAATCGGATTAACATCTCGACGTGTTAAATGTCGTGTAATTAGCACACAAGGAAATTTTTATCTAGAGCATTTAATACCAATTGATCTGTTAGTGAATTAATGTCTTCTCAGGCATCTGAAGACTTTAAGTGCACTTTTCATGCATTATTAAACCCATGAGAAGTGCATTTAAAACAGAACGTTCCTTGTAATTCACACTGTTGACTTGCGCAACCCAAACAGACCCGGGTTGACTAATCTGTTTGATCTTCTAAATGCGTATTCCCAAGTTTTGTAAGTTATTCCCTACCCCAAAGATAGAGAATATCTTCCTGACTGCCGGGACCTCCACCGATTCCGAGATGTAGGCGTGGTGGTCGATCATGAACTCTGTTGGACCATTCATTCTTACGGGAATACTGAAAACTTGCCGGCAATCCCATTAAGAACGAATAGGTTGTCAGTGCGTGGGATTGACCACCTCTCCATTCACACAAGCCCTGCTTTCTGGGATCAGTGGGGTTCCCAGCGGTCGGACCTCCAGCAATCAAGAAATTAACCCCGATCCCAGCAGGTAGGGAGTAACTGTCAAACTTGAGAATACACCTATAAAGGGTTTGTCCTCTACTCAGACAGCACCTTCTCGAACCCTATGTTTCACCCTTGTAAAATAATAATAATAATCTTTATTTATATAGCGCCAACATATTCCGCAGCGCTTTACAGTTGAACAGTTTCAAACACAACAGTCATAAGTAACAACGTTAACAATACAATAATTAAAGCGAAATAAGACGACCCTGCTTGTGGAGCTTACAATCTACAATGAGGTGGGGGAGATACAAAGCATAGGTTTGTATTTACAATGATGTATTTACAATGACGGTCCAGCCATCTTCAGGGGGTGGGGGTTAGATGGAGATAGTGAATCGGCTACACACATACAAACATAACATGACTTTGATTACTGAATGTGATAGGCCGCTCTGAAAAATGCGTTTTGAGCGAGCGCCTAAAACTATGCAAATTGTGGATGATCCTAATATCTTGGGGTAGAGCATTCCAGAGGATTGGCGCAGCACGGGAGAAGTCTTGGAGTCGGGAGTGGGAGGTACGGATTAGGGCAGAGGTTAGTCGAAAGTCATTTGCAGAGCGCAGCGGTCGGTTAGGCCGATAGACAGGAATGAGGGAGGAGATGTAAGGGGGTGCCGCACTGTGGAGAGCTTTGTGGGTGAGAACAAGTACTTTGAATTGTACCCTGTAATGAATTGGCAGCCAGTGTAACGACTGGCGAAGAGCGGACGCGTCTGAGTAATGATTAGCCAGATGGACAACCCTGGCTGCTGCATTAAGGATAGACTGGAGAGGGGAGAGTCGAGTGAGAGGGAGGCCAATTAATAGAGCATTACAGTAGTCCAGGCGGGAGTGGATCAGGGCGACAGTGAGAGTTTTTGTTGTTTCCATGGTGAGAAAAGGGCGGATTCTAGAGATGTTCTTTAGGTGTAAGCGGCATGAGCGGGCAAGAGATTGTATATGGGAGGTGAAGGAGAGATCGGAGTCGAACATAACACCCAGACAGCGTGCCTGCCGTCGGGGTGTTATTATGGTGCCACCCACAGAGAGGGAAATGTCAGATTTAGGGAGGTTAGTAGATGGTGGGAGCAGAAGAAGTTCAGTTTTGGAGAGGTTGAGTCTATACTCACCCCTGGTATCAGCACTGTTCCAGCGGTGTTGGCACTCGCTGACATTATGTCACACGATCCCTGCCGCCAATCAGCGCTGGCTTCATTCTCTTCTCCGGACGACTCGCCTACTTCTGGACAAAGTGAGAAGGCTGCTGCTCTCACTTCCTCCGGAAGTCAATTACGTCCTTAAAAGAGGAGAATGAATTCAGCGCTGATTGGCTGCAGGGATTGTGTGATAGTATGGCAGAGCCAACGGTGGCACAGCTGGAACAGCGTCGGCACAGCTGGAACAGCGCCGGCACCGGATGGCAGTATACTCATTATTACAATGAAAAGGTGCTCAGCAAGTAGTGGACGACTTCTTTAAGTGTATATTGGCTCATATCATTCATGGTGGTAATATATTCTGATGAGTTATGGTGGTGTTTTTCACATCCCCATCAGATACATGTAATGCCCTAGAACCGTTTCGTACTTCATTATCGCGAGGGCCCTGTAGATCGGGGCCACGTGAGATCTTTAGCTCTGTAGAGCTTTTTTCATCCCAAATCCTTAAATGAACTGATGGCTGGTGGGAATTAAGGATAAGAGCACTGTGCGTTTCACCTGATGTAACATCCATCCGGAATATTTTCCTCTCTTCTTCTTGCTTTCTTGAGCCTCTTTGCCATCCCTTGTAGACGGCGGCTCGTGGACTGCTATTCCTGGGGTTCGTACGGCGGAGGATCACAACCTCCCAATTCCCTGCTCTACTTCTTCTCCTCGTATATTCTGCCTTTCATGCCGTCCCTTCCTCTTTTCTTACCCACGATGACCTCTACGGATTCATTATCCGCTCTACTTCTGTGACACACACAGCTACGTTCCACTCACTTTTCTCATTTATTTCTATAATCGCACCAGATTTGCTTTCTGCAGTCGACTTTATTTTCTACAGTACTATGAATTATATTTCCGCTTTTTTTTTTTTCTTGCCACGATAAGTGTTCTTGTATACAATGCCGCCATAATTGTGACAGGCCAAGACCTCTGTGTGCAAAACTACATGTGGCTTGTAGTGGCTCCAAACACAGTAGAAACCCATAAAAAAATTATTCTACTTTCAGCAAAACTGCGACAAACTGTGTGGGTGTTATTGTGACTCAGCTGCATCATGTACGGACACAGAAGGCTTCTCCAGGTTCATTATCACAGACAGGATTGCAATGACTGATAACATCTCTATATACAGTAGATAACAAAGGATCCACCATTCACAGTAGGTGATGTCACAGCTCACCTCCTCCTCCTGTACAATGACTGATAACACCTCTATATACAGTAGATAACACAGGATCCACCATTCACAATAGGGGATATCACAGCTCACCTTCTCCTGTACAATGACTGATAACACCTCTATATACAGTAGATAACAAAGGATCCACCATTCACAATAGGTGATGTCACAGCTCACCTCTTCCTCCTCCTGTACAATGACTGATAACACCTCTATATAGAGTAGATAACACGGGATCCACCATTCACAATAGGTGATGTCACAGCTCACCTCCTCCTCCTGTACAATGACTGATCGCACCTCTATATATACAGTAGATAACACAGGATTCACAATAGGTGATGTCACAGCACACCTCCTCCTGTACAATGACTGATAACACCTCTATATACAGTAGATAACACAGAATCCATCATTCACAATAGGTGATGGCACAGCTCTCCTCCTCCTGTACAATGACTG
This sequence comes from Dendrobates tinctorius, assembly GCF_039654945.1. Taxonomy (NCBI): domain Eukaryota; kingdom Metazoa; phylum Chordata; class Amphibia; order Anura; family Dendrobatidae; genus Dendrobates; species Dendrobates tinctorius. The sequence goes on along the minus strand of NW_027361727.1, from coordinate 18,018,953 downwards.
ATAACACCTCTATACACAGTAGATAACACAGGATCCACCATTCACAATAGGTGATGTCACAGCTCACCTCCTCCTCCTGTACAATGACTGATAACACCTCTATATACAGTAGATAACGCAGGATCCACCATTCACAATAGGTGATATCACAGCACACCTCCTCCTCCTGTACAATGACTGATAGCACCTCTATATATACAGTAGATAACACAGGATCCACCATTCACAATAGATGATGTCACAGCTCACCTCCTCCTCCTGTACAATGACTGATAACACCTCTATATACAGTAGATAACACAGGATCCATCATTCATAATAGTTGATGCATGTCTCACGGCTGTTCGACAGCTGAAACACATGCAGGGATTTCCTGTTTGTTGCTGCTGTCAAACAGCCGCAAGACATGCAGCTGCGGGGACTTGGACATATTATTCGAGCATGGTGAAGACACTCAGTTAGGACCCGAGCATGATGACACCTTATCCCAGCACGTTCGCTCATCATTAATTAATATATTTCCAGGAGGAATAACAGAGGGAATTGCACAGTGCATGCAGCTCACATGCTGTGGTTCTCCCGCATCGGTTTGATATGAGGTCCTTATTGAGTATTGTTCTCGATGCCCCTGGTAGTCCGGCTTGGACATGGATGATCTTTCTGCACGGATTTTGGAGATTTTGCATTCAGTGTAGGAAGAATATTCAATGTCTCCTTGAAGTTCCCATCGTTTCCTACCACTGGGCATCATGGTGATAAGCGGCGTCTCAGTATCTAGTGCTGGCATCTGCGCGAGCCTGGAGGCAGCGCGGGACTGTGAACTGCTGGATCCGAGAGGTGCCGCTCGTTTTTTTGTCATCCATATCATTAGCAGCTGCCATCTGGAGGACCAAACTGCTCCCTCCGCATGCCCACCCCCTCACCCACCCAGACCCCGTGTCTTCAGAGCCGTGCTTTATGACAACGCAGTCATTTTACGCTGGAAGTTTCCGCACCCCTGTAGGGTGTCTCAATTGTAACATCACAGCCTTTTAACAGTGCGCAAAGGTTTACACAGGACGATGCGCCGCCAAGAATGATTATCTTTTGTGCAGCACAAAAGATCACTTCACCCGACGAACAAGCAAACCTCTTGTTCTTCGGGTGAAATGATCTTTTGTGCTGTACAACAGATCATCGTTCTCAGCGGCGTATTGTCCTGTGTAAACAGGACTCTCTGCTGAGAACTGTTAGCGCACCAGTTTAGACTGCAGGATTATCGTTCACTATAATTGTGCAGTGTAAATTGACCTTATTTAAAAATTTATATAAAATTTATTTCAGGAGCACTTTTCTTGTGTTAGAGATAGCAGAAGGGAGATAGCAGACGTTGTTATAGTGTTAAAGATAGCAGAAGGGAGGGAATTGTTCCCACATCTGCTTTGCAAGAGGGGAAAGTATCTTACGTTTTAAGGAGAACAGATTTATCCGACTGGAGCCAAGAAGGACATAAGTGCAGGATAGAAGCTGTGCTGATGCTTGAGCAAATAAAGGTAGCAGCATCCTGGATTTGCACAGATGTCACATCCAGCCTGCATTACTGGGAGAGACGCTTCTGCAAAAATGAAACTTGGATCAAGCTCCAATCTGTATGTTTTAGGGTCTGAAAATGAATAAATGAAGGAATGAACACCGCAAACTGAAACTTGGCAATAAATGCAGGATAGAAGCTGTGCTGATACATGAGCAAATAAAATGCAGTAGCATCCTGGATTTGTACAGATGTCACATCCAGCCTATATTACTGGGAGAGACACTCCTACAAGATAAAAAAAAAAAAATCAACCTGAGACTTGGATCATGCTCCAATCTGTATATCAGGGGGTCTGAAAATGAATGAAGGAATGAACACAGCAATCTGAAACTTGGTAATAAATGCAGGATAGAAGCTGTGCTGATTAATTAGCAAATAAAGGAAGCAGCATCCTGGATTTGCACAGATGTCACATCCAGCCTATATTACTGGGAGAGACACTCCAAGATAAAAAAAATAATGGAACTTGAGTCTTAGTTCAAACTGCATATCAAAGGGTCTGCAGTGTCAATTCCTTCATTCATTTTCAAACTGAAACTAAATGATACTTTAGTTACTAAAACTGCGCAACATACTTGTGTGCGTATGTATGTATGTATGTACGTACGTACGTACATACATGCACACACATACATACATACACACGTACACACACATTCATACACATACACACACGTACATACACACACACGTACGTACAAACATACGCATGCATACATGCGCACACACACACATACGTACATGCTTCCATGTCAGAGGAGCCCATAGCCTTTAATGCTTTCCTTTTTTGTCTTTTTCTGTAGACATTGGTATTTGTTTCTTAATCACTCATAGTAAATTACAAACCTAATTTCTTCCAGTAGAAGACTGGAGGCGATCTGTCTTCTGTTAGCGCATCCGTTCTTCGGCCATGAATCGGTGCCCCCGTGCCTCACAGGCTTTTGGGAGAAATGTTGTTTATATATGCGCGGTGCATTATCGCTTAATTATGAGTGCTGCCTCTTTGCTTTGCAAAACACTGCAAAATTGCTCTTCTTTTTCTCCCCCCCCCCCCCCCCCCAAAAAAAAAAAAAAAAAAGTAAAGATTAAGGTGGAAGGCACGATTTTATCATTTCACATCTGTTGAGTTTTGAAAAGGAAGCAAAAACTCATTACTCTGGCTCTTAATGATGCCGCATTAGATGGCGGCATAAAATAACCGAAGGAAGACATTTCCATTAATGTAGAACTTGGAACACAGTCGGTGCCAATTTCTATCTGCAAGACGTGGCTTATTGTCTGCGAAGGGCAGAAAGTCCAATAACCTGAGCTGGGGATGTTGGAATGGAGAGGGACCGGCCGGTTTTGATTCTCAATCAAGTAATTTTTCCCTCTGGCTTTTTTCATTATTTCATTTGAAGAGAAAAAACTTTAAATGTTTGTGTCGCCCCCGTCCAAACTTCTTCCTTTACGTCAGCTTCTTTGTCACAGGGTGTCATTTAGCTTCCATTTATACCATATTGAGGCGCATCCAGCTTCATTTATTTTTTGTTTATTAGGAGTCAAAATAGTTTTAACATTTCTTTTTAATACAGCGCTACATATATTTTTTTAAAGATTTTTTGCGTTTGTACATGTACATAGGTGTGTGTGTGTATATGTATGTGTGTATGTGTATATATATATATATATATATATATAATATAGTTATAATTTGTACACACGCTAATATCAAATACTGATGCATACACATGTACAGTTGTGCTCAAAAGATCACATACCCTGGTGATTTTGGCCTGATAAGATGCACAGAAGTCGACACAAAAAGATTTGAATGGCTACTAAATGTAACATCCTCACCTGTGTCCTGTTTGCTTGTAATCAGTGTGTGCATAAAAGCTGAATGTGTTTCTGGGATCCAGACAGACTCTTGCGTCTTTCATCCAGCCACTGACGTTTCTGGATTGTGAGTCATGGGGAAAGCAAAAGAATTGTCAACAGACCTACGGGAAAAGGTAGTTGAACTGTATAAAACAGGAAAGAGATACAAAAAGATATCCAAGGAATTGATAATGCCAGTCAGCAACATTCAAACTGTGATTAACAAATGGAAAATCAGGGGTTCTGTAAAAACAAAACCACGGTCAGGTAGACCAACAAAATTTTGTCCACAACTGCCAGGAAAATTGTTCGGGGTGCAAAGAAAAATCCACAAACATCAGTTGAAATACTGGACTCTCTGAAAACTAGCAGTGTGGCTGTTTCAAGAAGCAGAATAAGGAGGCGCTTGAAGAAAAATGGGCTGCACGGTCGAGTCGCCAGAAGAAAGCCATTACTGCCCAAATGCCACAAAGTATCTCGCCTACAATACACAAAACAGCACAGAGACAAGCCTCAAAACTTCTGGAACAAGGTAATTTGGAGTGATGAGACCAAAATTGAACTTTTTGGCCACAGCTATAAATGTTACATTTGGAGAAAGGTCAACCAGGTCTATGATGAAAGGAACACAACTCCTACTGTAAAGCACGGAGGTAGATCACTGATGTTTTGGGGATGTGTGAGCTACAAAGGCACAGGAAACTTGTTCAAAGTTGAAGGAAACATGAACGCAGCACGTTGTCAGCAAATACTGGAGGCATGTTTGCAGTCATCAGCCCGGAAGCTTCGCATGCGACGTACTTGGATGTTCCAACATGACAACGATCCAAAACACCAAGGCCAAGTTGATCTGTCACTGGCTACAGCAGAACAAAGTGAAGGTTCTGGAGTGGCCATCTCCGTTTCCTGACCTCAATATCATTGAGCCACTCTGGGGAGATCTCAGGCGCGCAGCTCATGCTAGACAGCCCAGGAATTTACAGGAACTGGAGGCTTTTTTCCCAAGAAGAGTGGGCAGCTTTACCATCTGAGAAAATAAAGAACCTCATCCACAACTACCACAAAAGACTTCAAGCTGTCACTGATGTTAGAGGGGGCAATACACGGTATTAAGAAAAAAAAAAAACCTAAATTAACTATGGCAAAGACCTTAAAATTATCACTGAATTAAAAGGGCCCACGTTGATATTGCTGTGCACCTTCTCTTTTTTCGGCACTGTTCTAAATTCTCCTCCTCCTAGATACAACCATTGTGCCCGGGCAGCGCCCTCTATGGCGAGTCGGTAGAAGTAATTGATTCCTGTTCAATAATTTAATCATTTTACTTTTCACATGAAGCACAGACTTTTATTTTCCCTTCTCCCCACGAGGTCGCCTGCCTCTTCCTCTGGACGCCTCCAGCGGCTCCCCGGCACTTTACATAAGGCCTCCTTTGATACTAATTCTCCGTCTTAACCTCTCTCTTTCAAAATTTCCCTTCTGACGACTGTTTCTCGAAGGTAAAAAAAAAAAAGTTCATGCTGGATTAACCTCTGTCTTTTCAAAAGCAATTTGAAATCCACATTGTGGCCAAATGTATTTATAATAAATGTGTGTTTCATGTAAAATTGATACGGCCGGTCTGCAATATATATGAAAGCAGATTTTCAGATGAATAATAAAAACGTCAGGACAGGCGCGCGCTTCTTCTATTTTAGGTGTCCTTTTTTTTTTTTTTTTTTTTTTTACTTTGCTTTGACTTCAGCAGTGCTGTGGTGTTAAAGCGCCACCGCTCCCCTGATCGCTCCTCGGCGGCGGCCGCTCGATGCGATGCATCAAACGCATTAGAGCCCCCCGATTTGTATAGATCGTTAATGCTTTTCAGGAAGCGATCGATGGCGAGCATACTACAGTTGTTGCTGCATTATTGATTTTATTTTTTTGTTTTTTTTTTGTTGTTGTTTTTTTTCTAAGTAGGAGCAATCCAGTAACAGAAAGCAGAAAATGGCCGGGATTCTGGGTTTAATTATTTGCTTTATTTTTTACAATGTATAGTCCGCACGGACACATCCTATTAATGTACGCCCTGACTATTGAAGCACAGTCGTTTTACCATTCACGCTATTCATTTGCTGGCTATTAATCAAACCCACTTATTTTGAGCGTGGTCGTATAGGTCTCTGTTCACATCTGCATTGCAGCCTCCGCTGCATCCTGCACTATTTTTCCCATAATAGAAGCCCGATTGTGCTCTTTATAGTCAGTGCAGTGTTTATTTTGACAGTTCTCTGCATGAATTCCTTCTCTCTACTCCTATAGCGGAGGAGAAAAAAATCATTAAAGCGCTTGTCTACTTTTGAAAAACCATTTTTTTTTTTTTTTACTTAAATGGATGTAAAATGATTTGAGTTTCATTAAGAATTTTACAACATTTGTCTTTTTCCTCGGTGCTGCATTGCCTAATGCTGGCTGCAAAATGAGTCAACTAAGAATCAGTCAGTGAGCTCGTTTTACGTTTGAAACCCCCTTTTTTTTTTTTTTTTCTCCTCCTCTGAGCTGGTTTATGACCACAGACCACATCAAAGATGAATGTGCAGGGAAACTAAAAGCAAATCAAAACAACATAAAACCTGACTTGCAAAGTTTTTTTAGTCCCAAATTCATGCATAAAAAAGAAAAAAAAAGTCACCAAAGAAGGAAGACTTTTATTTAAAAGTAAACGCCAGACATTGAAATACTTACGGTAACACTTTCTTGTGGTTTATATTTACCCTATGAACCCCATTTACCCTTTTTGCCTTCGTACTCCCTGCTTGGACTGTAGAAGACGATCCTTCTCCTTTTTTTTTTTTGTTCAGTTTTTGTTTTGGAATGTTATCTTGAAGGGAATGCGTTTTTTACAAAATGTAGCGATGGTTTACATTTTTCCGATTTTCCATTTCTCTATAATTTAAAAAGAAATCTTGTAATTTTTACACATGGGCATTTTGCAGTGTTAGACTGACTCAGACCCTATTTATTTGTATTGAAGTATAAACTAGGCATGCTCTTATCTGAGCAAGTAATTGTATAGAAGGAGGAGGTGAGCTGTGACATCGCCCATTGTGAATGCTTGATCCTGTGTTATCAGTCATTGTACAGGAAGAGGGGAAGAAGTGAGCTGTGACAGCACCAGATCCTCCATTCACAATAGGTGATGTCACAGCTCACCTCCTCCCTCTCTTCCTGTACAATGACTGATAACACCTCTGTATACAGTGTATAACACAGGATCCACCATTCACAATAGATATTTACTGTATATAGCGGTGAGCTGTGACATTACCTATTGTGAATGGTGGGTGCTGTGCCATCTACTGTTTATAGAGGTGTTAGTCCTTATACAGGAGGCGGAGGTGAGCTGTGACATCAATTATGAATGGTTGATCCTGTGTTATCTACTGTATATAGAGGTGTTACAATGAAGGAGATAAGTATTTGATCCCTTTCTGATTTTGTAAGTTTGCCCACTGACAATGACATGGACAGTCTATAATCTTAAGGGTAGGTTAATTTTAATATTGAGAGAATATCAGAAATAAAATCCAGAAAATCACATTGTATAAATTTACCTACCTACCATAAAGTGTTCTGGCTCCTACAGACCAGTTAAACGCTCCTAATCAACTCGTTACCTGCATTACAGACAGCTGTCTTACATAGTCACATTTATAAAAGACTCCTGTCGACAGACTCAATGAATCAGTCAGACTCTAACCTCTACAACATGGGCAAGACCAAAGAGCTTTCTAAGGATGTCAGGAACAAGGTGATAGACCTGCACAAAGCTGTAATGGGCTACAATACCATAAGTAAGACGCTGGGTGAGAAGGAGACAACTGTTGGTGCATTAGTAAGAAAATGGAAGAAATACAAAATGACTGTCAATCGACATCGATCTGGGGCGCCATGCAAAATCTCACCTTGTGGGTTATCCCTGATCATGAGGAACATGAGAGATCAGTGTAAAACTACACTGGGGGAACTTGTTAATGATCTCAAGGCAGCTGGTATCACAATCACCAACCATTGGTAACACATTACACCGTAAAGGTTTACATCCTGCAGTGCCGCAGGGTTCCCCTGCTTAAGAAGGCAAATGTGCGGGCCCGTCTGAAGTTTTCCAATGAACACCTGTATGATTCTATGAGTGATTGTGAGAAGGTGCTGTGGTCCGATGAGACAAAAATTGAGCTCTTTGGCATTAACTCAATGAGCCGTGTTTGGAGGAAGAGAAATGCTGCCTATGACCCAAAGAACACCCTCCCCACTGTCAAGCATGGGTGTGGAAACATGTTTTGGGGGTGTTTCTCTGCTAAGGGCGCAGGACTACTTCACGGCATCAATGGGAGAATGGATGGAGCCATGTACCGTAAAATCCTGCGTGACAACCTCCTTCCCTCTGCCAGGACATTAAAAATGGGTCGTGGCTGGGTCTTCCAGCAAGACAATGACCCAAGGCAACAAAGGAGTGGCTCAAAAAGAAGCACATTAAGGTCATGGAGTGGCCTGTCCAGTCTTCAGACCTTTATCCCATAGAAACTTATGGAGGGAGGTGAAGCTCCGAGTTGCCAAGTGACAGCATCAAAATATTAATGATTTAGAGATGATCTGCAAAGAGGAGTGGAGCAAAATTCCTCCTGACATGTGCACAAACCTCACCATCAACTACAAGAAACGTCTGACTGCTGGGCTTGCCAACAAGGGTTTTACCACCAAGTCTTGTTTGCCAGAGGGATCAAATACTTATTTCTCACTGCAAAATGCAAATAAATGTATATAATTTATACAATGTGATTTTCTGGATTTTATTTTTGATATTCTATCTCTCAATGTTAAAATTAACCTCCCCTTAACATTATAGACTGTTCATGTCATTGTCAGTGGGCAAACTTGCAAAATCAGCATGGGATCAAATACTTATCTCCTTCACTGTATCAGTCATTGTACAGGAGGAAGAGGTGAGCTGTGACACATCTGTGAATGAATGGTAAAACCTGTGTTGTCTACTGTATGTAGAAGCGATAACTGCAGTCTTTGTACAGAAGAGGGAGGAGGTGAGCTGTGACATCACCTATTGTTAATAAATCCCCCCCACCCCCTCTGTATGGCCACAATGCTGTGGGATCAGGTCTCTTCATCCCTGTTAGAATATCATCAGCTCATTGTAACGTTTAGATTTCCTCTCCATTGCTTCTCCAAGCAGAAAATGTTTGGGATAACTAATTAGCATGCGTTTAGTAGTTATGGCGAGAGTGACGACTCGCGGCTCCGGCCATGAATATGTATCACATGCATAAATTTGGCATTGCGTATACACATGTTTATTTAGTGCGGACCCCCTTAGGTGGTACGTGTGTTACTTTGCGTGCCTGTAAATTTGTCTGGATTCCTGCGGGCGCGCTGTTCCGTTCCGGCTCACCCCACTGTCCTTGGGTAATTGCACTTGTCTACCGTCACAGCGCCGTTGTTTGTGAGGACACCGAGCGCTTTGTGGTGTCCTTGTACCCTTCCTCTTATGTTCTATGTGTGTGTGTGTTTTTTTTTCTCCCTTTTTATAGTCGCACAGCTCAAACCTCCCTGATTTTAGAAGTAAAATAAAATGTGTGTGAGGAGAGGAGAGCGCCATCGCGAGAGATGATTAATGCTGCTGAGGCTTGACATACAGGATTCTGCTCCAGAGAACAGTCCTAATTGGATGTTGTGGAGGTTTTCTGGTGTTTGACAGTCTCCAATCTTGTGTTGCTGCAATGAATTAGGAAAAATCCCTTCTTTTCTATATATATACACACACTTTTTAAATTTTTTTTTTGCATAGAATTAAGCAAAAAGACTCAGCAGCCATCTCGGTAATGTGTGGCCACCGGACTAGAGCGTTGCAAGCCTCTTACCGCCAGCGACATTCCTGGGGGCTCCTTCTGATTAGCAGACTGTCTCGTCGTTTTGATATGGTGTGATGCATTGATGCATACATGTATGAGGTTGTACCGGCTAATCAGAAGAGGAATTGGAAATGTTGGCAGCTGTAGAAGGTTCAGAGCTCTGGATTAGTGATGAGCAATTGTGCTGGGAGAAGGTGTTATCTGAGCAATTCAGGGCTGTGGAGTCGGTGTCATGGAAATTGAGGAATCTGAGTTGGAAGTCTGGCTGCCTGACTCCACAGCCCTGACAGAGCTGTGGAATCGGAGCCCATTTTGGTGGAGTTGGAGTCGGTGTCATGGAAATTGAGGCGTTGGAGTCCGAGTCGGAGGTTTGGCTTACCAACTCCACAGACCTGGTATGAGGGATTCGGAGTCGTGGAGTCAGTGTCATGGAAATTGAGGAGTTGGAGTCAGAGGTTTGGCTTACTGACTCCTCAGCTCCTGGTATGAGGGAGTCTGAGTCGTGGAGTTGGTGTCATGGAAATTGAGGAGTTGGAGTCGGAGGTTTGGCTTACTGACTCCTCAGCCCTGGTATGAGGGAGTCGTGGAGTCAGTGTCACGGAAATTGAGGAGTTGGAGTCGGAGGTTTGGCTTACTGACTCCTCAGCCCTGGTATGAGGGAGTCGTGGAGTCAGTGTCATGGAAATTGAGGAGTTAGTCGGAGGTTTGGATTACCGACTCCACAGTCCTGCTGAGCATGCTCGAGAGCTAACCAAGTGTCTTCGGCGTGCTTGAAAAATATGTTCGAGTCCTGCGACTGCATGTCTCGTGGCTGTTGCTGTTTGTTAGGCAACCCCTGCACGTGTTGCTCGGCAACCCCTGCACGTGTTGCTCCTGTCGAACAGCCGCGAGGACTCGAACATCGTATTCGAGCACGCCGAAGTCCCTCGGTTAGCATTCAAGTATGCTCAGATAACACCTTATCCCAGCACGTTCACTCATCACTACTCTGGACGAATCTTTTTGTTGAACTCTATTTTGCGTAATAGCCGTAAGAAAAATGGATGTAAGGGTGGCCCAAAGAGGAGTGAGGATATGTTCACATGAAGGATTGGGATTTTTTTTATTTTCAGTCTGAGTTCCTGGAATCTTCCTGAAAAAGTGCGGGCAAAAAAACCCCCCAGTGTACAGCATTGTGAAAGCGACATTGTTGTGCCCGTGTTTCGTCTTTTTTTTTTTTTTTTTTAATTTTTTTTATTTCTTTGGGTTTGAAATCATGAATCTGTTAAAATAAGTAACATGTTAGGCTAGTTTCACACTAGCGTTTTGGAGCGCAGCGACGGCCTGCGCACGGCCGCCGCTAAGCCCCTCCCCCGGCGCGCCCCCGCCGGTAGCTCCGCCCACCGGCGCATGACGCTGCATGCGCCCTGCGTCCCCTATCTTTATCACAGGGGGCGCAGGCCGTGCGCAGTATGCGTTTGGCGGCGCATGCGTCCTTTTGACGGTGCGCCGACCTGCGCCAAACGCAACCTGCTGCATTTTGGTTGCGTCGGCGCACTGTCAAAAAGGCGCATGCGCCGCCAAACGCATACTGCGCACGGCCTGCGCCCCCTGTGATAAAGATTGGGGACGCAGGGCGCATGCAGCGTCATGCGCCGGTGGGCGGAGCTACCGGCGGGGCGCACCAGGGGGCGGGGCTTAGCGGCGGCCGTGCGTAGGCCGTCACTGCGCTCCAAAACGCTAGTGTGAAACTAGCCTTAATCATATAGGGCCACCTTCCGCCACAAAGGTTCTCATTAGTTACTGTTTAAACCATACAAAAGAGAGAATGCTGGTGGAGGAGCCCACAGCTTTTTCTTGATGCTGCTTCTACTGGTAGAACCTCGGGGGTGGTGCTTCGGCATCTTAAAGCCGTTGTGTGCACATATCCTTAAGGGTATTTCAGTCTTTAAATATAATCACTTATTTAGTGGACAGGTCATGTTTTGTTAAATAAGTGTGACTCCCACTAGACGTTCCCCACCGATTGCCGGAGGCGGCGAAATATGTCCTCCATTCTCGGTTGAGGTGGGGGTCTCGGTATTAGGATCCACACCGAGGAATAAGTGATGATCATTTTTGAAGACTAAAATTTTTCTTTAAGAAAGAGTTAAGATATATAAATTTTGACTTTTACATAAATAAGAAACTTTTAATAATAAAAAAAAAATAGTAACTAAAAGACAAAACCTACCGAATCAGGATGGGACCCTAACTTGTGCCAGGAGGCCTCAAAATAGATGGTGGGGGCATAGCATCACCCAAACCTGACTGTTTCAGCACCTGCCTGTGGAAAGTTATATAGACAGAACGCAAAGCCCAAAAAGGGGAGACACGCCCTAACACGTCCAAAACCGAAGAAATGGACCAGCCACGGTGTGAATGCGCGCTTACACCAACATGTGCCGGTCCATATCTTCGGTTTAGCTATATTACAGTGTTGCTGTATCCTTTACGTTCTGATTTACAATGACTTGTTATAAAAGTACACCTTGCAGTTAATTTTTAACGAATGTGATTATGGAACGTTGAGGTCAACGTTTGGGTCGAAACAGTAATTTTTAGTTGCTTCTTTTTTTTAATTGTTTTTATATTGCCATTTTTCAGGTCGGCTCCGAGTGGCCACCTTAGACCAATTACATACTCTAGGATCAGAACGTAGTGTTGTCCCTCGCGTTGATATCATAGTATTGATTTTCTGTCTTCATTTCTAGTTGTAACGCATGACCCTGAAGGTTGACACTCCGAATGAGGTCCTTTCCTTAGCTCTGATTGTGAACTTGGAGCTAGCTGTGTGAGATATTGATCTTTCGCAGCTAGAACAGGTCAGAACTGCATCAATGTATGAAATATCCACTTTGGACAAAAAAAAATTAAACCTTTCGTTGGAGTGGTGTTTTTGTATAGACCTACCGTATATACTCGAATATAAGCCGAGATTTTCAGCCCTTTTTTTGGGCTGAAAGTCCCCCTCTCGGCTTATATTCGAGTCATATACGCCAGGGGGTCGGAAGGGGAGGGGGAGCAGGGGTGTCAGGTCATACTTACCCCTCCTGTCATGGTCCCTGCAGCCCCCCTGCTTGTCTCATGGTCTCCCTTCCTTCCTTCAGCGGTCACATGATACCGCTCATTTTCATGGTACCGCATATTCATGAGTTTAATGAGCGGTACCACTTGACCGCTGAATGCAGGAAGGAAGACAGTGGGAGAATGGAGCTGCAGAGACCGCGCCAGGATGGGTTAAGTATAGGCTATATTCACTTGTCCCTGCTCCATCGCTGCTTACTGCTGTCTGATGTTTCCTCTGTCAGTGACATTCAGACAGCAGAGGGCGCGGTGACGTGGTTAGTGCGCGCCGTGCCCTCTGCTGCCTGAACGTCACTGACAGATGACGTGGCAGATAGCAGTGAGCAGCAGCGATGGACGCAGGACAGGTGACTGTCTCAGGTGCCGGGTCCTGAGACAGCAGCGACACTGGCACCTGACACCCAGCGACGGAGAGGTGAGTATGTCATTTTTTTAAATTTTTATTTGGAGCAGCAGCGGCAGCATATGGGGGCATAATGTATGGAGCATCTTATGGGGGCATCTTATGGGGGCATGATATATGGAGCATCTTATGGGGGCATAATATATGGGGGCAGCATATGGGGGCATGATTTATGGAGCATCTTATGGGGGTATAATATATGGAGCAGCATATGGGGGCATAATCTATGGAGCATCTAGAGGGGGCAGCATATGGGGGCATAATATATGGAGCAGCATATGGGGGCATAATCTATGGAGCAGAATATGGGGGCATAATATATGGAGCAGCATATGGGGGCATAATCTATGGAGCAGCATATGGGGGCATAATGTATGAAGCATCTTATGGGGGCAGCATATGGGGGCATAATTCATGGAGCAGCATATGGGGGCATAATCTATGGATCATCTTATAGGGGCAGCATATGGGGGCATAATCTGTGGAGCATCTTATGGGGGCATAATCTATGGAGTATTTTATGGGGCCATAACCTTTATGGAGCAGCATATGGGGCATATTCTAGGGAGCATCTAATGGGACCATTATTAACCTTTGTGCAGCATTGTATGGGGTGTATTTTGTATGGAGCATCTTATGGGACCCATCATGAACTGTATGGAGTATTATATGGGGCTCCTGATTCAATATGGCTATTCAAAATCATTTTTCCTACTGATGTCTCAATTAATTTTACTTTTATTGGTATCTATTTTTATTTTTGAAATTTACCCGTAGCTGCTGCATTTTCCACCCTAGGCTTATACTCGAGTCAATAAGTTTTCCCAGTTTTTTGTGGCAAAATTAGGGGGGGTCGGCTTATACTCGAGTATATACTATCTTTTCACTGTTATAATATTCTGCAGCCTACTAATAATTTGTTGTTACATACACAGTGGCTTCATCTAATGACTAGTGATGGGCGAGCACTAAAATGCTCGGGTGCTTGGGTCGAGCAACAACTGCCCTCTTCTGCTTACAAATCCTTTCCAACATATGCAGTGCAGAGTTCCAATGCATGGGGACATCACACACCAGTCGGTGAGCCGGAAGCTGCAAAGACTGCTGGAGCACAGCAAGGACAGCGGAAGCTGGAACTGACTTTCTAAAATGGGCACACAGGTGGCATACTTTGACCAGCAGATCCGGCAGCTCCAGGTAGCTTTTGAGAAACCGTTGAACAACAAGGTTAAGCACATGGGCCAGGCATGGTACCTGTGTGAGCTCGCCTCGCCTCATTGCTGCCACTAGTTTCCGGCCGTTGTCACACACGACCATGCCTGGCTGTAGGTTCAGCGGTGTCAGACACACATCTGCCTGCTCTTTCAGAGCTGTCCACAACTCTCCAGCATTGTGCGGTTTGTCACCTAAGCATATTAGCTTCAGTACAGCCTGTTGACACTTGGCTGAGGCAGTGCTTCCAGCTTGTGACTGATGTGGTCATTTCGGAGATAAACGCTGAGAAGGAGGATGAGGGGCAAGAGCTGTAGACTGTAGGGGCAACCCTGATTGTTGTAGGGCCCTCAATCCTCAGCATCAGGAGGATGTGTTTCATTCCATGGTCCATCTGGGTCCCGGCTTCCGCTATGTTAACCCAGTGTGCCGTCGGCGAGATGTAGTGGTCCTGCCCACAAGCACTTGTCCAGGTGTCCGTGGTTAGGTGGACTTTCCCATTAACAGCATAGTTCAGGGCACGGGTAAGGTTGAGGGACACGTGCTTGTGTAATGCCGGGACAGCACACTGGGAGAAATAGTGGCGTCCGGGGACCGAGTACCTTGGGAAGGCCGTCGCTATCAGGTTGCGGAAAGCTTCCGTCTCCACAAGCCTAAAAAGCAACATTTTGACCGCAAGCAGATGTGAAATGTGTGAATTTAGTACTGTGGCCTGTGGGGCATTGGCTGCGTATTTACGCTTGCGTTCCAATGACTGGGGCATGGACAACTGAAGGCTGCGCTGGGACAAGAATGTGGACAGATTTGATGATGGTGGTAGTTGAGTGTGGCCAACGACAGGTGCAGGGCAGGAGGCATCTTCGCATGCACCGTGGTCAGGGGATTGGCTTGCACGCACAACATTGGAAGAAGCAGTGTTTTCACCCACACACTGTTCCTGGAGCCTGGGGTTCGTCCCACAAAGTCGGGTGCTTTGCTGCCATGTGCTGGATTATGCTGGTGGTGGTAACGCTGGAAGTTTTGCTACATCTGCTGATGTGGGCTTGGCAGGTGGTGCAAATGGCCTGTTTTGGGTTATCGACAGAGTCTTTAAAAAAACAACCAGAATCTGGAAGACCTAACAATCGTACTGCTTACTTTCATCATGTTAGTGTTACGAGGAATGGTTACCCACTTTCTGTCTGCGGCCACCACACTGATTCTTTCTGCTTGTTGGGGTGCTATGCCTCCCTTCCCCTGTGTGCTGCTGTCCTCGCTCTGCATGTCCTCCTGCCAGGTTGGGTCAGTTACTATATCATCCACCATCTCGGCTTCCACTTCCGCACCCTGGTCCTCCTTCTGACTTGCTGGCAATTATCTCATCATCTTTTCCACCTCTTGTGACACGTTCCCACCGTTGCCTTTGTGTGTCCGTGGCTGCTCAAATATTTGGGCATCGCTAAGTGTGATCTCATCTTGCCCCACTTCAAGTGGACCGGGCGAGAGGTCCAAATCTATAAATGAAAAAGTGAACAGCTTTTTGGAGTGTCCAAGTGTAGGATCAGTTGTCTCTGGGCACTTAGCATGGTGGGAGAAAGGAGGATCAGGGTGAGGAATATGCAGTCCAGACTCGCAGCTACTCATACTTGACCGTGTGGAAGGTGGTGGTGGTGGTGTTGGTGGTGGTGGCAATCTGATTGGAAGCATTATCCGCTAACCAAAAAACAACCGTTTCACACTGCTCTGGTTTCAATAGTGATGTCCTGCTGCAGACCCCTGGTAATTGGGTCATGAAGGTCGGGCGAGAAGATGTGGGTGTTTGTTGTGGCACAATTTCAGATTGTCCATGGCCTCGGCGTCTGCATGTACCATCACCAGCACGTCCACTTCCCCATCCCTTGCCACGCGCCTTGCCTATTTTAAATGGACTACAATATTTTCCACGTTCACTACAATTGGCTGAATTGGGAGCGAACTTATACGTGATCAGTGTGTGGGAAAACCACACTTCAAAATATCTGGACTGTAGGTAAAAAAATTTTTTTTGTTATGAAACTGGTGTCAATAACTAGGGTAAGACACAGCAAAAACAGGAGAATGTAGGCCTGAAATGCCCCTATTTGTAGCCCACAGATAGACCAGGCATCTGACGGAAATTCCAGACTGTTCAATATGTGGCCTGTATTTTATTTTATTTTTTTTTACCCCAGAATAATGTATAAAACTAGGGTAACAGACAGCAAATACAGTAGAATGTAGGCCTGAAATGCCACAATTTGTAGTCCACAGATAGATCAAGCGTCTGACGGACATACCAGACTGTGGTCTGTATTTTTTATATTTTTTTTGCCCAGCTATATTGTGTCAGCAAGTAGGCTAAGACGCAACAAAAAAATTCTATGGAGGCCTGAAATGACACAATTTGGAGCGCAATGATATGCGATCCGTGTGGCGGACAAAACCTGGTGTAAAATATCTGCCCTGTAGCTAAATATTTTTTTGGCAGCTAAATATTTTTTAGGCAGCAAAATGATGTGAAGAAATTCTATAAGACACTATAAGAAATTTCTGTGCACTCAGATGTGATTGCTGGGATGGGCAACCTCGTTGAAAATAGCTGGATTTTCACCCTGTACTATGTAAAGGATCTGGCTGTATTCTGCTGTGTCAACAAGCAAATGAAGAAAAAAGGGGGCTCTGGATTAGTTTGGAATAAAATAATCAGAATTAAAGGGAATCTGTCACCCCTTTTCTCGAATATGAGCTGCAGCCACCGCCATCAGGGACTTATCTACAGCATTCTGTAATGCTGTAGATAAGCCCCCGATGTAACCTGAAAGATAAGAAAAATGAGTAAGATTATACTCACCGGGGGCGGTCCGGTCCGGCGCCTCCCATTGTCATATGATACCGTCCTCTTCTTTCCTTCCTGTCGTGGCTCCTGCGCAGGCGCACTGCTATGAAACTAGCCTTAATTAGTCCTTAGAAGGAATGTTGGTTTAGCTGGATATGTGGATTCAACAATGGTATATCCACACTAATAAAAGCACAAATCTCTCCCTATCTCCGCAGCAGCACTCCCTGCACGGTCTCATTCTGGAGGTGACGGCGCCGAGCAGGACAGCGCCAGGTCTGATATAGACCTGATGACGCTGTGCGGCCAGCCAATCACTGTAATACCTCAACAAAGATGGCTGTGGCATTACAGTGCATGGCAGACAATCCCTGCATGTTGATTGGCGCTCTAAAGAGTGCCAAACACGAGCTCCCGCCGAATAATGCTCAGTGCTTACCAAGTACAGCGATACTCGAGCGAGTACCGAGTAGTAGAGAACATGCTCGCTCATCACTACTAATGACTTAAGGCTCCCATATACATTCTGCTAACTTTGGCTGAACACGGCCAGTGTTGACTTGTTCGGCCAATGGTCTAATGTGGAAGGGGGGCGCTGGATCGTTGATGGTCGGGAGAGATGTCGATCGTGTATATCTAATTTTGGACTACTGATTGCATTGTTCTCTCAGAGATAAACCTACTGGTTGACGTCTTTCTCATAGAGAACATGAGCGCTTGGTCGAAGGATGTTGGCTGAACGATCGACCAAAGCATCATTTGGCCGACAGCCATTTGTTCTGTATGGCCAGCTTTAATTTTTCCTGCACTTCAGGCATTAATAAAACATAAGGAACCTTTAAATTCGGTGCCAGTAGGGTCCAGAATGGCTTGTACGTAAAGTTGCTGGAACAGTAATCTCCAAATATCACATCACAGATGATGATCTATTGGAATTTTAGAATGCTCTAAAATGTGGAATAAGGATGGGCAATGATATTTTCAATGGGATTAGACCGAACATTTGTTCTCGGACCTCATTTTTGAGAACGGGGCTTTGACTTGCACTGTTGGAATAGGGTGGTGGCCGCACATGAGCTCAACATTTTTCACTAATGGTCTATTGCACTGCTGGAAATGGTGGCATACAAAGCTTGGCTTTGTCCAGCAATCACACAGACAAGGATTGGAGTTATGATGAGAATGTGAGATCTATCCACTCTAAAAGGGAGGCTGAACTTTGTGCCCCTCGTGAAAAAAACAAAAAACGTATTAAAAACATTTATTGGTGGTTTTGTAGATCTCTGTTGGCCAAATGTTTGTCCGGGCTACCACTCTTCCTCACCGGCGGCCTCTGGAAACATGCACACTCCCCAGATTGTCCTTGCGTTCTCGTTAGGGAAACTACTGTCAGAAAACTTTTTTTTTTTTTTTTTTTTTTTTTTATTATAGAGGACTGGTTCTCCCTTACTAACAAAGTAATTGGTCATGTTTGAACCTTCTTTCTTTAGACATCTGCCATCGAAGCACTCCTTTACATGTCAGATCATTGTTCGGTCCCACCAAAATTGGCAGATGATTGTGACCTTAATCTGACATGTATGGCCACTGTCCACAATGACTTTATGGTTTCTGTTTTTACAAGTTCCGACCGAGTCGGACCGACCCATAATGATCGATCACATTCTGTTGGATTGGTCTGTCAAGAACTTTTCTTCCAGATTCATCAGTTTGTCCAATTTCTGTCCTGTGTTTTCTATGGTTTGCGCTTTCTTAGAGACCATGCATAATTGCCCAGTCATTGTTAGTATCTCTCACATTTCCACTTTTCCTTCATTTATTGTTTGACTTAAAATGGGAAAATGAATCCAACTCTTGGGAAAATAGAGTCTTAATCTATAGGTCGTGTATCCACCATGAAACTGCTAAATGTACAAGTCCAAGAAACTCAACAATTCACATCCAAAGCGCTAATGAGCTTGAGGCCAGACATGAATATTCTTACTCATGAGGGCAAATTTGTTGGTTGCAAAACTTGAAAAATCCTTCAATTCGACAAGTCTTGTACTTAATATCTCTTAAATGTCATCTTAAGGGCCATCACCACATGATGGAAGTATTAGATATAATCGCTAAACCCTGGCTTGAGCTTCACGCATCCTAGGACTCTGAGCCCGATATCATGAGAAGGCCACAATATGGTGATGACATTAGAATTGACACTTGCCCTTTACCGTTCTAAAAGGATCATTGATTCCTGTAATGATCTAAAGGGCAATTGGCTTAATGTTTGGTGGAGCAGAGCCAGAGCAAAACTTCTACAAGATGTTTCTTTGTGAGTTATTCATCCCATCCTTGACCCTAAAACTCTCCCAAATTACTCTACAAGAACCTTCACTTTCTTGGTCTGCATTGTCATAAGGTGCCAGACAGCCGATTGGAGCGGTCTAAGGAAAGTCAGGGCTGCCACATTAGATGTACTTGGTGTCATGATCCAGTGTTGGATCTGGCGGTATAAAATGCATTAAGTGAACTTTTTTTCATTTGGTTCCAAAGTGTGTCGTGATTGCCCCCGGTGGCCATTAGAATCATCACGTGGTGTCGTTCATTCTAAGTTGCCCGGTGGTGGGGAATGGTATCGCACCTTAGGTTTAGGTTAATGTTCACTTAATTATGGATCAGGTGTGTCACCCTATAAAGGTGTGCTCAGGGTGTTAACTCACTGCCTGTGATATTGTGAGATTGCTTTCACTTTCAAGTGGAGAGCCTGGAGGAAGGATGGAGCTGGTGAGGAGTCCTGCGCAGCTTAGCCAGGGGGGACGTGTTGCAGCTATGGTGTCTGGACGAAGGGCTCGCATGGCGTGGTGGGGTCGCAGTGATGGAGTCAGCGGGAAGTGTCTGCATGGACTGGTGGAGTGGCTACTATGGAGAGTGGCACTCACCATGTGGGACTTGGCCGCTGAGCTGAACTCAAGCATGCTTGACTTCGTGGCAGAAGCTGAACACTTCCTTGGGACTCTGGTACTAAGCAGCTGCAACTGGTGTTGGACTCTGCTCCAAGGCTGCACTAAGGTGAAGGATCCCGTTATGGTGATGGATCCAGGTGGAGGAGAAGATGCACTCAGGTGGAGGGCTCTGTTGCTAGGAGCGCACGCAACAGAGCAAAGCTAAGTGGTGTTTCCCCTGTATTGTCTCTTTCCTCATGTGTGTTATTAGTGCAGTGGTGGGATTAGTCTCCGCACCGACCCATTCCCTAGTGAGGGTTTAGGGTCAGGGTGAGCAAGGGCGTTAAGGTACGCGTGCGGCGACAGGTGCGGAGCCTGTTTAGGGAATGTAAGGAGTGCAGGGACACTGGCTCAGGGGAGCTTAGGAGGTCTCCACGTCCCCCATTCCCTATCGCAGGGCCCACCATTGTTAAAGTTACCCAGGTTCCCCCCTTTATTATTTAAATGCGCCTTACTGGAGGCGGGGTTTCCAGAATGTTTATTAACGTGTAATACCTAAATTCGCCAGGTGGAGGCGGCGTATCCACCTGCACGTATTATTATTTAAATTCGCTGCACTGGAGGCGCTGTATCCAGGGTCACGTGTGTTATGGGTTCGCCTTGCGGTAACACCTGCGCCCAGACACACAGTGACCATGACACTTGGCGAATAAAGTAACCAATCCATGTCTCGTATCCCACACGAGTTTTATGTAACCATATATGTGGGCCTCCAGTGAGGGCACCAGGACTGAGTCGTTAAGTTAGATATCATCAGAGTAGAAGGAGGGTAGCAAACGCTGCGGAGATCAGCACTAGGTGGTGTGTATATAAATACTATTACTTAATTTGAAATCCACATTTCTGTTTATACCATAACAATGCCACGAGTAAAAAAAATAAATAAAAATAAAAGGTATGTCACTACTTTGCTGCGAATTCCTTGGGAAATCCACACCAAGCCTGACAGTGAAGTTGAAAAAAAAGCTGCAAATAAAAAATTGGAGAAATTGCTTTAAAAATTTATTTAAAAATTTTTTGAAAAATTGCGAGGAATTCTGATGTGGTGGATTCTAGTGATGAGCGAACGTGCTGGGATAAGGTGTTATCAGAGCATGCTCGGGTGCTAACTGACTGTCTTTGGCTTGCTCGAATAGTATGTTCCAGTCCCCGCTGCTGCATGGCTCACGGCTGTTTGACAGTCACAACACGTGCAGGGATTTCCTGTTTGTTAGGCAATCCCTGTTGCACCTGTCGAACAGCCACGAGACATGCAGCCGAGGGGACTCGGAACATATTTTTCGAGCAGCCGAAGACATGCGGTTAGCACCCGAGCATGGTCAGATAACGCCTTATCCGAACACGTTTGTTCATCCCCATATTCGTCTTGATGTTTCCACCTTTAAAAAAAAAAAACAAAAAAAACCCAACAAATTAACATACTCAGCCATGGATTTTGGAGCTGATTCTGTGTCAAAATTCACATAAAAACGGCTTCAGATTCCCCCCATTGTTAATCTTAGTAGAAAAACAATCCCAGTTTGTAATTTTTTTTTTAATAGTCTTTCAGTAAGGAAAAATTAGCAACTTATGAATTCTTGTTAATTCGACTTGAAAAAGGCTCCAAATCTGATTGCTGAATCAAAGCTAACATTAAAAAAAAACAAAACAAAAACATGATGCACAAAAAAACTGTCACAAAAAACTGTCACAAAACACTCAACAACCACTTTTTTTTTTTTTCTGCAGTTTTTGGGTATGAATTTTTCAGCTCTCCCTGTAGTTGTTTTTTTTTTTTTTTTTTTTTTTTTTTTAGGTGAGGAAACTGAGCCGAAACTTTACAAACTCTCCTCCAAATCTTAAAACACCTTTTTAAAAAAAAAAAAAAAAAAAAAAAAAAAAATGGGTAGTCAATGCCCTGAAAACTCTGCAAAAGTGACTCGAAGCCTTTGGATGTTTTTGTTTATGAACGAAGCTAAGAAAAAAAAAAAACTTCCACTTCAAAAAGTCTCAAAGCCTTGGATGAATTTGTAGATGTACCGATGTTCCTCGGCTTCCATTGTCGAGGTGCGGTTTGCCGTCGGTGCACGGTAGAGTGCCGTACCGGACGTTATGTTGTGTAAGCTGTAAAATTGCGTGGCTTCTCTTGTACAAAATCCATCAGACCAGAAACCATGGCGCCGACTCATAACGGAACAAGGAGAGAAGTCGTGAGCTGTAATGGAGCCGAGCTCCATCTTTATTCTACGCCAAACGTTAATTCCACGTTGATTTATGGACCTGTTGGAACACTTGGGTCTCATAAACACGCCATATCTCACAAGAGCTTCATTCTTCCCTTCATTAACCTTTAACTGCCATAAAAAAAGGAGCGGCAACCTTTCCGAATGAATAAATGGGAATAAATACCAATGTGAATTATGGCTTATTGTGAAAGGAGCCAATAAAATCTGCCATCGGGGTCCACAGAAGGCTGATTTTATACACAAGTCCCTGATTAGGAACAAAAGACCTCGCCGACGGTGTGAATTTATGGGTCTACGGGGCTTCGGCTTAATTGAACCCTCCCTCGCCGTATGTTTCTCGGCCTCCCTACATAAACACAGGTTAGGCTCCTGTAAATATGAGGAGTCATAAATATCGCCCTTTTACCGGGGCTTATTTACTGTGATGGGGCCGCGCCTGGTGAAATTCCACTGAACTGTGAATTTTGGATATTGTTGAAACTTTTTTTCTTTAAGGTAGCGTTGCAATGTTGGCCTATCTGTTTGGGGTTCTGTCCCATTTATTATTGGCACCCCATTTTTCAGTGACCGTGCCTGGTATCTCAGCCCAACAATACTCCGTACCATTCAAGTAGAGAGGAGCATCAAGCACAACTACTACAAAATGGACTGAGCTGTCCCCGAAGGGGGCACAATACACTCTGGAGCCATGAGGCCCAATGGATCAGCTCATCATTGAGGTTTCAGGAGTCAGACTCCTCATAATCTACGTGGCCACCGATAGAAGTCACTCAAACACCTTTCAACCTTTTGTGAATTGTTGCCACATTTGGGTTTCCCAACCCCCTGAAGTTCTTTTTCTTCTGCTTCTGATGTCCTAAAATTGGTGTAATACCCACCAATCCCCTTCTGCTCCAATTCTGCCTCCACCTTGGTTCCCCACCGGTCTCTGTGCACCATGTGACTAATACAGCCAGTCGCTAGCTGCAGAGGTATCCCGCAGGCCACCTCTACAGGATGTGATTGGCTGCAGGGGTCACGTGTCGACAGACATGCCTGATCGTCACAAAAGCCAAGAAAACCTAGACCGGCAGGGAATTGGGGAAGCGTCTGCACAGTATCGGCAGGGGATTTGTAAGGTATTACTTTTGGCATGAGCTTGGATCAGAGTGGCCCCAGCAGACCCTCTTGACTATAATGGGAGACAGGAGAACTGAATTAAATGGATGTGAACATGTCCTTAGCTGTGGAGATCTAGACGTCTGGTTTGGCACCGTTTGTGCTCGTACAACATTCTTGGTGCCATTTCTATTCGACCAGACTGAGAACCCAAGTATAGCGCCATGAATTCCACATACGTCATCATCCCTCTCCCCATCAGGGCTCACAATCTAATTTCCCTATCAGTATGCCTTTGGAGTGTGGGAGGAAACCGGAGTGCCCGGAGGAAATCCACGCAAACACGGGGAGAACATACAAACTCCTTGCAGATGTTGTCCTTGGTGGGATTTGAACCCAGGACCGCAGCTCCATATATTTAATTAATTTCTTTACTTAATTTCTTTAGAGCACAGGTGACGCGTTCCACATCTTCAGTGTCACCTCTTCTTGTATAGGTAGAAAAAACAATTATTCAGAAATTTCTTCTGTATGGCAGCCTTGCGTGACACAACTCCGAAGAAATCCATATCCTACGTCTTTGTCAAAGTGCAGGCTAAGGCCTGTTTCACACTTCCGTTTTTTGACGTCAGTCAAAATCCGCCAATTTTAGAAAAAAGCAGATCCGCCAAAAAGGGCGGATCCGTTTTTTTCCCCCATAGACTTACATTAGTGGCGGATCTTGACTGACGGTCGTCCGTCCCACCCGTTTTTTTACGGATCCGCCAAGATTTTAGCGTCTCCCGGGCGGATGAGACGGACCCTGCAACTTTTTTTTCCTTGACGGTCTGCCATTTTTAAGTGCGCATGCCCGGAAGCTTTACTCCGGAAAGCGTTTTATCTCTCGCTCTCGCTCTCTCCCCAGTCCGCGGTCGCTTTAAATTTGCTGCACTTTTCATCTTCGTCAGATCCGACCAAATTAGCGTCCGCTGACATCCGTATGTCACAACGGGGGCGGATCCGTTAATTTTCTTTTTTGGCGGATGTCAGCTGTCCGCCAACATCGGAAGTGTGAAACAGGCCTAACACGTATCCTCAAAATGACGGCTGCCCTGGGCCGCAGCGGCTCCCCGTGCACCTTCAGCGGGTTGTCCCTCATTACACCAACCTCTCATTAGTTTCTCGCTCTTCCTGAATGGCGTGTGCTGAGCCAAGAGCTGTAATCTGTGCGCTTCCAGCGGAGAAGAAAGACCACCATAATGCCTCATCACATACTCTAGCATGTATGGATGCTTTGTTTTTAGTACACGCTTTTATTGCAATTTTTTGTAAGGGTTTAAAGGGATTGATCACTTTGTGGGGACTTTTTTTTATCTTAAATGCTTGTATTATGGGCTACAAATATACACGTGGTCAAAATTGTTGGTCCCCCTCGTTTAATGACAGAAAAGCCCACAATGGTGACAAAAACAACTTGAATCTGACAAAAGTAATAATAAATCAAAAATCTATGAAAATGAACAAATGAAAGTCAGACATTGGTTTTCAGCCATGCCTCCACAGAATTTTTAAACAAATGAAACTCATGGAATAGGCCTGGACAGAAATGATGGCACCCCTGAAAATAATGTGACAAAAGGGACCTGTTACATCGCGGTGTGTCCACTAATTAGCATCACAGGTGTCTACAATCCTGGAATCAGTGAGTGGCCTGTATAGAGGCTACAGATACTCACTGTGCTGGTGACATGGTGTGTATCACACTCAACATGGACCAGAGGAAGCGAAGGAAAGAGTTGTCTCAGAAGATTAGAAAGAGATCTTATAGAGAAACATGTTAAAGGTAAAAGTTATAAGACCATCTCCAAGCAGCTTGATGTTCCTGTCACTACAGTTGCACATATTATTCAGAAATGTAAGCTCCATGTGACTGTAGCCAACCTCCCTGGACGTGGCCGCAGGAGGAAAACTGATGACAAATCAAAGAGACGGATCATACGAATGGTAACAAAAGAGCACAGAAAAACTTCTAAACAGATTAAAGGTGAACTTCAAGCTCAAGGAACATCAGCATCAGATCGCACCATCCGTCGTCGTATGAGCCAAAGTGGACTTCATGGGACACTACCAAGGAGGACACCATTGTTGAAAAAAAAAATCCTAAAAAAGCCCAACTAAAATTTTCCAAACTACATGTTGACAAGCCACAAAGCTTCTGGGAGAATGTCCTATGGACAGATAAGACAAAAATGGAACTTTTTGGCAAGGCGCATCAGCTCTATGTTCACAGACGGAAAAATGAAGCATATCAAGAAAAGATCACTGTCCCTAATGTGAAACATGGAGGAGGCTCTGTTATGTTCTGGGGCTGCCTTGTTTCATCTGGCACAGGGTGTCTAGAATCTGTGCAGGGTACAATGAAATCTCCAGACTATCAAGGGATTCTAGAGAGAAATGTGTTGCCCAGTGTCAGAAAGCTTGGTCTCAGTCGCAGGTCATGAGTCTTGCAACTGGATAATGACCCAAAACACACAGCTAAAAACACCCAAGAATGGCTGAGGAAAACATTGGACTATTCTGAAGTGGCCTTCTATGAGCCCTGACCTAAATCCTATTGGGCTTCTTTGGAAAGAGCTGAAACATGCCGTCTGGAAAAGGCAACCTTCACACACGAGACCACTGGAGCAGTTGACTCTTGAGGAGTGGCCAAAATACCTGTCGAGAGGTGCAGAAGTCTCATTGACAGGTACAGGAATCGTTTGATTGCAGTAATTGCCTCAAAAGGTTGTGCAACACAATATTAAGTTAAGGGGACCATTATTTCCTATTTCACGAGTTTTATTTATTTATTTTATTCTGTGGACGCACGGCTGAAAAGCAATGTCTGAATTTCATTTGTTCATTTTCATAGATTTTTGATTTATTATTAATTTTGTCAGATTCAAGTTATTTCTGTGACCATTGTGGGTTTTTCTGTCAATAAACGAGGGGGACCAACAATTTTGACCACGTGTGTATTTTTTTTCAATTGGGATCCATTTAACAACTTCACACCGTCTTCCTTCTATAGCCTCTGTGTTGTACTGTCTATTGCCGGCTGAAGAATGAGTTCACTGAGAATCCATCAGTGAGCTCATTCTGATGGTCTAATAGACAGTTTGTATCTTTTATCTTTTTTTTCTTTCTCTTGATTGCTTGAAAACAGACCACATCAAAATTGAATGTGTAGGGAAGCTGAGACTGTAAAAGCCAAACGGTGCAGATTTGTTAATGAAACCCAATCACAAATTTTATTTTTTTTTATTATTCCCCAAATTTTCATGCATCGGAGTAAGTAAATAAAAGTCCCCAAAAAGTGGACAACCCTTTTAAATCACCATTACTTATCACATGCACTGTGTAAGGCATAAAAGTGGATCCTATCTGCAGTTTAATCCCTGTGAAAACAAATGATCCAATCAGTTGCGTCAATTTCTTGCGCAGTGTTTCCCCGCCTGGTCCAATCCCCCCCACCCCTTTATGCGCTGTAAATTTGGTGGCCACAGCAATGACATTAGACCTGGTCAGACTATAAAACATATATATATGACAGCAGCTGCATGGTTTCTCAGCGTATGGCTGCTTCAGCAAGGGGTACCAGGTTCTTCATGCCGGTAAAGCCTTTTTTTTTTTTTTTTTTTTTTTTTTTCTACTCCATGCAACTGGGTGGAAGCACCTGATCATTGAATGCATGAACGGCAGGGAGCGAAACCCTGTCCACAGGAACTAATATTGTTGCAACCCTGGCAACTTGTTGACTGGGTTTTGTCCTGCTTTACAATGGTTAATGAAAGGAAGAACCGGATACCCCAGCCGGTATAGGAGATGGTTTGTGGGGGGGTTTCCATCCAGCAGCCGTGGAATAACCACCTGGCTGCTTGATCAGGGTCTTGCAAAGTGTATTCACTCATCGACTTTTCTACTCCAATTTTCCGGCACAAAGAGTTTGATAAACCGGCCCTGTAGAATAATTATTTTTGCACGGAAGTTTTTGCTTTATGTAGTCAGCGCTGTTTGATATTTAATATTATATGCAGGCAAGAGGCACTGAATAAACTTTTATTTTTATTTTTTTTTACCTGTTCTCATGTCACACCTGGGACTATGGGTTGTACTTTGGCAGTGGCTTTATCCACAGGGATGAGCCGTCTGTAGGAGTACAGTAACTGGTGCATCGTGTACCTTTCATCTAGTTTTTGCCGTGTTATTCGAGGCTGAGCGGATTCTCTTCAGTAAAGTTCTCCTTTTTTTTTTTTTTTTTTTAGAATTTTACAGTTGAGTCATCCTATAAAATGATTTCATTTTTGTGACCTCGTCTTTATGGTAACAATACTTTGATACTAGAGCCTCTGAGCTCCGAGATATCACCATTGTTGAAATGTATGTTGATTACCCCCCAGATGATGCTTCTCCTGGGTGAAACCTTACCACGACACACCAATGTACAAGCTCCTTGGCCTGAAAGATGGAAGGCTTCTGTTTGTATTTGGTTTTATACTTTTTTTTTTTTTTGTATTGTAATGTAGCCTTTTATTTTCCGTTGCTCTAATCTGTTTAGTTTTGTAATTTTTTTTTTTATCTTTAAACTATTCTTAAAGGGGTTGTCTGGGTTAAATAAAAACTAGAACAGGACATGAAAAATAATAAAATCTGATAAACTCACTTGCTGTCACCTCCAAGGAGTTAGGCGTCATCTCAAGTGGTGATGTCATCTGTTTTATTCA
This sequence comes from Dendrobates tinctorius, assembly GCF_039654945.1. Taxonomy (NCBI): domain Eukaryota; kingdom Metazoa; phylum Chordata; class Amphibia; order Anura; family Dendrobatidae; genus Dendrobates; species Dendrobates tinctorius. The sequence goes on along the minus strand of NW_027361727.1, from coordinate 17,991,018 downwards.
ACTGACCGATGCAGCTGATCATACAGTGACATAAGTGTCAGTGTAGACGATCAAAGTGTACACAGAAAGCAGCCAATCAGTGGTGTGGGCGGGGTAATACTGAGCTCAGCATTCAGAGCTCTGCTAGATCTGCAGCAGAGAAAACAGAGATTGTATCACAACCGCTGCACCCAGTAGACTAAGTGATACATTTCTGGGATTGGTCTCAGCCCCTACATCTTGCTGCTGTCAAATTACATCGTAAAAACCTGCTGACAGATTCCCTTGTGATGTGCCACAAATGTTATCATATACCTGGTATAAATGTCGCTGTTCTGAAGTTCGAATTTATTTATTTATTTTTCTTCCTTCCTTTTGTTCGTGAGATACGGCCATTGATTCCCCTCTATAGTAATCTAGTCTTGTTAGTCAAGGGGGTGTGGTCTTTAAAAAAAAAAAAAAAGGCAGAGGAGTTGAGAACCACGCCCACTTGGATAACCAGACTAGATTTAATATACAAGGAACAATGAGGCCGTATCTCAGGAATGGAGACCACATTGCCGGATTAAGGGGAGCAGTGGTAGATAAAACGGTTACATATTAAAGGGTTTTTCTGGTAACTACTGTTCCCCGGCTGCACTTTGTTTTTCTTTAACAATCTGTGCTTTCCTCGCCGGTGCAGAGTCTCCGCCGCTGCCCTGTGTCTTACGGTCTGCTGTGCTGTTGTTTACTTGACAGCCAATCGCTGAGCTCAAAGGCTCTAAGCTAAGCGGTTCATGCCGTCGGGCAGAGACATTGAGCTCTGATTGGCCGCAGTGGTATCAGCATGACAACCGCGCTGCAGACCATCACTGAACTCAAAGGCTAATGCCGTCAATTGAGGAAAAGCTGCTGAGCTCGGTTATTGGCTGCAGTGTTGTCAAGGTGACATCGGCACTACAGACAATCACTGGGCTCAAAGGCTCTAAAGGGTTCATGCCGTCAACTAGAGCAGAGCTGCCGAGCTCTGATTGTCTGCAGTGTTGTCAAGGTGACATCAGCGCTGCCAACAATCACTAAGCTCAAAAGCTTTAGGCGGCTCATGCCGTCAATTGGGACGGAGTCACTGAGCTTGGTTATTGGCTGCAGGGCTGTCAGGGTGACATCAGCGCTGCAGACAATCGCTGAGCTCAGAGGTTGAAAGCAGCTTATGCTCTCAATTGCTGTTGGCGGAAAGTTCAGCAGCTGGGGCGACAGGGTGTTTCTGAAACCAGAAAACCCCTTTTAATAGCGACTGATCGGTTCACTTCATTATCGAGAGGTGACGTCACACGCACCGATACCTGCCGGTAGGCCGGAGAGTGACTGATGGTGCACTGCTTGGTGACGTGGCCGCCTCTGCTCTCGACCAGGGTGGGAAGCTTCAGCAGTACGGCCTGTTCCCACCATGCACTGATATAGGGACTAGCCCGTACAGCCTTGTGTATATAAGATATACCTTGTATGATGTGGATGTGTGCCCTCCTCGACTGCCGCTTTCTGATTTTTTCCTTGCTAATATTCGAGCTACCTGAAATCCCGGCCTTGATTGCAAACGAAGTACGAATCCCCATCATGTGAAACGGACCTCTATAAATCAATATTCCCGTCACTCGCAGATTTTCCCGCGCTCGAGCGTCGCTACTACGGAGCCGTAGACTAAAAAATATATTTAACCCATCGCTATGGCTCTACCCTGTTAATAAGAATTTTGCTGGCTCATAAATCATATTTCTGTTGCTAACAGCCTCATGACAATCTGCTTTGCGTCTCATATATATTAATGCCCTACAAATCAGATACTCGCAATCCGGGATCTGGATTTTTTTTTTTAATATTTCCCCCCCGCTTGCACTCATCTCTAATAATTTAACAAGGTCGGATTGACTTTCATGTGGTGCGATGGCGTGACCTTATTTTCTGTAATCTGATTTCTTTGAAGGATGAGTTCCTCTTTTGTTTTCTCCGTTCTATATTTGTACCGTAATAATAGGCCTAGCTACTGACGAAACGATTATTTTTCCTTCTAGCAATATGGAACGGGTGGGGAATGGCCGAAGACCGACGTTTCCTACTCCATAAAATCCCGCTGGAGTAAGGTACACCAAATTTATCGAAGAGCGCACACCTAATAATCCATTTGGAACCGCTGGGGGGGCTATAAAATAAAAAAAAAACTTTTAAAGACCCCCTATAGATTAGATCAATGTTGGCTGAACCTGCCATTATTGGAGGAATTGTCCATCTAATGTGTATAGAGCACTGATCATGCTGTGGGAAAGAAGAATCCTGTTTGCAGGATTTCCAACATCTGATGCCTATCGACAGGTTCGCCCTACCGTCAAATTTTTCCTCCAGGAGATCGGCCGTCAGGTAGGTCTGGCAACAGCTCTCTCGTAGAGAACACAGGAGTAGTGAGGAGCAAACATTCTCGCAACTGAAGTTTTCATCGCGGCGGACAGTCGAGCATGTCGTCCGAGCACCCGCGATACTCGGTGCGTTCCCGAGCACCCGATCCAGTTTCGCTCATCGCTACACTGGAGCGCTCAGCCGGCAGCCGTTTAATGTGTATGGCGAGTTTAAGCGTTGGGGTTGATTCCTGCTAAAATGGACTCCAAGTTTTGGAATCGGTAGGGCCCATGGGCTACCTCCGCACCCTAGGGTAGGTTTTCTTCACATCTGAGAAAAACGGTCCGGATCTGAGTTCCGAGAAAAAAAAAATGACGTTCACAGCCCCATATCACTCGTACGAGAAAATCGGTCGTGCGCAGGAGCCCTTACGCTGAGCCCTTCCAAGTTTTTTTAGAAAAGTAGCGACAACCGCATAAGGTCAGGAAAAAGTTGCGTGTTTTTGTTCACAATAGTTGTGCCCCAAAAATGTGCCTTTTTTTCATTCTTCTAGAAAACTGGTGCAAAAAAAAAATCAATACATCTTTCCCATTATTTGCAAAATAAGTACGACCATGTTGCTTGCTCTCTTGCTTTTGCTGTAGTCTCAATCTGTCCTTGCGTATAAGATGGTGGTCAACCAAATGTTTGCTTGGACGACCGCTTTCTCACCCAACTCCCCCATGTGTTAGAGCACTTGGCTGAGTTTTACTGTATTTTTTAATAGTGAGAGAAAGCCACTGCCAGACTCCCCTGACAGAGGCTTATCTCTACTAACAATAAAAGTGTTAAGATTCCATCTACCCCACCGTAATCTCCCCCCAAATCATCTTTTTGATGGGAGTCAGAAGGTCCCTAAACGCATTGGATGTGCTACCAACTTTTATTTAATACATATTGGGGGCATTACTTTACTTTAACAAGTCCACTGAACTACTCTTTGTCCTAGGAAAGTGAAGACCTAAAATGTTTTATCTGCCCGCTAACATTGTCAGCCATATTCTGCCTTTATAGGGTGGTTTCTCAGCCACCCAGAAGGCCCTTCCCTTTTCTTAGCTCTTTGGTGTATTTCATCCCTCTTTGTAGGTGACTTGCTTAAAAAAAAAAATCCTGGCTGTAAACTTTCAGTAAGACCTTTTCGGTCTGTTTCAGATGAGCGCGGCACTACGGCTTCAAACCAAAGGCACGGGCATGGGTCCAAGGACTGGAACCAACACCTTCATGCATCCCTGTGACCCTGTTAGTTTAGGTCATTGGTCCTACGATTAGGTCAAGGTCATTGGTCCTACATTTGGGCCAGGATATTAACTTGCCTGAAACAAGTCTTGGGAAATTTAGGTTGTGAGCCCCAATGGGGACAGTGATGACTGTAAAGGTGGACACGTTGTTTTTTTTTCGACCTGAGGATCATCACTGGCTGCATCATCAGCTGAAAAAAACTCCAATGTTAGCCGATGTAGCATATGATGTATTTTGGGTCATTGACTAAGGATAGTTCGTCGACCATTTTCATCTAACGTGCATTGGGGCCTTTCGTAAAGTTTTTTGGAGTTATATTTTTGTTGATGGACGATATTTATGGCTTGACCTTCTGGATTCATGTTCGTATTTTCCTAAGGAACGAGATTGTCTCCAGCTGAAACGTTTGACTGCGTTGTGAGCCGCGTGTTCCTGTTGTACGTATGCTCGAGTCTCGTGACCACGCTGCCTTGAATTTAGGAGGAGATTGTTGTTTTGGGGGTGACATCGCTCTGCCTGTAGTTGTAGGATTAGATCTTGGGCCCTTTTCGTGCAGTAGGTTGAACACAACATCTCAATTTGAAGTGAATGAAAACAGCAGCAGGCGATATTCCATCTGAGTGCAGTGCTATCCACATATCAGGCACTGAAGGACAGGGAATATTCTAAAATGGAAGCTGTCTTGGGGGCATCTTGGACCAAAATGTTGCCGTTTTGCATATATTTTACAGATTTACCCATGGGAATTTCTGTTTTTGTCCCCCCACACCCATCCCCCAAGTCATTCTACGTTTTGACTCTCTACAACAACTACGATCTTGATTCTTCTCATCTCTGACCTCTTATTATGCCTGTGTGGGATTTGCCAATTTGGTGAATATCGACGTACAGAATTCAGTGTTTTTGATTGACAGACACAGAGTGTGAATCAGGAATGCTCATTTGCCGCCCATCATTCTTTCCGGCCAACAGTCCTTGAGTGACTCATAAATTCTGTTGAGACCTGTGGTCCTCAGAAGGGTAGCCTTCACCCCTTTTTCTCTGAAGGGCTAAATAGGGGAGCAGAGGACCCTCTTTGTCCACAATAGTGAAATCCGCCCCCTAACTTTTTAGATTGTGTCTTGTACATTTGATTATTCCTCCAATCAAAATACCCCTTCAGATTTTGAGCGGCCATTGAGAGTGGTCAACCGCTTGAGCACCTCCGGGTATTAATACTAGATGCCATTTCTTGAACGGTAGACCTTTTATGAGTTTGCGATCCCGATAAATGTTCATGCACAGAATCACTTTACTACTCTTGGCTTATGTTAGATTTTTAAGTCGGTTTTTATGTTGCATCTTGTCCACCATACTCCTACCTTCTTCGTTAGTTATCCAGGAATATATTGTTTGTTTTTTTTTGTTTTTTTTTTTACTATGCACCAAAAAGCTAAAAGGCAGGTAGATAATAACACCGGAAACTACCTGCCTGTTTTATCCAGCTCAGAGATGTCGCAGACCGCTCCTGCCGGCGATTTAGCTGCTCAACATCAACAGAGCAGCTTTTCTTCCAGGCTGCTCTGTCAACAAAATGTGACTGTCGACGTCATACCAATTTACAGCCAGCTCTCTGCAGTTAGGCAGCGGGGAGCCAGTTGTCGATCAGCTTGACGTCTGCTGTCGATCAGCTTGACGTCTGCTGTCGATCAGCTTGACGTCGGCTGTCGATCAGCTTGACGTCGGCTGTCGATCAGCTTGACGTCTGCTGTCGATCAGCTTGACGTCGGCTGTCGATCAGCTTGACGTCGGCTGTCGATCAGCTTGACGTCGGCTGTCGATCAGCTTGACGTCGGCTGTCGATCAGCTTGACGTCGGCTGTCGATCAGCTTGACGTCGGCTGTTATGACCAGTCAACAGACCAGAGTGGGAGAGAAGCGTGACAACAGCAGAAGCCTCAGAATTGCCAGTAGGAATGGTCTCTGACCGATGAGATCTGTGCAGGGCAGGACAGGCAGTTCATTGCCTCTGTTAGCAACTAGCTGCTTGTTAATTCTTAGGCCAACCGTAAAGTAAAATATGGTCCCGGATAACCCCTTTAAGGCTGTAGTGACAAAATTGTAGTTCTTGGATTTAGTGCTATGTCTACACAGGTCGGAAATTCCTGCATGATCAACTCGGATTTACCGCAGATCTCACCCTCTGTAATGGGCGATATCCTCCATGAAAATCCATCCTATAAGCTGTCACAGTACTGGATTTTTCCTAGGGTACATTCCCACGGGACTGATCCATAGTGGTAAACTTTTCACAGTATCGTACAGATTTCATTGCAGAAAACTTGTGGATTTTTGTTCCAATTTGACTTATCCAATTACAAAAGGTGAAATACAGAGAGAACATCCACGACACTGACAATGCTGCTGATTTATAATCTGTGGCATAGTGCCATTTCCGCTGCAGAATTCTTATCCTCGTCGCGTGGATAAAATTTTTATAAAATGTTGTAAAATTTCTTCCACGTTGCTGGTACTTTAATACCTGGTGGATGGTAGAAAACACTCTGCGTCAGTCACGTGTGGACATACCCTTAGCTTTTTGTGACACTGTAACTCAAGAGGTTTATTTTATGCACCTCATAGGGCGCTTAAAGGAACTAGGTTACTTTGCCGTGGGGTTGAACCATTATTCCACATCCGTGGGCCTAAAAGGTAGAGGAGTCGTTTTTCCGATCGTTGACATTTTTGGGTGGCGATGATTCCGTAGTTGATTCAAGCATAACTAAATATTAAGCTGTGTTACTTAATTAAAAGTCACTTACAAAGTCAATTTATTCCCCCCCCCCTCCCCCTGAAGAATCCCATTCCCCACGTCTCGGGTGCTGACATTTCATCGCTCATCATCCGTTCCAATAATTCTCATATTTTATTTTCCAAGCAAATAAACCCAGCATGAACCAGAGCGGTGTGAAAAATGTAATTTGCACAACTAGGCTCGGACTGGCTGACGGGAGGACGGTGGAATCCTCTGGTAGGCCGCCCCTGTGAATTAGTGCTAATAAGAAGGGCTATTACACTTGATTCACAGTTTGCAGAAAAATATATAATCTAATCATTCAGTAAACAATTAATATTATATAGAAGAAAATGTAAATTGGTTTTCTAGGGTCAGGTTATTTTTTGCATGTAACTGAACAGTGGGCCCCAAGGATTGGTTACTGGTGGGCCTTTGCCACCCCAATCCGACGCTGTGTACAACCCCCAAAATCTGATGAAAGGAATTTATCTTTATATCAGAGTCAAGGTGATTCTATAAGGAAACTAATTCCTCAATTTGAGGACAGAAAACCAGAATCCGGACATCCACGAGATATGGAAAGACCGTTGACGTCCATTCCGGAACGGATCCGCAGTGAAATTTTCAGCCTCGTAATTTGCACCAAATCAAGAGAATTTTGCTGCAGATTTTCCAAATTTCGCTCTGAAAATCCACATGCTAAATTAACCAGCTCCTCGGATTTTGAAGTAAACAGCATGTTAATTTATTATTCCACAGATATGATACATTAATGCACCGTACATTTTTTTTTTTTTTTTCCGGAAAGATGAAAAATCTGCTACACATTCTCCCCATGTGCTTATACCCTAAGAAGAATGTCAACCAGCCTCTGGAGTGTCAGATCTCCCAAGATTCATCCAAACGATCACTTTGAGGGTGTCCAAAAAAAAAAAGTCATATGTAGCTGTGAATCCATCACTGGAGTGAGATGAAACACTTACTGGAAAGCAGCAGCATTCACATGTATGTGTCTCTTCCTCTTTTGCCCTGCTCCTTCGTTTCTCAGATTAAAAGGCGCAGACGCCTTTTCTTTTATTTTCAGGAGGGGCTCACTGATGGATTCTCAGGTAACTCATTCTGCAGAAAGCAATAGACCATGCATTGCAGAGGCTGCAGAAGAGAAGCAGTGCCAAATTGTTAACAAAACCCAATTGCTAAAATGGTTTTTAGACTGAAATAGACGTATTTAGCAGAAAAACCAAAAACCTGCAGTAGTCAGGACTGTGCCCTGTGCCATCATGACTTTGCAGTTTTTTGGATTTATGCATTTGCATTTCCCTGCCATACGTCTAGATAGAGGATGAATGCAGGGGAGATGTGATATTCTGGTTTATATAATATGGATATTCTCATAGAACGCTTTTTCTCGTTAATCAAACAGAACTTTTTTTTGGTTAGTAGAGCCCTCGGGATAATTGTAATTTTTCCGCTAATTATTTGAATATTCTCAGATTTTTTTTAAATTTTATTTATTTTTTAATATTTACATTAAACGATGAGATTGAAAACCTTTTGCGAATTTTCTGCTCTATAGAAGAATCGGTGTCACACTGGTGTGACTCTGCTTTCTCGCCATAGAGCGCGCGCTCATCACTTATGCGTGTAGCGTTAGAAGGCCTACTCCAAGCACTTCAGCCCTATAAGCAGACGACGTGTTGACACTATAATTGCGGCCTCCTTCCCCCAGACCCCATCTTATCGGCCTCTCTTCTTCCGCCCCGTTGAGTTTTTGTCATGATTACAAAGCTATCAGCCTTCATCCGATGTCTCCCTCAGGGGCTCTGCCTGATGCGGCAGAGCTAATGGCTGTTGGCACCAGGGTGGCCATTTTTGACTACTGTGCACACTTTACTGCTCCTTATTTTAATGGCAGCGTATCGTTGCTTTCTTTTAACCCTTTTTTGACTCTCAGGAAGCTATATGTATGCAAGTAATGTGCTCCACGCCATTAGCGCCGTTGTATTCTTGATGGTAATGTGCAGCCTGCACCCTAATCTATGTGGAATTAATGAAGAGTGAAGGCATGTCCCCATAGTGGAGACATGGGTGTCAGTGGGTGGTCTCGTCCGCCGGCTCGGCTGTCTTGAGAAAGACCGCATTGAGCAAGGCTCATCCCATTGAGTACCCGCTCTCCTTTCCCCCTGGGCATAATGCTACTCAGACAACAGAGTGAGGACAATGCTTTATTGACCCACCACCACCAATAACCTAAAAATCCCATGATGGTGCAAAATTAGTCTCACCCTTCCGCTGCCTCGCCAGTATTAGAGCACCTACGATTTCGGGGCTTCTAGGGCTGACTATCCCCACCAGTAGCACCCTGCTTTTGGCAGATACCCACAAAGAGAAGGTAACAACAAGCTTAGGAAGCGGAGAGTCCTTTGAGACACGTGGCCAGGTGATCGGAGTGTCCCAACCTGGCTTTTCCAAGTGTCTCCATCGGGCCAGATGACCAGAGGGTCCAAACCTGTCTTTTTTGAACATCTTCATGAGGCCAGGTGACTAGAGGGTCCCAAGTTGGTTTTCCTAAACATAGTCATGGGGCCTGGTGGCCGGAAGGTCCCAACCAGGCTTCACCAGTCGTCTCTTTGGGTTTATTGATGGTCAGTGGAACAGAACTGTATTCTTCCAGCAAGGACCGTGGCCCCTTAAGCTGGCATCCTGTAGAATCTCAAATCTGTGTTCCCCTTTAAGGAGCCATTGTGCCTCGGCTGTGGTTCTGTATCATCTCATTGCAGAAGGATAGAGAGAGATCCCTTTTTCTACCCACATTTGTGGTTCAGGACATCATCCACAGGTCAGGGAGAAGGTGGGTTGTAATTAACTCTCATTATTTGAGTATTTAATCAATCTGCCTAGTTTGTCCTTCACTGTTTTGCTGGCCAACAAGCTACATGGACTTATACAATGGGTACTCAACATATTAGCAAACCTCAATTGTTCAAGGACCCTGCGTCCCTTTCCTCCAAAGGTGGCAACAGAATCACCTGTAGTAGCTGATATAGGATCCCTTTTTCTACCCACATCTGTGGTTCAGGCCATTATCCACAGGTCAGGGAGAAGGTGGGTTAAAATTAAATCTCATTGCTTGAGTATTTAATCAATCTGCATAGTTTGTCCTTCACTGTTTTGCTGGCCAACAAGCTACATGGACTTATACAATGGGTACTCAACATATTAGCAAACCTCAATTGTTCAAGGACCCTGCGTCCCTTTCCTCCAAAGGTGGCAACAGAATCACCTGTAGTAGCTGATATAGGATCCCTTTTTCTACCCACATCTGTGGTTCAGGCCATTATCCACAGGTCAGGGAGAAGGTGGGTTAAAATTAAATCTCATTGCTTGAGTATTTAATCAATCTGCATAGTTTGTCCTTCACTGTTTTGCTGGTCAACAAGCTACATGGACTTATACAATGGGTACTCAACAGGTATTCTACAAAAAGCAAACCTCCATTGTTCAAGGATCCTGTGTCCCTGTTTTCCAAAGGTGGCAACAGAATCACCTGTAGTATCTGATATAGGAGATAACCAGCAGCCATTTACCAATTCACAAACATCAATTCAAGAGTCCACGTTCAGACAATATAAACAATAGTCTGTTCCTTGACCTGCTGGAAATACGTCTGGGATAAATAATACTAAATGCTGTGTCGTCACAACCATGATATACCATCATCTATTATTTTTGGGGGGGTCCAACCTCCAGGACCTCTACCAATTCTAAGGCTATGTCATCAGGATTTCACTCCAAAACTATATGTGCATATACCTTTTGCAAAAATATGTCCAGCCATACCGTTAATGGACCATCCTTTCCTCTGTTACTGAGAAATTGGCGTTAGAATCGACACGCAAATGAGGCTGAAGTGTTTTGGGTGCTTGGAAGCCCTTCCCATGCCTATGTCACTCCAGCTCTCAACGCTATCCATCACTGCCTTCTACTTTGCTTGAGGTCAAACAGGTGAGTGCAGAATAGAGCTGCAGTTACAGAGGTTTGGTAAGTGCTTCCACTCCCCCAAAGCACTTTAACATCATTTTATTATGGATTCAAATGCCAGTTTCTCGGTGACGAATGAAGGTATAACAGGATATCTTTTCAAGAACTCCATGTACACATAATTCTAGTATTGTGAACTAACTGGGTGCAATTCTCAAGAAGACACCCAGCTTTCAAGGGGTTGTTCGGGAATTAAACATTGATGGTCTATAGGGATTGGTTAGGCCATCAATCTCTGATCATTGGGGGGTGCGACACAAATCATCCCTGCCAATCGCCCAGTGTTGCACATCCGCCAACTATTCAATCAGTAGGATTTGGATGTGCTATACCCGTCCACGGCCCCTTTTAAGTTAAAGGACCGGCGCTGTTCTGCTCCGTAACTTTAGCTGAGCAGTTCTGGTCACCGACATCGGGAACAGCTTATCGGTGGGGGTGCCGGGTGGCGCACCCCGACCGATCAGAGATTGTTGACCAATCCTAAGCATAGGCCACCAATGTTAAAGTTCTGGATAACACCTTTAATAGCTGGCCTGTGCCCACTTTGCTAACTTGTATATAAATCTAATCAAGTTATCAGGAATGGAGAGGAGCAGGATCAAAGGAAGACCACTTCAGATTCAGGAGAACAACTGCTTTTACACTAGGTAAAAAAAAAAACAAAACAAAAAAAAACAAAACAATAAATACATGTTTATGGCAAGAGATGGGGTCACTATTTTAACCAAATATTTCATGTTCAACTGAACACGCGTAACAGTGGCTGCAGAGCGGAATAAAACGTGTTTGTTTTTTTTTTGTTGTTTTTTTTTTTTTTTTTTTTTTTACTTTTTGCCCATTGCTGAGGTATTAATAATCAAAGTACTAAATTAGTTAACACCCACTTGGCACTTACACAAAAGTTATCAGATCATTTTCACTGGGGTGTGTACTTCTCCTTGTATGATTTGCCCATCATAATCATTTGCCTTGTATCATAAGCAGGCAGCAAAACACTAGAAAAAGAACACACCTTCACAACAGCTTAGGTTTCTCAATTTGTGACATACAGTGCCTACAAGTAGTATTCAACCCCCTGCAGATTTAGCAGGTTTGATAAGATGCAAATAAGTTAGAGCCTTCAAACTTCACACAAGAGCAGGATTTATTTAACAGATGCATAAATCTTACAAACCAAAAAGTTATGTTGCTCAGTTAAATTTTAATAAATTTTAAACATAAAAGTGTGGGTCAATTATTATTCAACCCCTAGGTTTAATATTTTGTGGAATAACCCTTGTTTGCAATTACAGCTAATAATCGTCTTTTATAAGACCTGATCAGGCCGGCACAGGTCTCTGGAGTTATCTTGGCCCACTCCTCCATGCAGATCTTCTCCAAGTTATCTAGGTTCTTTGGGTGTCTCATGTGGACTTTAATCTTGAGCTCCTTCCACAAGTTTTCAATTGGGTTAAGGTCAGGAGACTGACTAGGCCACTCCAACACCTTGATTTTTTGCCTCTTGAACCAGGCCTTGGTTTTCTTGGCTGTGTGCTTTGGGTCGTTGTCTTGTTGGAAGATGAAATGACGGCCCATCTTAAGATCCTTGATGGAGGAGCGGAGGTTCTTGGCCAAAATCTCCAGGTAGGCCGTGCTATCCATCTTCCCATGGATGCGGACCAGATGGCAAGGCCCCTTGGCTGAGAAACAGCCCCACAGCATGATGCTGCCACCACCATGCTTGACTGTAGGGATGGTATTCTTGGGGTCGTATGCAGTGCCATCCAGTCTCCAAACGTCACGTGTGTGGTTGGCACCAAAGATCTCGATCTTGGTCTCATCAGACCAGAGAACCTTGAACCAGTCTGTCTCAGAGTCCTCCAAGTGATCATGAGCAAACTGTAGACGAGCCTTGACATGACGCTTTGAAAGTAAAGGTACCTTACGGGCTCGTCTGGAACAGAGACCATTGCGGTGGAGTACGTTACTTATGGTATTGACTGAAACCAATGTCCCCACTGCCATGAGATCTTCCCGGAGCTCCTTCCTTGTTGTCCTTGGGTTAGCCTTGACTTTTCGGACAAGCCTGGCCTCGGCACGGGAGGAAACTTTCAAAGGCTGTCCAGGCCGTGGAAGGCTAACAGTAGTTCCATAAGCCTTCCACTTCCGGATGATGCTCCCAACAGTGGAGACAGGTAGGCCCAACTCCTTGGAAAGGGTTTTGTACCCCTTGCCAGCCTTGTGACCCTCCACGATCTTGTCTCTGATGGCCTTGGAATGCTCCTTTGTCTTTCCCATGTTGACCATGTATGAGTGCTGTTAACAAGTTTGGGGAGGGTCTTAAATAGTCAGAAAAGGCTGGAAAAAGAGATAATTAATCCAAACATGTGAAGCTCATTGTTCTTTGTGCCTGAAATACTTCTTAATACTTTAGGGGAACCAAACAGAATTCTGGTGGTTTGAGGGGTTGAATAATAAATGACCCTCTGAATAAACTTTTCACAATTTAAAAAAAAATTAAACAAAGAAATAACATTCTTTTTTGCTGCAGTGCATTTCACACTTCCAGGCTGATCTACAGTCCAAATGTCACAATGCCAAGTTAATTCCGAATGTGTAAACCTGCTAAATCTGCAGGGGGTTGAATACTACTTGTAGGCACTGTATAATGATACAGCTCTGATCTCCGCGGTCCAACCTCATGCACGAGTCTGTGTGAGAGGAAGGGCAGTATAGCGGAGTTCAGCTGTGTCACATTAAAAATCCTTCTATCAGCTCTACTGTCATAGCACTGTCACCTCTGCTGTACTGCTCCTTCCCTACACGACCTGTCCGGAGCTGTATCAGTAAAAGCACTTATGTCTGTTGTTCTTAAATCAACTTTTTAACACAGCAGGCATAAGTGTGACTCTTCATTGGAAAGGCAGTGTCAGGAAGATGGGTATTACTGCAGAGCAGACAGATCTATGAGAGGAGGAAGAGCTGATAGAAGGGTTTGTAATGTGACATAGCTAAACGCAGCTGTGCCGCCCCTTTCCCCACAAGGACCTTAACAGATAGATGTGAGCCTCTGTTTTCTAAACTTGTCAGCACTTTCTAATCATGAAGGAGGTTAGACCAGGAGACCATATTTGTATTACTTCTCGCACACTGAGAAACCTAAGCTATGGTGGGGGGGTGTTCATTTTTTTCTGTGTTGCTTCCTTCTTATGATTGGGCAACTCATACAGGAAGACGTACACCCCCCACATTGAAAAGTATCTGATAACGCCCACTTGGACTTAACCAAAGTGAATTCATTAGGTGCAAAAACTAGTGAAAGGTTCTCTTCATCTTAAGCAACATGACAAGACTATACAAAAATAATACAGCTTCTATGCCAAAAAAAGCTCCATCTTTGTACTGGAGAGGGAGGCGTTGAAGAGATGTTATGCTTTGCGAAATTTAGGACTCCTTTCCTTACAAGAACACGAAGTCCTGTGTGCTACAGTATGCCACCTGTCTTATATGTCTTATATGCAAAGATCTCCCAGGCATATTCCTGAATATTTTAGAAACCGAAAGAGTCGTCTTCTACGATGTGACTCTGTTACATCACAATAAAATGGATTTAACCACTTTTGCCTTTTTTGTTCGTCTGAAGTAGAACAGGTAGAAGCCCAGAGTACGGCGGGTGCTCATATTGCGGTTTATTTTATATAGCACTCAGCAGGCTAAATTGACAAATAAGAATACTTCAGGCTGAGTGGTTCTGTCTGTAGGCTTGTACGAAAGCTTCTTGTAGAATTGGCAATCTTGGGTAATCTGCGGAAAGTTTCTCAGCAGTGACATTGGGTTTCTATGGGTCGTCACTCACAACTGGTGAAATACCCATGCCTCCCTGATGGCGGACACCAGTGATGCTTTCTCTGGAGCTGTATCGGCTATGATCTTGGGAATTTTGTCAGTCGTTTTCCTTGTGTCAGACAATAACTGTTTCTACTACATGATCACACATGACTCAACGTGCCCTCTGATGAAGCAGGGCGAAACGTGCGTTGCCGTGAAAGGTCACATTGCTCTGTACTGTATTAATACGATCTGTATACAAAAGTTAAAGACAATAGGAATAGTGGCTTTTTTTTTTTTTTTTTAGAGATTCTTTTGTCTTCACTTCTTTATGCCCGGAGTTATGTTTCTCATTTTTTCTTGGGCATGGAGCTGTATTATGAGCGCACATAGTACATGATGCCCTTTGAGCAATTATTCACCAAGCTGTATGATTGCCCAGTTAGATGAGATATTACTGGTTTTAATGTTTTTCATGTTCATCTGCCTTTCGACATAATGCAACTAATGAATCCTTGAAGTATAATAATTACTTTTGTATTTTCTTGTAGTGTTGACTTGGTCCATGCTCAGATCCATGTTGCAGAAGGGAAAAGTTTGCCCGAACTTGGCTTGAAGCAGGAAAATATCCGTATTAATGGCTGCGCCATACAGTGTCGAGTTACGACTGAAGATCCTGCCCGAGGATTCCAGCCCGACACTGGCAGAATCGAGGTAAAGAAATTTATCTTGTGTTATAAATTTTTTTTTTTTTACCAAGTCTCACACAATGCCATCTGTGATAGTGATTTTCTTTGACGTAAGATCGGTGACTAAAGTTGGCCATACTCGTCATGTAACTGTTGGCCAAATGCATCCAACAGCTGCAAATATGGCTTGGGGTTAGCATGCTAAATTAATATAAGTTACATACTTATAGCAAGTGACAGGTGCTCTTTAAAGTGAAAAACATACAGTACTTTAAAAGCCAACAAGGACCAAGTCATATGGGAGACTAATCGGAAAGGTTGTCCCTGGCGCCTTCTTCTTCCCCACTCACCTTGAGCGACAGGTCTATCCATGCTGTAGACTGGTCAGAATGCCCATGTTGACAGCATTCCCTTTGGGCTTGAAGCATGGACCATACAGCAATGAAAGATGACACAGTCCGATGGATTATGTTTTCCTTTTTTTTCCAAACATGTGGTTGGGTATGTTTGCTGCATGACCATGCCGAGAGATGGCACCAGGACGCCAGGCGGAAGCAGTGTGATGTTCTGGGGTAACCTTGTACCCTGGAATTCCTGTGGATGCCACTTTGATGTTGACTCTTAGTGTTTACTATGTTTGTTATTTTTGTCCCTTTGGTCGATCATCTATTCTTTGTAATTTTGACTGACCTACTTGCTTGAAAACTGGGGCTAAATGCCGACATTTTGAAGTAGCTCAGAGGTGGAAGCCTAGTTTTGCCAGAAGTTGAGTCCCGTCCGAAAAGGCAGCATCGGCAATCTGTAAAAGGGTGAAGGAGTTGTGTAGACAGATTAAGAGAAGATGCTCGCGATACCCCAAGCACTGAATAGTATATCGATTTAAATTGGGGTTTTCTGGGAAACCCGATTTTGACCGTTGATATGCCATTTGTCTCAGGGCAAGTTGCCCTAATTTCTCTAACGAATGTTGCCCTGATGGACATCCTTTTAAGTAATCATTTCACATTATTAAATTTTTAACCAAAACGGAATGCTGATTTTATGAAAAAAATAATTACTTTACAAAATCACAAAAGCATTCTTGGATAGATGAAATGGGGAATTTTTATATATATTTTTTTCGGTTGGTATCTTTCCCATTTCTTTTTCTTCAAAGTTTCAGAAAGTACAGAACAGTTTACAGTTTTTTTTATTTTTGCACAAATTTTTAAGTATATGGCCATCTTTATGGGGCGTTCAGCCTGATATTGGGCGAATAACGATCTGTCTCGTTGTAAATTGTTAATCTGAATTACGTGAACACAAGGTTCCGCCAGGGAAGCCTCGTTGTTCCGACCGTATGAGACTAGAACTGGTCGGCGCCTCATTCGATCTGAATCACTAATCACTCTGCATCAGTTGATAACAAGTCTGTACCGTCGACTCGTCTGTCCCTTGAGTAACCCACAAGCCCTTTCCAGATGTCGGCATTTCTGCCAACATGTTCTTATCCCACTTAGCAACATTTTTTTTTTTCCTTTTTAATTTGCATCGGAACCAAGTTGACGCCGATTGAAGGCATCTCCGTATGAACATCTGACGTGGCCATTGTGTGATCGTTGTTAGCCGTGTCGCTTTTACAATTAAGTGGGATTTTTTTTTTTATCCGAAGTTATTTGGATTTCTGCATGAATGATCTCCCGATCCTCGGGGTCACATTCTGTATTGTTACCAAAACCTTCTCTCGCTCTACAAAAGGATTTATTCATTCAACATGGTCAATGAAAAACACGACCAACTCGAGGGCAAGAACCTCTTGAACAATTCTTCTTAGCCGTGTTAGTCGATTCAGTTCAGGGATTTGATTTTTGTCTCTTCTTTTCATATTTTATGAGAACATAAAAAAAAAATAGGCAAGTTTTCATATGAAATGATGGAAAAAGAAAACAACTCTTCTGGGAAAAAGATTTGGAAATGCGAAAAGTTCTACACTGTTGCTCTCTACAGCATGGGAGATACGGTGAAAAGTCAAGTATTTGTTCAAGGAAAGAGAAATTATCTATTGCACCTAAAACAACAAAACAAACTAAAAAAAAAAAATCAGTGTTCTTAAGACAATATCTGATGGACACCTAGGGAAAAAGAACCATTTTTGGATCCATTTCTGGATCGTACAAACAGCAATGAATTGTTCAGTATTAAAAAAATGCCTTCTGTTTGCTTTCCTTCTATTTTTCAAGACAATCAGTCTTATAAATGAATGCAGTCCGATCTGCAGGCACATTGTCGTAGAGAAAATGGATCTGCAGTCCGATCTGCAGGCACATTGTCGTAGAGAAAACGGAGCTGAGCATATTGATATATTGTCTTGTAAGAAAAGATTCAGTGTAACCTGGGTTTTTAATCATTTAAACCTTTGCTTTTTCAGGGATTTTCAGTCCAGTGGGCGGTCCTATCAGTGAGTGACAGCTACAAAACTGTCAATCACTGATAGGACTGCCCACTGGACTGAAAGCCCCAGAACAAGCAGGGGTTTAAATAATTAAAAACACAAGTTATGTTCAACCTTTTCTCCAAAAACTATACATTAATCTTCTCAGTCCCCCCTTTTTTTTCCTGAAGCATTTTTTTGCAGCCTTTTGATCGTACAGTGCTTAGTATGGATGAGAGTCCACCAGGAACTGCTTCTAAGTTTTGACATGCACTTAGACTTTTAATAACTGACAGTCCGTTGTTCTAATTTACATGTCTCACACTGGTAGTGCCCCTTTAATTTTTAATATACAGTATGCCCTGGAGGCAGAATCTCTGGGAGATCTATGTCCGGCCCATAGATCTTAACAGCTCATTTGCATACTAAGAAAAAATGCAGATTTCTCTGGAATAAGACATGGGATCGCAGATATGAAGGTATCATTTTATTCATCTTGATCTACATGCCCATATAGAGGGCTTAGGAGGGTTGATCCCACTGACTGATGACCTTTAACCCCTTTCTGACATCGGGTCTATATTTATGCCAATGTTGGACTCCCTCTCTTTGATGTGGGCTCCGGGGGTGAGCCCACATCTTTCCCCGGACATGTCAGCTGTTTTGGACAGCTGACAAGTGCCCGCAATATCCGCGGGTGGAATCGTGATCCACTCGCGGCTATTACCCCGTTAAATGCCTCTGTCAAACTCTGACAGTGGCATTTAACAAGCGCTTCCGGCAATCGTGCATGGTAATACGGACACCGGTGACCTGTGTCACGTGATCACAGGTCACCGGTGTGTTGGCATGACAACTGGAGAGGTCTCCTATCAGTGCCAGATTGCTGTGAGCGCTCATAACAAGTGAGCAATTCTGCTACATCGAGGCGATCTGACCATCGCTTCTATGTAGCAGAGCCAATCGGGTTGTGGCAGCTTCTAGTCTCCTATAGAGATTATTGAAGCTTGCCAAAAGTTAAAAAAAGTGTTTAAAAATATTAAAAATATAAAAGTTCAAATCGCCCCCCCCTTTCACCCTATTTAAAATAAAACAATAAAAATAAAACCAAACATACACCTATTCGGTATTGCCGCATTCAGAATCGCCCGATCAATAAAAAAAAAAAAAAAAAAAAAGGAATTGTGAAGATTACTTGGCACGCTAAAGTGGTTGAAGTGAAGAAAATTTAATGTAATCCAAAATACATACAGTAGTCACAAACGTTTCGATCATCAAGACCTTCATTAGTCTACTTATTAGTACACTGATGAAAGTCTTGATGACCGAAACGTTTGTGACTACTGTATGTACTTTGGATTACATTAAATTTTCTTCACTTCAACCACTTTAGCGTGCCAAGTAATCTTCACAATTTCTAAGGGTTTGGGAACCTACTTGTGCACCTTCCCTACCGGCTGTGCTAACGGTCTTTCTGCCGCTAAAAAAAATAGGAATAAAATGATCGCTAAGAGGCGTAGCGGGAAAAAAAAGTAATAACGGCAGAATTGCGTTGTTTTTGGTCGCTGCGACATTACATTAAAATGCAATAACGGGCGATCAAAAGATCATATCTGCACCAAAATGGTATCATTAAAAATGTCAGCTCGGCATACAAAAAATAAGCCCTCAACCAACCCGAGATCACAAAACATGGAGACGCTACGGGTATCGGAAAATGGCGCAATTTTCTTTTTTAGCAAAATGTAAAATTTGGAATTTTTTTTCACCACTTAGATAAAAAAGAACCTAGACATGTTTGGTGTCTATGAATTTGTAATGACCTGGGGAATCATAATGGCAGGTCAGTTTTAGCATTTAGTGAACCTAGTAAAAAAGCCAAACAAAAAAACAAGTGTGGGATTGCACATTTTTTGCAATTTCACCGCACTTGGAATTTTTTTTTTTTCCCGGTCTCTAGTACACCACATGCTACAACAAATGGTGTCTTTCAAAAGTACAACTCGTCCCGCAAAAAAAAAAAATAAGCCCTCACATGGCCATATTGACGGAAAAGTAAAAAAGTTATGGCTCTGGGAAAATTAAACACCTGCCTACCGAAGCTCCCCTAGGAGCCAGAATGTAGCTTCTACTTTAATATTTTTTATCCTGATATCGTTGATTCCAGTGATTTATATTTCTTAGTATTGAAGCCGATGATCTTCATCGTTGGCTTGCGCAGAGCGCCGAACCCAACCGGTTACCAATCCCGTTGTTTGCGCCATCCCCGCTGCACAGACGGAGAATCGCTCACGATACCTTTTTATGCGACGATGAAAAGGGAAATGTTCACCAAGAAAAATTTTCTCGACGTAACAGACAGTGATGGGTTTTATAGAATAGAACGTAATGAAAATCGGCCAAGAAGATGTTTGTTTCATTTTTCTAAACGGTGTGTAGGCACAATTAGGAAGCGATGGCAGCATCTGTTTATCTGCTGCGGATTACAGGCTCCTTCTCTTCTGCACATTTTTTAATGCCAAGAAAGGATTTCACAATTTCCTCACTAAGCTTTCCCTCTAATGGAATCCTTGTCATCTAGAAAAGAAAAAATCCTCCAGGGGGCTTTGTTGTCTCCGTCATGTTCTTACTTTCCCTAGAATTTGAAGATTCCGATCTTGTCAATGTAACGGTTTGTGTCTTGTGCCTTTTTTTCCCTGTATATAATATGCAGTATTATACATTTTTTTTTTTATATATTTTTTTTGTTGTCATTTTGTGCTTTCAAACTCCTTTTCTAAAGGGTTTTTGAAGAGAGATGGACGAACCCAAATAGAAATGTTCGGCGTTCGTACCGGACAGTCACTGTTCGTGCCTGAGCGTCGAATATGGACTTTCTGATGAAGTTTGGGGTAAGTCTGTAGTGGCATGGAGGAGAGTGAGATCTTCAATGGGGTTCGGGTTTTGGTGGGAGTTTTGGGTGGGTACTTGCATACAAACAGAACTTTCTAAATAGTTCGGGTCAGGTACCAGAACCCAAACTTCCACCAGTTTGCCCATCCCTACTTATGAAGCCTCATATCACATGATATACATGGTGTCAATATTCTCCGGTGCCGAAGGGGAGAACGGGCGGTCACTTGACCACAAGCAATGTGATTTGCATACGTGCAGTCACATGCCGTCTAGACGTGCTCAACCTCATTCAGTTCACTAGTATTGAGTGAGGCTGCTCACGTCTAGTCGGAATGTGGCCTGGAAATTTGCAAGTTGCATGCTGCGGGCACTGGAGAATCCGGACAGTGAGTGGTGCACGCTCTGAGGATTCAGAAGCGCTTTCATCCAAATGTGGACAAACCCTTTTAACGTCTATGAGCAGTAATTTAAGGTCATAAAAGAAGTGGCCAAATGATTGCCTGAAATGAGGTGCTCCGAATCCATGTACCAGCTAGTCAAAGTTAGCATCCGTCTGAGCCACCTTACATAGGACCCGATATCAGAAGTGATCTAAAGACAGCAATCAAGTTTCCTATAGCTTGTATTTACCACTGGAAAGGACGGCCTCTACGTGAACCATTGTAAGAAAACCTCTCGTTTGTGCAGAGGTTCAGTATGTGTCCAAAGATTTCTATTGAGGCCATATTATGGAACCCAGAGGCGTAGCTAGGGGTTCAGCTCGGGGGGGGGGCGAAGAATCTGAATGGGCCCCTAACCAGTGACCCTGATTACAACTCAGGTGGCTTAACCAGTGACAGTAGCTCCGGGTGGGGCCCCTCAGAACAAGGAGCCCGGGGTGACCGCACCCTCTGCCCCCCCCCCCCCCCCCCCCCGGTAGCTACGCTACTGATGGAACCTATTTTTTGCTTTTCTTTATTTTGAGGACCCATTCTAAAAAAGGAATACAGCATAGGAGCCATATAACCTTTAATATAAAAGGGATGAAAAACCTTTAAACACCAATAAACCAAACATATGATATTAACATATGCAAAGTGCTCCTGACTAACTGTCCTTTGACAGCTCTTTGGTGTTCACCATAGTGGAGTTTGGAGTCAGACTGTTTGAGGGTGTGCACAGGTGTCTTTTTATACTGATAACAAGTTTAAACAGGTGCCATTACTACAGGTAATGAGTGGAGGAAAGAGGAGACTCTTAAAGAAGAAGTTACAGGTCTGTGAGAGCCAGAAATCTTGATTGCTTGTTTCTGACCAAATACTTATTTTCCACCATAATATGCAAATAAAATGAAAAAAAACCAGACAATGTGATTTTCTGGATTTTTTTTTCTCAGTTTGTCTCCCATAGTTGAGGTCTACCTATGATGTAAATTACAGACGCCTCTCGTCTTTTTAAGTGGTGGAACTTGCACTATTGCTGACTGACTAAATACTTTTTTGCCCCACTGTATCATTTTGTGTATATTGCTATTTCACTGATTTGCAGTGTGTTAATCTTGATGCCTTGTATGTCTGCAACCTGACTTTTATCTATGACTCTTGATGACCCCCTGTAGTGTCATAATCCCCCAGGCACCTCTTGTCAAGTCTGGGCGGCCTGAAAACCGCCAAACCGGTTTGACTCTCCCTGGACATAATGAGGGGGCTGGGGAGGACAGGGGCTGGGCAAGTCAGTGGCTGTGTACAGAGCATGGTGTGAAGACAGGACTTCGGAGAGAAAGAAGAGTATATGGAACATGTTATCACTGTCAGCTGGATTTTGGACTCTCATCTCCCTGGACATGTTATACTGTTACTGAACTGCATTCAGATTCCGGACTATCTATCTTTTGTGGGGTGGACTGAATATGGACCTTTCATATTTTTGCCTAAATAAATGTCTTGGAATTGTTCACTCTCCTCTTGCTCTGTTGATTGTGTGATACCAGAGAAGGACCCCGTGACACATGGCCTATAAGTCTCCTTACACCGGCATGTTGCTCCCCAGAAGGAGAAACATTACTCCACTCACAGGTTTTTCGTACAGTTAAAACAAATCTCTTGCTTTTCACTGAGGAGGGGCAAACATCCTGAAACACAAACCTACATATGAAAATTCTGGTTTGGCCTTTATGCGAAGTCATGTGGCAAGGCTTGTTAAAGGGTCGATAATGACTCTTAGAATTGCTACTTCCAGTAGGTGGCGCTAGAGTTCATATCCTATTTTTCTCTGCAGGGACAATTTTTATACTTTTACCGTATGAAATATTTAGCAATATATCACGCTATGATTTGTTGAGCAGCGTATTCAGACTTTGCGGATTCTGTGCACTTAGGGTGTATTAGTATGTGTGACGTGTGGACTGGACCGTACTTTCTAGTGCACAATATTCCGATATTTCTCTTCTCCACAACATCCCGCTCGCTCCGAGTCTGCAGCGTTGTTGGTGGAACCTCTTCTGCTAAGAATAAAGTCTGCCATTGTATTAAGTCTCCAATTAACGGCCTGCGACAAAGTGCCTGCTAACAAGATGGGGAAGAGTGGAGGCTCCAGTAAATAGGTCCTTAAGGAATAATTAATGATGGGATCTGGGTAGCACTTTATCGACCCAGGCAGCTCTCCTTCTGACCTTCAAGTAGGATCTTCTTTTGGCACCTCGCTCCGAAGGTTTGGAGAAGGTTTCTCATAACCGTCACGTCAGCTTTCAAGCTCTTAAAATAAATGAGACATTATAAAACCATAAATTCACCCATGATGGCTTGTTGGCATTCATCCCAGGTAATATAGGGGGACAAAAATCTGTGAATTTGGGAGGTCTCGTAAGTAGTATGCAGAATTATAGTGCTGAGTTACCCATCATCACAGCTTCAGAGTTCTTAACTCCTAAGGGGGGGCACAGCCTATTTTTGTCTTCCGAACGTAATTTATTTTTTTTCTTACTTTTTTTTGTTTGGCTCGCTGTTGACATGCCCATGTGACGGCATTTTTTTTTTTATTATTCCCTACTTCTACATTTCTTTTTCTTACTTTTTTTGTTTGGCTTTATGTTAAAATTCCCAGGTGATGTTTTTTTTATTTTTTTATTCCCCTTTTTTAATTTTATTTTTACTTCCTTTTTTTTGTTTGGCTTTCTGTTGACATGCCCATGTGACAGGTTGTTTTTTCTTTTTTTTTTTTTTCCCCTTTTACTTTTTTTATTTTTTTTTTATTTTAGTTTGGCTTTCCATTGATATAACAATGTGATGGCTTTTTTTTAATTCTTTTTTATTCCCCCATTCACATTTTTTTTCTTAAATTTTTTGTTTGGTTTTCTGTTGACATGCCCATGTGACTTTTTTGTTTTGTTTCCTTTTCCCCTTTTCCTTTTTTTTTTTTCTTTTTTTTTAAATTCTTTTTGTTTGGCTTACCATTGACATGCCAATGTGACGGCTTTTTTTTTTTTTTTTTTTTTTTTTGCTGTACAAATCCCGATCCAACAGTAAAGATGAAAGTGATTGGTTTATTTTCTTTCTCAATGAGTTTCAAAGTCATTAAAAATAAAACAGAAATAAAACAGAAATTTGCGCTAATAATACCCGCATAAAAACCACTCTCTATAGGGAAAGCAAAGATGGATGCCAAAAATGTATGTGGAGTGGGGCTCTGCGGGTGGAGGTAGGTGCTGGAGGCTCCATTATTCTCTATGTGGAGTGCGGCTCTGCGGGTGGAGGTCGGTGCTGGAGGCCCCATTATTCTCTGTGGAGTGCGGGTGGAGGTAGGTGCTGGAGGCCCCATTATTCTCTATGTGGAGTGCGGCTCTGCGGGTGGAGGTCGGTGCTGGAGGCTCCATTATTCTCTATGTGTTGTGCGGCTCTGCGGGTGGAGGTCGGTGCTGGAGGCCCCATTATTCTCTGTGGAGTGCGGGTGGAGGTAGGTGCTGGAGGCCCCATTATTCTCTATGTGGAGTGCGGCTCTGCGGGTGGAGGTCGGTGCTGGAGGCTCCATTATTCTCTATGTGGAGTGGGGCTCTGCGGGTGGAGGTCGGTGCTGGAGGCCCCATTATTCTCTATGTGGAGTGCGGCTCTGCGGGTGGAGGTCGGTGCTGGAGGCTCCATTATTCTCTATGTGGAGTGCGGCTCTGCGGGTGGAGGTCGGTGCTGGAGGCTCCATTATTCTCTATGTGGAGTGCGGCTCTGCGGGTGGAGGTCGGTGCTGGAGGCTCCATTATTCTCTATGTGGAGTGTGGCTCTACGGGTGGAGGTCGGTGCTGGAGGCTCCATTATTCTCTATGTGGAGTGCGGCTCTGCGGGTGGAGGTCGGTGCTGGAGGCCCCATTATTCTCTATGTGGAGTGTGGCTCTGCGGGTGGAGGTCGGTGCTGGAGGCTCCATTATTCTCTATGTGGAGTGGGGCTCTGCGGGTGGAGGTCGGTGCTGGAGGCTCCATTATTCTCTATGTGGAGTGCGGCTCTGCGGGTGGAGGTCGGTGCTGGAGGCTCCATTATTCTCTATGTGGAGTGCGGCTCTGCGGGTGGAGGTCAGTGCTGGAGGCTCCATTATTCTCTATGTGGAGTGCGGCTCTGCGGGTGGAGGTCGGTGCTGGAGGCCCCATTATTCTCTATGTGGAGTGCGGCTCTGCGGGTGGAGGTCAGTGCTGGAGGCTCCATTATTCTCTATGTGGAGTGCGGCTCTGCGGGTGGAGGTAGGTGCTGGAGGCTCCATTATTCTCTATGTGGAGTGCGGCTCTGCGGGTGGAGGTTGGTGCTGGAGGCTCCATTATTCTCTATGTGTTGTGCGGCTCTGCGGGTGGAGGTCGGTGCTGGAGGCCCCATTATTCTCTATGTGGAGTGCGGCTCTGCGGGTGGAGGTCGGTGCTGGAGGCCCCATTATTCTCTATGTGGAGTGGGGCTCTGCGGGTGGAGGTCGGTGCTGGAGGCCCCATTATTCTCTATGTGGAGTGCGGCTCTGCGGGTGGAGGTCGGTGCTGGAGGCCCCATTATTCTCTATGTGGAGTGGGGCTCTGCGGGTGGAGGTCGGTGCTGGAGGCCCCATTATTCTCTATGTGGAGTGCGGCTCTGCGGGTGGAGGTCGGTGCTGGAGGCCCCATTATTCTCTATGTGGAGTGGGGCTCTGCGGGTGGAGGTAGGTGCTGGAGGCTCCATTATTCTCTATGTGGAGTGTGGCTCTGCGGGTGGAGGTCGGTGCTGGAGGCTCCATTATTCTCTATGTGGAGTGCGGCTCTGCGGGTGGAGGTCGGTGCTGGAGGCCCCATTATTCTCTATGTGGAGTGGGGCTCTGCGGGTGGAGGTCGGTGCTGGAGGTTCCATTATTCTCTATGTGGAGTGTGGCTCTGCGGGTGGAGGTCGGTGCTGGAGGCTCCATTATTCTCTATGTGGAGTGCGGCTCTGCGGGTGGAGGTCGGTGCCGGAGGCTCCATTATTCTCTATGTGTTGTGCGGCTCTGCGGGTGGAGGTAGGAGCTGGAGGCTCCATTATTCTCTATGTGGAGTGCGGCTCTGCGGGTGGAGGTCGGTGCTGGAGGTTCCATTATTCTCTATGTGGAGTGTGGCTCTGCGGGTGGAGGTCGGTGCTGGAGGCTCCATTATTCTCTATGTGGAGTGCGGCTCTGCGGGTGGAGGTCGGTGCTGGAGGCTCCATTATTCTCTATGTGGAGTGCGGCTCTGCGGGTGGAGGTCGGTGCTGGAGGCTCCATTATTCTCTATGTGTTGTGCGGCTCTGCGGGTGGAGGTCGGTGCTGGAGGCTCCATTATTCTCTATGTGGAGTGCGGCTCTGCGGGTGGAGGTCGGTGCCGGAGGCTCCATTATTCTCTATGTGGAGTGCGGCTCTGCGGGTGGAGGTCGGTGCTGGAGGCTCCATTATTCTCTATGTGGAGTGTGGCTCTGCGGGTGGAGGTAGGAGCTGGAGGCTCCATTATTCTCTATGTGGAGTGCGGCTCTGCGGGTGGAGGTCGGTGCTGGAGGCTCCATTATTCTCTATGTGGAGTGCGGCTCTGTGGGTGGAGGTCGGTGCTGGAGGCTCCATTATTCTCTATGTGGAGTGCGGCTCTGCGGGTGGAGGTCAGTGCTAGAGGCCCCATTATTCTCTATGTGGAGTGCGGCTCTGCGGGTGGAGGTAGGTGCTGGAGGCCCCATTATTCTCTATGTGGAGTGCGGCTCTGTGGGTGGAGGTCGGTGCTGGAGGCTCCATTATTCTCTATGTGGAGTGCGGCTCTGTGGGTGGAGGTCGGTGCTGGAGGCTCCATTATTCTCTATGTGGAGTGCGGCTCTGCGGGTGGAGGTCAGTGCTAGAGGCCCCATTATTCTCTATGTGGAGTGCGGCTCTGCGGGTGGAGGTAGGTGCTGGAGGCCCCATTATTCTCTATGTGGAGTGCGGCTCTGCGGGTGGAGGTCGGTGCTGGAGGCTCCATTATTCTCTATGTGGAGTGCGGCTCTGCGGGTGGAGGTAGGTGCTGGAGGCCCCATTATTCTCTATGTGGAGTGCGGCTCTGTGGGTGGAGGTCGGTGCTGGAGGCTCCATTATTCTCTATGTGGAGTGCGGCTCTGCGGGTGGAGGTAGGTGCTGGAGGCCCCATTATTCTCTATGTGGAGTGCGGCTCTGTGGGTGGAGGTCGGTGCTGGAGGCTCCATTATTCTCTATGTGGAGTGCGGCTCTGCGGGTGGAGGTCGGTGCTGGAGGCTCCATTATTCTCTATGTGGAGTGTGGCTCTGCGGGTGGAGGTCGGTGCTGGAGGCCCCATTATTCTCTATGTGGAGTGTGGCTCTGCGGGTGGAGGTTGGTGCTGGAGGCCCCATTATTCTCTATGTGGAGTGCGGCTCTGCGGGTGGAGGTCGGTGCTGGAGGCTCCATTATTCTCTATGTGGAGTGAGGCTCTGCGGGTGGAGGTCGGTGCTGGAGGCCCCATTATTCTCTATGTGGAGTGAGGCTCTGCGGGTGGAGGTCGGTGCTGGAGGCTCCATTATTCTCTATGTGGAGTGCGGCTCTGCGGGTGGAGGTCGGTGCTGGAGGCTCCATTATTCTCTATGTGGAGTGAGGCTCTGCGGGTGGAGGTCGGTGCTGGAGGCCCCATTATTCTCTATGTGGAGTGTGGCTCTGCGGGTGGAGGTCGGTGCTGGAGGCTCCATTATTCTCTATGTGGAGTGTGGCTCTGCGGGTGGAGGTCGGTGCTGGAGGCCCCATTATTCTCTATGTGGAGTGTGGCTCTGCGGGTGGAGGTCGGTGCTGGAGGCCCCATTATTCTCTATGTGGAGTGTGGCTCTGCGGGTGGAGGTCGGTGCTGGAGGCCCCATTATTCTCTATGTGGAGTGTGGCTCTGCGGGTGGAGGTCGGTGCTGGAGGCCCCATTATTCTCTATGTGGAGTGCGGCTCTGCGGGTGGAGGTCGGTGCTGGAGGCTCCATTATTCTCTATGTGGAGTGCGGCTCTGCGGGTGTAGGTCGGTGCTGGAGGCTCCATTATTCTCTATGTGGAGTGAGGCTCTGCGGGTGGAGGTCGGTGCTGGAGGCCCCATTATTCTCTATGTGGAGTGGGGCTCTGCGGGTGGAGGTCGGTGCTGGAGGCTCCATTATTCTCTATGTGGAGTGCGGCTCTGCGGGTGGAGGTCGGTGCTGGAGGCTCCATTATTCTCTATGTGGAGTGTGGCTCTGCGGGTGGAGGTCGGTGCTGGAGGCTCCATTATTCTCTATGTGGAGTGCGGCTCTGCGGGTGGAGGTCGGTGCTGGAGGCCCCATTATTCTCTATGTGGAGTGTGGCTCTGCGGGTGGAAGTCGGTGCTGGAGGCCCCATTATTCTCTATGTGGAGTGCGGCTCTGCGGGTGGAGGTCGGTGCTGGAGGCCCCATTATTCTCTATGTGGAGTGTGGCTCTGCGGGTGGAGGTCGGTGCTGGAGGCCCCATTATTCTCTATGTGGAGTGTGGCTCTGCGGGTGTAGGTCGGTGCTGGAGGCTCCATTATTCTCTATGTGGAGTGCGGCTCTGCGGGTGGAGGTCGGTGCTGGAGGCTCCATTATTCTCTATGTGGAGTGCGGCTCTGCGGGTGGAGGTCGGTGCTGGAGGCCCCATTATTCTCTATGTAGAGTGTGGCTCTACGATTCGTGAGCCCCGTCACGTGACGAGGGGGGCCCACAGAGTCTGAACTGCCCCGGGCCCTGGCTACCCTTAATCCACCCCTGCATACCAGTCCTATATTCTGTAGCTTGTTCTCTAGTCGCGGTAAACCTTCACACTGCCGTGGTCTACAGATCATATCCAGAGAGGGAAAGCAATGGATCAACATTTGAAGGATCTGGTAATAACACTATATTTGATGAATTATGATTTTGAAATGGGCATATAAGGGAAAAAGAAAAAGAATGCATTAATAGAAAGTTGATGTTTGGGGACCTCTTCTACCCACTCAGGGCAACGTACGAGGGAATCCCTATCGGAGTCTCGGCTCTTTTCTCGGTTAGTAGTTATATTTCTGTTACTTTTATTCTGATTGCACATGAATATAGACGGCTCTGGACCCGGCATTGTAGACTTCACTCTCCTTCACGCTGATGCCTTGATTTTTTTTTTTTCCCTTCTGTTCTTTGCTTTTCATATCCTTTCTACATCTCACATCTCAAGCATAAACTTTCAGTCCACACTTGACCGGTGTAGATTTTTTCCTGTCTCCTACTCATTATTTATTTACGCGTTATCAGTCAGATCCATAATACTGCGCAATACATTACAGACAAAGCAGACAAGTAACGCAGCAAAATGTTTTCTGGATGCACTAGCGCTCTTAAAAACACATTTTGTTTTCCTGTGTCGAGGTTGTGATAGGCACATATCTTACAAATTCAGTATTGCCTTAGAAGGCTCAAGTTTGTAATTGCTCTCTGTGACTGCAGACTTGTGATTGTGCACAGTGCGTGCTGTCAGGATTCTCCATTGCTGGGAGCGGGTGGCCATGTGACCACAAGTTTGCAATTTGCATACTTCCAGCCACTTTCCAACTAGACTTGTCCACCTCGTATTTCTAGTCTGCATGTGACCGCATGTACGCAAATCTCAGACTTGCGGACATGAGCTGCCACCGGAGAATCCTGACAGTGCGCACACTCTGCACTGTGAGAAATCACAAGTTTGCAGTGCACCTATAGTGCAATTATGAGCCCAGAAGCTGCGCATGGGACGTACTTGGACGTTACGACATGACAGCGATTTAAAATGCCAAGGCCAAGTCGACCTGTCATTGGCTACAGCAGAACAAAGTGAAGGTTCTGGAGTGGCCATCTCTGTCTCCTGACCTCAATATCATTGACCCACTCTGGGGAGATCTTAAGCGCGCAGCTCATGATAGACAGCCCAGGAATTTACAGGAACTGGAGGCTTTTTGCCAAGAAGAATGGGCAGCTTTACCATCTGAGAAAATAAAGAACCTCATCCACAACTACCACAAAAGACTTCAAGCTGTCATTGATGTTAGAGAGGGCAATACACAGTATTAAGAAATGGGGTATGTGAACTTTTCAGCAGGGTTATTTGGATGTTTTGGGTTGTCATTATGATTTAGAAAGAGAAAACACAGTAGTTTGACAATAAATGGCGTCACCCAACCACTAACCATGAGTGGAGAAAAAGTTTTGGTGTTATCATTCATATTCTCTGAAAAAAAGGCCAAGAAAGCAAAAATTCTGTAAACTTGTGAGCACAACTGTATAATATATAGTTTTTTGAAATGTTTTTCATTTTCTAACCACAAATTATTTGAAATTTAGCATTTTCCCATTGACCGCTAGGATTGATATTGGCCTCATACTTCCTGTTGCCCGAACACTTTTCAGCAGTCCCATTATCATCACAGACATAGACAATGAAAGGTAACGCATCTATACGCTGTAGATAACACTATATTCACAACAGATGATGTCACAGCTCACCTCCTCCCCATCCCGTACAATGACTGAGATAACACAGGGCCCACAATAGGTGATGCCACAGCGCATGCCCACTTGGCGTCTGAGTCAGTCTATTATTGCTAATACCCTTGTGAAGAGCAGGAACTAGGAATCCATTATTGGATCTAGTGATCAGTATGAAAATCGTAAGATTCGTGTAATATATAATTTTTAAAAATAAAACAAGCCTGATGTTAAACGATAGGATATAGGACACACATTCTCTTCCTCCTTTTTTTGCGGTGTCCTCCGCATACGTTGTATAGCATTACATATAGTGGCTGCCTCGTCCTATTGAGCACATCCAGTATAATGCGCCAACGAGCTCAGTAGGGTTTGATCTATTTTTAATGTCGAATGGTTTTCTTGCTTTATGGAGTGCAAGAAATCCACATTAAATGGGAAAGTCTCATGTACAGTATGTAGAGATTGATGTACGTCGTCTATCCCATTTTTCCCGTATTCTTAATTCCTGTGAAAGGTGTAGCTCTTGTTTTGGGCAGCTTACGGCTCTTTTCACATCGATGCCCTTGTTACCTTTAGCCCATGGTCACTTGCTTGTGGCATAATTTTGCGTTTCTAGATCATCAAGGTCATATCTTTTCATTTTTATTTTTCCATGATCCGATTGGCTGTTGGATAAGCCCATTGTCTTACATGGTAGTATGCTAAAACAGAACCAACCACAGTCCCATAACCAATACGTCCTACAAAGGACCAATCCTATTTCTAGATGACTTTATGGGATCTAAAGCTAAGGATTGGCCAATTTGACTATGATCGTTTGGTCCTTTTTTTTTTTTTCCCTGGAGTTAATCTGCCGCCAGAACTTTCTGGTAGTGGATTAAGACCCTTATACATATTAAAGTCATCCAAGCCCACCGGTTTTGGTGAGACTGGTGAACCACTTCAGTGCCTCACAATTTTTCCCCCAACACAATAAAGCTTCAACACCCTATCTTTTTGTATTTAAGGGTGATAACTTGCTTCCAGAGGAGTTGGCGGCTTTCTCTTCGCTCCACGTTAAAAACGTGTGAACTTGTCTCTGAGCTGAATGTTCTCATATATAGGGGAATCAGGAGAGATGGCTGTCAGTTGAGCGATCACTTTGGCCATCAGTTATCTCTCCTGACTCACTAGCTCTATTTTTCTCTTCCCATTGAAAACACACCCGATCTTTTTGTATTTAGGGGTGATAACTTGCTTTCAGAGGAGTTGGCGGCTTTCTCCTCTCTCCACGTTAAAAACGTGTGAACTTGTCTCCGAGCTGAATGTTCTCGTTCATAGGGGAATCGGGAGAGATGGCTGTCGGTTGAGGGATCACGTTGGCCATCAGTTATCTATTCTGAGTCACCAGCTCTATTTTTCTCTTCCCATTGAAAACACACGAGCGCGCATGGGCGAATCAAAATTTTCATGCTTATCGGAGAGTTGATGGACTGCTTTCTAAGGTCGATGGAGACCTTTTTGGCACCAAACTTTAAATGATGTCTTTTGAAGAATAAAGTTTGTGAAGACAAGTATTCCCAATTTGCCAAGTAGCAAAAGATTAGTTGAGGAGTCTGGTAACAATGACCTCACCAAGATTGGGCTGAGCCCTCAACCTCCCATTCCCTGTCTCTTCCAGTTTGGCAATGCCGGCAGTAAGGAATAACCGGGAGAAGACATCTTTGATTAATTACGGTGGTTGGAAACTTTACCAGATCTCTATTTGCTAATAATTCACAAATTCAAACTATTTATGGGTAGGACGTAGATCTTTGGGTTACGTTGTACCTCATTTGTAATTCCGAAGGATCTAGAATTCCCCATATATCTGGCCTTGCTTGCCTTTGACCATATTGCTTTGATTTATTAGTCTCTGTTTCTTCAAACCCCTCCATCCACCCATTTTTCCACTGCACTAGATAATCTTGTTCCTCTGAATGTAGACTGAGCTCCCTTGAATCCTTAGACAAGGGCTTAGGGGGGTTTGACACCTTCAGTCCACCTTTGATTACCTCCTCACTTCCTCCTTATGACATGCTGTTTTTTGTTTTTTTTACTTTTATCTCTCTTCGATGGTGTATAAAGAGCACACAAACTGACACTTTATAAATAGCCAGGCGCGTTTCTGGCCCATAAAAAAGAATATTCGGAATGCCTTTTTATTGTTTCAGGCTGCAGTGAAGGAGCTGCTGTTCTCCTTTATGATATCATTTATTTATCAGGCGTGTCAACAAGGAGTCTTTTCATCTTCTCCAGAAGTGCCTATTACCATCACCACCTTCCATTTATTTATTATTTACTCCTATTATTGAAGGCGATATGGGCCTCGGCGTTAACTACTGCATGCCCTGGTTGGTGCACCAGTTCCACCGCTTTTGCTCTTCTCTTCCTAGCTGCCACTCATGTTGTGTATTGAGATCACATGCAGACGTGTCCCTGACCGGTCACACAGGCTACCAAGGAATTATGCCAAGATTGGAAGATAACCCTTATCCATAGGACAGGAGATGACTTCCTGATCTCTGGAGGTTTGATTCTTCGGCCCTTCAACGATCCCAAGAAGGTGGGCTCTGGAAAGCCCTGTCTGAATGGAGCGGAGGTCGAGCATGCTCATATGATCTGTCCTACATCGATCCCAAGAAGGTGGGCTCTGGAAAGCCCTGTCTGAAGGGAGCGGAGGTCGAGCATGCTCATATGATCTGTCCTACAACGATCCCAAGAAGGTGGGCTCTGGAAAGCCCTGTCTGAAGGGAGCGGAGGTCGAGCATGCTCATATGATCTGTCCTACAACGATCCCAAGAAGGTGGGCTCTGGAAAGCCCTGTCTGAAGGGAGCGGAGGTCGAGCATGCTCATATGATCTGTCCTACAACGATCCCAAGAAGGTGGGCTCTGGAAAGCCCTGTCTGAAGGGAGCGGAGGTCGAGCATGCTCATATGATCTGTCCTACAACGATCCCAAGAAGGTGGGCTCTGGAAAGCCCTGTCTGAAGGGAGCGGAGGTCGAGCATGCTCATATGATCTGTCCTACAACGATCCCAAGAAGGTGGGCTCTGGAAAGCCCTGTCTGAAGGGAGCGGAGGTCGAGCATGCTCATATGATCTGTCCTACAACGATCCCAAGAAGGTGGGCTCTGGAAAGCCCTGTCTGAAGGGAGCGGAGGTCGAGCATGCTCATATGATCTGTCCTACAACGATCCCAAGAAGGTGGGCTCTGGAAAGCCCTGTCTGAAGGGAGCGGAGGTCGAGCATGCTCATATGATCTGTCCTACAACGATCCCAAGAAGGTGGGCTCTGGAAAGCCCTGTCTGAAGGGAGCGGAGGTCGAGCATGCTCATATGATCTGTCCTACAACGATCCCAAGAAGGTGGGCTCTGGAAAGCCCTGTCTGAAGGGAGCGGAGGTCGAGCATGCTCATATGATCTGTCCTACAACGATCCCAAGAAGGTGGGCTCTGGAAAGCCCTGTCTGAAGGGAGCGGAGGTCGAGCATGCTCATATGATCTGTCCTACAACGATCCCAAGAAGGTGGGCTCTGGAAAGCCCTGTCTGAAGGGAGCGGAGGTCGAGCATGCTCATATGATCTGTCCTACAATGATCCCAAGAAGGTGGGCTCTGGAAAGCCCTGTCTGAAGGGAGCGGAGGTCGAGCATGCTCATATGATCTGTCCTAGAACGATCCCAAGAAGGGGCTCTGGAAAGCCCTGTCTGAAGGGAGTGGAGGTCGAGCATGCTCATATATGATCTGTCCTACAACGATCCCAAGAAGGGGCTCTGAATGGGAGCGGTGGTCGATCATTTGCGTGTAGTCTCACACTTTACTGTGGATAAGGGATAACCAGGACTGTGGAGTCGATAAGCCAAACCTCCGACTCCTCAATTTTCCTGACTCTCGACTCCGACTCTACAGCACTGGTCACTACTGAGCTTGTACATAAAGTGCAGCACAGATTCATCTCAGTAGACCTCACGGTGAAGAACCATATTTGTGTGGGCAACTAGTCATTATTGACCATTTTAATGTTTTGGTTTTTTTTTTTTTTTTCATTCCCTATTCCAGTGCCCTCGCTCTAAGGAAAAAATATCCTAATGGATTTCCATGCATCAGCTTGGTTCTTTATCCAAGTAGTTTGGGAACATTGCAAACCATGATGGTGGTGGCTCAAGCCGGTCATAGACGTTAGATGGCTGTTGGTTGAACAACGTTTCAAGACTGATGGTTCGGATGACTGACCGTTCCTGTATCCTCTATGATAAAGCTGCAGATTGATCCATCGGCTGGTGGTATCTCTCGGGGAGAAGAATGCAATCGACTGTCCGAAATTTGATCGACATCTGCCCCGATCATCAGTTCGATGGTGCCCCCATACACATTAGACTGTTGGCTGAACCTGTCGATAGCTACTGGTTCAGCCAACACTAGCCTAATTTGTATGGAGACTTTAAGGCTGTACCTTGGTGACCACTCTTCTTTATTCACGCACAGACATGTGAAAATTTTGAATGGGACATGTATATGTCTCTTCTTCAATTTTCGAGGTTTCTTCGAGACTTGTGCTTCTTACAAGCTGCCGTAGTAGTCGGGGAGTAGGTCTTCCAGGTTTGAGCCTGGGCTTCAGGATTCTTGGGTTTCTACAGATCCTCAGTTGTGAAACGCTGTCCCCTTTTTTTGATTTTTGGCAAAAGCGTGAAATAAACTGAACGGGTCTGACGTGGCTCCCATAAAATAAAAAAAAATGTAAAGTTCAACTGTCCCCCCAAGTCAGGAAACCATTTAGTTCTGCTCCGTGCCATAAAAAGGTCAGAGCGCAATGTCCATACAATGCCCGTGGTGGGATGGTGGCTTCTATGGATGTCGGAGGGAGAGTGGGATCCCCCCCTTCATACAACGGAGGAGATAACGTCTAATGAACTCATTAGACTAACGACAGTGTGGCTGACATTCAGGCCTGTAATGCGGAGAGTGGGTGTGAGGAACATCAGCTATGCAAATGGGAAAGTCATATCTGTTGTTTCCTCCTAAATGGCGCTGCGGAGACCTTCTATTCAGACTTGTTATTTTCTCATTCAAAGTTCCATTTCTCACTAATGCGATAGAAAGAATTTATATAGAACACCAACAAGAAAAAAGAAAAGACTCTGACCTTTCAGAGATGACAAATCACATGAACATGTAACAAAATATCCATTTAGATCTGTCTTTTTGTGTTCTGAATGATGCAGAGACCAAGACCCTGATTCCAATGATGTGAGACTTACTGGGCTACTTGCTGTAGTTTTGATTAAAATCCCAGGAGATTCTATCTAGAGGACTAGTAAACCTGCTGTCAGGTAGTCCTGCCACGCCTCCACCACTGATTGGCAGCTCACTACCTATGCACAGTGTACACAGACAACAGCCAATCAGTGGTGTGGGCGTGGTTATACAGGGCTCAGCATTCAGAAAACTGCTAGATCTGCAGCAGCTAAAACTGTGATTTTTTTTTTTTTTTTTTTTTATTAAAACTGCACAAAGTGACACAGCCCTGGAATCAGGGTCTCTCACCCTACATCCTGCTGTTCTCAGATAGGTTAGCAAAAGCCTAGCAACAGACTGTTATAAAAAATATATACGATGGGCCGCTAATATGAAAACACGGACGTCCGTTTTTCACGTATCCGCTCGGATTCCAAGGATTGAGCACCTAGCCATTATATTCTATGGAGCTGTTCACATGTTGCGCTTTTGCAGCATTTTTTTTTTCCAGCAGATTTTCTGAAATCTCAATCACACGGGCTGAGGTCTTGGACTGCTCTTGTGTGACTAGTTAGGCATTTGTAACGTCATATTTATATTCTTTTGCTCAGAATTGGACATTGATTTCCGAGACTGCTCAGGCATAATTACGCTTTCTAAAGAGCTGGTGATACTGAACATCCAGACGTCACATCTTACAGAATCATTGATGGGTTTTGCTTCTTGCCGACATTGACAAACTTAGATTTTACAAGTGCGTTTTTCTCTGGCTGTCACATTACCATAGGACGTGATAAACAGACTACTAGTGAGTAATGGGAAGCAAAACCTCTAGCTCCTCCAGGGCTATATTGCTGTTGAAAATCTCATTAGTAAAACTGTAATTCCATAATTTTAAGATTTCAAATTATGGAACGTTTATAAAGCTCTCAATGTCTTGCATTTTTTTTTTTTGTTATATTATGGGAAAGGTTTATTCCCATGAAAAACTTTTAAGGTCTTGTTTTTATTATAGCCATGATTAAGAGCGTTCTACGCAGCTCAGTACCACTGTATAATGTGCAGGAATCACAGCTGCATAGCTCAGTACTGCTGTATAATGTGCTGGATTCACAGCTGCACAGCTCAGTACCACTGTATAATGTGCTGGATTCACAGCTGCATAGCTCAGTACTGCTGTATAATGTGCTGGATTCACCGCTACACAGCCCAGTACTGCTGTATAATCTGCATTCACAGCTACACAGCTCAGTACTGCTGTATAATGTACTGCATTCACAGCTGCATAGCTCAGTACCACTGTATAATGTGCTGGACTAACAGTTACACAGCCCAGTACTGCTGTATTATGTGCTTGATTCACAGCTACACAGCCCAGCAGCATTGTATAATGTGCTACATTCACAGTTATACCGCTCAGTATTGCTTTATAATGTGATGGATTCACAGCTACACAGTCGAGCACTGCTGTATAATGTGCTGGATTCACAGCTGCACAGCTCAGTACCATTGTATAAAGTGCTGGATTCACAGCTGCAAAGCTCAGTAACGCTGTATAATGTATTGGATTCATATCTGCACAGCTCAGTACCACTGTACAATGTGCTGGATTCACAGCTGCACAGCTCAATACCACTTTATAATGTGCTGGATTCACAGCTGCACAGGTCAATACTGCTGTATAATGTGCTGGATTCGCAGCTCAGTACTGTGGTACAATGTCCTCCATGCTACTGCATCTGTCTGTGTGCTACATATGGAAAGGGAAGGAATCCCTAATATCTGTGTACTGTATATAGAAGTTACCATAGCAGCTAGTCTCCTCAATCCACTAGCTCATAGACAACTGAAAATCAAAGCTAGAGAATGCAGAGTGAAAACTAATGAAAAATTCAGGATACAAGTCATATATTGGCAATAAATATTGTTATTCCTCATGTACGCACAACTGATTGTTATGATAGATCGCCTGAAATGACAGGTACCCATAGAATTCTACGGTTACTGGATCACAAATCTGTATGCCATAGATCAGTAAGGGTGAGCTCACACATCATGTGTAAAATTTAATTTAATTTTTTTTTTTCTTTTGCAAATGACTTCACGAACTGTTTGAAAGCGACGTGTGAACTCGCCTCTATACATGGAGTCTTAGGTGATGATCTTAATGCCGTCACCTGTCTAGAAAGCGCTGAGTGGGCGCGGTTTTGAGCAAAACGGTAAGAAAATGGGATTTTTGAAGGTAGAAAAATCCTAACTGGAATAATTGCAAGCAAAAAAAAAAGTAAAAAAAACTATGTGGCCTATCAATCCTATTATGAGTAGTGATATCTTAGGAAATGATAACTATTCAGATATTCAGCGGCTGAATAAAATAAATTCTGCAGATATCCTGCGCTTCTAAAAGCTCCTTATTATCCGGGGCTGTCAGCAGCGGCTCCATCAGAATGAAGAATCGCGCGGCTGCCGCTGTTAGAAATTCAAGGCCATCTATTACCTTATAATGCTCAGATTCATCTGCCAATCTTCCCCCGACTCGTCACGCGCGTGTAGCCTCCCTGGTAGAATCATAAAACGCTGGGTATACCGCAGACTTCCCGCCACACAGCGAAATTACAGGGTTCACAGAACAGTAAAATTGACCACTTGTAGCGATCTAATGAAAGGGTTAAAGGAACGGGTCGTCAGAAAATGAAATATTATTTAAAGGGGTTGTTCACCTCTAGGGGGACTTTTTTTTTTTTAGTCAAATGCATGTATTAAGGGCTAAAAATCAATTTTGCAATCGGGTTTCATAAAATATATTGCACCATTTGCCTTCTGTAGCCCCTGTGCTGCACCGTCCTATTTCCGGATGCGGAATGAGTCTACTGAGAATCCATCAGCGAGCTCATTCCGATGGTCCAATGTTAGTTTCTAAATCTTTTTATCTGTCATTTTCTGAGCTCCTCTTATCGAATTTATCACCACATCTAGGTTAAATGCACAGGTGACCAAAGAATCTGTAAAAAGCCAGCATTTACATGCATTTTAGTAAAGGAACAAAATTGTTTCCAGAGATGGAAAACCCCTTTAGATCAGGATTTTCTCTTTGCATAAATATTTAAAATGTAAAAAAACCAAAAACCACATTGACAACATCATTAGCTTTATTAAAAGGGGTTGTATGGTACTTACGTTGTTGACCTGTAGGCCATCAATATAAAAGTCCCGGACAACCCCCATAAGATAGGTCATCAGTATCAGATTAGTGGCAATGTGACAACTGGTGGTGGATTCTATCACTCATTGTAATCCTGACTCTGCTAAGGAGTCTGCTGAAAACTCTTCTTGAAAGGACAGGAACTAGGAGTCTAAAAAAGTCACCGTGACCAGTATGAAAAATTGTAAGCTTACTAACTTTGTTTAAAGGGATTGTCTGGGACTTTAATAATGATGGCATGTGCCATCATTATGGCTTTAATAATACTGCTGAGGAGTTCTGACCGCTGCTGTCACCGGAATCAGCTGATTGGCGGGGTTGCTGGGTGTCTCATTCCCACCAATCAGACATTGATGACCTTTCCTAAGAACATGCTATTGATATTAAAGTCCAAGACAACCCCTTTAAACAAAATTAGTAACCATGCAGTTTTTCACCCTGGCCACAGAGGCTTTTTTTTTTAGACTCCTACTTCCTGTCCTTTCAGGAAGTTTTCAGCAGCCTCTTTATCATCAGAGTCAGGATTACAATGAGTGATCATACAGAATCTACCAATCGCAGTAGGCGAGGTCACATCTCTCCATTGCACACGCTCATTAGATGCTTCAATACAAAAGATAGGGCCATTTATTGCAGCTAATGTGCGGGTGTATTTCCTGGAACAATAAAAATAAGAATAAGCTTTAACAAAAAACAAAAAAACACCAGTTTGAAAATTACTATTTTTCAAATTTTTATTCAAACTGTGATTGAAAATTTTTTTTTGTAAAAATGAATACAAAAATCTGATGCAAACAATAGGTAAATTTCTGAATGCCTTTAAAAATGAGTCCCAGCGTCCCGCTTGATATGTCATGCGTTTTCTGTCACAGGTACAATGTTGTGGTCCCCTCCCCCTCTTTCCCGGCATCAGTAATAAGCCATCATTTTGCTCTGCTTCCTGAATAACTGCTCTATTCCCCTCCTGTTAATTACTATGACAAGATCAGAACATCTGCCTCCACCACAGTTTCTTTCCTAGTGTAAGAAGGGAAAAAAAAGAGAAAAGCCGTGATTTCAGCTGATGCAGAGCTTTATTTACTGCGGCCAGACGTTCTGCGATCCCTGGAGAGACTAAGTTGCTAGCTGGATTTATTCATTTCTTTTTTTTTTTTTTCTTCTTTTAAAATCGTAAGTTTAGAACTCCTTGGTTTTTGGACGAGCCTTTCTAGATGGGGCGACATTCCTGGGGTGCTGTGATGGGGCCATAAAGCGTTCAGTGTTGAGTGGGATCAGAGATATTTACAGCGTCGGTCGCCTAGAGATATGAAAAGACACTTTACGGCTGAAGGCCAAGGCTGTTAATAGATTTTTAAAGGTGCAAAGGGCTCTTTTCCTTTTACATCCAGGGTTTGATCTGTGTCAGCTAAAATTCTATGAGAAGTAGAATGAATATTAAAGAGCGTACTTCAGATAATGTCTCGCTTGTTGTGAAGACCTCGCACCGTACCCAAGATTAGGAGATTTCATGAGGAAAAATGGTTTTATGCTATAGGCTCAAAATTACTCTTGGATGCTATGATGTCTTCCATTTATGCTCCGGTAGTGTTATGAAACTGATATCCCTAAAGTATTTGTCTTTGATGTTTATATTTCTGGCCAAACCTTAGGAAAGGTCAATACCTGATTGGTGACGGTACGACATTCAGCAACTCTGCCGATCAGCTTTACTGTTCCGTCAACTGCATAGCTGATCGACAGGGTTGCCTGGTGTCACACCACCACTGATCAGATACGGATTACCGATCCAGAGGATAGGTCTTCAATCTAAAGGTCCTGGACAACCCCCAGATGATAGGTAGATTGGTGGAGATCCGACAACCGGTATGACATCCAGCAACCTTGCTGATCAGCTTTACTGGTCCATCAACTGCATAGCTGATCAGCAGGGCTCACCACCGCTGATCTGATACTAATGACCTGTCCTGAAGATAGGCCTTCAGTCTAAAAGTCCCGGACCACCCCCAGAAGATGGGCAGGTTGGTGGAGATCCGATAAACGGTACAACATCATCCAGCACTTCTGCCGATCATCTTTCCCCATGCTAGATGTCCTTAGTTGTGGAGCTTCACAGCTCTGTCAACTGCATAGCTGATCAGCGGGGTTGTCTGGTGTCACACCACCACTGATCAGATACTAATGACCTATCCTGAAGATAGGCCTTCAATCCAAAAGTCCCCGACAACCCCCAGAAGATGGTTAGATTGGTGGAGATGCGAAAACGGGTAGAACATTCAGCACCTCCGCCGATCAGCTGTACCCGTTGCCAGATGTGCTTAGTTGTGGAGCTTCAGAGCTTCGTCAACTGCATAGCTGATCGGCAGGGTTGTCTCGGGTGTCACCACCACTGATCAGAGATTGATGACCTATCCTGAGGATAGGCCTTCAATTTAAAAGTCTTGGACAATCCCCAGAAGATGGGTAGATTGGTGGAGATCTGACAAATGGTACAACATCCAGCACCTCCGCCGATCAGCTGTCCCCGGTGCCAGATGTCCCCGGTGCCAGATGTCCTTAGTTGTGGAGGTTCACAGCTCCGTCAACTGCATAGCTGATCAGCGGGGTTGTCTGGTGTCGCACCCCTATTAATCATATACTGATGACTTATCCTTAGGATAGGCCATCAATTGAAATGTCTCAGACAACCACCAGAAGATAGGCAGATTGGTGATGGGCGAACATACTTAGATAATCTGAGCATGCTCGAGTGCTAACCAAATGACT
Source organism: Dendrobates tinctorius (assembly GCF_039654945.1). Lineage (NCBI taxonomy): Eukaryota > Metazoa > Chordata > Amphibia > Anura > Dendrobatidae > Dendrobates > Dendrobates tinctorius. Next base: position 17,949,651 of record NW_027361727.1, on the reverse strand, counting down.
TCGGCGTGTTCGAATAATATGTTCTAGTCCCCGCGGCTGCATGTCTGGAGGCTGTTCGACAGCCACAATACTTGCAGGGATTGCCTAAAAAAACATTGGCAATTCCTACATGTGTTTCAGCCATCGAACATTTTTTTTGAGCGTGCCGAAGTTACTCTCTTAGCTCCAACCACTTTCACTCATCACTAGTGGAGATCCAACAACCGGCACTCGCTTAGATTAGCTGTTACTGACTTAGATGGCGGACAGACGTAACGGTACAGCTCACTTCACCGTTTAGCGCCTTTCCACCAGAACTTTGGCTCAGTTCCTGCTCAATTGAAACTCTGAGGATGAAGCTATGTTATTTTGGTTTGCCTCCGTATTCCTCCAGTGTTAACGACAGCTGATTGAAAGGTGAGTGACGTGTTGGACCCCTACAGTCTGATATTGATGACTTTTCCCAAAGATACGTCCTCGATATAAAAGTAGTGTTACTACATTATAAAACAAAAAATAAAAATCACAATAAGTACATGACACATAATTGAAATGCCGGGTGCCCTTCTTTTCATTTTTTACGCCATGGTTCCTCGGATTTCCTGTCTACTCTTCATTTCTGTAGAACATCTGCCATCTTCTCATACTTCTCTGTTAATCTGAGACACGTCTGCTTTGAGCTGGTTTATAAACGAGCAGGGGAATGTCTTTACCCACTTGTGTGAAATTGCTGTGTAAGCGCTGCAGTCAGTCAGTGGCCATTGATGGGCTGCATCACTTATGACATAAGGCCACTTGAGCATCGGCTGACGTGGCCCCAAAATCGCTGGACCATCAGTGGTCTGGGAGTTGAGAATTACCACAGTCCCTGTTGCATTTAAGAAGAGATTGTCCAAGTAGTAGATAATCCCTTTATTTATGCATTTAGCCTTTTATTTTGACATTTGTAGTGTGAGACTGAGGACGGCTTTAAAGACGTTGTTTAGGTTTTTGCTTAGAGCAGTGGTCCCCAACCTTTTTTTGCACCAGGGACCGCCTTCAAGCAAGAGCATTCTTCCATGGCCCGGCGGGGATGGAGGAGTGGCAGGGGCGGGGCTTTGGTCATAAGGGGGCAAGGCTATGGACGGGGTTGTAGTTTAGTAGTGCATACTTATCATTTAATTATAACATTTATAATATGAATGTGACTCAACTCACCATAAGTTTTAAATGAGTGGGAGCACCGGGCTTATTTTCCTGCAACAAGACAGTCCCATCTAGGGGTGATGGGAGACAGCGACACCCTTGTATGCATGGCTCCGCTCCCACCCTTGTGTGCATGGCTCCACTCCTACCCTTGTATGTATGGCTCCGCTCCCACCCTTGTGTTCATGGCTCCGCTCCCACCCTTGTATGTATGGCTCCGCTCCCACCCTTGTGTGCATGGCTCCACTCCCACCCTTGTGTGCATGGCTCCACTCCTACCCTTGTATGCATGGCTCCGCTCCCACCCTTGTATGCATGGCTCCGCTCCCACCCTTGTATGCATGGCTCCGCTCCCACCCTTGTATGCATGGCTCCGCTCCCACCCTTGTGTGCATGGCTCCACTCCCACCCTTGTGTGCATGGCTCCACTCCTACCCTTGTGTGCATGGCTCCGCTCCCACCCTTGTGTGCATGGCTCCGCTCCCACCCTTGTGTGCATGGCTCCGCTCCCACCCTTGTATGCATGGCTCCGCTCCCACCCTTGTATGCATGGCTCCGCTCCCACCCTTGTATGCATGGCTCCGCTCCCACCCTTGTATGCATGGCTCCGCTCCCACCCTTGTATTCATGGCTGGGCTCCCCCGTCCTCCCCATCATACTTACCCTCACTCCGTCGCTGAACTTCCCTGCATCTCTATCCTGGCGCGTCAGCTTCTTCCTGTGCGGAGCAGTCACGTAGTACCGCTCATTAAGGTCATGAATATGGACACCACGCCTATGGGAGTGGAGTCGCATCCACATTCATGACCTTAATGAGCGGTACTACGTGACCGCTCAGCACTGGATGAAGCTGCCGTGCCCGACAGGGATGCAGGAACTGAGGGTGAATATCGATGTCTTCTGGAAGCCAGCGGTTGTAGCAGTCACTACAGTGCTACAGCTGCCGGCTCCCCTTGTGTCCAGCATTCTGAGCCGTGGCTCCGCGGACCGGCAACAGAACTGCCATGGCCCGGTGGTGAGGGACCCCTAGTTCAGAGTACCCGAAGAGCAGAAGAAACTATTACATGCTTATAATAAAGAATCTGTTAGCACAAAATGACTGTTCAAACAAAGAAAATACTTCTTTTTTTGCCCTTCTTTGGCTCCTGTAAATTCAGAGCTGTTAATCAAGAATCAAGGAATAGAAGGGCGGTAAAAGAAGGAAAACAAGTAGGTGGGAAGATGCGCTGAACTGCTTGGCCACACCAAGGGTGCGTCGGGTGGCTGTATTAAGTTTGAACAGTCATTTTGTGCTGACAGATCATCTTTAAATCCCTTTTGTTTTTTTGCCTAAGAAAAAAACTATCTCTCAGGCATTTGTTGGCAAGCTCTTGGTATTGTAATGTTTTTTGTACCCACATGCTTTATGTGCTCGATTACACTTGGGTGCGCTTGTCAATATAAGTGTGTTCTCTAGCGGAACTTTCCAAAATGATAGCGGAATCACACAAGCATTGTAGTATGCCAAGTGTAGTCAGCATCAGGACCAGTCAGTCAATAACGTAGAACCAGGATTTACCGGGACCGTTTGACCTGTATACTCCAGCACAGAGTGAGCCATTCCCTATGCTCATAAGAGTGGTGTGTGAGGCCAAGCCCTGACGCGCGCCAACCCATCCCCTAATTATTTCATGCCTCTTCCACGCTAGCTAAGAAGATTTACTTTCTAATCTGACAGGTTATAAACGCAGGATGCTTCACCTAGTGGGAAAAAGATAAGACTTTTTGTGAATGTCTATAGAAGGATTTAGACCTAAAAGGATGAGGATTTCTGACAGCCAGGACTTTAAAGCATCGGTCACCTGCAATGTACGATTCCCAGGTGACCATTTTTTGGATTTAAAAAAAAAAAGCAAAAACCAAAAAAGGATGTATAAAAGAAATCAAGGAGGAAGTTCTTAGGGTTTTCCTATAAAATGATGCCAAATTAAGTTTATGAATGCATTTTTTTGCCTATAACGTGCTGATGTAGCAGAACTCCATTTGTCATTTAGTAAAGTGTGCCGTGACCTCAAAAATCTGTTATCTGGAGTTTTCTTTAGGACTGTGTGCAAAGAGCTAGCCATCTGCTTTCTTAGAGAATTGCATAAACCACAATTCCTTAATGGTGTTATTAGAATTGCATGATTATTAGTAGAGCAACGCAGACGCAACCATACCGAGCTGCGGAGGAGTTCAGAATTTCTTCATCGATGATGTCATGCATCATGTCACGCGATGGACTTTATATAATCACCGGTTTGTATGTATTCATTACTGTATATATTCACAGTGTGTTTGTAGTAAGAAGACTTGTGTTTTAGATTGGTGGGGGTCCGACCTATGAGCCAAAATCGGCGACTTCTGTCTTCCTCTTGAATGAAGCATCACTTCACTTGCTAGACCGCAACTCCATTTCTTTCACTAGAAGACTGCCGGGGTTGGCCCTGGGCGGCCGGGGTTGGCCCAGGGCGGCCGGGGTTGGCCCAGGGCTGCCGGGGTTGGCCCAGGGCGGCCGAGGTTGGCCCAGGGCGGTCGGGGTTGGCCCAGGGCTGCCGGGGTTGGCCGAGGGCGGTCGGGGTTGGCCCAAGACTACTCTGTGGTCTACTTCACTCCCATGGAGGGGAATGAATGGAACCGCGATTGAGTATTGGAAAGGAAGACAGAAATTGCCAGTTTGACATTTGGTTGGCCCCTCACCTATCTAGAAGTCAATGCTTATTTCTGGAACCCTTTAAATAGTCATGAAAGTAGCTGTCCACTACTAGGACAGCCCCTTCTGAATCCTTATGTTTCTCTTGGGGATCGCGTGACATTCACGTGATGCGATCTCTGCATCCAATCAGCGCTGGCTTTACTCTCCTAAGGACATAATTGACATCTGGAGGAAGTGAAAGGGTAGCAGCTCTGACATCATCTGCATGATCTGATTATTATGTCACAAGATCCCCAGGAGAGGCAGCGCCGATACTGCTGAATGTCACTGGCACTAGAGGTAAGTAGAGGTGTTATTCTTTTACTTGGGGGAAACATAAGGATTCAGGAGGGGTTTGTCCAAATAGTGGACAACACCATTAATTGTAACAACCCCTCATCAATTATTTAAGTACATACTGTACATATCTGCTAGGCATAGAGGAAAGTGGGTGACTGGATATAATAAAGGGTTTCCCAGACTTGGGCTAAATGATCAGTATCAGCTTGGCAGGTGTCCGATACCTGGTACTCCCACCAATCAGATGTTTTCACCTCTGGCGGCTGTATGTCAGTCCGTGAATAGTGCTGAACAGCTCCCATCACTGTGCAGTGGTCATTCTCAAGTACTGCAACTCGGTCCTGTTGAAGGGAATAGGAGCTGAGCTGCAGTTCCTGGGAATGACCACTACACAGTGATCGGTGCTGTGCTGTTCAGCTCTGTTTGCGTCCAGCTACCGGAGCTGAAAGTGGCCAATCGGTGGGAGTGCTAACTGGGTGTCATGCCCACGAGCATCGAATGTTGATGATCTGCGTTTAGGGATAGGTGATCAATATCTTAAGCTTGGAAAACCTCTTCACGGCAGGCTGCCTGTAGCCGATCCGTGTCAGATCTTTTCTCATCGGCCCTTTCACATGAACCTTTCATTGACTGAATCATTCTTGCCCTGTAAAAACATGGCATTGATTACCCAACCTGCCCGCCTAAAAATCAGCACATCTTCCCTGTTGTCCATATTCAGGCTGTATGGGGACCGAACCATTGCGTTAACTCTCGTTTGCCCCCATACAGCAACCCTCTGTGTAGAAGGGCTATACGCTTTCTCCTTCCGATTTGGTTATATGTTCATTTACTGCTATTTATAGGCAGAAACCTCCGGTGCCGTAGGGCGCATCCGGTATTCTCTGGTCATTTTAGCTTTACATTTGTGCAGGAAAATATGAAATATACGTTTTATTAGAGGTTAGAAGAAACGATCCTTCGGCTTGGGAGATCAGAAAGGCGGATCAGCTCTGCTTAGGAGAAAGCTCCTTGTGCCCCGAACGGTGTTATGGTCTTGTAGTCTGTAACCCGCCCAAAGCGAAGCATGACCACGAAAGACCCCGGTAGTTGTTATTCCATCTGCATTCCCCCTGGATCTGCACACAAGGCGCTCACCTGCTGTTACGGAGCTTGTGCGCTCGAAGCCGTTCTCGGCAAATGCTTTCCAGAGGTTCGACGATTGTGTGTACACAGACACGACACTGCACGCAAGAACAGAGCGGGACGCGGCGCTACGGTTCAACAGCTCCAGCGGGCATCGTCAAGAAGGTGGTCTTGTGTGTGTATTCACCCTTATTGTGCCAGAAACGTGGGTGATAAAGAACGTTCCGTTTTTGAAAAATTACAAAATGCTGCCACCATAGTAAAAGAAGAAAAACAAATGTGTTGGTAATAAATAAAAAAACTTACAAATGTGACAATTTAACATTTTTTAACGAGATATCCCCAAAAACCAAAGATCAGCAGGATCCTGAGCCGGCATACATGTTGGCAAATTTTCGGGGTCCTGAGAACTTTCTCAGCCGGCACTTGAATGCCGGCATCATGGGGGTCTTGTTTAATTATTAGGTCACCACTATGTCATATCGCAAGGGTCTCGTAGTCAGAAGTGGCGCCCCAGATGTCGGCATTGCAGTGCCGCGTGAGGATGTTCACCCCCTTGATCCTTTAGCCGTGGACTGCGGATGTGGAGGCTGATCTTTTTTTTTTTTTTTTTGCTAAGATCAATTTAACTTCTTAACAGGATAGTAGATGAATGTATGATCGCGGAGGTCTGAATGCTGGGACCCCACAAGTCCTTTGAGAATTTGGGATCTGGTTCTTGTAGTTAGTGGTATTGTCCATAGATGACAACCGCTCCATAAACAGGAAATGTAACGGTGATCACTTGTGCTCACTACTACCCCATTCATTCGGTTGGGGTATCGGAGATCTGAACCCAACCCTCCCACTGAACTTGGGGAGATATAAAGTCACCCCAACATCAAGAACTCTTCTTGCTTTAAGGGAACCCGACAGCTGATCCAACCATGTATATTTTATTCTGAAATGCTGAAATATATGTCTACATATGTTAAAAGCCGCCTTTCTGTCTAGTGTCCCTTGCAGCTAAGTCCCCAGTGGCTTCTCCACGCCTGCTGCCAGTGATTGACAGGTCTCTCCCCTTGCTCACACACAGGAAAAGACCTGTTGTTCAAGGGGAGCGAATGGGGAAAGGACTTTATTTATTTATTTTACCCCTTATATAGTGCCATTTATTCCGCAGGGCTTTACAGACATTATCATCACTGTCCCCATTGGGCCTCAAAATCTAGATTCCCTATCATTGGTCTTTTGGAGAGTGAGAGGAAACCGAAGTACCCAGAGGAAACCCGCACAAACAAGGGGAGAACATACAAACTCCTTGCAGATGTTGTCCTTGGTGGGATTTGAACCCAGGAGCCCAAGTGCTGCAAAGCAACAATGCTAACCACTGAGCCACCTTTCCGACTAGTCTCCGGTGTGGAACGATCCGCGGTGGCTTTTAAAGTATTTTTTTTCATCTGAAACACTGCGCACAAGGCTGAAATTATACAGCCAGTGTGTGAGACTTGCTGCCTGTAGATCGGGCAGCATTCATACCTGCAAATGTGCATTTATGGCTATTAATGGATTCTTTCGAAATGAAAACCTCTCAGTAGTGCAGCTCAAACATTGGACCAGATCTCTGTTTAATTGTGTGCACATGGCATCGCCATTGTATCCGCATCGTCTTTAAAGCAGTGCTTTTGCCACCATCTTTTTTTTTTTTTTTTTTTTTTTTTTTAAGTTTTATATATGGGTTAGTGGTGACTTCCATGCAAAAGCTGTCCGAACAATGGACCCCGTCTGTTCTTTTAGCCGCTTCACGGCTTACAAAGCCTAAACCGGTAGAAAGAAGTTACAAAAGACGGAACATGCGCGCAAGTCGTTTTGACTTTGCAGTGCACATGTTCATTTTTTTTTTTTTTTTTTTACAGTTTCAGCCCTTTTTTTTCAGGCGGTTTCCAGACAGAATCCGCCTGAAGAGGCATTGTGTTTCCTGATACATACTATGGTGAAAACAACACAGTAGAAAGGAGGAAACACATGAAGAGGAAATCTGTGCTGAATAGAAGCTGTGCACTGAAAACAGCATACACACTCAGCCTATATTACTGAGAGGGTCACTCCCAACTCTATATCACTGGATAAGGTTATGAAGATTGCACACTTAAAGTTGGTGCAATTTTACTACGGTAATTAAGTGTAACAACTAAAATATATAAAATCTTTTTTTTTTTTTTTTTTTTCCGAAGTGTCCATAACCTTTGAGTCATCTGAGCGATATGCCATTATTTACTGGGAAGGAAATACGGCTTTGACTCGACATTCTTCGGTCGTCTTGTTCGCGCTCCAGCCGCTGCATTTTTCCTTTTCTTTTCTTTTCCTTTATTTTTATATTTCCATGTTTTTTATGTTATCTCTAAGAACCTTGGCTGTTTTTTTTTTTTTTTTTTTTACCCCGTCTGCCCTTTATTATGTATCGCTCCCCTGTGAGTGTTATATGAAACTCCTGACATATCTCCGGTTCTCGGTATTTAGTCTCCTTTCTATTTTTTTTTTTCTTCCTGCGTTGCCATCTAGATCTTTTTGACTTAATCTGTATCTTCTCCTCTTTAGCCTCGCTCTCTTCACTGGTTTTAAAACAATCCATAAATTTCTGACATAAGAAAAGAATATCCCTGCTCGCATCTCCTTAATATTCCTGACAACGCGTCTTGGCTTCATATTAGAGAGTCGCCTTGTAGCGGGAAGCTGTAATTTAAGAGCCTGGCCTGAGTTTATTTCACATTTGAACCGTGCAGCGCTCTCCTCTCAGACACCGTGAGATAAACACACCGACGTGGCCGGAATATATATATACCGCCGCCTGGCCGGGCTCATCAGTGCTCCTCCGTGTTCTTCTAAGGAGGAGCTAATCAGTGCCGAATGAGCTGAAATCGGGGAAGGAGGCCGGAAACGGGGTGGTATGAGCATCGGGGCTGTAAAACCAGACCCCACGTTATGTTCCTGTCCTCAGTTGGATCTTTGCCATTTCCGCTTATGAAGCTATTAGACCTCCGTTAAGACCACATAGAACATCAGATGATGTCTAAATCCAGATCACGGAGCGATGCTAAAAACGTTTCTGTATTTCCTCGCGGTATCTTACAATAATTATTTAGAATTTCTGTACAATTTCCTATTATATGTTCAAAAAAGTTTTTCCATGATTTGTAATCATCATGTAAAGGCTGGTGCGGAGTTGACCTTATTGTGGTGGCGTAAAATAACTTGATGGCCACAGGGTGTAACAATTCTTAGGGGGTGCAACATTTCGAAAGCGAAAAAGTAGCAGTGGTGTTGGCTAAAGTGCCTCCTATCTACGGGCGAGCGGCACTTTAAACTGTAAGCATTGGAGTCAAGATGACACTAGTATGGTTGACTCTTGTGGTAGAGCAGGGAGCCTTAGGCTCCTGCGGATGGGAAGTTCTGGGTAGATGGCTGCCGAACGAAGGATTGGAGAATGTCATGCTGTGACGGTCTTCAGTAAGGAAGAGGGGACCTCAAACTGTCTCTGTAACTGGGACCCTAACAATCCCTGTCCCGCGGGTTCTCTTGAAGGTAGAGAGGCCAGAGTCTCCAACCTTACTGTGCTCCTGTTAATGTCCTATTCTGTCCCCTCCCCCACACCCTGGAGAGCTGGGATAGCTACGTTAGTGTATAAACACTTAAGACAAACAGGGAAAAAACTTGCATACAAAAAACACTTACCAAGGGTAGGGAGGAATAGAAGGAAAGGATAGGAAGGTACAAACCAAATGGAAATAGGATAATGGCGAAAGCATACAGCCAAAAACAGCATACAACAGTCTCCAGCAGCAACTACGAACTCCAACTTTAGCACACCAACTCCAGCAAGCTAGGAAGTAAGAAACAAAATTAACAGGCATGGATGATTATGTCTGGCCAGGTTTTTATAAAGAGAGGAAATGAGCAGGTCAGGAGCAGCTGCGAGATGGAGCTGCATGTCTCCAACCAGCATAGAAAGAGTCCTTAACCTCTTCAGTGCCAATGGAAACAAAGTCCATTTAATATGAGGAACTAATCACACAGACTAAATGGAAGACCTGCGATTCACAATACATAATGATCGCCTGACCCAAGATCTCCCCGGAGGACGGGACACACTCCTGACATAGAAATCATCGTTCCGCCAGTGGCTAAAGTAGGTGGTGGTTATACCGACTGAGCCAATGCTTCAGTTCAATATGTAGGGCCCACTCTGCCGTATATATTGCTTAAACTGAAACTACAGGAATGCCACCTGTTCAGGGGAAGACTGTCAGCACAGAATGGCTGTTAAAACCACGCTCAAGCTCTCGTTGCACCCTTGGTGTGGCCAAATATTTAAGTTCATCTTCCCACCTAGTTGTTTTTCATCTGCATCTGTCCTTGTCAGGATCTGTAAACCAGTGCCGTCAATCAAAGGAGAGGGGAGCGGAGATAGCTGGAAATCAAGGAGGTGGAAAGGTGCACTTAAATATTTGGCTACACCAAGGGTGCACAGAGTGCCTGTGCTTGGTTTGAACGGTTATTCTGTGCTTGACAGTCCCTTTTTAAAGTAGACCAAAAAATGAAGATAGGAACAAAATACTTAAAAATTCTATTCTGTGCTGTTCAAACCAAGCACAGGCGCTCGGTGCACCCTTGGTGTGGCCAAACATTTACGTGCACCTTCCATCATACGTGTTATCCATCTGTTTCTACCCCCACCCTTTTTTGATTGACAGCTCTAACTTTATACATACTTAGATCGGCGGAGATAGATGGGAAAACAAGCAAGTGGGAAGGTGCACGTAAATGTTTGGTCACACCAGGGGTGCACCGAGTGACTGAGCTTGGTTTGAACAGTCATTCTGTCTGCGCCGACAGACACCCTTTTAAAGTAGACAAAAGAAAATGAAAATGATTCTACAGTACAATTATTTTTTTTACTTTTTTTTTTTTTTAACGATCTAAAACTCCTTGTATTATTGCCCTGCCTGCAGAGATATGATCAATGGTTGTGGTCATTCTTGCAGACTGGTTACCCACACTTTCCTTGTCTGAGTTCCCGATCTCCATGTACGAACCATAAAATTGACATCAGTTTATGCTATTAGTGTCCGCTCCGATGTCCTGCCTTCAGTGTATTCATTAGTCGGCTATATTGTGACCGGTGGACACTTACCGGAGATAATATACTCGTTAAAAGGTTTAGAAACGTGATCTGTCAAGTGATCCCGCGGTAATTCTATTACTCTGGTCCCTGTAGATTTCACATTGTAGAGCGGAATAATCATGATAAATACAATATGGAGCGAGCGAGGAATCGGTGATCAATACATACTAGACACTCATGAAGCTCAGCCTGTATAACAGAAGCGGGGGCCGCGGTACTGTTGTACATCTCTTATACTTCTCTTTGCTACTTTGTATTTGTCGTTATTTTTTAGACTTTACTGTACTTTGTTAATACAAGATAACATCACCGATTTATAGAATTTTTCCTTTATACAACTGGAGACCAGGGGACTCTGAAGATACTTGAGGAATTGGTGGACAAAGAGGACAAAGATGGGGCAATAACTGGTGCCAAGAGAATCAATGCAAGACCTGGGCCATATACCCCGGCTGGAAAGTGTTAGCAATGTTTCGCCCCTTCAGATGGATGTTCAGCCTCAGTGGAGCGTAACAACGCTTCGGGCTTCTCAAGTAATAAACTGGCTTTGAGGTTGCTCCTCGCCCTTCCAAATTTTCCATATTAACATGTCCATTGGGTAATGTGAAGAGAATGGTCAACAATCTGAACAAATCAATAGTACAAGTGAATGAAAGAAACTTTGTAATATATCTAATCCAGGAAATAGCTCCTTTCTCCACTTATGAACCACTTCTTTTCAACTCCTGAATATATCACTTGTTCTTAAAAACTGCTAAAATAAGTCTACAAATTGCTAGCTCAGTAAGAGTTTAGATTACCATTGCCTATTAATGTCTAAGAAGAGAAGGGAAGAAATGAAAAAGACCTAAATGCACGCAGATTCAGATGCTTACTTTTTAGTGAGTGTTTAACTTGCCCTAGAACTGGATTCACATCTATATTGCTCAGTATCATTGTATAAAGTCCTCCATGCTGTAGCTTAATCTGAATATGTGCTAGTTGGAGATAGGAGGGCAGGAATATCTCACACCTGTTTGTACAGTGTATGGTAGACGTCATAGTAGTTGGTCTCCATCCTCTAGCTCAGAGTCGACTGAAAAGTGAAGTGCTCAGTATCACTGTATGTATAATGTCCTCTATGCTGTAGCTGAATCTGAACATGCGCTAGTTGGAAGCAGGAATATCTCATACCTGTTTGTACAGAAGGTAAAATATCAGTCTCCACCCTCTAGCTCGGAGACAACTGAATATTGAAGTGCTCAGTATCCCTGTATAATGTCCTCCGTGTTGAAACTGAATCTGAACTTGTGCTAGTTGGAGATACGAAGGCAGGAATATCTCATACCTGTTTGTATAGTGTATGGAAAGCATCATAACAGTTAGTCTCCACCCTCTAGTTCAGAGATGACTGAAAATTGAAGTGCTCAGTTTCACTGTATAATGTCCTCCATGCTGTAACTGAATCTGAACATGTGCTAGTTGGAGATAACAAGGCAGGAATATCTCTTACCTGTTTGTATAGCGTATGGAAGGCATCATAGCAGTTAGTCTCCACCCTCTAGCTCAGAGACAACTGAATATTGAAGTTCTCAGTGTCCCTGTATAATATCCTCCATGCTGTAACTGAATCTGAACATGTGCTAGTTGGAGACAGGAAGGCAGGAGTATCTCACACCTATTTGTACAGTATATGGAAGGCGTCAAAGTAGTTAGTCTCCACCTTCTAGCTCAGAGACAACTGAAAATTGAAGTCTGTTCAAAAATTAATGTCCTATAATGCCCAGAACTGGTGTGATTCCTCATTTACATAGTTGCTAACTTATTCTGAAATAACACGTTATGATTTAAAGACATTTTGGTACATAAGTATCGATGCGTTTCAGGACTGGACAGGAAGTGTAACTGGTGGCGATTCTGGCATCTGTCTAAACAAGTTCCTTTAAGTACAATACTAGAGAGATCCGATCATGACTGATTTGCAGCGCTATCCATAGACTAGCCTCATTCTCACATAACCCGCGGAAGCCGACCCTTATTGACCCCTTATAAATTACTCGTTGACAAGACAACAGAAAATAATTTAATTTTAATGACTATGGAGTTTAATTTAAAAAAAAATGGGTCATACAGTAGGAAGCTTCCGCTCCTGTAACCAGTCTCCTCGTAGGATCACAGCCCTGATTAAACGCCTTGTCTCGCAGCAGTGTGCCGCTCCTTCAGATAAATTGCCTGCGATGTAATTAAGATACCGCGGTCCCTCTACGATCCGGTATTGTCGCTCATTTAAAGAGAATGGTGAGATAAAAAGAATCGGTTGATGACTTTGCGCGGCTGACGATAATCAAGAAGACATGGCGGCCTTCAGAATAAAGTCTTTAAATATCTAAGCATCTTTTGTTGTTTTTTTTGTTTTTTTTTTCCTTTATGCACGTGGGAGTTTTTTGTTTTTAACGCACCTTTTCTTTATAATTTGTGCCTGGCTGGCACATCCGAGCCTGTTATCCACACAGACAATCACATTTTTCTTCTTTCATAATGATATTGAGATCATAGATGAACTAATAAGCTTCCAACTCTTGAAATCGGATTGTAGCGAAATCCTCGCTTTGATCATTCGAACGCTGGTTCTTCTTCCAATGTTCTTCGTTTTCAAGGTATTTTTTTTTTTTTTTTCCTCGAACAATATTTTAAAGCCTCAGCATTCAGTGACTACTCTTTTTAAAGGTGCATTTTATGGTGTCGACTGCTTTGCTCTACTAAAAATATTTTATATCTTCTTTTAAAACAGAAGGATCGGTGGTGGCGAGGGATAAGCGGAGCATCTTCGCAGTGATTCAGCCATCAGCCCTGCTGTTCCTTTAGAAACAAACTGATGATTTTTCTATTCAGCTTTGGCAGAGCAATTACTATGGCAGCTTTCACTTATTAATGAAGCTGCATTAAGCCTGGTTTCATCTGCATGATGGCCTGCATCTCTAATTTTACTGAACAGTTCGGGACGGCCAGGTGTTATTGAGCTTGTAACTTACATCATGCCCGTCTTAGGACTAAGCCTTGCCTATTTTATGCTGGCACAACTAAAAAAAAAAAATTATTTTTGGTATTCCGAGGGATGAAAACATTGGCTATACCTCCCACGGGCCTTTCGCACTTTTCACTAAATGACTAAAGCTACATTATACACTTCCAAGCATCATGTGTGGTGGTTGGTGAACCTTCTAAATTTAAGCACATTTGTTCTGCCATGTTCCGGCATCAAGTCTGGACCTAAGTGGCAGCTAGACAGGGGTCATCATCACTTTTGTGGCGGGTAATCTCATCCCAACATTATGGGGGTGCCCCTGGAGTTTTCTAGTCCCCTCAACATCATGCACACAAATGCTAGAGACGCCCACACAAGTGAAGACCGCCAAGGTCCGGCTGCTACTAAGAATCGGACTAAACACCATACCAAATCAGTGTGAATCTTTTTGCTCAATTCTATTTTTTTACATTGGCAGCCTACAGAACCAAAGTGATGCTCGCTGAGTTGAGATGCAGTTTTCACACCATGTTTAGTGTCCAGAAGCCCTATAGACCAAAAATATGCCAAAAATAGTGTCTTGCTGGCATCTGCCTGGTGTTTTTTTTTGACAGGGGACCCTGAAATAATGACATTATGCTACCGCATGGTATGCAGTGGCATACATTGGGATGTTACAATTGGTGGTAGACCGCCCCCCTCTAAAAAGAAACTACTTTACTACACTTGGATAACATGTTACCACTTGTTACACACCTGTCCTGGGCTTCATTCCTTTCCCCTCAGTCCGCTGCCCTGTGCTGTACTCCGCATCGGGTTTTGCAGGTTACCCGGAGTGGATCCATTGCATTATCTCCCTAGACCTACGGTATTTAATGCCCACTGAGACACACGTGTGTCTTGGGATTGAGACTCTAGGCTTTTCTGTTTTTGGTGTGTTCCACCTTCTTCCATTCCTTCTGGGTTCCACTTCATCGTCCTGGTGCTGAGATTCCTGAGTGTGCCAAGTCCTCACAGTCCTTGAGACTTGCTGCATTACAGCCCGAGGTCCTTGTGCCCACCCGGACCTGAATCTTAAAGGATCTATCTCACCTGGTCAACCTAACACCATTATTCTATAGTCGATCTCATACTGGTGAGCCTCGGCTAGTTCCTACTCAGATCCTATAGCAAGATGATCATGGCATACTACGGGACACCTAGAGAGACCAATAAATCTCCTCAACGATTTGCAATAAATCCTGACACCCACCCATACTTTCGTTCCCTTCATACCACAGTATCACATTTCGTCTTTTTCTAGACTTTCTTCTCGTCCGTAAACCTCTCTCGTTGCTATTTTACAATTATCATTTTTTAATTTTCTATGTCCGTTTTTTTTTTTTGCATCTTTACCCCGATTATTTATTATTAAGGGTTTTAGAATAAATAAGGTCGGAGTTCAGGCCATTAATGTATTTATGCAAATAGAAGGCAAATAACAAGCTCCATGAAATGTTTGGACTAGAAATTGGTGGATGATTTCAGGGAAGTCTCATTCAGAAATTAATCCTCTGTTTGCTGAGATATTTTGGGGGGGTGAGCAGAATAGTTAGCGATCTTTGCGGATGGACGTTTTGCGTGTTTTGTCGGTGCTTCATCTGGGGGTACTTTTTTGGGGGTGCTGAAAACTGATTCATTTGTCACAGGGATTATGGATCCTTCTGAATTAAGTATTTTGTCCACAGCCTGAATCTAAATTATGGCAGAAGAGGTCATCATAGGTCGTGTTGCAATTTCCACGCGTTTTGAACTTCGGGAAGAAAAAAAAAACTGAACCGAATGCTCCACCTGGAGAGACATTACCATGGCAATTTTATTACATTTTCTTAGTTTTTTCGCTGAATTTCAGTCTCAGGATATTCTTACACTTGGCAGATTTTACATATTTTATTTTTTAAAGGGATCCTATCATTAGTTTTGGGCTACAGGAATTACCGGCCATGTCAAATCCCGACAGGGTCCCTCATTACACTGTTTTAATTAGATGGACACGATGAAAAGAGCCCTGGCATAGGAAGAGGCATCGTCTGGGCAGCTTTCCTCCAATTTTCCACCATCTGGCTTGGCTCGATTGACTCGTCACTCCCCTATACAGAATCTGGGAAAACAACTTTGCGTATATTTAGGTTGAATGGGCTGATCTGAGAAGGCATTTTATTAGCAATCCACAGCATAGGTGATATCTTGCTTGATGGGTCCTTAATCGATCCCAAGAATGGGGCTTTGGAATGCCCGGTTTAAAGGGAGCGATGGTCCCACACACCGACTGTCTACATTATAAACTCAATAGGCCAGGAGTAGCCGAGAACAGCACTTGCCTATCTCACCGGTCTCCTACAGAAATGAATGGAGCCATAGTGTGCCGGGCAGGTTAACGCTCCATTTCAACAAGAACCCCATTTTGCGGATTGGTGGAGGATCCCAATAAGTTCCCATTGATTGTCTTTAGTAATTAGTTTTAAAACAATAAAATTATACCTATAAATGAATATTTATTGGAATTTTAACTTTTTCTAAAGGTTTATGGCAAGATAATTTATTTTTATTTTTTTTACATTTAAGTACTTCGGTAGCAAATAAGAAATAAAACACGTAGTATTGATGAAAATGGCTGTCCTGTAAATCGGCTTGCGGATTGTTCACAGTGACTTTTTCTATGGATCTTTACACAGATCCTACTCCAAAATCATGATCAAAAACCACCCAAATTCTCTTTCTATAATATTCCTGTTGATTTTAAAATGAAAACATATATACAGTTAACATTGAGACGAGACTGAGGCACTCCAGAATTGGCGATGAGAATCTTCAGAATCAGCAGATGTAACTCAGGAAATACAAATTGGCCAATGTTTCAGTCCACATCGGACCTTGATGATGGCCACATAAAAAGGGAGCTAGTATGTGGATTGCTGATGTGCCGCTTTTTTTTTTTTTACACGCGAAACTAGAAGCAACAAATTAATTCTTTGGGGCGTTTCTGCTACAAATTAAGCTCCGGATTTGACTACTTATTCAATCAAAGTAGAAAAAAAATACCCCATACGCAAAAACAATTTGAAAAGAAGAAAGCGGCCAAAAACTTGGATTTTGCAGCCAGAAATATTGACCTAAAAAAAAAAAGTGAATTTTCCTATTGAAAAGTTCACTTGAAGAAAGGCTGAAGTGGACTATTTGTGTTTTCACTTTAATCATTAGGAAGCTTATTCACAAGTTTTTGTTGTGGATTTTTTCGTAGAATCCTCTTCATGCGCCGTGTGAACACACCCTCTGTTATCTTGCATGATATTAACGACTGTCCCTCATTTCTCATTTTTTTTTCATTTTTGATCTCGATGAAATAAGTATCCAGTTCTTCCTAAATTTGCTCTCGAATTTGAGAGGGAGAGACTTCTCGATTTTAGATGTTCACATGTGTAGGTGTTGTACGACAGGGCCTTTCATGGAGCTTTGGTGGCCTTGAGACATTTTCCGAACCTCGTGAGACTCTAAAAACTCTGTTGCATGGCATTATCATTTCAAGGAGATTCTGCCTGTGAGCACATTTTAGAACACAAATAAAGCTGACCCAGAGGATTTGCTAGGAAAATTAGATTTGCTGGTGCATTGTTGTGTGCATATTCTGTGAGTATAAGAAATGTTTATTGAGGAGATGTTGCCGGAACAATGCCTTGATGCCCGCAAAAGTTATGTTGGTTTTATCATTTTAAATCTAATGACAAGATCTCACTGGGCCCTGAGTTCCTTTTGATGCAGGACAATGCTAGGCCTCATGTGGCTGAAGTGCATCAGCAGTTCCTACATGATGAAGGCATTGCTGCCCCGGACCGGCCTGTCCGTTCCATAGATCTGAATCCAAGCGAGCACATCTGGGACATCATGTCTCGTTCCATCCACCAATGCCACAATGTACCACAGACTGTCCAGGAGTTTAATGATGCTTTAATCCAGGTTTGGAAGGAGATTACTCACGAGATAATCTGTCGCCTCATCAGGAGCATGCCCAGGCATTGTAGGGAGGTCATACAGGCACGTGGAGGCCACACACACACTACTGAGCATCATTTCCTTGTCTTGAGGCATTTTCAAAGATTTGCAACTGGAATGTTTCTTTCAAGGATATCTAGGATGTGGTATTTTAGTGTTCCCTTTATTTTTTTAGCAAAATGTGTGTGTGTGTGTGTGTGTGTGTGTGTGTGTGTGTGTATATATATAATATATATAACATTTTTTATTTTACAGAGGTATCTATTACACCTCTACGTGAACGTTACCATATGTATTTGCATCCACAATGGAATCTGGTCTCTCTCTTCCTGCCTAATATACAATTCTTGCATATAGTTGATTTGAAAACTCAATATGGCTGTGGAGTCCGAGTCTGTGTCCATTTTGGTGGAGTCGGTATAAAATGGATTGACTCAGACTCTTAAAATGTATAATACATTGGGTTCCGTAGTTCAGTGCAGCATGCGCTGTAAATGATTTCATGACAATTTGGGAAGGTTATGAAATGCCTTATAAATGTCTATTCTGTTCCTGATATAAGGATCTTGGCTTTTTGTTGCGATGAATTTGTGCTGCACTTTATGTGCATGCTCAGTAGTGAGGCAGGGCTGTGGAGTCGCGAGTCAGGGAAATTGAGGAGTCTGAGTCGAATGTTTGGCTTACCGACTCCAGAACCCTGAAACTGAACCCAAAAAAGTGTCTCTTTCAAAGTATCTTGGAGTTTTGTAGTTAGGCTGTTCATACACCATACAGGGAATCTGTCAGCAGGGTTTTGTTTTGTAATCTGAGAGCAGCATGATGTAGATGCAGATAACCTGATTTCAGCTTACCACCTATCACTTACTGGGCTGCTTGGTGCAGTTTTGATAGAATTCCTGTTGTTTTTTTCTGCTGCAGATCTAGCAGGTCACTGAATGCAGAGCTGTATAACCCCGCCCACATCCCTGATTGGCCGACCATGTACAGTGTACACATGAAGCTGCCAATCAGTGTGGGCGGGCAGGGTTATACATACTAGCTGAATTTCCTTCCTGGTATGCGACACTTTTTTTTTTTTTAATCAGTATTATGTTATGTAGGCATCCTATATTCGTTTCATGCACTACTGCTGTTTATTTACTGCAGGGTATTTTCCTATTATGTTTTTATCTTGGTCTTTGTCTGTTTAGTGGCCAGTATAAACATGCGCTTACCGTGTATTCCAGTTCATCTGTTTTGGGTTTTTTGTATCAGTGATAATCTCCTGTAGAAACCTAAGCGCCAGATTTGGCGCATCTTATTGATGCACCATTTCTGGGGCTGATGAGGGTTGAGGACTGATGTTATTAGCCTAGGAGGGGAGAGAATGTCCATGGACCATTTCTTGGCTATTAATATCAGCCTACAGCTGTCCGATTAGCCTTTGCTTGTTAGAATTTATAGGGGGACCCTACGTCATTTTTTTTCTTCCGGGGTCCTCATGGAAACTAACCAGTAAAAGCTAAGCAAACAGTTGTGAGCTGTTATTAATAACCTGGGAACATTTTAAGGCTAATGGCTCCTTTCCCAGCATCCAGCAGTCGGCTTTCCCTCTGCTGGTTATGAAAATTACTCGGGAGCCCACACCTTGTTTTTTTTCTTTTTAAATAAATTAATTAAAAATAAAGTAGAGAAAAAAACACACAGAACACTGATTATACAGCACACTGACATATCTATCTATTATCTCTATCTCTCATGTTCCTCATCAATATCTGTCTTTTAACATCATTCATAACATAATACTCTTAAATTTCTGTGCTGCATTTCATTCCATACTTGTCACACTGACAGTACACGGATATCACATGGATGTCACACACGGACCACGGATCCCACCAGTACTGGATTTTCTAGTACCAAAATCACCAGGATGTGTGAAAGAGGTCATAGGGTTACGATCCCTAACTATCTAGCACCTTTTTTTAGGGTGCCAAATCAAAGTTGAGACTGCACAAGGTTTGTTTGTAGTCTGTTTCCATGGAGATACAAAGTATCAATAAATTATCAAACGGTATTGTAAATTAAAACTGGCGGAATATTTATTGTAGAATTATAGAGCAATAAAGGGGGACAAACCCTTACCATACAATGACTTTGAATAATGACCAGGTTGATTTTTTTGGGTTGACGGCTCACCATCCTTTCCTTTTTTCCTAGAGTCACAAGGAGCTGCCACATCTTGCATTTTCTCCATAACATTTGTGCTTATTATATAGAATAGTAATATTTTACGGTAAAAGGCTCATTTTACGAATCTTCTTAAACGACGGATAGCAAAGGAGGCTTCTATTGAGCGGAAGAGCACAGTTGACATCATCATTTAAGTGCCTTGTTCTCTAGTGGTTGGATTCCAGCCCGCCATCTATATCCTCCCATGACCTGTAAATGTTGTTTTTGTCTTTCAGTTATAGTTTATTGTAATGTGATAATCCATTTATTGGAGTCTTTCCAGTTTTGCAGGATGAGGACACACAAACTTAGCTATTAAAATGTTCCAAAACCATTCAATGAAGTTTGCCCTGACAAAGCCCTTTCGCCCCTTTATCTTTCAGAATGTTTCAGGATTGTTGGCCTCTTAATGTCTTTTTACTCTCAACTGTGTTTACTTTTTTTCTTTTCTTGACAATCCTTGTTTTTTTTTCTATAGTCATTTTTTTTTCTTTTTACTATTGTTATTTTAGAAAAATAATAGATAATTCTCTTTTTTACTTACATAGGTCTGGTTATATATTATATATCTTTAATACATTTTTTTTCTCCTTTCTATATATTTTTTCTTACTATTTTAGACTTTGTTTTTCTTTTTACTTTCTATTTTCAGAGTCATATAGGTCTATCAAGTTTAATCTTTTATCCACGGTTTAGTTATGTGTAACGCGTCTGAGTTCGAACCCTTGAGGATCAGCTTTGTGGTTGGCTTCTCTTTGTCCGCCGAGCCACAGCAGATACACCCTTTCTCTGGGTGTTTAGTTCAGTCTTTTTAGGGTAACTGCTGCTTCATTTACTCATTTGTCTGTCCTATCACCTTTTGGGTGCAGCTTTATATACTGGTATTTCCTGCTGGTGATAGTTTCATTTGGATGTCCAGCCATAATAATGTAGTTTAAGCCAGTCAGTGAAAGACCAGCTAGGGTTTATTTCTCTTTTTTTATGTTCTTTACACTGCACCTATTTTGTGTTTCTTTTTAGGAAGTGGGCAACATATTCTCTAACAGTACATGTTTAAACCTTTATTTTGTATTTTGTGGATTGTTTTACTCACTCTATTTCAGCACACTTTCCCTTCTGTAGGTAGCTTGAACTCTTCTCTGCCCTCCGGTTCTTTAAGAGGAGCGTGAAGCATTCGACGGCCTTTCAGGCAGCATAGGCCATTGTCTAGTCTGAGGTTATCGCTACCTCTGCTCACACAGGGACCACCAGGGACTGCAGGGTCAAGATTTCTAGTCTGTCTGTACAAGAACCAGCAGGGTCAGTTACAGTTTTTAGTGAGTTACTTATTTTCCCCGAGTGAGTTGCTACATAATATTATACTTATTTAATTCCTTTCTATATATTTTTTCTTACTACTATTTTATCCCTTTTGTTTTTCTTTTTTCTTTTTATTTTCTTAGTTACTTAGTCATATTGGTCCATCAAATTTAACATTTCTCTCTGTAATGTAGCTACGGGGGGGGCAGAAGGGGCGGTTGCCCCAGGCCCGTCACATGAAGAGTGAGTCACTGCCACTTTTTTGATGAGGCCTGACAGCGATTCTGCATGCTGGCTAGCAAAGTAACCAGTTGCAGAGTTTCCCTCCTACAGTGTAAAGTGCAGGCTTTACTGACCTGAGGATCTTCTGCCAGGTTGCAGTTTTGTGCATGGTCGGATTGGCTGAGGCACACTGGGTCTTACTGCCCAACATGCGTTTCTCTGACACTTCCTGCTCCTGCCTCACTGTCTGCAAACTTAATCATAAGTGGGGATAGAATTTATTAGATTGATTAAATGAAGGCGTGTCATGGTCACTATGGGATGAATGTGAGCGTATGGGGGTATTGTGGGGGAAGGGGGACAGGGCACTGGGGGGTGAATGTGAGAGGATGGGGGTATTGTGGGGCCTGAAGTGGAGGAGGGAGACAGGACACTGGGGGTGAATGTGAGAGGATGGGGTATTGTGGGGTAGGGAGGCAGGGCACAGGGGGTGAATGTGAGAGGATTAGGGTATTGTGGGGGCTGAAGTGGATGAGGGGGGCAGGGTACTGGGAGGGGAAGAGAGGATGCAGGGAGTGGGGAAAAGACACTGGGGGCTGAATGTAAGAGGATGACAGTATTGTGGGGGAGGGGGGACAGAGCACTGGGGGATTAATGTTGGAGGATAGAGGTATTGTGGTGGAGGGGAGACCAGGCACTGGGGGGTGAATGTGATTAAATGGGGGTATTGTGGGGGCTGAATGTGAGAGGATGAGGGTATTGTGGGGAATGAAGTGGGTTAGGGGCTGATTATTATACTGTTTTGTTAGGAGATTATATGCCCTCTATTACATGTAACCTAATAGTTGCTGTCGGGGGGGTTCTGATTATTGGGAGGTAAGGGGCTTTTTATACTTACCAGTTGGGTCTTTTATGGGTATTAGAATAACAGGCCCCCATATAGTAACCATGAGCTGCATCACATTTAAAGGGGATCTGTCATCCCCTGGGACGTATATATCCTATTATTATGGGCACACAGGTAATAGAAATGTTACACTAGTCCTACCTGTCTGCCTCATATTAATGGTTTTGTCTCTGAGAAATGTTATAGTCTCTCTTTATGTTAATGATTTCTTCCAGGCTCCGGGGAGTGCGTTGCTGTAAGAAATCCCTGCCTCCTATCTTCATCATAATACTTACCCCCTCCCACTAGCGTCAGATATAGCCCCGGAATCCTGCGTCCCCTGCACTCTCTCAGAAATACATACCTCATCCTCCCTTCTGTGGTCGCTGCATTAAGTGATCTTCTGCGCAGGTTCTGGCGACTCAGCTCCGGTGACCTCCGGTGTGCGAACCGATAAGATGCTCAGATGCTCTCCCCACTTCCTCCCTGCATAGTCATCGCCATGTTCACATGGTTCCTAGCGATGACTGTGCAGGGATGAAGTGGTGAGAGCATCTTATCGGCGCGCACACCGGAGGTCACAGTGACTCGCCTGTGCAGAAGATCAATGGATACAGCGCCAATAGAAGGGAGGAAGAGGTTCAGATTGTGGTGGGTCGCAGGATGCGGGTGCAGGATTCTGGGGCCATAACTGACATTCGTGGGAGGGGATAGTATTGTAATTAAGGCAGGGGGAATGGATTTCTTACAGCACCGCACGGCCCAGAGCTTGGAAGAAATAATTAGTATAAGGAAAGAGTATAACATTTCTCAACAACAAGACCATTATTATGAGGATACAGGTAGGCACAGTGTAACATTTCTATCACCTGTATGCCCATATTAATAGGTCATATACGTCCCGGAGGGTGACAGATTCCCTTTAAAGCACCACTCCAGCATATTTTTTATTTCACCGATGGAGTGGCGCGTTAAAATCCGAGAAATCTACCGACTGATACTCGCCTTCCGGCGTTTTCATCTGTTTTCGCCTCCACTCGGCAGTTTGTGCTCTGTCCGCTGCCCCAGTGTTTCATGAAGTGGCGCAGAGGTCTCTAATTAATGTAAGTCTATGAGAGCCTCTTTCTGGCCTCATTCTCGCCTCTTTCTGTCTTTCATAGACTTACATTGAGCACTTGTGACGTAGCCTCTAACTTCTGGCCAATCAGAAGCTGCGTTCCCAAGTCTGAGTCGCGGGACTGGAGCGGTGTCAAAACCGGTGAATATGCAGGAGGATGAGTATATGACCGGGCAGGGGACTTGCGCTTTAGGCACCCCTCCAGTGGTGAGAAAAAAAACCCCGCTAGAGTGGTGCTTTAATAATAAGCAATTTATAATTACGGCTTGGAATAAATGTCTGAAGTCACTTTGTGACGGCAGACTGCCAAATCATGACAGGGAGCGCCTGCTGCATGAGCCCCCAATATCACTGGCGTTATCAGGTGGTCATGGAACCCACGTTAGCCATTTGCATGTGTCAGCTAGAAAGATTTGGCTTCTCACAATAGAATTGAGAGAAGCCGAAAGAGTCGTCACGTGACCCCTTGCTCGAATCTGTGATACTGGGGCCATTATTACTGTACATGGGGGAACTCAGGCGACATTATTAGATGTCAAGTGGGCACTTAAGAAGCATTATTGTTATAGGGTCTCTCAATATTGTGACCATCAAAGTTACATATTGGCTATTATTACTTTTTAGGGACAAAATGTGGAGGACCCTAGCATGGGGCATTAATTTTTTAGGGGGGAATTTTACTATCTAGAGCGTAAGTGGCGGCATTATTACTATGTAAGGGGCACAGTGGGGCATTATTACTATGTAAGGGGCACAGTGGTGGCATTACTATGTAAGGGGCACAGTGGGGGCATTATTACTATGTAAGGGGCACAGTGGGGGCATTATTACTATGTAAGGGGCACAGTGGGGGCATTATTACTATGTAAGGGGCACAGTGGGGGCATTATTACTATGTAAGGGGCACAGTGGGGGCATTATTACTATGTAAGGGGCACAGTGGGGGCATTATTACTATGTAAGGGGCACAGTGGGGGCATTATTACTATGTAAGGGGCACAGTGGGGGCATTATTACTATGTAAGGGGCACAGTGGGGGCATTATTACTATGTAAGGGGCACAGTGGGGGCATTATTACTATGTAAGGGGCACAGTGGGGGCATTATTACTATGTAAGGGGCACAGTGGGGGCATTATTACTATGTAAGGGGCACAGTGGGGGCATTATTACTATGTAAGGGGCACAGTGGGGGCATTATTACTATGTAAGGGGCACAGCGGGGGCATTATTACTATGTAAGGGGCACAGCGGTGGCATTATTACTATGTAAGGGGCACAGCGGTGGCATTATTACTATGTAAGGGGCACAGCGGTGGCATTATTACTATGTAAGGGGCACAGTGGTGGCATTATTACTATGTAAGGGGCACAGTGGTGACATTATTACTATGTAAGGGGCACAGTGGAGGCATTATTACTATGTAAGGAGCACAGTGGTGGCATTACTATGTAAGGGGCACAGTGGTGGCATTATTACTGTGTAAGGGGAACAGTGGTGGCATTATTACTATGTAAGGAGCACAGTGGTGGCATTACTATGTAAGGGGCACAGTGGTGGCATTATTACTGTGTAAGGGGCACAGTGGTGGCATTATTACTATGTAAGGAGCACAGTGGTGGCATTATTACTATGTAAGGAGCACAGTGGTGGCATTATTACTATGTAAGGGGCACAGTGGGGACATTATTACTATGTAAGGAGCACAGTGGGGGCATTATTACTATGTAAGGGGCACAGTGGGGGCATTATTACTATGTAAGGGGCACAGTGGGGGCATTATTACTATGTAAGGGGCACAGTGGGGGCATTATTACTATGTAAGGGGCACAGTGGGGGCATTATTACTATGTAAGGGGCACAGTGGGGGCATTATTACTATGTAAGGGGCACAGTGGGGGCATTATTACTATGTAAGGGGCACAGCGGTGGCATTATTACTATGTAAGGGGCACAGCGGTGGCATTATTACTATGTAAGGGGCACAGCGGTGGCATTATTACTATGTAAGGGGCACAGTGGTGGCATTATTACTATGTAAGGGGCACAGTGGAGGCATTATTACTATGTAAGGAGCACAGTGGTGGCATTACTATGTAAGGGGCACAGTGGTGGCATTATTACTGTGTAAGGGGAACAGTGGTGGCATTATTACTATGTAAGGAGCACAGTGGTGGCATTACTATGTAAGGGGCACAGTGGTGGCATTATTACTGTGTAAGGGGCACAGTGGTGGCATTATTACTATGTAAGGAGCACAGTGGTGGCATTATTACTATGTAAGGAGCACAGTGGTGGCATTATTACTATGTAAGGGGCACAGTGGGGACATTATTACTATGTAAGGAGCACAGTGGTGACATTATTACTTTGTAAGGGGCACAGTGGTGACATTACTATGTAAGGGGCTTTTATATATAATTTTTTTTTCTCTTTTTCTTACTATTTCTTATATTTTTTTGTTTAACCTTTTTCCATTGGTTATATATTATATTTCTTTAATTCCTTTTTTATATATATTTTATATATTTTTTTTCTTACTACTATTTTTTTTGCATTCGTTTGATTTTTGTAAATGCTTATTTTTACCCTCTTTTATTCTACTCTTTTTTTGGTTCTTTTGTTTTGCTTCCGTTCTCTGAAATGCATTTTTATGTCTGGGTTCAGTAATATTTTTTTTTTTTTTTTGTACAGACGTTTTGCCTCCACATATTGTGCACATTACCTTGTTTCTCTATCGGTATATCGGCACAGATTCATGTATTTTCAGATCTCTCTCCGGCAGATAATGCAATGTTCAGTTCGATCTGTACCCATACCGGGGCATTGTTCATTGTTATTGCTGAGTGTTTACTTTCCAGGATAGAATGTTCCCCCGCATCCTGTATTCTCTCCCAGTATACGCTGTTGCTATAGCTCTCTGTGACATCTTCATTAACATGCTAATTCTCCCACGCCCGGCGTTCTGCAGGATATTTTAATTCTCACCGTGTTATGAACAGAAGCCGTTTATGAAATCTTACACCTGATGTTCCTGCAGAGCTAACACCGCTGTCAAATCTCCAATCGCCTTCCAACTGGGTTAATACTGACCTTTTGAATACATCGAAGCAGTATAAACCAAAAAAAAAAAACCGCGAAAACTCCTCCTACGTTTCGCCTGTAATCAAGATGCGTCCTCAGGTGCTCAGTTCCGTCCGTCAATCTCATAGACTCTCAGTGGAGATGCAAGACGTGGGTGTCATCACCTTTCAGGTCTTTTTGGGTTGGTTGGACCATAAAATACATTTATCACAAATTTAAGAAAGCCCCTTTAGAAAGTTTTTTGCTTCGCCTGGACTATACTTTTGACCATCCTGTATTCTAATAAAACATTCTGAGAATTTGGTCTCATTCAGACATCCACCTTTTTTTTTTCTGGCATAGAAGAAAGCGATTGACCATTTTTTATTCGTGCGCTGGATCTGATTTTCTGCCATTTTTTTTTTTTTTTGGTCCATGTCCATTTTTAGCATTCTTTCCAAATTTAGAGCTCCTTTGATTGGAATTGGGGAGTTTGGTTTGTGACCCAGATCAAAAATTAGGACGATGTGAGTAAACGGTCAAAGGAGCACTACGAACCGGTCTTCATCAGGCTGCCACCTGATGAAGACGGGTTACCGTCGAAACGCGTTGTGGGCTAAAGAAAGTATCACTCTGTCCTTGTGTTCCAAGCGCTCCTTTGACCGTTTACTCACATTGCCCTAGCATACTATCCTCCATTGCTGGCCTACGGCTGGAGCTGCAGTGGATCACTCATTTCTAATCATCTTCATTCACCGCCCTCCTGGCTCTCCCTGGTGACCGCTACCCCTATTAACTTCCAGATCAAAAATTTACTTTTTTTTTTTTCTTTTTGGATGTTTTTTTTTTTTGCTGTCTTGACCTGTGTCCAACATGACTTATTCAGTAATTTTAAAAGGAGCACAATATGACTGCTCAAACCAAGCACGGGCACCATGTGAACCCTTTGTGTAGGCAAACAGTTTATCGCTTCTTACCACCTACTTGGTTTCCGTCTTTCTCTGCCCTTCTCTGACTCCTCTGTCAATCAAGGAAAAGAAGGGTGGATGTTATGGATGAGTCACCGAAGGAGGAAAAAACAAAAATAATAGCTAAGTCCAGAAAACCAGAGAAGTTGGAAGCTATCGGATTGCAGACCCCTGAACCTATCCACAACAACTAGCAGTAGCCGTGGTGGGTTCCTACGGTGCCCTAGACCCCTCGATCACAGCCGGAGAACTAAATTAGCCTAAAGACAGGGGAAATCTAAACTACCCCAGAGCAGACCCCAAAGCAATAGGCAGCCCCCAACATATAATGATTGTGAAGCAAGATGAAAAACACTAACACAGATAGAAAGATAGGTTGAGCAAATGATGGGGCCCAAGCTAACTAAATAGCACAGGATAGAAAAGCTGCTGTCTGCAATCCGCAAAAACCCTATCCAAAAATGAACCAACAGACTGATAGGAAAAACAGGCCCTGAAGTCGCTAGGCTTCATAAAGACTATATCAGCACTCAGGTATATTCTGAAGACAGAGCCAGAGATCAACAGATCAGAGACAAAAATGGAATTCAGCTCACCCCCGGCCGGGGATGGCTGAACTCCAAAAAACAAGGCAAACAAAATCAGAACTAAAGTGTACAAAAGGCACAGCAAAACTTAGCTTTGAGAAGCAGAAATCAGACTGGTCTCCAAGAATCCAGCAGGAAAATCACCGGCAAGGCAGCAGGGCGTCGGCTGCCTTATATCCAGTCATCAGTTCCTGTGACCCAGTCATCTACCTGCTCAGCTGTTTGGTAATCAGCCTCACTACCTTCCTTCGCCAGAAGAGGGAGTTCATCAGACCTCACTGGTGAAGGGAAAAATGAACTCACAACAGGTGGAGTTGGAAAGGCATAACCAGTAGGGGTAAACGTGTTTGGTGTGGCACCGAGTGCCTGTGCTAGGTTTGAACAGTCATTTTATGCTTTAATTCTTTATCTGAATGCAGCTGGTGTATCTGTGTAGTGCTTAAAGGGATTAAACCATTTACGTAAATCTAAATTATATTATAAAAATCTTGTGTTTTAACAGAAATGTAAAAATCAAAGACAACTGGAAGGAGGCGGCTTAAAGGGAATCCGTCAGCAGGTTTTTACTGTGTAATCTGAGAGCAGTATGACGTAGGGGGAGAGATTCTGATTACAGTGATGTTACTTACTAGGCTTTTATTTTGCGGTTTCAATAAAATCAGTGTTTTATTAGCAAGAGATTAAGACTACAGGACTAAGGGTCTCGTGCCTTTTAGTCAACTTCTCTGTGTAACCACGCCTCCACCACTGATTGGCAACTTCCTGCCAATCAGTGGTGTGGGCGGGGTTATGTGCTACTCAGTATTTTGAGTTCTGCTGGATCTACAGCAGAGGAAACAGTGATTTGTCTCAAAACTACATCATGCAGCCCAGCAAGTGACACACATCGTTGGAATCAGCGTCTCAGCCCCTATATCATGCTGCTGTCGGATGATTCCTTAGCAAAAGCCAGGTGAAAAATTTAAATTTTAATGAATTAAATATTACGTGGCCTTTGCAGACACAGAGTGGGTGCTCTGAAGTCTCCGCCGGTCTCCTTTTAAATAAAAGAATTAAATGTTTGTACACCGGGGACGTGAGACGGTAACCATTCCATTCACCTCCTTTCCGTGAACGTTAATCTCTCATGCTTTGTACTAGTCATTCGGCTTGTTGGGAGCCCACAATATATCTCACATGCTAATCGCTGCCCTCCGCATGAACCGCTCCTTAGAGGAAGCGATTAAGTTGGAGAGAAGCGGAGTTACCTTTTTCTTTATTTTAGTGTGCTTTGTAGAATTCGACAGCTGACTGCAAAATCCATGGCTCGTGGGCCACCCAGGACTGCCCCGGTTACTTGATGAGAGAAGGAACCAGGAGAAATGCTCCGAAATTTCTCATTCTCTTACTGCTCAGTTTATTACGCGGGTGACTTGTCCTTTAAATTTGAAGGACAACATCGCATCATCCCCTCTACCCTGAATTCTGTGATACTTCACCCTTTGGAGACCTCCTCAGGCTTCTCGTCCTTCCTCCTTATTAAACATACAGGATCTAGATATATTCACAAGCGGATTGACTCAGCCTCTTGCGGCCCCATTCGCGAGCTCTCTTGGCTTTCCGTGCACATTCCTAGACCTCGGTCCCAGTAGACCGCTTTGTATCAGTAGACTCATTTCAATTTTTCTCGGGAGGGTGATTTGATAAGAGAAGTCTCAGCAGGGCTCCATACGTTATAGCATTAGCAGAGGTCTTAGGAGGTAGATGGATCGGTAACTGGAGTGTGTTTGTACTGCTGATGCCTTCCCAGTTTCTCTCCTCCCTCGCCGGTTCTCTTGGGCAGTCTTGGTAGGCTGATCACGGAGCTTCTCCTCGGCAGTTATCGCATTTGCATTCTAGAAACTCGAATACATTTTTGTCCAAAATTTTGGAACCGTTAAAGGGGCTGTCCACTAATGAGCATCACTTTACCTGATTACCTCCCGGCCCGGCCCTGATCCTCCACTCTCAGCCATGAGTTCCTCCACTGGTCATATAACTGCTGCAGCCAATCAGTGTCTGCTGTTTGGCTACAGCGTTCACAATTCTGTCCTAGCAAATAAAGTTTATTTCTTCCTCTTTTACCAAAATGTGAAGGTGGCTGCTGATTTGCTGCAGTGATCACATGACATTGCCTACGTCAGGAGACTGGTGGGGGAACCCAAAAACGGAGATCGCCCACTGCTCCGTGTCAACCTTCACAATTTATTCCAATCAGATCAGTGGCCGATCTCTGTTTTTGGGTTCCCCTACCAGTCTCCTGTCATTGGCTGCAGCAATCACATGGCATTGCCTACGTCAGAAGACTGGTGGGGGAACACAAAAACAGAGATCGCCCACTGATCAGCATCAGCCTTCACAATTCCTTCCAATCAGATCAGTGGCCGATCTCTGTTTTTGGGTTCCCCCACCAGTCTTCTGACGTAGGCAATGCCATGTGATTGCTGCAGCCAATGACAGGAGACTGGTGGGGGAACCCAAAAACAGAGATCGGCCGCTGATCTGATTGGAAGGAATTGTGAAGGCTGACGCTGATCAGTGGGCGATCTCTGTTTTTGGGTTCCCCCACCAGTCTCCTGTCATTGGCTGCAGCAATCACATGGCATTGCCTACGTCAGAAGACTGGTGGGGGAACACAAAAACAGAGATCGCCCACTGATCAGCGTCAGCCTTCACAATTCCTTCAAATCAGATCAGCGGCCGATCTCTGTTTTTGGGTTCCCCCACCAGTCTCCTGTCATAGGCAATGTCACGTTCTCTACTAGGGCATAATTGTGAAGACTGCTGCTGAACAGCAGCCACTGGTTGGCTGCAGAAGTTACATGATGTTGCCTTTGTCAGGAGACCGGTGCGGGGCACAAAACTTAGATCGGCCACTGATTGGCTGCATCCTTCACCATTCCTTCCAATCAGAAGAATAGTGTTTCTACATCTTGAATGGAAATGTGAAGGTGGCTGCTGATTGGCTGTAGCGGTCACTTATCATTAGCTATGTCATGAGACTGGAAGGGTAGCTCAGGGTTGATAGCGGAGGAGCGTTCTTGGCCTAGGAGGTAATTGTAGACTTTTTTTTTAAACTTTCTGCAGCACCCTGGGGCCTTGAATGGGGGGCTGTCCAGTAGTCATCCAGCTTTTTTTAACGCCATTTATTACCCCCAAAAATATGTAAGGCCGTATAGTCAGCCGATTTTCTGAGGGTTACATTAGTAGCATTGTGG
This sequence comes from Dendrobates tinctorius, assembly GCF_039654945.1. Classification (NCBI taxonomy): domain Eukaryota; kingdom Metazoa; phylum Chordata; class Amphibia; order Anura; family Dendrobatidae; genus Dendrobates; species Dendrobates tinctorius. The sequence goes on along the minus strand of NW_027361727.1, from coordinate 17,918,566 downwards.
GTGAGATCTTGGCGAAAACTGTGGGAAATGAAAACTGAGTCGATTTTGTCATCCATTTTGTGCTGCAGAATATTACTGGAGATTTTTTTTCTCCCTTTTGCAATGCACTGTGTGAACATCTACTATAAATCCCACAGTCTTTCGGCAGCAAAAATCCACAACAAAAACTTTGTTGCTGCGGATTTATTTCGCTCCTGTTTTAATCCACAACAAAAACTTTGCTGCTGCGGATTTATTTCGCTCCTGTTTTGTTTGCCTTGTACACGTATGCTGATCCTACAGTTATAGTTTATTGGTGGGGGAGGATTCTTTAGCAGTAAAAGTATAATTATTATTTTTATTTACCTATGGAGAAAACCTGTGTGGCTCGTAAAGAAAAGCAAACAGAAAGTCGGTGTGTTGCCCACAGCAATGATATCACTGCTTCTGTTTTAGACCGACCTGTCCCCCCAGGCGTTAAGACAGGCACGGCGAAGTGTGAATTCATGTCTATTTTGTGCGCTCGCTTTCGGTTTTATTCTGCAAGTCTATCAGAGGGGCTCTCGTTAAGCTTTTCTCCTGCCATTAGTACAATCCGAGGGGGAGGGGCGCCTTTATATTATTTATACTTTTGGGTAGTCGTACAGCACTGTATACTTAGAATTCCACTTGAAGTATGGAAAAGGCTGTTATGATATGCCATTTTACCTTGGGCGTCTTAATAAGGAGAGCCTGATTTCCTACAGTGTCGGTCTCTAATGGCAGCCGGCGATGAAAGTTGTATGAACGGATACACGGAGCTGGCTGCCACTTACAGGGAAACAGTGATGAGCGAATGTGCTGGGATAAGGTGTTATCTGAGCATGCTCCGGGGCTGACCGAGTGTCTTTGGCATGCTCGAATACTATGTTCAGGTCCCCGCAGCTGCATATCTCATGGCTGTCAGAGAGTCACAACACATGGCTGCCGACCAGCCGTGAGACATGCAGCCGCGGGGACTCGAACATAGTATTCGAGCACGCCGAAGGTACTCGGTCAGCACCCGAGCATGCTCCAATGACTCTGGTAATTTCCACTTTAACTGATGTGTAGACCGACTGAAGTCAACGCTGTGTATGAATCCCGAAATTTTTCTTGGTTCCCATTACTAAATAGAAGAGACCAACTCTCGCCTTCTGTAAAGCGGACATGCGGAACAAGCTGAAGAATGTTTGGTTTGAGCGATACCAAGATATTGGACGTTCCAATTCGTTTCATTGTGGTCCTTTATGGTATAAAGTTATAAAAGTTGACTTTTTTTCTGGTTTCAAACTGATTGGAACACTCAGATGTCTTGTGTATCCTGCCGATCAAGAAAAGATTCTGTGATTCGCTTTCCAGATGGAGAGAATAAGAAATGCATAGTTCATGATTTCCAAAAAATCTCCAAAGGGTTCTGGAGTGCTTGTTTATTTTATACCCTTCATGGATATAGGTGTTCAGTACATACATTTGAGGTGTTTCTTACAAGATGTCAAATGGAAGAATTTATAAGTCCGCAATTAGTAAGACACTAACTACTGACCAGTTCCATTTTAAACATTTTAGTAGGATTCTCACAGCTTGATTTAAAAGATTATTTTCCTTTTTTTGGCTCTACAATGAAACCCCATCCATGCTGGTGTAGAAATGTTTGTCACTACTCTTACAGTAAAGAAGCCCATCCATGCTGGTGTAGAAACTGTTATCACTGCTCTTACAGTAAAGATCCCCGTCCATGCTGGTGTAGAAACTGTTCTCACTGCTCTTACAGTAAAGAACCCCATCTGTGCTAGTGTAGAAACATTTCTCACTACTCTTACAGTAAAAAAAACCCCATCCATACTGGTGTAGAAAAGTTTCTCACTGCTCTTACAGTAAAGAAGCCCATCCATACTGGTGTAGAAACTGTTCTCACTGCTCTTACAGTAAAGAACCCCATCCATGCTGGTGTAGAAACTGTTCTCACTGCTCTTACAGTAAAGAACCACATCTGTGCTAGTGTAGAAACGTTTCTCACTACTCTTACAGTAAAGAACCCCATCCATACTGGTGTAGAAAAGTTTCTCACTGCTCTTACAGTAAAGAAGCCCATCCATACTGGTGTAGAAACTGTTCTCACTGCTCTTACAGTAAAGAACCCCATCTATGCTGGTGTAGAAACGTTTCTCACTGCTCTTACAGTAAAGAACCCCATACATGCTGGTGTAGAAACTGTTCTCACTGCTCGTACAGTAAATAACCCCATCTATGCTGGTGTAGAAACGTTTCTCACTACTCTTACAGTAAAGAACCCCATCTATGCTGGTGTAGAAACATTTCTCACTGCTCTTACAGTAAAGACCCCCGTCCATGCTGGTGTAGAAACTGTTCTCACCGCTCTTACAGTAAAGACCCCCGTCCATGCTGGTGTAGAAACTGTTCTCACCGCTCTTACAGTAAAGACCCCCGTCCATGCTGGTGTAGAAACTGTTCTCACTGCTCTTACAGTAAAGAACCCCATTCATGCTGGTGTAGAAACTGTTCTCACTGCTCTTACAGTAAAGAACCCCATCTATGTTGATTTAGAAATGTTCTCCAGTTATAGTGGCTATAATAGTTACAGACGTGGGTGTAAATGGATCATGGAAGAAATCTCTGTACCTTTCATATGTTTATACATAGTTATTAGGTCTCCCCTCAATTTTTCTAGGTTAATTCTAACGTTGATAATTTTTAGGGTACTGAACAGTGATTCTATTGATCAGGATCAGACCAGCAAGAAAACCCTGATGGTCGAAGCTCAGACTAGTAGCCCCGTAGGGGTCTGGGTCTCACGTCTATATTTATTCTGTGTCAATCAGGGGGTCTACAGAGAAAAAATCGTAACGGGACCATGATATACATATATAGATAGAAATTATATATATATATACTGTGTGTGTATGTATGTGTGTGTGTATATATATATATATATATATATATATATATATATATATATATATATATATATATATATATATAAAATAGATGTAAAAATAACATTTCACACTTGTCATGAAGGACATGTCGTGCTGGTTGCTGCAGTGGGAACACTATATAATTATAACTATTGTAAAGCCGTTGTTTTCTCCCCTATGAAGCCTTTTGGTCAGTGAATGGCGGCACTTTTATATCGCTTCCATGACAGCTGGCAGGCACGTTTCTGAACTCGTTCATTAAAGTAAAGTGATAAAATTCTCTCCAGCGTGTTCGGTTATTTTTTTTCTTTCTCCGTTTATTATTATAATACAAATGACATTTATTGAACGATTGTTAAGCCTACGTTTTCTGTTGTGCAGGAGAACGGGAGTAATAAATCTGCCATTTACGGTATTATAGCAAGTTGAGTTTTGCCTTCTTAATTTTGCAGTAATTTTCCTCCGTAACCATCTGTTTTTGTGTGGGAGTCATTATTTTAAGCCATATTTGCCAGTATTAAAGGAAAAAAAAAAGTTCCCAATGCAGTAAAATAATAACTGTATAAGTAACCTAAATTAAAGGCTTTGCACCAGGTGTAAGTGATCACCTGTTCACAGTTGATCGCTGAGGGTCCCACTGGTGGGCTCCCCTGACTCCTATTGGATGACGTCCAGCATAAATCCTTTAACTATCTAATGGTGGTTTGACATCGACACGTTGCAAGTCCCAAATCTTGGCCTCATAACGAAATGTTATTGACAAGTTCCATTTAAAGGGAACGATTTTCATAAAATCATTTTATATCCGAAAAGAAAAACATGCTATTAGTAATCTTCACACTTGCAATTGGGGCTTTTTTATTTTTTAGTGTCATACTCCTCATCCTTTTTAAGAAAGGTTTTCAGCAGGCTCATTATCATCAGTGGCAGGATTACAATTACAGGTAACACCTCCCATAGGAACCAATCACAATTTGTGACAGACGGTTGACCTTACTTTCCCCCTCTCCATCCCTTAACAATCATCTTTGCACACGCTGATTAGATGCTACAATACGAGGGACAGGGTCAGAGTCTGTCCATTGTGGCTACATACATATGTTGTTTAACTTCACGAAACAATCACTGACCTCAGGGAGACCAGTCAAAGAAAACACTGCGGCAGCCGGCAGAGGCGCTCAATCACAGTGAAATCCTAGGTGCAATGCTCCCTGGGAAATACAAATATGCAAATAAAGTCCGTGGAGCCTCATTTAAGAGTCTCAAACATGGGACTAGCCAGATCTTCCTCCAGGGAAGTGATTGTTTCGTGATGTTGGTCTCGTATCTGTAAACTCGTAAAGAGCTGGATATTGACTTAAAGGGCCACTTAATATGGTGGTAATGGTGGTTTCCGAAAGGAGACACTCCTTGGCTGGGTCCTTCCCTGGAGGAAGATCTGGCTAGCCCCGTGTTTGAGACTCTTAAATGAGGCTCCACGGACTTTATTTGCATATTCGTATTTCCCAGGGAGCAATGCACCTAGGATTTCACTGTGATTGAGCGCCTTTGCCGGCTGCTGCAGTGTTTTCTTTGACTGGTCTCCCTGAGGTCAGTGATTGTTTCGTGATGTTGGTCTACTAGGCATTGCTCCCATCTAGCCAGAATCCTACTCCACACTGATGAGGGGCAACACCCCAAAACAGTTGTCTGTGGATGGATACCTGGCCTTGGTATTTCCCTTGTCGTATCTGTAAACTCGTAAAGAGCTGGATATTGACTTAAAGGGCCACTTAATATGGTGGTTTCCGAAAGGAGCCATCCCTTGGCTGGGTCCTACCCTGGAGGAAGATCTGGCTAGTCCCGTGTTTGAGACTCTTAAATGAGGCTCCACGGACTTTATTTGCATATACATATGTTGTTTCCTGAAACAAAAAGTTAGTGGTTGTTTGCTATTCTGACAACCCGATCCCAATCCAAAAGTTTGATCCTAATAAAGTGATCCACCATTCACCATGGGTGATGCTCTCACCACTTCGTAATCTCTGCACAGGTCACCTTATTCTAGAACACTCCACAGAAATCCCCCCCCATGTGACCCAGTGAATCCACCATTTACAATAGTTGACGCTCATCTCCTTGCAATCTCTACGCAGTCTCATAGTTCTAGACCACACCTTAAAAAAAACTCCACCCATAGAACAGAAGATCCACCATTCGCAATAGGTGAATGGTCACCTCTTCCCAATCTCTGCACAAGCACCCCTGCACAGGTCACATTATTTTAGAACGCTCCTTAGAAAGCACTCCCCATAGAAGCCCGGTGAATCCACCAATCACAGTAGGTGATGATCACCCGCTTGCAATCTCCACGCAGGTCACAATTCGAGAACACTCCAAAGGACTCTCCATTGAACATAGGCGCCAAATCTAATGACAGATTCCCTTTAAGACGCAGACCTACTTATATATGGTCCGGTTAATTTTATTCATTTATTAGTTTTCTGTAACATCCGAGTAGCGGCCAACGTTATTTGGTTCTAAGCTGGAAAATGTCATCCGGATTCCCAACTGGCTGCGTATTTCACAATGTCCATTGCCTACAAAGTTAGCAAAGCCGCCTTCCTAGTGGAGAAGCTCATCCTATATTTATAAAGATATTGATCCTGGAGGAAGCTAAACATAAAACCCTCGGTGTAAGATTTGCAAATTACATTTCACATGGGAAAAATAAATTCTAAATCCTGACTCCAGCAAAAAAAAAAACTCTTTCCTCTCTCCTTGTGATCAATAAAGGTTGTACCGCGCCTTCCCGATCAATGAAACGTCTTTCCAATCAATTTTGTGACACTTGATAACATAATCAAAAATTTTAATCATTATCGCCAATTATTCCCCCATTTTCTTTCAATTATTTCTGTAATCAGTCACAATCTGGCGCCTGACATTGACTGATGGCCAATGGGATCGATGGAGGCAGGAAGGTCGATATTCCGGGCCCATGTTGTCCTTTAAGCCCGCGTGATATTAGATCGCTGCTAATGTAGCAAGTGAAAGAGGAGTCCTGTATATTGCTCTATTGATGGGCGTTACTTGGATTGGGCATTGACTTCATTGTTGTTCTCATGATGTCCAGCCGATTTTGCTTCTTCCCGATCTCCCTCTCCTATGTATTCAATTTATAAAACTCTACTTCCACCCTGTACGATGGTCCAAAAACGGCATTCTCATTTCTGTTGGATGTAATTGGAAGCAGTCCAAGTTGGTTGTTGGAGGCCATCTTGGCCGGCTTTTCCTTTCACCATCCATGAATGGACCGGACGCAGGTTTACTGATCCAAACAAAAAGCCTCGTCATAGACCTGTGGGCAACGGTTAGTTCAGGTATGGAAACCCACCATTCTGGAGTTTCTGATCTGAAAATGGACCATGGAATGAGAACATGTGAGGTCAACCCATCGAAACCTGTTTCCCGATACACAGATCATGGTGCTGCCGTCACCATCTAGATTTAAAGAAAAAAATTCATGAAATACGGTATTTCAGATTTCATTCTAACCACAGAATATCACAATAGACTCATACATCCTGTTATAAAGATATCAGTTCTCAGCAGTCTCATTATCATCATAGGATTTCAGTGACCGATAAGACCTTAATACAAATAACATAGAATCCACCATTCATAATAGATATGGCTCACCGCCTCCCGGTCTCTACTCAAGCACCTCTGTACAAGTCACATAGGTTTAGAACAATCCTTAGAAGACTCCCTCATAGAACACCAGATGCACCACTCACAATAGGTGATGCTCACCTCCCCACAATCTCTTCACAAGCACCTCTGCACAGGTCACAGGTCTAGAACACTTCTTGGAACTCTCCCGTAGAACACCGACACCGAATCTACCAGTCACAATAGATGATGGTCACCTCTGCAAAATCTCTGCAGAGGTCACATAGGTCTAGAACACTCCTTAGAACTTTTCCTATAGAACACAGGATCCACCATTCACCTCCCCTCAATCTCTGCACAAGAACCTCTGAACAGGTCTCATAGGGTTAGAACACTCCTTGGAACGCTATCCATAGAACACAGAATCCATCAGTCACAGTAGATGCTCACCTCCCTGCAAGCTCTTCACAAGCACCTCTGCACAGGACACAGTCCTAGAACACTCCTTAGAACTTGTTTACAGAACACAGGATCCACCAATCGCAATAGGTGATTCTCACGTCCCCGCAATCTCTTCACAAGCACCTCTGCACAGGTGTCATGGGTCTAAAACACTCCTTAGAACTTGGCTACTGAACACAGGATCCATCAGTCACAATAGGTGATGCTCGTGTCCCTTCAATCTCTGCACAAGCACCTCTGCACAGGTCTAGAACACTCCTTAGGCTATGTGCCCACGTAGCGTTTTAAAACGCTTACTAAAAACCGGACTCCTTCCCAGAAATCGCGCGTTTTTTTTCCGCGCGATTTCACCGCGATTTTACCACAATTATGATCGCGATTTTGCCGCGATTTTCGCGTGCGATATTCAAGCACTTTCCAAGCGATTTGAAGCATCGCTTGGAAAGTGTTTGACAGGTTGGTCACACTCGTCAAACATAGTGTTTGACAAGTGTGACCAGGTTTTTACTATTGAGGCCGCCTATGGAGCATCAATAGTAAAAGATAGGATATTAAAAATGCTAAAAAAAATTAAAAAATCGGGGTATATTTACCTTCCGGCGTCCCGCGCTGCATTCCCGGCCTCAGCGTTCCCAGTAATGCCTTGCGAGACCTGTGATGACGTAGTCTCGCGTTGCTATAGCGATCTTGCGAGACCGCTAGACTACGTCATCTCAGGACCTTGCCGCAAGGCATTACTGGGAACGCTGAGGCCGGGAATGCAGCGCGGGACGCCGGAAGGTAAATATACCCTGATTTTTTATTTTTTATTCTTTTTTTACAGGGGTATGGTACCCAGGGCCTGGAGGACAGTCTCCTCTCCTCCACACCGTGGGTACCAACTGCACATGAGACGCTTAACTTCCCGCATGGTGGGCATAGCCACATGCGGGAAGTCAGCGATTCTCATGCATTCCTATGGGTGCGGAATCGCGGCAATTCTTTGCGATTCCGCACAAAAGAATGAGCATGCTGCGATTTTTTCCGCGATGCGATTCCGCCGCGGAAAAAAGCGCAGCATTAGCACAGCATGTGCGGAATGCCATAGGAATGCATGGGGGGCGCCGAAAATCGTGGCAAAAACGCTTAAAAATCGCTATGTGGGCACATAGCCTTAGAAATTCTGCTGGGAACTTATTCCCAGTAGGTGACGATCACCTTCTTCTCAAAATCTCTGTGCAGGTCACATAGTTCTAGGACACGCTCCCTTAGAAGTCAAGAAGTCATCTCTTGGGGGGGCGTGGCTATGTAGCCAAGGAAGAAGGAGGCACACTGAGAGCTCCTGAAAATCCTGCTTCCATCCTTCGTCTGTGGCCTCATAATTGCAACGCACCTGTCAGCATTCGTGACATCTGGATGCCGGGGACCCCACTGGGAGGCGTGAGGTAGCTCTGGTGAGCTGAAAGCCGGGGGAGCCGGAGCGGGCGGCAGGGCCTGCACGGGGCGGCGGCCATCTTAAGACACACGCTCTATCAGTAAGAGCTGCGGCGTCCAGCTTCCATTGCCACAGTGCTACTGGACGGTGACTCACATCCTGAGGACACAAGGGACTCGCGGTGAGTGCCCTGAAAAATTGGGCCCTGCGTTCCTCCCTTTCATTAATAGATTCGCTGTGCCGCTGGCGCTACTTCTGTGGGGACTTCTGTACCCCCCCCCCCCCCACTGCTGCTGTCTCTGCGAGGGCTGTGGTCTCTATCCCCCCCCCGGCTGTGACAAACCTCGCTACTGCAGCACCAGACACTGCCCTTCCTGATCCTTGTGACTCCCCCTACATAGGAGCTGCTTCTGAGATATATCTCTTTTTACAAGCCCTGCTGTGCATATAATTGGAGGAAAGTCCCCAGAGCCTACACCTCTGGTTGTCCTGTGGCGCTGCACTGTCACTGAATGAGTCGATCTAAAGGATCAGCAGCAGCAGAAAAATTAAAAGAATATGTCAGACCCGACCCCTCTGAAAGTGTACGGGTTCCCAAAAATAATCCTTCACAAGCTCAGCGAAAAAGCTGTCCCCCTCGGGGCGAGGAGGAGAATGATCAGGAAGAACTGACCCTCAAACAGGCGTCTGAACAGCTAATGCAAGCCATCTCCTTAACCAGGACTTCTCTGACGGAGAAGATAGAAGACGTGTACACTGAGGTGGGGCGGCTCCGACAGGACATGCAAGCTATGTGAGGACGCATTACGGAAGTAGAGGCGAGAGTATCCCAGGTAGAAGACACCATCGCACCTATGGAGGTCAAGTTGACAAAGGTGGCAGGCTCTATGAACGCCTGGAAGCAAAAAGCGGACGATCTGGAGAACAGGATGCGTCGGAATAACATTTGTGTCATTGGACTTCCGGAGCGTTCAGAGGGTCAACATCCTGAGCAATTTCTGGAAGGCTGGCTTAAGGCCTCTCTGGGGGATGAATTTTCTCCAGTATTCGCCGTCGAAAGAGCGCATAGGGCTCCTACAAAACCCCTTCCTCCAGGAGCCCCACCTAGACCCTTCTTGGCACGTCTCCTCAACTGTAAAGACAGAGACACCATTCTGCGTCTCGCACGGCAAAAAAAAGCCCCATCAAATTTGATAATGCTGTGATTTCCATTTTCCCAGATTTTTCCATGGAACTTCAGAAGTAACGGGCACAATTCATCGAAATTAAGAGGCGGCTCAGAGAGAGGAACATCGTGTATTCCATGATCTACCCGGCCCGGCTCCGGGTTGTACACGGGGGCTCATCTATGTTTTTTACGGATCCAGCGGAGGCGACTGAGTGGCTGCGGTCCCATGGGGGATCCCCTGCAAAGGAATCCTAATGTATTCGCTGCCAATTTGAATCCTTCAATTAGAGGCCCAGTTGGGGCTTCCTCGGCGGGTATCCAGTTTAACAGCAATACCGGACACTGAGTTCAGTGATGATATCCCCTTATTCTTTTTTCAATAGGGGCGTGGGACTCTGCTCCTATACTACGAGACTAATGTTTTGTTTTTTTCTTTTTAATAGTTTCAGTTTTAATAGTTTTTTAGGTAGTAGTCGCAGTCAGTGGCAACCCTGTCTTCTGTGTGATGTTTCCAATTTCTGCTCGGGTACTAGCATACGCCATATTCGGACAGACAAAATTGGGGTCTGAAATAATATGTATGACCTGGAATGTGAGGGGCATTAAGACCCCCCGAAAGAAAATCAAGGTGTTCTCGCAGATCAGGCAATGCCGTCCGCACATTGTGGCCTTGGTGGAGACGCACCTGACCAGGGATACTGCTCGGTGTGTGCAGAAACCGTGGGCACAATGGTATATCCATTCATTTCATACCAGTTATTCAAGGGGGGGTCTCGCTATTGATACATAAGGACGTTAGATGGGAGGCCAGGGAGGCCCGAAGGGATCCTGAGGGACGTTTTGTATTTGTGCATGCACTTATTAATTCCAGACAATATGTTACTCTATGTATTTACAACCCCCCCTCCAGCCAATATGTCTATTCTCCAGAAGGCGATGGGTTTTGCCCTGAACTATCCAGGCGCAGATGTCATATGCATGGGGGATTTCAACCAGGTCATGAATAACCGTCTTGACAGGCTGAGATTGAGTGATGAAGGGCGGGTGGAGTCTTTCCCACAGGTTATATCCCAACTATCGGTTCATGGAGGGCAGTGGATGGCTGGATTTATGGAGAATGCGACATCCCGAGAAGAGGGAATATAATTGCCATTCATCCACTAAGCACTCCTTGTCACGTATAGATTACATATTTGGATCTAGTGGTCTAGTAACGTGGGTAGATAGTATAGAACATGGCAGTAGGGGGATTTCAGATCATAGCCCTGTCGTTCTTAAACTTAAATACGGACCACTCAGCAACAAGACGGCATGGAAATTAAACCCTTTTTGGATGAAATTGATAGAATCACCCGATAGAACGATCGATCAATTACATTGCTTCATTTCGTCCTACCATGAACCTCGGAATATTAATTTATTTTGGGATGCCCTTAAGGCATACTTGAGGGGCTGCTTATCCTCTACGATCTCTTATATAAAACGGGTGACATCGAGGGAGGATGATGAGGTGGAGCAGCGATTGAGAGACTCGGAGGCCACTTACATATCTGATCAGACTAGTGGCAATAGGGTTGAGTGGCTGGGTGCTCAAAGATTATATACTCAACACATAGACACCAGGTCCAAACGTAAATTATTTTTTGCCCGTCAATCTTATTTTGAGCTGGGGAACCAGGCAAGTAAATTCTTGGCCTATTTGGTACGTCAGCACAACACTACTAACACAATATTACAGATCCGTAGCTCAGATGGTACTCTGGTGTCTTCAACTGAAGAAATACTGAGTTGCTTCCATAACTATTAGGCTATGTGCACACGTACTGGAACTCTCGCGGAAATTACCGCGAGAATTCCGGAATTCCATTCCGCGGGAAAATCTCATTTTAAATTCCTGCGATTTTCCTGCGGAAAAAAATAGCATTTTGCAAGCGTATTTAGCTTGCAAAATGCTAGCGTTTTCCAAGCGATCTGTAGCATCGCTTGGAGAACTGATTGACAGGTTGGTCACACTCGTCAAACATAGTGGGATCGCGATGTCTCGTGGTCATTCGCGATCCCGCGAGAACAGACGTCATCGCGGGCATTTTCGCAAAGGATTACTGGGAACGAAAGTGTGGAGAGAGGCGGGAAGGCTGCGCGAGACGCCGTAAGGTAAGAATAACAATATTTTTTATTTTAAATTCTATTTTTTACAGGGATATGGTGCCCAAAGCCCGGAGGACAGTCTCCTCTCCTCCGGACCGTGGGTACCATCCGCAAATGTTCTGCTTACTTTCCGCATGGTGTGCACAGCCACATGCGGGAAGTAAGCGGAACAATGCATTCCTATGGGTGAGGGATCGCCGTGATTCCGCAAAATTAATGAGCATGCTGCGGTTTTTACCGCGAAGCGATTCCGCCACGGTAAAAACCGCAGCATTAGCACAGCATTGCGGAATCCCATAGGAATGCATGGGATGCTTATTTTTCGCGGCAAAATCGCGCGGTTAAAACCGCCGCGGAAACGCGAATAAAAGCCACGTGTGAACTCAGCCTTATAGATCACTGTACAACTCTAGAAGTGATGTTGATAGTCAGGGGTATTTGGAATACCTGTCGGATATCACATTTCCCACTCTGAGCCCTTTCCAGCGGACCTTTATGGATGCTAAATTTACTCTGGAGGAGATAGGGAATGCCATAACGGACATGGCGTCTGGGAAGGCCCCTGGACCTGATGGGTTTCCCATTGAATTATATAGGATATACCGGGAGATATTAGCGCCACTGTTGTTGATGGTGTTCCAAGGGATTTGGGAGGGAGGGTCTATGCCAGAGTCCTTCTATGAAGCTAACATAATATTATTTAAAAAAGAGGGGAAGGACCCATTAGACTGTGGATCTCATCGTCCCATATCATTAGTGAATGTGGACTATAAGATTTTTACGAAAATTTTGGCTACCAGGTTGAATTCGATTATATTAGAACTTATACATCCTGATCAAACTGGCTTTATGCCTGGTAAAAGCACTTCTATTAATATTAGACGAGTCCAGTCGTGGTCCAATATAGCTCCCTGGTACCAGATAATCAATGGGCATTGGCATCGCTGGGTGCGGCCAAGGCTTTTGACTCCCTTGAGTGGCCCTTCCTATGTGCATGTTTACAGAAATATGGGTTTGGCGACAGGTTTCTAAAATGGGTTAGTACATTATATATGAAACCTAAGGCTCGTGTCATTGTAAATAGTTCTATATCTGAGTCCTTTTCATTACATAGGGGAACCCGTCAGGGTTGTCCCCTTTCTCCGGCCCTTTTTTCCCTGGCGATCGAAGCATTGGCTATTCGTATAAGATCTTCCCTAATATTGAAGGTATAGAAATAGCGGGTCGAGTAGACACCTTAGGCTTATACGCTGATGACATGGTGACTTTTATGGGTAGCGTGGAGGACACATTGGCACGGGTAATAGCCACTATCAATAAATTCAGTAAATTGGGAAAAGTCTGCCCTGATGTCCCTCTCCCATGCCCCGATGCCACAACTAGAGGCCCTCTCCTCATTACCTATTGTACCCAGTTTCAAATATCTAGGTGTTCACATATCTCGAAGCAGTTTGTTAGATTTGCGGCTCAACATATACCCGTTGTTGGAAATGGTTAAAGCTAAATTTCTAATCTGGAGTAAACTCCCGCTTTCTGTAGCCGGACTCCCTAAACTCAGCTACTCTCTTAAGCACAGTGCCGTGGTAGTACCCCGATCCTTCTTTGCAAATTTGAACTCTCAAATTACATCTTTTATATGGGGAAAAGCTAGGCCCAAACTCAGGCTGTCCACTCTGCAAAGACCAAAAAGGGAAGGTGGGGCAGCGTTACCAGACTTTTTTCTATATTATCTTTCTGGACAGGCCAAAGCCATATGCAAGTGGATGCCCGATGATCACCTCCCTAACTCTGAAAGCCACTTGCTCCACGCCGCATGAGTTAGCTGTCCGTTGGGCTTCTTAGAATTGGGAAAAATAAATGTCCCCTGTTTGCTGCCCCTGTTTCGCCTGGCACAATCAGTGTGGAGGCAGATTAAGAGAATAATTGGATTTGGAGACAGTGGCTGAAATGCCCCTGTGGAATAATGGTTATTTTCCGGCATTGCTTGAACACCCGTCTGCCGAGTTCTGGTCTCAACACAATGTTTCCTCGGTATGCGATTTGCATGATCATGGAATCTTTGTGTCTTTTGAACAATTACAGGTCAAATGTAACTTCTCAAGATCCCAATTTTTCCGTTATCTACAATTGAGGTCGAACTTTCAATCACACATGAGAAATATGGGGGTAAACAAAGCTATATCGTCTCTGCCCTTGATAGGCATCCTTAAATCGCAAGGTCCCCAGGGTCTCATCTCCACTTTGTACACACATATGCTATCGGTAGGGGCGGAATCCGCCATAAACTCGGTTAAAGGGAAGTGGGAGAGGCTCATCCCCGATGCACAGGGAAAGGAATGGGGAGAAATTCTGGAATCTCCGATCGGGGTGTCTCCGTCTATCAATAACAGAATGACACAATTATATATTATAAATCAGTCATATCTGACCCCGACCCGACTATTCAGGATGGGCAGATTCCAATCATCGGAATGCTTGAGATGTCACTCATTGGATGCAGACTTTATACACATGATTTGGCAATGCCCTATTATTGCACAATATTGGAAGGAGGTGACGTCATTATTAACTTCCCTGGTACAAGCTCCGGTTCCCCTTGAGCCGCTGGTTTGCCTTGTTTGGGGTGTGGGATGATGAATCTTGGGGTCATTATATCGGGATTTTTTTTACGGGAAACGTTATTTATGGCATGAAAGGTTCTGGCACTGCGTTGGATGGGGAGCTCATGTCCCTCCCTCAGGACTTGGATTGAGTTGGTGAATGCGGTTATTTACCTGACACTACATTTTATTCCATGTTTTAACTGACATATGCATTTTGTTTTATATCAATACTGTGGAAAGTGTATGTGCTTTATGCAATGCTTCTCATATATAAGTGTGTATGTTGTTTGTCTTGTTTAAGGTTAATGAACGAATTAGAAAAAAAAAGTCCTCTCGACTTTTGTTGGTCCCATGCCGCGTCTGTACAGCAAATCTGTAAATGCTGATAACAGCTGCAAGATGGCTGCCCCGTTATCATGTACAAAAAGGATATATATTATATATCTCTCTGGAATAAGACATCGGGTCACAGATATTAAGGTATCGTTTTAATCGGCTTCGTATGACCTACATGCCCATATAGACGGTTTAGGAGGGTTGATGTTACTATCAGATTCCCTTTAAATTGCTGATTGACCCTTGCAATGAGCCTTCTGAAAGGAAATCCACAACTCCATCCACAGTGCAATCCCCATAGTGGAAAACAAGTCCGGAGCAATTTTTTTGCATGGAAAATTACATTGTGGTCTCTCGATGTGGATTTAACCTGAATCAAATCCGCGAAGTGTGAACTTGAACCTTACTCCTGTTGGGGCTTTACTGGAAGATTTGCAGTCACCAGACATAGATAGGACCACAAAAAATGAGGATGAATGAACTCATGGAGATCAACATCCAACACTGCGGAGACACCATCACATGTTTCTCAACGCAGTGAATACCCCGAAACAGCTGTCTGTGGATGGATACCATGTTTTGGCATAGGTGGTCTCCTTCATTGGAGACTGCCCTTCCTGTGGTTTTTCCTTCCCGGGGAAAGACCTGGCTAGTCATTGTTTGCGTTGAGAAACATGTGATGGTGTCTCCGCGGCTTGTGTTTTGCATAGATAGGACCACGACACAAACATACTCCGATATAGAAAATAAAATGTTTGTTTCAAACTGGGCAAGTTGTTGCCTATCCACAGGATAGACTGCTGAGGATACCATGACCACTGGGACTCCCACCAACCTCAAAAATGGGGCTTTGAAATATTCCGCTAGAATAAAGCAGAAGCACGCCACTATTCCATTCATTCATTGTCTATGGGACTGCCAGAGAAAGCTTTAACCATCACCGACAGTCCTATAGCAGATGAACGGAGCAATAATGCGCATATGCGGCCACTCGCCAGTCTAAAAATCCTGCGGGAGTCCCGGTAGATCAAACCCAACAATCAGTAAGTTATTATCCATTCTGTGGACTGATGATACCTTACCAAGCTGGCGATAGAGTTCATGTAGAGATCAGCAGGCATAAATCTATCATATGTATAAAAAATAACGCATAAAACTCCGATTCTTATTAAAATCCGCCTGCAGCCATTGTGCATGAAGGCAATAATGAGCGCTGGGTTAAACTGGAGACGTGTGCTCCCTTTATTATGGTGATGGTATCCATTCAGCGCAGCGTTGTAACATCTGTTGCCTGCCTCATATAGTATCTCATACACAAAGATTGCCTGCATTCATATTTATGTATTTAATGTCCTCGGCTTCTTATCCTTTGGGTGTATTTACATAGGATTGAAAGAAGCTGCTTAAGATGGAATTCTTTTTACGCTTGCTCTTGAAAAGATGAATTTGTAAGAAATTTCAATTATTTTCATTCACATGTCCAATTATGTTCTACCTTGTGGGAATCCTTTTCCAAGTCACTATCTACATATAAAAAAAAAAAAAAAAAAACAAATTAAAAAACCTGAATTCCATGCTTCCAGGAAAGAAAGATCTTGCTGCCACCTATCCTGTAAGTTTTAAAGTAAACCAAAACTGGCCAGTTTTTGCTCTTATTTTACTCCCGCTGTTCTCCTTAGTATTCCACTTTTTTCCTTTTTAAAATCCACCATACGGTTCCAGAGATAAAGGCCTTTTTTATTTAGTGCTAATTATAATATTTACCAAAGGGGCGTGACAGGATAAGGCAGAGCAGCCTAAAGACACACCCCCGAGGAATCCAGTGAACCACACACCCCTAGGTAAAGATTAGAAAAAGTGGACAACAGCTCTGGAACCATGTGAAAGATTTAAAAAAAAAAAAAAAAAAAAAAAAAAGGACTAACAAGATTAGTCAAGCCATAAACCCAACTATAGCCCACATATGTCTACAGATGGGTATCTGGCTAAGCTAATATTCCTGGTTATGTTGAAAAGTGCATTAGAGTGAGACGTTGACGTACGATGTAGCCATCAATATAGGTGGCACTTTTGAGAGAACGTCTTTTTTTTCCCAATAAAACTCCATTTTCTTGGAGTGTGCACACGACATTTTTTTAATGCGGCTTTTGCAAGTAATCAGTGTGAAAAGCACCTCAAAAAATGAACATAGTGCTTAGCAATGTCAAAATGACATTACTGTGCACACGTTCCTTCTTATTTCCCTTCTTTTGGAAACCCTGAACTGGCTCACTAATTTAAACACATTTGAGTTGCCACAAGAATGACAGCTAAACTGCAGGTAATGGCGCCTCAGGAAAAGGACCGCTGGTGATTTCCTGAAGTTGCTGTGCCTGGGAAAACTCTGCTACTGCGCCGTGATTTCCTAAAGTGGCTGTACCTGGGAAATCTCGGCTACTGCGTCAGTGGTTTCCTGAAGTGGCTGTACCTGGGAAAACTCTGCTGCTGCTGTGTCAGTGGTTTCCTGAAGTGTCTGTACCTGGGAAAACTCTGCTGATGTGCCTGTGGTTTCCCGAAGAGGCTGTGCCTGGGAAAACTCTGCTGCTGCTGTCAGTGGTTTCCTGAAGTGTGTGTACCTAGGAAAACTCTGCTGCTGCACCTGTGGTTTCCCGAAGTGGCTGTGCCTAGGAAAACTGCTACTGTGTCAGTGGTTTCCTGAAGTGGCTGTACCTGGGAAAACTCTGCTGCGCCGGTGGTTTCCCGAGGTTGCTGTACCTGGGAAAACTCTGCTGCTGCTGTGTCAGTGGTTTCCTGAAGTGTCCGTACCTGGGAAAACTCTGCTGCTGCGCCTGTGGTTTCCCGAAGAGGCAGTGCCTGGGAAAACTCTGCTGCTGCTGCTGTCAGTGGTTTCCTGAAGTGTGTGTACCTGGGAAAACTCTGCTGCTGCGCCTGTGGTTTCCCGAAGTGGCTGTGCCTGGGAAAACTGCTACTGTGTCAGTGATTTCCTGAAGTGGCTGTACCTGGGAAATCTCTGCGGCTGCGCCGGTGGTTTCCTGAAGTGGCTGTGCCTGGGAAAACGGCTGCTGCGCCAGTGGTTTCCTGAAGTTGCTGCGCCTGGGAAAACTTGGCTGCTGCACCGGATATTTGCTGGAGTGGCTGTGCCTGGGAACACTTGGCTACTGCGCCGGTGATTTCCACGAGTGGCTGTGCCTGGGAAAACTTGACTGCTGCGCCGGTGGTTTCCTGGAGTGGCTGTGCCAGGGAAAACTCAGCGGCGGCAAAGGACAATTTCCTCTAGTGGCTTTGCTTGGGAAAACTAGGCAGCTTCGCCGGCATCTAAAGGACCCATGTGCACATGTCCTTAAAGGGTTAATAATTTATTCACTTTCCATAGGAGAGGGGATAATTTGCCAAATCAGCGTGAGTCTGACCACTGGGCCCCATATGAATGGAGTGGAGGTCGAGCATGCGCACCTCTCGGATCCAGTTATTATCTGTTGAACTGCAGGAATTTGCTAGTTACACCACTGGGTTGTGTTTTGAAATCCCAAATCCCATAGAGAATAAATGGAGCAGAGGTGCACATGCTTCACCTCCTCCCTCTAGCTAATAGAGGCAGGTGCTGGCTGTTCAACACAGCCGACAACTGCCCAGTGCAGTGCTGAGCCCGCTCCACAAATCATGAGCAGCTCCATGATGTAGATGTCCGTCATGGTGTGAGAACAGGTTAAAAGGCAAGATATCTAAAGAACTGGGGAATATTTAAACTAAAAGCAATTTAGAAAGTTGTTTTTGTTTTTTTTGTTTTTTTTTTAATACTACTTGGCCAAACTTGTTCAAGGGTAGAATAACCCTTTAAAATGGTCTCCTGTATTAATCTAATGGCAAGTTTCGCCAAATGGTATCCTTCAAGTATTGCTGTCAATTTTAATGGAAAACATCTATGATCTGACAAAAATGAAAATTGATTCTAATGCAACAGAAAACGAAAGGTAAATTATATATATTTACGTATACGGCACTTTTATGGGCAAAATAAACCATTTGAGCAAAATGTTTCACCCTGAAAGGCATGTACAGATGTCAACTAGGAGTAGATGAAAGCTTTCACAGACATCAAAGTGAGGGATCTTTCCAGTAACGGAAAACAAAAATAGAACATTGCCCAGAGAAAGATGAGGATATAATGAACGGTGCACTGAGATATTAACATCCACGCCAAGAGGAGACACGGCAGCCCTCGGAGAAGCTCCACAGCTCTATAGAAGGAGAGTCGGAGTAAAAAAAAAATATTTTAGTGATATATAAATATATCTTTATATCTACATTTTTCTTAATATGTAAATGAGCTGTTAAGATCTACGGGTCGGACATAGATCTCCCTGAGAATCTGCCCACAGAGCTTATTTTAAATGAAAGGGGTGTTACCAGTGTGAGACATGTAAATCAGGAGAGTCAGTCAGTACATGTCTCACACTGGTAACTCTCCCTTCCATTTAAAATAATCTCTGGAGGCAGATTCTCAGGGAGATCCATGTCCGGCCCATAGATCTTAACAACTCATTTAGACACTAACTTACTTTCAGCGCAAGATAATAGACCTGCTGCGGTTTGAAAATAAGCAGAGCGTGACCACATCTGCAACCAGACAGATCCACAACATGGGAATGAGGTTTTGCTAAACAATTTTGTTGGTATTGGACTGTATTTGACCGCGGATTTGGAATGCAGAATCCGCAATGTGTGAAGATGGTCTAAGAGGGGTATAAAGGGCACCAGCGCCTCTGGTGGATGAATCTGTTATTACGTTGTCATAGTGCAACTTGGTGTGTACAATTGCCCTGAGGCTAATATGTTCAAATCACGTTTCTGCCACACATTTGTGGATCCATAGTGGGTTGCATCTTAACCCTTGAAATACGGGATTTTGATGTGCCCCTGGGAGTAGCCATAGACTTTAGAGAGAATCTAAAAGTTGAAGCTTTGGATTCCATTTGCAATTTCGAAGACAGATTCCAACGAAAGGGTCCAACAATCATGCAGTAAACTGTTATTGTTTCCAACTTCAAGGACTTGAACGTCCAAAAAAAAACCAAAAACAAAAGCTGAATCCAATGATAACTGTTTTGGATTTGTTTAAAGTGTATGACTCCATCGGGGACGCGTCTAAGCCCTGGTTTTTGGTGCTTCTGACGAAACCCATGGTGGAGCCACAAACGTGATATGAACCCAGACTAATGTTGTTCTTCTCCATCTTGGAATCTTTGAGGTTGCCCACCATCTGTAGACTTTGTATGGATCTTCCATCTGAACTTCTACATTGCACGTCCCGAATTTGATTTTCGGTCTGATCAAAGACCACAAATTTAATTAAAAAGAACAAGTTACCGTAAGTAAACGCAAGCACTTCAACATTTTGCAGAGTTAGGCTACGTGTAGACGGGCGTAGATTCTCTCATCTGAAAGAATTTGAGCGGATCAGGAAACTCACGTTTTGATCAAACTTTGACCGGAGTGTGCTCTGATTCTCGGATGAGGAGAAGATGGAGGAAAAAAGTCTCGGACCAAAATACGGCCGTCTGCACCTGCCCTTAAACTATAAAATTTTGTAACGTTCTCCTTTTAAGAAGAGAAGGGAAAACGTCCGTTCATGTGAACTGGAATATAAATATTAATCTAGCGGGTGGTTTCGCCTCTGGAGGTGTGTCTTTATGAACATGCTGACCACTCTTTAGGCTACTTTCACACTTGCGTTTTTTTGTGCTGCGTGCGTAGTGAAAACGCGCATAAAAAACGCATCGTGTTTTTTATGCGTTTTCTTGTTTTGGCGCATGCGTTTTTTGTGCTGACGTGTGCATGACCATGCGCACGTCAGCGCTCACAGACTTTAATGGATTTTTGGGTGAATTTCGTGCGCATGCGTTTTTTTGAGACAGGTCGGATGCACAAAAAACGCAACAGGATGCATTTTGTGCACCCGGGCGCACACTACAAAATAACGCATGCGCATACAAACGCGTACGAACGCATGACAATGCGCACCCATGTTAAGTATCGGGGAAAAAAACGCATGCGCATTTATGCGCAAAAATGCAGCGCAAAAAAACGCAAGTGTGAAAGACATGACTTTTTCCACCTTGGCCCAGGACATTGCCGTGAGGTTTTCTTGTAGAACGCCATTAATCGCCGGTTTTTCTCCCGTCGGATTGCCGGGTGCCCACGTCACGCTGTATCCTGCAGTCTGTGTTTATACACAAGGCTTGGCATTGTTTATGTATTTAAGCAGAAGCTGTAAAACGCGCACAGATTGTGTGTGAGATGCTGGGAACGTTACATCCACTTCGGTTTAATGTACTGTTCGCCGGCGAGCGTCTGATCCTTCGTGAGCATTTACCTACCAGATCTCTTCTGGTTTCTTATGTTCTCAATGTGAGGACTATTTTTCTTGCGCACTTGGTGCTGTTTTGTAGGTGCCGTTATGACAAGGGGCGTTTTCACTTTGCAGAACTACAAAAGATATACCCTAGTGTATCCGCTTGCAGAAAAGAAAATCTGTTGCCTTTTGCAATGCCAGCAATGAGCAGGAGACTGTCCGCAGTATATCATTGTAGGCTTCTGGGCATCACTGTAAATTTAACACCTTCCAATGCAAAGGGGTAAAAGTACTGCTCCCGCCTACCTTCGACACGATATCGGTAGCAGGACCCCTGTAGTCGGAGGTTTGCAGTAAATAAGTTCTGTGGGAATGCGCTCACAAGATCTAGAACCTTGTGGGTGCACTCCTACGGAACATATTTACTACAAATAGCACACGACCCTTGTGGGTGCACTCCTACGGAACATATTTACTACAAATATCCCACGACCCATGTGGGTGCACTCCCACGGAACACATTTACTGCAAATATCCCACGACCCTTGTGGGTGCACTCCTACGGAACATATTTACTACAAATATCCCACGACCCATGTGGGTGCACTCCTACGGAACACATTTACTGCAAGTATCCCACGACCCTTGTGGGTGCACTCCTACCGAACATATTTGCTGCAAATATCCCACAACCCTTGTGGGTGCACTCCTACGGAACACATTTACTGCAAGTATCCCACGACCCTTGTGGGGTGCACTCCTACCGAACATGTTTACTACAAATATCCCACAACCCATGTGGGTGCACTCCTACCGAACATGTTTACTACAAATATCCCACAACCCATGTGGGTGCACTCCTACCGAACATGTTTACTACAAATATCCCACGACCCTTGTGGGTGCACTCCTACAGAACATATTTACTACAAATATCCCACGACCCTTGTGGGTGCACTCCTACAGAACATATTTACTACAAATATCCCACGACCCTTGTGGGTTCACTCCTACAGAACATATTTGCTGCAAATATCCCACGACCCTTGTGGGTGCACTCCTACCGAACATATTTGCTGCAAATATCCCACGACCCTTTTGGGGTGCACTCCTACGGAACACATTTACTGCAAGTATCCCACGACCCTTGTGGGGTGCACTCCTACCGAACATGTTTACTACAAATATCCCACAACCCATGTGGGTGCACTCCTACCGAACATGTTTACTACAAATATCCCACAACCCATGTGGGTGCACTCCTACCGAACATGTTTACTACAAATATCCCACAACCCATGTGGGTGCACTCCTACCGAACATGTTTACTACAAATATCCCACGACCCTTGTGGGTGCACTCCTACAGAACATATTTACTACAAATATCCCACGACCCTTGTGGGTGCACTCCTACAGAACATATTTACTACAAATATCCCACGACCCTTGTGGGTTCACTCCTACAGAACATATTTGCTGCAAATATCCCACGACCCTTGTGGGTGCACTCCTACCGAACATATTTGCTGCAAATATCCCACGACCCTTGTGGGGTGCACTCCTACGGAACACATTTACTGCAAGTATCCCACGACCCTTGTGGGGTGCACTCCTACCGAACATGTTTACTACAAATATCCCACAACCCATGTGGGTGCACTCCTACCGAACATGTTTACTACAAATATCCCACAACCCATGTGGGTGCACTCCTACCGAACATGTTTACTACAAATATCCCACAACCCATGTGGGTTCACTCCTACAGAACATATTTACTACAAATATCCCACGACCCTTGTGGGTTCACTCCTACAGAACATATTTGCTGCAAATATCCCACGACCCTTGTGGGTGCACTCCTACCGAACATATTTGCTGCAAATATCCCACGACCCTTGTGGGGTGCACTCCTACGGAACACATTTACTGCAAGTATCCCACGACCCTTGTGGGGTGCACTCCTACCGAACATGTTTACTACAAATATCCCACAACCCATGTGGGTGCACTCCTACCGAACATGTTTACTACAAATATCCCACAACCCATGTGGGTGCACTCCTACCGAACATGTTTACTACAAATATCCCACGACCCTTGTGGGTGCACTCCTACCGAACATATTTGCTGCAAATATCCCACGACCCTTTTGGGGTGCACTCCTACGGAACACATTTACTGCAAGTATCCCACGACCCTTGTGGGGTGCACTCCTACCGAACATGTTTACTACAAATATCCCACAACCCATGTGGGTGCACTCCTACCGAACATGTTTACTACAAATATCCCACAACCCATGTGGGTGCACTCCTACCGAACATGTTTACTACAAATATCCCACAACCCATGTGGGTTCACTCCTACAGAACATATTTACTACAAATATCACACGACCCTTGTGGGTGCACTCCTACCGAACATATTTACTGCCAATATCCCACGACCCTTGTGGGTGCACTCCTACGGAACATATTTACTACAAATATCCCACGACCCTTGTGGGTGCACTCCTACGTAACATATTTACTGCAATTATCCCACGACCCTTGTGAGTGCACTCCTACGTAACATATTTACTGCAATTATCCCACGACCCTTGTGAGTGCACTCCTACGTAACATATTTACTGCAATTATCCCACGACCCTTGTGAGTGCACTCCTACGTAACATATTTACTGCAATTATCCCACGACCCTTGTGAGTGCACTCCTACGTAACATATTTACTGCAATTATCCCACGACCCTTGTGAGTGCACTCCTACGTAACATATTTACTGCCAATATCCCACGACCCTTGTTGGGTGCACTCCTACCGAACATGTTTATTTCAAATATCCCACGACCCTTGTGGGTGCACTCCTACGGAAAATATTTACTGCAAACCTTCCAAAACAGGCCTCCCATTACTGATATTGTGACAAAGGTTCCACTATACCATCTTGGGGTCTCCGTTGGGCGGTATTTTGGGGATAACTGAAATGGCACAATATACTGCACCGCTTTGGTGTAGTACTGTGGTATAGAGGAACCGGTTAAACTCGTCCAAGCTTCTATCGGGAAGTTGCAGAAGGCAGTGCGATAACAGCAGAATATGAGTTGTTGATTTCTTCAGACAAGTTGCTATAAATTCTCTTCTTGCCATTAAAGAGACTTGAAAAGTTCCCTGACAACCCCTGTTGGAGCAGTAATGGTGTCCATATTGCTTGTCATCTAGATTTCATAGAATGGATATCATTTAAGAAATGGCAAAAACAGACGGCTCGGCTTTACAGAACTGCCTTCTCAAGAAGCCCTCCAGGATTTATTTACTTTGTGATCATTTTCTTGAAAATGGTTTGAAGATAAAAATCTTACGAATGGCTTTATTCCTGTTATATCTGCTCATTTCTGTCCCTTCTCTTATACCAGGTGTCTCTCAATCTCACTACCCAACTTGCACGGCATCTTCATTGCGCAGTGACAGTCGGTTTCTCCATGCATTCCTGCAAGACTCCTATCGAGGATCTTGTAGGAATGCAAACATGCTGTCCACGCTGAAGACGTCATCATTAGGGCAGTCAAAATGCAAATTCACGTGGTCCATCTGACGGAACGGAGCTTATCAAATACTGCGGCTTTCAGAAGAAAAACCGTTTAATGGCTGCCATGGACTGAGCTGCACAGTAGACTAGTCAGACAGGCGGAACCCTGACGACATCTCTCCGTCCGCTGCCTTCAGTTGACCAATCTCTCCCTGTGTAAGTGTATAGGGAGAGACCTGTCACTCAAGGGAGCAGATGAGGAGATGCCGCCAGGGACCAAGCTGCATGGGAGGCTAGTCAAGCGAGCGGGTCCCTGGCATCTTCTCTCCGTCCACTGCCTTCAGGTGACCGATCCCTCCCTGTGTAAGTATATAGGGAGAGACCTGTCACTCGAGGGAGCAGATGAGGAGATGCCGCCAGGGACCAAGCCGCATGGGAGGCTAGTCAAGCGAGCGGGTCCCTGGCATCTTCTCCACGCCCGCTGCCATTTAGTGACCAGTGTCTCTCTGCGCGAGTGTATAGGAAGCGACCTGTCACTCAAGGGAAGCGGGCGGGAAGAAGCCACCGGGGGACCAAGCCACATGGGAGACTAGTCGGACAGGCAGATCCCCTTCAGTTTCTCCCAGCCAGCTTCCCTTGAGTGGCAAGTATCGCTCAGTGCTTGCATGGAGGGAGAGACCTGTCACACCAATGTAGCAGGTGGGGAGAGTCTACTGGGGACCCACCTGTCCGACTCATCTCTAAGTGGCTATTAGATTGTTTTTCTATGAAACACCGCAACATTTGAAAGTTAAATAGCGATAAGTGAGCATGCTCGGATAAAGTGTTAATGGAGTATGCTCGTGCGTTAATTGAGTGTCTTCGGCGTGCTTGAATACTATGTTCCAGTCCCCGCAGCTGCATGTCTCATGGCTGTTTGACAGCTGCAACACATTGAGGGCTTTCCTAACAAACAGGAAATCCCTGCATGTGTTTCCGTTGTTGAGACATGCAGCCATGAGGACTCTCACATATTTTTCGAACTCTTAAAGACGTATTTCCAAAGTGTGGAGAGAGGATAAAGAAAGCGCCTACAGTTTTTTGGGGAAAAAAAGGCTACCGAAATGTAAAAAAATCACGAGGAGAAAATTAGAGCAGTATAGAAGCTCTGCTTCTGGATACATGCAGACTTGACATCCAGCCTATATTACTGGGAGAGACAATCCCACAAGAGAAAAATCTGCAGCTTGGATCAGGATGCAAAAAATGCCTTATCAGGGGGTCTAAAAATGACTGAAGGAATGAAGATTGCAGACTGAAACTTAGTGGTTGTAATTTTTATTTCTTTTACCTTTCCGGAAATGCATTCTTGCGTCTTTATAGTTAAGGGTACTGCTTCGGTTTTCAGTGTTCTTGCATTATAGACAGCCCCCTTCATGTAAGAGCCAAGGTGATCGTCTGGGCACCATAACACCAATTTCAGGCTTATAAAAAAAAAAAAAAGTGTTCATTGTGACTACCACCTGCATCTGCCGTGACACTGGGAACTTTTTGGCATATCCCATCTCACCTGTTCAATGAGTGTTGCTAAGTAAGCATGGATAGAAAAGATAATCTATCAAGGAAGTCATGTCTGGCAATATATAGCGAGACGAGTAATGTTGTAATGCGACGGAGCCGCAAACAGTCGTGTTTAGAAGTAAATGGGATTAGAATTTCTTTTGAGGATAAATTCTCTTTTTTGCTTCCTTTTCCGTGAACAAAGAAGAATTTTCGGTAACGAGGAGAGTGTCAGATGTGGGACAGCCCCGGCGATGGCTAGAAAGAGAATTTTACATGCTGTAGGCTTGCCTCATCGCGAGTCCTGGATTCCTGTCGGCTTTGAAGATGATGCCTTTTATTTTGAGCATAGACAAGTCTACGAGTCGCTTCTGAGAAAACTCATTTCTTTCGCTCCGTTTTAGAGGAAATAATTCTTGTTTTGACGGCAGACAACAAACGTTCTGTTGGAAGTAGATTAATTCACAAAATATAAAAACTGGAATCTGGCAACAACAAAAAACAAAAAATTAAGACGAAATCTGGGTGGGTTTCGGTTACCGCCGGTTTGTCCTTAGTAGTGATGAGCGAGCGTGCTGGGATAAGGTGTTATCTGAGCATGCTCCGGTGCTTTGGTGCTCCGGTGCAGCTGCATGACTCTCGCCAGCCACAACACATGTAGAGATAGTCTAACACACAAGAAATCCCCGCATGTGTTGCGGCTGTCGAACAGCTGCGAGACATGCAGCCACGGGGACTGGAACATATTTTTCGAGCACACCGAAGACACTCAGTCAACACATGAGCATGCGGGAAGAACACCTTTTCAGAACATGTTCAGGCACCACTAATCACTTGTATATGTACATAACCATGTAGGATAGTGTGGACAGGGGTGCATAGTCTTTTCTAGTCCAAAGGTCATATTCTCATAATAACCCCTTCCTGTCATAGGCTGTGTTAATACAGTTATGTTGAGTGCTGGTGTACACCCCCAAAGAAGAATCGGCGAAACGCGCGTCAGGGTTAGACACAGCAGTCTTGGCCCAGTCATTGAGCCCGTTTCATACACTGCAGATGCCAGCTGTGTTATACAGCCGGCATCTGCCTCTTAACAGCAGCAACCGGAGCTGGCTCCGATCTCTGCAGTTTATTCCCTTTTTAATGCTGTTTTAAATCTCTTGACAGCAGCTTCTTGGGGGTGCCCTCTTTCGGGCGCCCATCGTCCCATCTGCCAGGATATCGCAGAGTGTCATTGGGTTGCTAATAACAGCCAGGGTTCTGCTGAAGGCTCCCATGGTTGCCATGTTGGTACTCCTGTGAAGTATTTAAACATCTTACGCACCTCAACATTCTGCCAATTAAAAAAAAAAAAAAAAAAAAAGCATCAAACCTGATTCAGCTCCATCAACGGAAAAATGAGAGCGACTTAGATGATGGCCAATACTTATACCATAACATTAGTGGATATGTGGATCTTATGATCAACAGTCGTATTAGTAAATTGACGTTCAGCCGGTCCTGTAATGCGGGGACTTGGATAAAGACTGTGACTATGCCTTTCAGTGTCTGGTGGGGACAGAGGCACAGAAAAGGGCCAACACCCAAAGAGAAATGCGAGAGGGAGAGAATGATGGGGTGGTTGTGTATGGCCACAACTCCTAGAAGAGCCTAACAATCTGCAGCTCCAGCCCCGTTGGCTGGTGGAAAATTATTACAGATGGGAAATCACATTAGTGGAGAGAATCATGGTACCTGGGCTGCACTTTGGGGGAAATAAAAAATCCTGAACGGTAAAGAATGAAAGTTTTTATTACCCAACGCGTTTCGATGCCGGACCATCACGTTTTTTTTTTTTTTAACTTTGAAAAAGGCAGCTATAATAAAAACCTTACTTTTATACCATTAAGGATTCTTCATTTCCGCGCGTGCTGCCCAGGTACCGTGATCTCTCCACTAAAGTCTGTATCATTCCGTGTAGATTGGTAATTATATTCTCAGTTATTTCAAAACTTGTCAATCTGATCTCCAGCGCAAAGTCATATGATGGACATCTCGAAATCTCTCCATGCTTTAAGATCTGGGCATTGTTTTGTTTTTTTCACCGAAGACGTATTTTTGTGTCTGGTTCTTTGCCCATCTGCCGTTGAAGCACACGTAGACGTCTGCAGCAGCTCCGGTATTGCGCTTGTTGCTTGTGTGTACTTGCTGTACACCTCATTAACAGAACAGCTAATCTGACATTTCTACATCTCTGGAATCAAAGGAACAAATGTCGTTAGTTTAGAAAGATCTTTGGAAACGGGCTGACAGTAGAAGCTTCTATCCTGACGGTGTCTTCGGTGGATGAATTACAGTCATTGCTGCTTGGAGAATATCCTAAAGCTCCAGCAGCCAGACCTCCAGGTTCACAAGCTTTCTTTAGCTAGTAATGCTATCCGTGGGAATATGAAATGTTACCCTTATCGTAGAATTACCTTGTTAATGTGTTTCTGCTACCTTCAGACCGTGATTTCAGCAGACAGCAGAAAAGTAGCTCATAAGCGGACGGCGGGATATGTATTCAATGGAGCAAAAAAAAAAATAGCCATGAAACTGACTCTCGTTAATGCGCTGAGGGGTGGAAAAGGCCGACCTGACCTTGCCATCAAGGAGCAAACCTTGCCCGTCTCGTAGCCAAATTCCATAAGCGCTTGAGCAAACAATGGGATTGGAGAGCAGGTTTACTCAGCTAGCTCTAAGCTTGCTGCCATGGTTCCTGATGGTCCCACACTTTCAAGCTTTCCATTGCCCATCTGACATTGCCATCAAGGAGAAAACCGTGCCCATTACGTAGACTAGTTCCATGAGAGCTTGAACAAAAAATGGAATTGGAAAGCAGGTTAATGCTGCTAGCTCTAGGCTCGCTACCATGGTTCCTGATGGTCCCACACTTTCAAGCTTTCCATTGCCGATCTGACATTGCCATAAAGGAGCAAACCGTGCCCGTTTTGTAGACTAGTCCCTTTTAGCTTGAACAAAAAATGGGATTGGAAAGCAGGTTAATGCCGCTAGCTCTAGGCTTGCTACCCTGGTTCCTGATGGTCCCACACTTTCAAGCTTTCCATTCTCCATCTGACGTTGTCATCAAGGAGAAAACCTTGCCCGTTCTGTAGCCTAGTTCCATGAGAGCTCGAAGAAACAATAGGATTGAAAAGTAGGTTGACTCCGCTAACCCTAAGATTACTATCATGGTTCTTGATGGTCAGACATTTGCAAACTTTCCATACCCAACATGGCATTCTTTGACATCATAGGGCAAGCTGCTTCTTGAATGCACACTTTTGGACATTATGACACTTATTTAATAATTTTTTGTATTCTTCCTGCAATTGGTGTAGACACGATCTTAGGTTTTAGGGCAAGGCTACATCTGATGACAGCTGGTCAAAAGAAATCTTCCTACTTTCACCGCCTTGAAGGAGAACTATCCAGAGGACATATTATTTTGGCAAAAAAAATAACTTTACCCCAGTCCTCTACAGCCTGAACTTCCTGCCATTTTTCTCTGATGAAGCCCCCTTCAGAATGTTTGGGACATCTGGATGAATAAATCCCTAGAAGAAAAGGTGAGCGCTGCCATGATTCCTCTGTCATGTCAACAGGAAATCATCCTGAGACCATTCATTTGTGGGGGGCTTTTCATCCTTGGAGTGGGCTTCCTCGCTATTTTGCCTAAAAGCACTGCCACAAATAAAGAATAGGATCGAAATATTCTCCAAGAACAATTTCTCCCAACTATCTAGAAGCAATCTGGTGATGAAGAATGCCAATTCCAGCATGATGAAGACCATGTCACAAGTCAAAAGTGATAACTAGAAGTGGCTCGGTGAACAAAACAACTACATTTTGGCCAGGAATCTCCCCAGATCCAATTGAAAACTTGTGTTCAATCCTCAGAAAATGGGTGGACATCCAAAAACACAGGAAATGTGATCAACTCCAACCACTGATTAGACAAGAATGGGTTGTCATCAGTCAGGATTTGGCCCAAAAGCGAAAATCCATCTGCCAGGATGAAGAGCAGAAGTCTTGGAAAAATAAGGGTCAACCCTCTAAATATTGTGTCTGTCCATAAACTTAATATATTTGTCTATAAAACTTTAAAACTTAAGAAATGCTAAGAATTGTTCGTCAGTAACCAGAGAAGCATCCCATGAAAAGTTCTAAGAACAATGAAGCAGCGAACACTGCAAAAACAAAAATTTTTGGCAGTCTCAAAACTTTTGGCCACAACTATACATGGTATTTCGGCCTCATAAAGATTTTTGCGTGCCTCTCTCTCGAGTTCTGCGTTTTCTTTGAACACCCATGTTTAATTTGCACGTAGTCTTGCGTAAAAGAGATCATCTATAACTCGGGTTGGCAACGGAAGGCTTAAAGTTAATTAAATCTCCCTTGAAAATATGTGAATTCATCATTTTGTATCCCAGATATGCTGTGTGATTACAGCGATGCTGCAGTTATGAGTTTAGATCTTTTGATTTGTTAAGACACCATATTAATTGGTTTGACACTGTGTTAATGTGCCGGAAGCAGGGAACGATCTTCGGTAAGATCTCCGGAATGTAGGTCACAACATTTCTTCTGTCCATTTCACGAAAGAGAAATCGGGACATTGTCGCTAATTAATGTTGTGTTGCTTTTGTGATTTCAGATCTATAAGGGGTATCTAAATAATATTTTGTTTTCTACGACCATAATAATGGCAGCTGAGCTGGTTTTTGGGTCTAGGTCCACTTAGCGGAGTGAAGCCTTCGGCCACGAGACCTTGGCCTCTACTCAAGGTCATCATGGTGCATCAACGAAAACCCAACAGTAGATGATGGCGTTGCGTCAACTAGACTCGCGATGGGACCCTCCATTGATCTGGTTCTACTTTACGGGAGGTAGATACTCGTAATAGGAGCTTTGTTCATGATTGCTGGGAGGACAACATATTGTTACTGCGACATTCATGCTCATGGTTTGGGGGTGTGGACATAAAGGGAGTGTCCACACCCCCCGCAAAAAAAACTAGAATAACAGGTGCCGATTTATAAGGTATCCACTCCAGTCTTTAGTTGAGCAGTTCCACTTCCAATCCTCTGCTCTACATGAAAGTATCTCCCTTGTTGGCACATGATGTGAATGAAGGAGCCATTCTGACTGCTGGTTTCAACAGCTGGAGCCAGCCCCCTTCTCTGTCTACTCATTGGCTTGCTTGGCTATTGAAATGAACCAGCCAGTCTCCTCCGCACCTGGCTCTGGTCTCATGCCAACACATAGATCTCTCGATGCTGTTGAGCTAGGTTACGGAAGTGGAGTTGTCAAACCTATCGACTGAGGACACTATATTAATTTGAGCACCCAAGCCTAGCCCCTTCTCTGTGCATTGGCTCTGAGAAAAGAAGAGACTTGCTCTGCTGTTGTAATGAGTCAACCAGCCAGCCCCCTTTCCAAACATCACTGGTCTCCCGCTGACAAATTGAACTCTCCAATGTCTCCCAAAGAGAACAGGAAGTGGAGTTTCTGAACAGAGTCTATCCCCCCTGGACGGAGTGCCTCCTGTTGTGAGTTCATTTTCCCCTTCACCATTGAGGTCTGATGAACTATCTCTTCTGGTGAAGGAAGGTAGTGAGGCTGATTACAAAGCACCTGAGCAGAATGATGATGACTGGGTGACTGGGATTGCTGACTGGATATAAGGCAGCCGACGCCCTTCTGCCTTGCGGGTGATTACTCTGAGGGATTCTTGGAGACCAGTCTGATTCCTGCTCCTCAAAAGCTAAGTTTTCTGCTTTACTTTTTGCATTTGTGTTTTGATTTTGTTTTGCCTTGTTTTTCTGGATTTCTGCCTTTCCCTGCTGGGTGAGCTGAATTCCTTTTTGCTCTGTCTTCAGATAATAGCCGAGTACTGATATAGTCTTTTTGAAGCCTAGCGTCTTCAGGGCTTTTTTCCCTATCAGTCTGTTGGCTCTTGTTTTTGAGAGGGTTTTGGCGGATTGCAGACAGCAGCTTTTCTATTCTGTCCTATTTAGTTAGCTTGGGCCCCATCTTTTGCTCAGCCTATCTTTCTATCTGTGTGAGTGTTTTTTCATCTTGCTTCACTGTCATTACATGTTGGGGGCTGCCTATTGCTTTGGGGTCTGCTCTGGGGCAGTTTAGATTTCCCTTTCTATCTTTAGGCTATGTAGTTCTCTGGCTGTGATCAAGGGGTCCTACGGTGACTCATTCATAACAGCCTCCTCTGTCTATGTATGAGCAGGAAAAAGGAGACTCTCTGCTATTAAAAGTCGGCCTTCCCCTTTTTCACACAGCACTGGTCTCATACCATCATGCACAGGACCAGAAGCGGGAAGTGGAATGGCCAAACCTGGGATCAGAGAAACGGAATAACCGATGGCCCTTCCGATTGCTAAGTTTAACATCTGAGCCAGCCTCCCTCTTTGAGAAGGAGGCTTAATTAGCCGTTGAATTGAGCCAGTCAGAGTGCCCCTTTTCACACTCCGCACTGGTCTCATGCCAACATGCACGCGACCAGAAGCAGAAAGTGGGATGGCCAAACTTGGGATATGAGCATAAACTTAACCACCGATTGCCCTTCCGATTGACAATTTTAACATCTGAACCAGCCTCCTTCTAGGCTTCTTTAGCCATTCAAATGAGCCAGTCAGCCAGCCCCCTCTGTTCATAGCACTGGTTCATGCGGGAAAAAAGGAAACTCTCTGATAAACAGTAAGGGCTGTTGTTGAACTGGTGATTGAAGCGGATCTCTTTCGACCGAGGCAGATGGCATAATTGAACCATACTGAGTTGTATAACTTTTTTCACCGGATGACCCCCTTTAATTAGAACTTAGCTGCAATGTAGACGAGCGTGGTGCTAATTGTGTTCTTCTACAGTGCCTATAAGGGGCACTTGTGCCTTAAAAATATGTAAGGAAGCGGGTAGTGTCACTCTTTGGCCCTGTAGAGGCATCACAAACTTAGGGTTCCTTCAGAAGTCTGAATTTTTCCATGTACGAGAAACACGGACCAATTGTTTTATTTTTCGGATCGGGCTCTGATCAATGTTTTTTCTCAATTCTGACAGTCCGTAAAAATCGCACCGCACTTGGATGTCATCCAAGTGCAGTCTTGTGGGGGGGGTTTTCACGGACCCATAGACTCGCATTGCCAAAAAAAACACGGCTAACACTCGTACGTGAATATTGGATGTCTGAGTGAGGCCTTAGCCGATGCTTCAGCTTGAGGCTAGTCATTTTTTTTTTATTTGCATTTTTGGACTATGCAGAATTTTTTTCATCCAAAACGATCTAATTGAAACTGAAGTGTGTATCGATAAAATGAGAATAATTAGGTTTACTATGAGTGAATAACATTTGCATGTGTTGGGCGAAACCTGCACAGAATATAAAGGATCCGTCGTGAATAGAGAAATGTGCGCCCCACCTTATTTGTCCTCCTCGCGATTGTGCCGTTTTGTTAGACTCCCGCCTTGTGCTGCATAAGCGTTCTATAAACTAATCTTTCCAAACCCGCAAACAGATTTAGACGTTTTGCACTAAACGTATTTCTTCAATAAGATCTGTACAAATAGGGAGCAGTAAGATCGGAGCAGCCGCTCAAAGGAAACCGTTTTGTCAGCCAAACCCCGGCTATTGGTGAAGCAAGACGTATGCTTGTTCTCTAAAAATGTAGTTTGCCATTATTCACATCCTTCATCAGAAGTAACCGGATTCTTCAAAGTGTTTATTCAGTTTATTTTTTTTTTTCTTCTGGATGTTAAAAAGACTACAAGCCCGCTCGGTTCTGTTTTGTTATTTTGTGATTGTTCTATATTTCTGCATTCGGCAGGGAAGGGAACAAACAACTGATCCGAGCTGATTCCTATAATTGGAAAGTGCCTTTCACCCCAAAAAGTTGTTTTATTAAAGTGAATCTCACAAATCGCCAACTTCATTTTCAAGTGAATTTGTCACCAGGTTTTTTTCTACCCTATCAGAGAAGAGAATGAAGTTGGGACAGAGACTCTGATTCCAGTGATGTATCACTTACTGGGCCACTTGTTGTAGTTTTTTAAATGGCAGTGGGTTTTTTTTCACTGCTGCAGATCTAGCAGTTCTCTGAATGCTGAGCTCTGTATAATCCCACCCACACCACCAATTGGCTGATTTCTGTGTACACTATGCATAGGCAGAAAGCTGCCATTCAGTGGTGGGGGCGGGGTTAAAATAAGTTTGTAAACATGAAGGACTACAATTGTGCTCAAAAGTTTACATACCCTGGTAGAATTTTTGCTTTGTTGCCCTTTTTTCAGAGAATGTGAATGATAACACCAAAACTTTTTTTCTCCACTCATGGTTAGTGGTTGGGTGAAGCCATTTATTGTCAAGCTACTGTGTTTTCTCTTTTGAAATCATAATGACAACCCAAAACATCCAAATGACCCTGATCAAAAGTTCACATACCCCATTTCTTAATACTGTGTATTGCCTCCTCTAACATCAATGACAGCTTGAAGTCGACTTGGCCTTGTGTTTTGGATCGTTGTCATGTTGTAAGGTCCAAGTGTACGTCCCATGCACAGCTTCCGGGCTGATGATTGAAAACTTGCCTCCAGTATTTGCTGATATCGTGCTGCATTCATCTTTCCTTCAACTTTGACCAAGTTTCCTGTGCCTTTGTAGCTCACACATCCCCAAAACATCAGCAATCCACCTCCGTGCTTTACAGTAGGAATGGTGTTCTTTTCATCATAGGCCTTGTTGACCTCTCTCCAAATGTAACATTTATAGTTGTGGCCACCGCTAGTTTTCAGAGTCCAGTATTTCAGCTGATGTTATTTGTGGGTTTTTCTTTGCATCCCGAACAATTTTCCTGGCAGTTGTGGACAAAATTTTTGTTGGTCTACCTGACCGTGGTTTTGTTTTTACACAGCCCCTGATTTTCTATTTGTTAATCACAGTTTGAATGCTGCTGACTGGCATTATCAATTCCTTGGACATCTTTTTGCATCCCTTCCCTGTTTTATACAGTTCAACTACCTTTTCCCGTAGATCAGTTGATATTTCTTTTGCTTTCCCCATGACTCACAATCCAGAAATGTCAGTGGCTGGATGAAAGATGCAAGAGTCTGTCTGGATCCCAGAAACTCGCTCAGCTTTTATGCGCACACACTGATTACAAGCAAACAGGTCATAGGTGAGGATGTTACCTTTAGTGGCCATTCAATCCCATTTGTGTCAACTTCTGTGCATGTTATCAGGCCAAAATCATCAGGGTTTGTGAACTTTTGATCAGGGTAATTTGGATGTTTTGGGTTGTCATTATGATTTAAAAAGAGAAAACACAGTAGTTTGCCAATAAATGGCTTCACCCAACCACTAACCATGAGTGGAGAAAAAGTTTTGGTGTTATCATTCATATTCTCTGAAAAAAGGCCAAGAAAGCAAAAATTCTGCACGGGTATGTAAACTTTTGAGCACAACTATAAATGGCAGCATCTTTATTAGTCCTCCGGGGATAAACTCCTGCTGATAAAACTGTGATTTTATCAAAGCAGTCATAAGCAGCCCAGTAAGTGACACATCACTGGACTCAGAGTCTCTGCCACCACATTATGCTGCTCTCAGATTAGGTGGTAAAAACCTGGTAACAGATTCCCTTTAAAAGGGGCTGTCTTGTGTTTTATTTCTTTGACATGGGTTGTTTTAAAAAAAAAAAAAAAAAAAAAGTGGACCTACCAGCCTGCTCGTGAGTAGTCAGAAATGTGCAGATGGGGCGCCAATTAATAGCTGATCATTGAGGGTATCTGAGTCTGCTAAAATCCCTTTAACCCAATCAAACCTTTGAGACAGCTTCTTATCTCAGCAAAACCGAATCTTGGAGTTAGACTTTTATTAGAATGTAACAACAGCCCCTCGGCTTTTTTTTTTTTTTTTTTTTTAAATCCACATTACCTTATAAATGATGGCAAAAATGATTAAAAAAAATCACTTGGTAATCCTTGTCTATCCTAGGAACTTGTCATTTTATTGCTCCTGAAGTTGAGTGATTTAAGTAGGGAACGTCATCTGGTGCTACATTAGGGCTTATTATTATCATTACCGGTCCTGAATTATTCATGCCCTATCGCAAGAAGCTCGGGCATTACTATTAATTATCCTGCAGTTAATATCTTCTTTATAGCTTTTCTCCGACAAGCGTCAAACTCCGCTAAGCCCCTGTGCCAGAAGGTTCCACCTTTCCAAACACTGCAAGAAGCAAAAAAATGAAGAAACTTTAATTAGTCTATGCCTGGTTTGAAGAGAGACACCTTGGCGTGACAGCTCCTGCTTTTTTAAGCGCCCATCCTGTATATTTCTATGTAAACCCCTTTCATGCAAAAACATTAATAACGTTTTCCAGACAGTTACAAATTATTTATCCTTCACAGTCCCTGTCGCTGCCCTCCGTCTGTTCTCTGGTTTTCCTTCCGCTGCCCTCCGTCTGTTCTCTGGTTTCCCTGCCGCTGCCCTCCGTGGGTTCTCTGGTTTCCCTGCCGCTGCCCTCCGTGGGTTCTCTGGTTTCCCTGCTGCAGTCCTCCGTGGGTTCTCTGGTTTCCCTGCCGCTGCCCTCCGTGGGTTCTCTGGTTTCCCTGCTGCAGTCCTCCGTGGGTTCTCTGGTTTCCCTGCCGCTGCCCTCCGTGGGTTCTCTGGTTTCCCTGCCGCTGCCCTCCGTGGGTTCTCTGGTTTCCCTGCCGCTGCCCTCCGTTGGTTCTCTGCTTTTCCTTCTGCTGCCCTCCGTGGGTTCTCTGGTTTCCCTGCTGCAGTCCTCCGTTGGTTCTCTGGTTTCCCTTCCGCTGCCCTCCGTCTGTTCTCTGGTTTCCCTGCCGCTGCCCTCCGTGGGTTCTCTGGTTTCCCTGCCGCTGCCCTACGTCTGTTCTCTGGTTTCCCTGCCGCTGCCCTCCGTGGGTTCTCTGGTTTCCCTTCCGCTGCCCTCCGTCTGTTCTCTGGTTTCCCTGCCGCTGCCCTGCTGGTTCTCTGGTTTCCCTTCCGCTGCCCTCCGTCTGTTCTCTGGTTTCCCTGCCGCTGCCCTCCGTGGGTTCTCTGGTTTCCCTTCCGCTGCCCTCCGTCTGTTCTCTGGTTTCCCTGCCGCTGCCCTCCGTGGGTTCTCTGGTTTCCCTTCCGCTGCCCTCCGTCTGTTCTCTGGTTTCCCTGCCGCTGCCCTCCGTGGGTTCTCTGGTTTCCCTGCCGCTGCCCTACGTCTGTTCTCTGGTTTCCCTGCCCTCCGTGGGTTCTCTGGTTTCCCTTCCGCTGCCCTCCGTCTGTTCTCTGGTTTCCCTGCTGCAGTCCTCCGTCTGTTCTCTGGTTTTCCTTCCGCTGCCCTGCTGGTTCTCTGGTTTTCCTTCTGCTGCCCTCCGTGGGTTCTCTGGTTTCCCTGTTGCTGATATCTCCATCAGTGGATGGATCGGTGGTGCACATGCATAGCCATTCACATTTCGACTAGACCTTTCAGAGCCTCCTTCGTGGGATTATTTTGGCATTTCAGAGTCCTGTTCTTGGGATCATTTGGGCATTTTAGAGCCTCCTTCTTGGGATCGTTTGGGCATTTCAGAGCCTCCTTCTTGAGATCATTTGGGCATTTCAGAGCTTACTTCTTGGGATCGTTTAGGCACTTTAGAATTACCTTCTTGGGATCGTTTGGGCATTTCAGAGCCGCCTTGGGATTATTTGGGCATTTCAGAGCCTCCTTCTTGGGATCGTTTGGGCATTTCAGAGCCTCCTTCTTGGGATCCTTTAGGCATTTCAGAGCCTCCTTCTTGGGATCCTTTAGGCATTTCAGAGCCTCCTTCTTGGGATCCTTTAGGCATTTCAGAGCCTCCTTCTTGGGATCCTTTAGGCATTTCAGAGCCTCCTTCTTGGGATCGTTTAGGCATTTCAGAGCCTCCTTCTTGGGATCGTTTAGGCATTTCAGAGCCTCCTTCTTGGGATCATTTAGGCATATCAGAGATTCCTTCTCGGGATCGTATGTGTCTCTACAGTTGGACAGATATTTTAGATCTTCCTTTCCCTTGATCCCTGTGGACACAAATGCAATTACATGGTTATGTTATGTACAGAGTCCGTTGACTGTACAACCACAGACCTGCAGATTCTGCAGGACGGTACCTCTTTTGCATGTTCCAATAATGGTTTTACCGTACTTGGAACATTTCGATTGACAAAATATTAAATCGGGTTATTAAAGCAGTCTTCAGACTTGACGTGCACATCTTATGTAACCATAGGAATGAATAAAAAGTGTATCAAGCTTATTAGAAGCGAGACCGTAGAAGTGTCACACGGCGTGCAATGCTAGTTTAAGACATCGCTATGGTTACAGATTTGATTTGCATACACAATTGATGTTATGCTCCGTATTCAAAGTGTGTGCAAGGACGGTATTATGGCACGTACCGCGTGTTTTGCCGGAGGGGGAGATGACACACATCAGTTTTGGCGACAAAAGATATATAGGAAAAAAACGAAGCCACCAAGTGGTTAATCGGCTGTTGCCGGTGCTCCGTTCTGTAATTCACTCTTTACTTGGCCGTGCCGCTCGCTCGTGTCATTGTTCTCCAGTCCTAACAACACTTCAGATGCCGTGGCTGTAGGACCCATAAATCATGTGTTTTTGGAGTATATGGCTTTGTCAAACGCTCCAGCGCCGTGTAACCTTTCGCCTGCTTGTGTTGTTCTGTAAGATAATGTTTCTTTTCTTGGTTTCTGAAATCTGAACGTCTCTCTCTAGCGTTTATGTGGATGAGTAGACTTTAGCGCCAATTTCTAAGGATAATTGTCCCATTAGTAAATTGCATAAATTCTCGAATGAGATGTTCTCCATGCCTGTGTCCCTCAAACTTACAAGTCACCAGCTGACTTTTATGTCCCCTGAAAGGCTTCTAATATGTTTGGCCAGATATCTAGACTTTTTACGGAATAGGACTACTCTCGTTGATTGTATGTTTGGCCCCTGTTGCATTTTACATGAAAGGTCCCAATTTGTATTTTTTTTACATTATTATTTTACCTTCTGCATAGAGTTGAGCAAAAAGATTTGCAGATACAACGGCTACATCCATAGTCCATGGCTGCCGGACCAAAGCCCTGTGATCCTTCGCCTTCATGCCAGCATCATTGGCATGGTGCCTCTTCTGATTAGTCAGCCCGGTGTAACTCACATCACAACAATGATAACTCGGCTGTGCTGGCAGATTGGAGGAGGTTCGCAAGACTCTGGTCTGGTGGCCACGGACTTTTTGAGGTAGCCACTGGACAAAAACAGCGATATCGCTATAAAGTCACAAGTTATAGCTATATTGCTAGCGATATCGCTTAGTGTGACAGTACCTTTAGTAACATAGTTATTAAGGTTGAATAGGGCTAAGCAACAGCACATGTGAAAAAGACTTGGGTATACTAATAGATCACAGACTAAATATGAGTCAACAGTGTGATGCAGCAGCAAAAAATGCAAATGCAATTCTAGGATGTATTAACAGAAGCATACAGTCTAGATCACGTGAAGTCATTATTGACCTCTACTCCTCTTTGGTCAGACCTCATCCGGAATATTGTGTCCAGTTTCGGGCACCACATTTTAAAAAAGACATCAACAAACTGGAGCAAGTTCAGAAAAGAGCGACCAGAATGGTGACCGGTCTGCAAACCCTGTCTTATGAGGAAAGGTTGCAGGATTTGGGAATGTTTAGTTTGCAAAAGAGAAGACTGAGAGGAGACTTAATAGCTGTCTACAAATATCTAAAGGGCTGTCACATTGTAGGAGGATCAACTTTACTCTCATTTGCACAAGGAAAGACTAGAAGCAATGGGATGAAACTGAATGGGAGGAGACACAGATTAGATATTAGAAGAAACTTTTTGACAGTTAGAGTGATCAATGAGTGGAACAAGCTGCCACGAGAAGTGGTGAGTTCTCCTTCAATGGAAGTCTTCAAACAGAGGCTGGACAAACATCTGACTGGGATGATTTAGCGAATCCTGCTTTGAGCAGGGGGTTGGACCAGATGGCCCAGGAGGTCCCTTCCAACTCTACGATTCTATGATTCTATAAGAGTCCTCCTAGTCTTTTTGTTCACCTCTACTTCTCCATCTCTTAGTCCTCTTTAGCAGTTTTTCAATTAGGTTTAGTCTGTTGCCACTTGGAGGCTGACACGAACAATAAACCTTAACAAAAAGATTGACTCGTTCCCAGCAGCCTATACTACCGGCACCAATCTCCTTAGTTACAATTGTGCTCAAAAGTTTATATACCCCAGCAGAATTTTTTCTTTCTTGGCCTTTATTTCAGAGAATATGAATGATCACACCAAAACTTTTTCTCCACTCATGGTTAGTGGTTGGGTGAAGCCATTTATTGTCAAACTACTGTGTTTTCTCTTTTTAAATCATAATGACAACCCAAAACATCCAAATGACCCTGATCAAAAGTTCACAAACCCCATTTCTTAATACCGTGTATTGCCACCTCTAACATCAATGACAGCTTGATGTCTTTTATGGTAGTTATGGATGAGGTTCTTTATTTTCTCAGATGGTAAAGCTGCCCACTCTTCTCGGCAAAAAGACTCCAGTTCTTGTAAATTCCTAGGCTGTCTAGAACTGCATGCTTGAGATCTCCCCAGAGTGGCTCAATGATATTGAGGTCAGGAGACTGAGATGGCCACTCCAGAACCTTCACTTTTATTCTGTTGTAGCCAATGACAGGTCAATTTGGCCTTGTGTTTTGTTTCGTTGTCATGTTGGAACATCCAAGTACATCCCATGCGCAGCAGTATTTGCTGACAACGTGCTGCATTCGTCTTTCCTTCAACTTTGACCAAGTTTCCTGTGCCTTTGGTAGCACACACATCCCAAAACATCAGCGATCCACCTCCATGCTTTACAGTAGGAATGGTGTTCCTTTCATTCATAGGCCTTGTTGACCTCTCTCCAATTGTAACGTTTATGGTTGTGGCCAAAAAGTTCACTTTTGGTCTTATCTCTCCAAATTACCTTGTTCCAGAAGTTTTGAGGCTGGTCTCTGTGCTGTTTTACGTATTGTAGGCAATATGCTTTGTGGCATTTGTCCAGTAATGGCTTTCTTCTGGCGACTCGACCATGCAGCCCATTTTTCTTCAAGTGCCTCCTTATTGTGCATCTTGAAACAGCCACACCGCTTGTTTTCAGAGAGTCCAGTATTTCAGCTGATGTTATTTGTGTTTTTCTTTGCATCCGAACAATTTTCCTGGCAGTTGTGGATGAAATTTTTGTTGGTCTATCTGACCGTGGTTTTGTTTTTACAGAGCTCCTGATTTTCCATTTGTTAATCACAGTTTCCTGAATGGCATTATCAATTCCTTGCATATCTTTTTGTATCCCTTTCCTGTTTTATACAGTTCAACTGCCTTTTCCCCCGTAGATCCGTTGACAGTTCTTTTGCTTTCCCCATGACTCACTATCCAGAAACGTCAGTGGCTGGATGAAAGATGCAAGAGTCTGTCTGGATCCCAGAAACTCATTCAGCTTTTATGCACACACACTGATTACAGGCAAACAGGTCACAGGTGAGGATGTTACCTTTAGTAGCCATTCACACCCATTTGTGTCAACTTCTGTGCATGTTATCAGGCCAAAATCACCAAGGTATGTGAACTTTTGATCAGGGTAATTTGGATGTTTTGGGTTGTCATTATGATGTAAAAAGAGAAAACATAATAGTTTGGCAAGAAATGGCTTCACCCAACCACTAACCATGAGTGGAGAAAAAGTTTTGGTGTTATCATTCATATTCTCTGAAAAAAGGCCAAGAAAGCAAAAATTCTGCCGGGGTATAATAATAATAATAATCTTTATTTTTATATAGCGCTAACATATTCCGCAGCGCTTTACAGTTTGCACACATTTTTCATCACTGTCCCCGATGGGGCTCACAATCTATATTCCCT
Source organism: Dendrobates tinctorius (assembly GCF_039654945.1). Taxonomy (NCBI): domain Eukaryota; kingdom Metazoa; phylum Chordata; class Amphibia; order Anura; family Dendrobatidae; genus Dendrobates; species Dendrobates tinctorius. Next base: position 17,876,454 of record NW_027361727.1, on the reverse strand, counting down.
ATCAGTATGTCTTTGGAGTGTGGGAGGAAACCGGAGTGCCCGGAGGAAACCCACGCAAACACGGGGAGAACATACAAACTCCTTGCAGATGTTGTCCTTGGTGGGATTCGAACCCAGGACTCCAGCGCTGCAAGGCTGCAGCGCTAACCACTGAGCCACCGTGCTGCCCCAGTGGGGTATGTAAACTTTTGAGCACAACTATAGTAAGAAAGCAGTAGGAGAAGCCAAAGAATGAAACAAAAGTACAACCATCCAGAAAAAACAACTAAAATGCACACCCAAACAGGCAACCAAGGGATCGTGCCATTTCCTCCAATGAAGGCTACAAGAGAGCTTTTACAGGGAGTATCAAAAATCTTCATTTCTTAGTCACTTTATAGAGGGGACACAGGAACAATGGCATCCTCTTCCCCCTGGGCTGGTCCCAAAGATCCAGGTATGTGGACATGATCAGCTTTCTTGCAAGACGCCTTAGACTCTCCTGAACCATCCAGATCTTCTTTCCCAGGGTCCCTGCTACCATCAGAATTCATAGACGTTCAATTTAATAAGAAAAGGAAAAGTTCAAACAAAGTTAGAAAACATGAGCGTTGTAGCCGGTGGAAGTCCTACTGCACTCCAGTAGAAGTTTAGAAGGTTGGCATTGTTGCTTTGCAGTGCTGGGGTCCTGGGTTCAAATCCCACCAAGGACAACATCTACAAGGAGTTTGTATTTTCTTCCTGTATTTGAGTGGATTTCCTCCAGGTTCTTCGATTTCCAGATACTAATAGGGAATCCAGATTGTGAGACCCAATGGGGACACTGATAATGTCTGTAAAGCGCTGCGGAATATGTTGGTGCAAAGAAAGCAGGAGCTAGTATAGTTTTATTCTAATTCCAGTGACCTTATTTTTTTCCTAAACTTATCTTAAAGACGACCTGTCACTTGCTATCAATATGGCAATTTTTTTTTACCTATAGTAAATGCTGATGTTCTCCTGAATCTGGCATTGTTTTATTTTTTTTTTATTTTGTTCCTCTCTATTTTTGAGATTTGACCTCCTTTCTATGTAAATTTAGTTTAGTTTTCCAAATGGGTGTAGTCTTAAATAAGACAGATAAATGTTTAGGGCCACACCCACTTGGCTAATAAGTCTTGGTTACGTAAATAATATGTAGCCATATCCCAGGAATGGAGAGGCGGAAAACCACCTCCAGATTCAGGAAAACTGTTTAAATTGGATGATAATTTCACGTTTGTAAAAAGTGGCTTATGAGAAGTGGCTCATAAGTGGAGAAAGAATCAAAATTTTCTGTTTAAAATGTATTACAAAGTTTCTCCTATTTGATTTATGCAAAGTTTGTGACTATACAGTATAAGCTTCCATAGGGCGCTCAGATTATATAAGAATCAGAAGTGTTATATGATTTCTTCCTGTCCATTAATCTCGATGTTTTCGAATTTCCGTTTTCCTGACACAGGTGTTCCGGAGCGGTGAAGGTATGGGCATCCGACTGGACAGTGCGTCGGCCTTCCAAGGTGCTGTGATATCCCCCCACTATGACTCCCTTCTCGTCAAGGTCATTGCGCACGGGAAAGATCAGCAGGTGGCAGCTACAAAAATGAGCCGAGCCCTGGCAGAATTTCGAATCCGCGGAGTGAAGGTAGGATGGAACTAGCTCCCAGCTTGGATATCATTTTATTTTTCTCTTTTTTTTTTTTTTTTTTTCAATTAAGACTACTAAGTAGCATGGAAACCCAGAGGACTGGCCTGCTGTAGGAAAGCGGTCAATGAATCATAAAGGTGCTTCACACAGGCACAACTTATTTTCATAGGTCGCTTTAGAAAAGTGCGTAATGGCCGAGAAAGCGACTAAGTGACGGCTCAGTACTAGGTATCCTACCTGGAAAATAGGACGCGGCTATCTAGAGGATTTACGTAAAAATAGTCAGTCATTATCATTTCTAAGCATTTTCAACTTTTTATGGTGCACAGCCTTCCCTCTTTGCCATCCTTTCTTCCCTCCCCGATTTTTTTTCTTTTATATTTTTCTTTTCCATATTTTTCTTTTGACCCCAAATATTGCACAACAACCAGTCACCCACACTCATACCCCATAAGAACTGAATCCCTCAAATTTTTCTAAACATTCTTCAAAAATAACAAGATGAGCTTTTAGTCACCCACTTCTGCCTCTCCACTGTTCCCCAGGCTTTGTTGACTGGCTGCAGCGTTTTCGTGCTTTAGTTTTGACGTCACCACTGCACTTGGCAATAGCGCTGAGTTCATTGATTGTCAGCAGCGGTTATGTGCAGTAGAATCCTCCATCTCCCGTAACCAATGCATTCAAACTCGAATCGATACTCACTAGGACAATTCCTCGATACTTCGGTTCCTGGCGTTTGCCCAGTCCCCGCTGGTCTCGTCTTCTTTTTTTGGGCCCATCTTGACATACTGGAAATGGCCAACTCTGCCAAGAACTGATCGCACTGGTTACTGGTCTGAGTCAGTTGATGACAGTGTATCAAGACCGCACCAGGAAGTAGAGACCGGTAGGGACTTCTGGGTCAACCTTGGAATGGAATCTTTGGGGGATCTATGAAGGGGAGTTCTCTTATTTTATACTAGTCCAAGCCCCTAATATATTCATAGGCTGGACTACCCCCCTACCGTAAAGGACCAGATTAGCAAATATTACCATGAATATGTTCATTGAGCTAGGAGGCATCCAGTGTGTTTTTTGGATCCTGAGATCGAGTATTATATAATGTAATGTATTTGCTAGAAATAAAATGAAGATTTCCTTCTCTACCTCACATTCCTTGTAGCGAGTCCACAAAAAAAAAAAAATTCCGTCATTGCTTAAGGGATAGAAAATCTCTTCAGCCTCGTCCAGTCATCCTTCCAAAATATTAATGATCCTGCTGAGCCTTCTAGTGATCTAAACTATTAAGATCCTTACTGGCGGCGGTCCTCTCCGATTACCCTGCAGCAAAAGAGGACACAAGCTGCGAGAGATTGTTTTTTTTTTCGTAGTCACAGACCTAAAATTTGTCATACCGTCTGCCTGTCGCTTTGTCATTAAAGACAGATATTCATATTCTCCTGAGTCAATGCTTGTGCTTTACGACATACTTGCGTCCTGGGGGCTTGGGAACACTTTCGTAGAATTTTTAGATTGTTTTCATTTCTGTGGTTATTCCTCCTGGAAATGTTTGAATAAAGTGACCAACTGGGTATTACCATCTCCCTCATCAATTGGGTGTAACCTTGTGAAAAGGCAATCTGCATTTATTTCCCCATGGAGCATTCCGTGGCCTAAAAGTCTCCTTACACAACCTCGGTGTCACGGGGCAGTAGTGGGAAGACAGGAGAAGAGGAACCAGGGGCTTTGACTTTCCTTAACTTGGGAGTACACTTAATGGTAGTGAGGCCCAAGTCCCCGACCTGTCCCTATCTCCTGTTTAGCCCTGAGCTAAACCCCCAACCCCCTCCCCAGGAGGTGAGACAGGGAATAAAATAAACTACACCAAAACTCAAGGAAAAGGTAATACAGACACCTCGGGGTTAAATGAACTAAAAGACAAGACTTGGCTTGCTCTGCTGCAATGCTCCAGGACAACAAAGTCAGTCACTTGAGAACAGCATACAACTGAAGCACCACAGAACTCTGTCAGCTCCTGAACTCCAGCTTGGTTGGTCTCCAAAGAGGAACAATATCACCAACAGTTAGCTGGTGCACCTGGTGAGCTTATGTAGGAAGATGGGAGTGTTTTCCACCTGCATAGATAATTAATCACAATGCAGTAACACCAGCGGCCACCGGGGGGGGACCCTCCAGCAGACTAACTAAGGTTGTAGAAACACCAGCGGCCACCGGGGGCAAAAACTGACATTAACCCCCGATGGCCTGAAAGGAAAAAAGGTTATATATGAGGATCCAGATCTGACATCGATCCAAAAGTGGATCGTGACACTTGGAGATCTCCTTAAGGAGAAACCTTACCCTCTAGAGCCAAAGATATGCCTAGGAATGTATAGAGAGTATCCAGTTCCACAAGAAATTGCACAATGCCAGATTCTAAGTAGACATGCTTCATAATTGTTATTTTAAGGGATTCTGTCAGTGTGAAATGACTGTTCAAACCTAGCACAGATTCACTGTGCACCCTATATGTTGCTAAACCGTTCTGTACACCTTCTTACGGGCTTGTTTTTCCCACCTGTCTCTGCCCCTTCACTGGCTCCTGTAAAGTCAGAACTGTCCATCAAGTAAGTGGGAGTCGATGGAAGCAAGAAGTTTGAAAAATGTGGTGGACCCTCGGCATCAACAAGAGTGCACTGAGCGTATGAGCTTGGTTTGAACAGTCATTTTGTGCTGACAGATTCATTTTAATGTCCGATACTATAATTAAACAAACATGTCAAGAGAGAGATGAAAGTCCACTTTAAATAGGAAGTTTGGATGGAAAACAAGGTTGAAAGGTGCATTGAACTGATTGGACAAGTCAAGGGTGCACCGATCGCCTGTGCTTGGTCTGAACAGTCATTTTGTCCTGATAGACTCCACTTTATGTAAAATACAACAATTTACTAAAACAGCTGAAAACTCACTTTATATAGGAAGTTTGAAAGGAAAAAGGGAAGGCGCAATGAACAGTTTGGCCGCGTCGAGGGAGCTCTGAGCACCTGTGCTTGTTTTGAACAGTCATTTTGTGCTGACCGGTTCCCTTTAAAGTTAAAAAATACAATCATTTACCAAAACAAATGTGTCATGAGAGCTGAAAGTCCTCTTTAAATAGGAAGTTTGGAAGGAAAACAAGGTGGGAAGGTTCACTGAACTGAATGGCCACGTTGAGGCTACGCTCAGGGCCTGTGCTTGATTTGAACAGTTATTTTATGTTGACATTCGATTTAACGTTAAAAAATACTATAAATTACTAAAACACACTTTTAATGCGAAGTAACAAAAAGGTGGGAAAGTGCATTGAACGGTTTGGCCACTTCAAGGGTGCACTGAGTTTTCTGTGCTTGGTTTGACCAGTCATTTCGTGCTGATACTCCCTTTTATGGAAAATACAATAACTTGCTAATTTACTTAAAAAAAAACAAAAAAAAAAAAAACTTGTATTGTGAGCTGAAGATCCACTTTATTTAGGAAGTTTTTTTGTGTGTTTTTTTTTTTTTTTTATTTTTTTATCTACTGAATTCCAAATTAGCAGCAAGGAAATCCTGCCTTCTCATGCTTCTTTGTAATGTTTTGGATCTTCGCCTGTTGTCTTGGAGCGTGTTCAGCTCTCTCCTAGTGTGCCTTCGAAATGTCTGGAAGCATCCTTTAGCTGCTCACATAGATGAATTTTTACAGGGTAATTATTAATTCAGAAATAATTGCAGTTCTGCTAGGAAGAGCTAAATAATTCATTGCACTTCTAGTCTGCGAGTCAGCACCCCATGCAACATCCAGGTTCTGTAACGATGCCCTCGCTCCACCTCCCGCTGCATTATTTAAAGTGTATGATAAGAGCAGACTGATGAGATGCCCCATCCCTTGCTCGTTCTTTCTGCTGCCTTCACTGTAGTAGCTACGCACATTGGGATTATTGTCGTGGCCACTTGGTTCTTCACACTATTAGCAGAGTCGCCACTTTTGTCGTATCCCCCTCTTCTTTCCCCAAATGTGCATTCGTTCCACTCTTTTTTTTTTTTTTTTTTTTTTTTTTTTTACCTCCTACTCCCTCTCCGGTTCACTTTCTGCTCTACCGCATCAAAGATCAGACTGAACGCTATTGATTTTTGCCATCTACAGTATCTTTTTTTTTTTTTTTTTCACTTGTCTCCAGATGAAACCACGATCATCACTAAGTTACTGGAGCAAATCGCCATTGGTCGTACCCTGTGCCCGACACGCTCCGATAGCGCCATCTTTACTGAGCCCTCCTAATTTTCTTTTCCATGCCCAGAAAGGCCATTATTGCTCATCCATCACCCAAACACCTCCAGTATATGCAGCTGCAGTAGCCAGCGGCGAGCTATAACGCTATAATTATATTGTGAGCCTGCTCTATTCTGGATCCCGTAAACCTTAAATTATTATTATTTTTTTTATGTATCTCGCTTTCAAGGTGAATTTTTTTTTTTTTTTTTTTTTTTTGTCCTTTTTGTTTTCCAGTCAAGAGACCAACCTCACTCATGTTGGCACAGCGTCAATCTGCATCTTGTCCGGGGGGTGCCTTTATTACTTATTTGCGAATTCACGCTTTACCTTAATGGCAGAGAAAATTGACGATTTCGATAAAGCACTTGAGTTAATACTACGAGAACCATTTCACTTCCTCCCGTATCATCCGCTTTGGTTTCAGAAGAAGCGACAGACTTTCCTGCCCCACTTTTTTCCCCACTGGACATTTTGTCTTCAAAATTAACTTTAAATTAATAGATTTACAAGATTCCGAGAGGTTGACTTTTAAGGTTTACTCTCGCGGTATCTGATCTTGAATATATCCCTCTCGCGACTTTCTAAAGCGAGCTCATTCAGTAGGTTTTCCAGGTTTGTTTTTTTTTTTTTTTAGAAAAGTTGAAAATGTCATAGTATCAAGAAAGTAATCGACAATTACTCAATCAATGACTTCTTCTGCTGCTCTGGTGATCCCTTCTGGTCCTGCTATAATGACATACCTTCCTAGCCAATCATTGACCAAAGTTTTGACATTTGCATATACGGCACATGACAAGTGAATGGGCGGCAGTGGTCACCTGATTGGTGGACTGGAGATCATCACTGAAGGACCAGCTGGTAATGCTGGAGTGACCATGGATTTTTAGAATCGTAGAATGTTGGAGTTGGAAGGGACCTCCAAACCATCTCAGACAGATGTCTGTCCAGCCTCTGTGTGAAGACTTCCATTGAAGGAGAACTCGCCACCTCTCGTGGCCGCCTGTTCCTCTCATTGATCACCCTCACTGTCATAAAGTTTTTTTTCTAATATCTCATCTGCATCTTCTCCCTTTCAGTTTCATTCCATTGCTAAGTAAGTAATGGTCACCTTTTCTTTTAACAAGTTCAACTCTTGCCCTACATTTCAAAATTTTAAAGAGTGCCTATCACCAATCTGGGGCTTCCCTTATTATTTCATAAGAATGAGAAATCCAAGACTGGTGGTTTTCCTAAATATAAGTTATTGTCAATATTACTCAGAAAGGGTCCTCACCGCCCTTCCCTCCCGTAAGGGGTGGATTAGTGCCAAGTGCGAGAGCTCGCGCTTTTACCCCGAGAAGGGCCGTTGAATGTTGAGATCACACTCTACATCACGTGATCCTACAACTCGGATGTTCCGTCCCAACTATTGGTAGAAAATCCTGTGGGATCATTTTGAGTGGTTTTGACATCGAAAATATTGTTTTGCCAGCCCCAAATTGATGATGAGTTAATGCGTGACTGTGGGAAGAAAAATATGAGGGAGGCACACTTCATAAGGCAACAACTCATGTTTGGGTGAAAGTAGTAAGTGTCCCTTGTGATGACTGAGGCACATCTTTGATTGTTTTAAGGACACACTTCAGTCAAGTTTGTCCCAGGGAGCCGCCGCTGTCAACACTTATTTTTTTTACCGGATCCACTCAAAGCTCCTTTCTGGAATCAAGTGATGGGTATAGAAAATGGAGGTCTGGAACGTTGCGCTTCTGGTGTAAGTGAATGGATGAGTTCTATGATGAACAGATGACTTTTAAAACTATAAAATTGGTTAACGTGTTTCAGGGTGAGACTCGCTCCTTCCCTGGGGATAATGTAGTTGCTGCTACTACTAGTAATTTGTCCTGAGGAAGGGGTCAGTTTGACCCAGAAATACATCAACTTTTAAAAAAAAAAGTAGGCAAGTGATCTGTTCGCCACGGAACTCATTCTTTTAATCTACACTTGTAGAAGCGCTGCATTCCAGACCTGCATTGTTCAGTTGGTGATAGGTACTTTTTAACCTGGTATCACATTCTAAATGTTGTTCTTGTAAGGTTGTATATGAATCATATATGTCTTGAGTGTAATATTAGTGTTGGGTCAGATAGTGGCTTGTTTCTTTTCCTTATGCTAGAATTTCATAATGCTGGTACAAAGCTCAAAAGAAATGTCCTGGTAGGAAAGATAGAGGAGACAATTGCTATTTCTTCTTTTTTTTTTTTTTTTTTTTTATCTATCACAGTCTGTGCTTGGGGAAAAAAAAAGTACTATTTTCACTCTGGCCATTGAGGCTTTTTAGACTTTAACTTACAATTGTTTCAGGAAACAACACATGTGCATAGCCATAAGCTTATCTTCTGTATTGAAGCATCTAATAAAGAGGGGGAACAGGAGAGTTGTGACATCAACTATTGTGATTTGTGACTCCTGTGTTATCAGCTGTTTAGAGGCGTGTTGTTTTTCATCGTAATCCTGCCTCTACGGAAAAGGAGCCTCTTGAAAACTCTTCCTGAAAAAAGGACAGAAGGACAGGAAGTAGGGAGTCTTAAAAAAAAAAAAAAAAAAAAAAAAAAAAAAGTGACAATTTCAAGACTGCAATTTCTTTTTCTTTCTTTTTTTTTAAATGTTGAAATATGAAAAAAAAAAATGTGCCAAATTGTAAGAAAAAAGTACATATACCACATAAAACATTTAAACAATAGGTCATTTTCTGATAACTTCCGAAGCTTATTAAAAGGGTTGACCGGGTTCGGGGTTCAAGTCTTTGTGATTGTAGACTTGAGTCCGCACAGCATGCAGTGTGCTCGCTTGTCAGGATTCTCTGTTTCTGGGAACAGTAAGGCGATTTGCATACAGGTATTCATGTGCCAACAAGATATGCACGGCCTCGCTCAATATAAGTGAATTTAGCGAGGCCATGCATGTCTAGTCGGAATGTGTCTGGAAATATGCAAATCACATACACACGTGGTCAAAATTGTTGGTCCCCCTCGTGTAATGACAGAAAAACCCACAATGGTCAAAGAAATAACTTGAATCTGACAACAGTAATAATAAATCAAAAATCTATGAAAAATGAACAAATGAAAGTCAGACATTGCTTTTCAGCCATGCTTTCACAGAATTGTTTTGAAAAATAACTCATGAAATAGGCCTGGACAGAAATGATGGTTCCCCTGAATATAATGTGAAAAAAGGGACCTGTTGCATCGCGGTGTGTCCATTAATTAGCATCACAGGTGTCTACAATCTTGGAATCAGTGAGTGGCCTGTATAGAGGCTACAGATACTCACTGTGCGGTGACACCGTGTGTATCACACTCAGCATGGACCAGAGGAAGCGAAGGAAAGAGTTGTCTCAGGAGATCAGAAAGAAAATTATAGACAAACATGTTACAGGTAAAAGTTATAAGACCATCGCCAAGCAGCTTGATGTTCCTGTGGCTACAGTTGCACATATTCAGAAATGTAAGCTCCATGGGACTGTAGCCAACCTCCTTGGATGTGGCCGCAGGAGGAAAATTGATGACAAATCAAAGAGACGGATAATACGAATGGTAACAAAAGAGCCCAGAAAAACTTCTACCCAGATTAAAGGTGAACTTCAAGCTCAAGGAACATCGGTGTCAGATTGCACCATGCATCGTTGTATGAGCCAAAGTGAACTTCATGGGAGATGACCAAGGAGAACACCATTGTTGAAAAAAAATCATAAAAAAAGCCAGACTGGAATTTACCAAACTACATGTTGACAAGCCACAAAGCTTCTGGGAGAATGTCCTATGGACAGATGAGACAAAAATGGAACTTTTTGGCAAGGCACATCAGCTCTATGTTCACAGACAGAAAAATGAAGCATATCAAGAAAAGAACACTCTCCCTACTGTGAAACATGGAGGAGGCTCTGTTATGTTCTCTGGCTGCTTTGCTGCATCTGGCACAGGATGTCTAGATTTTGTGCCGGATACAATGAAATCTCAAGACTATCAAGGGATTCTAGAGCGAAATGTGCTGCCCAGTGTCAGAAAGCTTGGTCTCAGTTGCAGGTCATGGGTCTTGCAACAGGATAATGACCCAAAACACACAGCTAAAAACACCCAAGAATGGCTAAGAGGAAAGCATTGGACTGTTCTGACGTGGCCCTCTATGAGCACTGACCTAGATCCTGTTGATCATCTTTGGAAAGAGCTGAAGCATGCCGTCTGGAAAAGGCAACCTTCACACACGAGACCACTGAAGCAGTTTGCTCTTGAGGGGTGGCCAAAATACCTGTCGAGAGGTGCAGTCATCTCATTAACAGTTACAGGAATCGTTTGATTGCAGTGATTGCTTCATAAGGTTGTGCAACAAAATATTAAGTTAAGGAACCATCATTTCTTTCCAGGCCGATTTCATGGGTTTTATTTTTTTTAAAATTCTGTGGAAGCATGGCTGAAAAACAATGTCTGACTTTCATTTGTTCATTTTCATAGATTTTTGATTTATTATTACTTTTGTCAGATTCAAGTTATTTCTGTGACCATTGTGGGTTTTTCTGTCATTAAACGAGGGGTAGCAACAATTTTCACCACGTGTGTACTTGCGGTCACATGACTTTCCGGCACTGGAGAATCCTGACTGCGCGCACTGTGCGCGCTTTGAGAAATCGCAAGTCTGCAGTTACGTACAATGACTTAAGCCCCGATCCTGGACATCCTCTTTTAAAAAGTGGTTATTGGATCTAGTAGTGTATTGTGTGGGTAATCCAGTGATATTGTGAGGAGGTCGGGGTCTAGTAATACTTGGTAATTTATTTATGAATTCTCACATTTCGGTGAGCTCAGTAATTGCACCTTAGCAGCTTTCGCCCATCTGTGTGATTTGCATATTTCTGTGGATATTACTTAGCACAAGATTGTTAATATGGCCAAATAGCTTACAGTGCGCAGTATTGGAACCCCTAGCTGTGTCTCCTGCCTTGTATCAACACTTTACAATTAATGAGGCTCTACATTCGCCTTTGGCTTTATTTAGGTGATTCTTAAATAGAACAACTGTAAGAACATGCTAAATATGTTGAAGACCTAATGACGCCATTACGCCCCTGCTGTAAATTGTCGGTCACAGAACATTATATCGTCTCTAGTAGATCAAGTTGAAGGTCAAGTCATGGACTTTGGAAGTGTTTTCTAATATCCTATAAGTATAGTAATTATTTATGAGCTCATGTATGGGAATGTATATAGAAATCAAAAAATAATGGGATATTTCAGGCACCACAGGACCACTGTAGATTCCTACACATCTGACCATTTAATATTTTTCCCATACAAATTAGTCCAACTCTTACCTCTCTGCAAGGGTATCAGTCAGCAGGTTTTTGTCTGCATGATGTAGGGGCTGAGACCCTGATTCCAGTGAGATGTCACTTGCCGGACTGCATTATTGTCCTTTTTATACTATCACTGTTTTTGCTGCTGCTGATCTAGCACAGCTCAGAATGCCGAGCCCTGTTTAACCCCACCCACGTCACTGATTGGCAGCTTTCTGTGTGTACTGCACATGGACAGAACACAGTTAACAGTGGTGTGGGTGTGGTTACACAGAGCAGGACTAGGAGACGCGAGGCAGCTAGTCCTCCAGTGATAATCTCCTGGTTAGAAAAAAATAAAATTATTGAAACAATTGGAATCGGGCACTCAGCTCCCACATCACGTTATTGAGTTACATAGCAAAACCTTATAGATTCCCTTTAAAGAACCAGTATGGAAAAAGTTTTTTTTTCCATCTTTGCACCTCCAGCTGATGGTCTATAACGCCTCCTATTTTCTTCTCTTCAGCCTCCATATAGATTCCTAGATTTCACTCTCCATTTTTTTTTTCCTTACATCTACAGTAAATCTCAAAGTGCATCATAATAGCGTAACATGGGCAGCTAGAGCCAGCAACATTTCTGCTTGCTGTAGGGACAGTGCGATAATACTTCCCTCTCTATTTTTCTAGAATAAGGTGTTATATCATGTGTGAACAGCCAGGTAGGCTGAACTGTCGTAATACTTAATTATAACTGTGTGTCAGGAGCTGTATAATAATAATCAGTAACTGTGATAAGAGTTTATGTAACCCTTGACAAGAACTTCAGAGGTATGAGCTATGCATTTTCATCATACAGTCAGATCTGGTGATTGAGATGATGACACCATTCAGAAACCATAAAATAATGTAATTCCATGGGCATCACCGTGTGATAACATGTTCCAACTTACACGTAAAGTCGATTATCTTTGCATCATTCATGTGGAATATGTCAAGAGGAAGGGTCAGAAAAGACACAACTGTAGTTACAGAGCACAATACCGGAGCACAATAATCAGCTTACGTGAATCTAGAGCCACTCCACTATTTACACGATGTGAGCAGAATACAAGCAAAGCGCTAAACAGGCGTTGTGATTTAGTGCACTAGGAGACAACCGCTTGTCTAAACGGATCAAAAAGAGACATTTTTCTCTTGCTTGTCCCCCTATCCTTTCTAATTCCACTTCTAATAACGTCTGCAGTGACCAGAGGTTGTTGGTTTAATGTCAGCAACAACTTTGCTGTCTACATTTTTTTTTTTTTCTTCCAAAAAACCTTTATAGGGAGTCTCTTGGCAGAAAATGACTGTTCAAACCAAGCACAGGAGCTCAGTGCACCCTTGGCATTGCGTAACAGTTAAGTGCAGCTTCCCGTCTACTTTTCGCATTTTCATTTATATCCACCTTACTCTGCCTCCTTTTAAAGCCAGAGCTTGCAATCAAGAAAGAAGATGGCAGAGACAGATCCAGAACAAACCGGTGGGAAGGTGTACAGAACAAGCTTGGCACGGCTGAGCAGTTCAGAACAGTCATTTGTGCTTAGAAAAAACTTCACTAAAGGGTATCTATTTTTCTGCTAAGGCCCAAATACTGTTTGCTTTAAATTGGTAAAGATGTAGAACTTTGCACACTAAGGCAGGAACGGAAAAGGTCTGCAGTGTAACTGCACTTTCAAGTGACTTCAGACTAAGATAATAACCTGTCACGTGTGTACATGAGGAATAACACTATTTCCAGCTGTTATGACTTTTGTCCTGCATTTGTTTGCAGTATTTCACCCTGCACTAGAAGCCACAGCAGTTTAGCCTTGTGCCTTTCTGGTTTAATTTCTCTCCAGCTTCATTCTCCATAGAGTTTTATAGGCAGCAAGTGTAATTTGATTGGTCACTACAGACAGACCTGTAGACACATTGCAGCTGAATGGTGCTGTGAGGAGCGACGTACTGGAGCATGGGGCTGTGAGGAATTATATACTGGAGCATGGGGCTGTGAGGAATGATATACTGGCGCATGGGGCTGTGAGGAGCAATGTACTGGAGCATGTGGCTGTGAGGAGCAATGTACTGGCGCATGGGGCTGTGAGGAGCGATGTACTGGAGCATGGGGCTGTGAGGAGCGATGTACTGGAGCATGGGGCTGTCAAGAGCAATGTACTGAGCATGGGGCTGTGAGGAGCGATGTACTGGAGCATGGGGCTGTGAGGAGCGATGTACTGGAGCATGGGGCTGTGAGGAGCGATGTACTGGAGCAATAGGGCTGTGAGAAGCGACGTACTGGAGCAATAGGGCTGTGAGGAGCGATGTACTGGAGCAATAGGGCTGTGAGGAGCGACGTACTGGAGCATGGGGCTGTGAGGAGCGACGTACTGGAGCATGGGGCTGTGAGGAGCGATGTACTGGAGCATGGGGCTGTGAGGAGCGACATACTGGAGCATGGGGCTGTGAGGAGCGATGTACTGGAGTGTGGGGCTGTGCGGAGCGACACACTGGAGCATGGGGCTGTGAGGAGCGACATACTGGAGTGTGGGGCTGTGAGGAGCGACATACTGGAGCATGGGGCTGTGAGGAGCGATGTACTGAAGCATGCAATCTGAGACAGCAGCAGAAGGGTTGCCAATCCTCATAATGTGAAGAGAAGTCGGAGTGTACTGGCTTTAATATAGGGAACATAAGGAAGCGTTGCAGGGGTGGGTCGGTGAGTTGAGGAGAGAGCACTCCTAATAGGAAAAGCTGATGGGAAATGTAGTCTGTAAAGAGTAATGCCCTTGACTAGGATGTATAACCTGCAAAAAATGACTTCTGGCTAAATAATTGATGAAACCTAAACTTTTAATGAATATTCCTGAAATTTTGAAGGTTTTTGGATCGGGATATGTATCAACCTCTTTAAGATGATTTTTTTTTTTTGCTTCTTCTCCGTTTGCACTAGCAGATTTTGTGCCAAATTTATCAAAATGATGAGCGATGTTTGATTAACTTTGCTCCTTTTTTTTTTTTTTTTCTTTTTGCTTTATTTGTGCCTTTTTATGTACAATGTTTCATGTTAGTCTTCAACTAAGCAAATAAAAAAAAAAAAATTAGATATCTTACTCCACTGGGGTACAATTGTGCAAAAAATGTTGCAACGTTTCGGAAAAGACTCAAATGTTGAAGTAGTCGAAAACATCTGGATGATGAAATCGGAGCTGATATTGACCGAGGCTGAATTACCGTAAGTAGCAGAGAAAAAATAGAAGGTTTTTAAAGCGACATGTTTATGAAAGTATCCTGCCGCCCTTCTTAGCAGCAGATTGGCATTGTAATTTGTTGTTTCGCCTCTGATCTTCAGGTACGTAGGGATTTTGCATCATTTCTGGTCCAGTGTTTGCAGTTTTGTGGAAATATCGGATTTTTTTGTTTTCTTGACACCGTACATTTAAATCGACTTGTTTCATGGTGTCTGTATGATGCCGTCACCCTGATAGACTCGTTTTTACTGTTTGAAAAGTGCGAATTTTGTTTCTTTTCTAAATGTGTTGAGCGCAACGACTGAGCGAGTGACAGCGACGCATGTTGGTGAGTCAACTTGTGTGTGTTTGATTGACGAGCCTTCTAATGAAGGATGACATTTCTTAAATGCTTCTTAAGGCTGAGAAGGCTGATTCCTGCTGCATCGGAGCGGAGGGCTATCATTAACGTGAAATATCAAACTCCTTTCACATCAGTGCCCTCCAACACAACGTGACTGCTGAAAGTCACGGCGAGGTGTATGTATAGTCAATAATACCAAATTGTACTAGTGTGATGAAGTCAGAAAGATCGTGAGATGTAGATCGGTAAACCCTCACACAGAGGAGCGTTAAACTTTTTTTTTTTTCTCAACAATTTGTACTTGTGTGAAATTGTTGTATTATATTGTAGCTTCACATTTTTGATCCTTTGGAGGCATTTTTCATAGGAGGAAGATGTAGAGGGCTAGGATGTGGAGGAGGATGTAGAGCATGTTGTGGAGGAAGAGGTAAAGGAGCAGGAGGAGGTAGAGCATGTTGTGGAGGAAGAGGTAAAGGAGGAGGAGGAGGAACAGGAGGAGATAGAAGAGGAGGAGGTATAGAGGATGTGGAGGAGCAAGTAGAGGAAAAGGTAAAGGATGTGGAGGAAGATGAGGAGGTGGAGGAGGAGGATGTAGAGCATGTTGTGGAGGAAGAGGTAAAGGATGTGGAAGAGGTAGAGGAGGAGGTATAGAGGATGTGGAGGAGGATGTAGAGCATGTTGTGGAGGAAGAGGTAAAGGATGTGGATGTGGAAGAGGAGGAGGTATAGAGGATGTAGAGCATGTTGTGGAGGAGCAGGTAGAGGAAGAGGTAAAGGATGTGGAGGAGGAGTAAGAGGTAGAAGATGGAACAGGAGGAGATAGAAGAGGAAGAGGAGGAGGTATAGAGGATGTGGAGGAGCAAGAAGAGGAAAAGGTGGAGGAGGTACAGAGAATGTGGAGGAGGGGGAGGATGTAGAGGAGGTTTTGGGAAGAAAAACGTTTTTTTGCAATAGAGTTAAAACTTTTGCTTTTATCAGCTTCTACAGCTTTTACGTTTCCCTGTACATAGCTGACAAATATAGAGCAGCCGAGCACACCTTCTGGGTTTGCATGGCAGCTTGACGTGACTAAGAATTTGCTTTGTAACCCATAGTTAATGTTAACAGGTAATATATTTTTAGTACTGAACAGTACGTAGCTGGCTATGGAATGAGTTAACAGTGGCTCGGTGAGCTAGTTTGAACGGCAGAGTCTGTAAGCCTTGGGGCCTATTTACACAATGATATTCAGCACATGCACTGAAAACTGACCCATTTAAAGTTTCTAAGCCAATCCAAATGTTCAGTTTTCAGCATACGGCTTCTCCTTGAATGTCCATATGCCCAAAGTCAGTGGGTTCTGCATGCTATGTACGATGATATATAGAGGCTGCAGAAGCCATAAACGGATTAATACTCGCCGATTTTCAGACAAATGCACCAATTTTCTTGGTTGGAAGCTTTCAAAGACAAAACAGAACTCATTACCTATCAGAAGTAAAGGGGTCGTCCGATTTCAGAAAATTCTAGTCCTTGAGTGCAGTTTATTATTATTAAAAAAAAAATAAAACAGTGCCTGACTCTTTCGCTGAGTCTCTGCCGCCGCTCCCTATGTCTAATATTGGCTGCATCACTGGCATCACTCCGACAGCGTTAGTAGCCAATCTCTGAGCTCAGAAACTCTGCCCGTGTAGCGTGAACGCCCCTTTTGGAACTACCGAGCTCACTTATTGGTTGTCGATGCGACGTCAGGATTGTAGACCGTATTGGACACCAGGGGCCGCGGCGGAGACTCAGCGCTGGACTCTGGGGACAGTAAATGAAGCGCAGTTCATTTAACAACAATTTTTGCTCGGGATTTTCTGAAAGGTAACAACCCCTTTAATTTTTTTTAATTTTTTTTTTTTACATGTAGCTCATTAAAAAAAATTGTGACATTTCAGGCACAAAGTAAGCCAAGTAATAGATGGTGTAAACTACAACTAGACGGTCTGAGGATTCTCCAGATTTATCACACAGCAGGAACCACTGTGATAGATTTTGCTCGTTCCGAGTCTGTTTAGTCCCTGAATTAGACAGAATTGATAAATCTGCTCCAATTATGTTTTGTACAAAGAAGAATGTGCCGGGCCCATTCTAGAATGTGGGTCAGATTTATCAATGTATTTACTCCGTATATAACCTTCCGCCTGAGTCCCATATTTATGACGCTCCTGCTCCACTTTTTCTGACAAGTACAAATGTATCGGGAACGGTGTTGTAACTTCAGAGATGTGAAGATTTATGGAAAGTTTCCACCACTTTTTAGTGGTGAAACACAACATCCTATAAGTAGAGGAGTAAACTTTTATTAAAGGGAATCTATCAATAGGATTTCACCCCCCAAACTATTTATATGTCCATGTAGCTCTTTCAAAGACTAGTCCGGCAATACCTTTACATGACCGTTCTGTTCCTCCATTACTGAGAAATCAGTGTTTGTATCGATATGCAAATAAGGCTGCAGAGCTAACGTAGATCTAAAGCATCGGTCACTCCAGCTCTATTCCCCGCCCAGCTCCGCCGCCTCTTCCTTGATTGACTCCTCCTTTCATTGAAGCCACACAGCACTGAGGCAGTCAGTTCAAGCAGGAGGTGGGGAATAGAGCTGGAGTGACAGACTTCAGATCTACCACAGTTCTTTAGCCACATTTGCATATCAATTCAAACGCTGATTTCTCAGTAATGGAGGAACGGACCAGCCATGTACAGGTATCACTGCACTTGTCTTTGAAAGAGCTACATGGGCATATAAATAGTTTGTGGGGGGTGAAATGTTGCTGATAGATTTCCTTTAACCCCTTAATGACCACCGATATGCCTTTTAACGGCGACAGTTAATGGGTCTTATTTCTCAGCACCGCTTTTTAACTCTGCAGGGAAATAAGTGTATAGTGCCCCATAGCGTCTGGAAATCTCCGGGGTCTTGGCTATCGGGGGGCAGCTGAGACCCCAGAGAACATGATTCGATAGTTTTTTACCGTCCCCAGTTTTGTGATCACTGTTATTCACCGAATAAGAACAATTGCAAAAAAAGTTGTTCCATTCATTTCTTTCCTCTGACATGATTTAGAACATCAGAGGAGAGAGAAATGGGGTCCCCTGAGCACCCCCTTTGGTACCTCCACCATCCCCATTCCATTATTGTTCCATTTTTTGCAGTTAGGGTTCGAGTTGGGGTTAGAGCTAGGGTTAACGTTGCGGCTAAGGTTAGGGTTGGGACTAGGGGTGTGTTGGGGCTAGGGGTGTGTTGGGATTAGGGTTGGAGTTAGAATTGGGGGGTTTCCACTGATTAGGTACATCAGGGGGTCTCCAAACGCTACATGGCGCCCACCTTCGATTACAGCCAATTTTGCGTTCAAAAGTCAAACGGCGCTCCCTCCCTTCTGAGCCCTGCCATGTACCCATACAGTGGCTTTCCCCCACATATGGGGTATCGGCATACTTATCAAATTTTGTGGTCCATTTTCTCTTAGCCTTGTGAAAATAAAATTTATTTTAGACCCAAACTTTTTTTTTTTGTGTGAAAAAAGTTAAATGTTATATTTTTCCTTCCACATTGCCTTAGTTCTCATGAAGCACCTGAAGGGTTAATAAATTTCTTGAATGTGATTTTGAGCATCCTCAGGGGTGCAGTGTTTAGAATGGTGTCACTTTTGGGTATTTTCTATTATAGTGACTTCTTAAAGTCACTTAAAATATGAGGTGGTCTCTTAAAAAAAAAAAAAAAAAAATGGTTTTGTCAATTTTGTTGGAAAATTCAGAAATCGCTGTCAACCCTTATAACGCCCTAACAAAAAAATATTGTTTCCATAATTGTGCTGATGTAAAGTTGATATGTGGGAAATGTTATTTATTAACTGTTTCGTGCGATATGACTCTCTGATTTAAGGGCACAAAAATTAAAAGTTTGAAAATTGCAAAATTTACACATTTTTTGCCAAATTTCCATTTTTTTTCCATAAATAAATGCAAGTCATATCGAAGAAATTTTACCACCATCGTGAAGTACAATATGTCACGAAAAAAAAGTCTCAATCAGTTTGATCACGTTCACACGTTGAGTATTGGGTCAAAACTTTACATCCGTATGTGATCTATAGTATACGCCAGCCTTATGTTAATAAGACAGGGGTAGAAAATTCCTTTAATCAAAAACTTAAAAAAAAAAAAAAAATAGTTTCAATATTTTAACATCTTTGGAACCATGAAATGTAAGACTTTTTGTATTTTTCCTACTGTAGTTGGGGGAGTTGCACATTTTTCACCCAAAAATACCAACTAAGGTTGTAGAGCGTTGTAGTTTGGAGGCTGTGAGTTTATACTTTTAGCTGGAAATTATTTATTGTAAAGTCAATTTAGCCACCTTACAAATTCGTTTCCACCAGTTCAACCCCAAAATATTGCCGAGGACCAGGGTGATTTACCCATACTGGTTTTATGAGTTGTTGTTTTGCATAATTTGCCCGAAAAAGGTCACCTCCAACCTGCAATGGGTTCTACGACCAATCTGCAATGGGTTCTATGACCTTACTTGGATATTCCCTTATAAAAAAAGCTCGGGGGGTAGCCGCCCTAAGGGTTCAATCACGCATCGGACCAAGTCTTATCATTGATTTTTTTTTTTTTTTTTTTTAATCAAGAGTTTGGTCTTGATTTCATCTCAACAAAAAAAAAAAAAAAATTCTTGGACCTTTCCCTACCTAGGCTTCCCTGGTGGTGTCCGATATTCTTTCCCCCCCCATAGACTTGCATTGACTATTTTGACCCAACACTTGGACCTATATTGGACATGGCGGTCTGTGAAAGATCACTTACATGTGAACAGCCCCATTCACTATTCTAGCTACAAATGCTATCCATGAAAACACAGAGAGGATTTCTACACATAAAAACAGACTTGTGAATGAGTCCTAAATGAGCTTTGTACTCCACACTCGGAACCTCAGGGGCGGGCAGTATGTGGTCTATGGCTGTCTACTGCTTAGCTCATCACAATCTCCGGTTGGAGCCGGTCGTACACTTGACCTTTCCCTAACATTACTGATATTCGTAGGGTTGGTATAGTACTAGTCCATTAAATTTTTGTTTTATCCCCCAATAGTCTGGTGTCAGCCCTAATTGTTGATCGTGATCAAGTCTTTTCTTTACTAGACCTGGTACGTTCTCAAAATGTTAGAAAGCGTCTCATGGAAAGATAACCTGAATTGGCTACAGTATGGTAACCATACGGTAAAGGTGAATATAGGAAAGGCACAGCTGATGCAGTACACAGCAGAGCATTCATGAACACTGATATTTTATTTTTAAATTTTTTTTGTTTCAATCTTATATTGTCTTAATTTCCTTTTTTTTTTTGTTTTTTACTTTTAGCTGATTTTTTTGGCTGGATTTTGTGTTTTTTTTTATTTTTTTTTTTTACTTTTAATTGACTTTTTCTTTTTGGCTGGATTTTGGAACGCTGATGTCTTCTCACTTTAGCTCCCCTGCAGGGTTTAATAATGAAACTCTTCTTCGTGAGCTAGCCTGGGGCACTTTTAACTGCTTTGTAGGACGCATGGACATTTTAAAGATCTCCCCAAAAACCAAAAAAATCCATTAAAATAAATCACATTGTGTAACAGAGGCAGCGAATGCTGAAAAAAACTATTACTCCCAATATCGCAAAAGACGACAAGGTACAATTCAACGCTGAAATTTACAGCATGGCTGAAGCCGATAGACGAGACGAGTATAGATTGAACTGGCATCTGAAGCATACGCATGGACTGTATGGTGTAAAGGGGCGCCCGGATGTACCCGGACAAGGAAACATGGAGAAAACATTCTGATGCCTCTCGTCATAAAACACCCTCTTACTTTTATACTTGTATATAAATTACGTAAATTTAATAAGTACCAAAAAAAAGTCACTTGGTAGTGGTCAAAGCACAAAATAAAAAAATCAACTTTTAAATACCTCGCATTTATAGGACCCTACTCACACTGGCCATTTGGAGACACCAATGTCATTCTTTCAATATCCAGATCACAAATCGCGGCCAGTAACCCTGAATTTCTCAATGGTTTACAAGTTCTGCACTTCCCAGATCGATCAATTCGAAGAGAGCAATCCTCACCAGAGCATTTATTCTACATGCAAAAGGAAAACGAGCAATGTACTCTAAAAGGACAATCTATAACGATCTAGCTTGACTCCAGTTTCGCCAGCCCAGCTTCTTCAGGGGCACCCAAGCAATACAGTTAGAAGTTCAGGTTTGCTGGCCGATGTTCATGATCTAGGTATTGGGAGAAGGGCAGATGGGTAGTATTTAACATCGAGCTGGGTTCTACCTACCTGCATGTTGAATTTAAAGTTGACTAGTATATTTTTACATTGACTTCTAAAACATTACTGTTAAAGAGTAACTAAATATATTTTTTCATTATTTTGTTGACCATGGAGAGTTATGAATCTTTGAAAATCACTTTATCTGGGAATTTGTCTTCATTACTTCATCAATTAAAAAAATTACATGTAAGTTGCTTCCAAACCCCGGCTTCTCCCTGCCTTCAGCTGCATTGATATCAGAACGTACTCACTTGGGAGTACAGATGATGGCAGTGAAAAGATCAGCTCCAGCACCTGAGCCTCACTAATCTGAAAAAACTCTCATATGTTGTTTTTCTACAGAATGGGCTTTGGAAAAAAAATGAGAGAAAAACAAAAGCACGATAAGCTCAAAGAATAAAAAGAATGTAGATTCTCTAACTCACCGGCCACGGTTCAAGACACTCGCACAATTTTTTCCTTTTTGATTTTTTATTTTTATTGGCAAATGATAAAAAAAAAAAATCCAATGAGTAAAGATATTTGTATCTGAACTTGAACTTTTAAAGTGCCGCAGTCATTTTTAACTCACCGTGTTAGGATATTTTTTGCGTTTATGAAAACGTAAACTTGCCTGTAAATCAGGAGAAAAGCAGAAGATTTAATGGCAAAAATTTAGGAACAAGGTTCCACTTTAGGATCCGTTGCAATGCATTATGCCAAGCATGGGTGTACACACGGAGATCCGTTGCCCGATGACTTGAGTAAGAACTAGTTTGGTTCTGTCCTAGCCACTTGTTGAGCAACACAACAGAAATAAATGTTTACATCTTATTATGGTAAATTATATATTCCATGGCTTTGTGGACCCATCTGGTCAATATTCACCAAGATCTGTACGTCGAGAAGAGGACGATAACTTTCTGGATGTGCCCGTACTGGAGAAAGTCTTTGTTTCTCGGAGACACATTGAACTTGTGACCGGTTGGTTTCTTTGATGGCATTGAACCTTGCTATCCCTTTTGTAGACTATTCACTTTTGCGTGTATTCCGCGAGTGCGCTTTTGAGCTTTGGCAGATTGCTTGCCTTATATATCCAACGAAACAATGACCAGGGGCCACCACATCCACAGAAGACTCCACGATTTCCAACCATAAACAAAGTATTCCCTTTAGGGTCTGCAAAAATTTTAGTTTTCCATCATGTGGTAGATCTCGGCAATCTATCCAGTTTGCAGTCTAGTTGGATGTTTAGTGCTTTTTTTTTTTTTTTGCCGATAAGGAAAGATGGTTGTTCATGGCTCATTATCGATGTGTCTTATGGTGCTTTTCCACCAGTATGAGTCTTTGTGCTTCCTCTAATCGAAGAGGTGGTTGGTGTAACTGTTGGGTAATAGCGATGTCCACTACACAACACTTTCCTCTAGCTCATCTGAGCCAGTGAACAACATTGGTTTACCCTTGGGTAACTCCGTCCCGCATTGTGATAGCATGCCATGCACAGATTGGCTCCTCTGTGTCCAAATAACACTCAGTCGCTTGGCGTAGCTGTAACAAGTGGTGGTTGCCATTTCCCCCATGTCCACAGAACAGCTTCTTTTTGTTTTTGGGAAACCAAAACCTATGCCTTCTTCAGGACTTGATCCGCAATGTGGTCCTTCATGATCTGACGCCTTCGTCGTTTTATCCTCAGCTTTTTCCGATCCCTCTCTGTGCCTCGCCTTTCTACGTTGAGGTTTAACTCCATGGACAATCCTTCCAGAATCCTCTTTATAGGTCACCTGGGAACAACTAGCTTTGGCAGAGTCGTTGATTCTGCTCTGTAGAAGCATGCCGTTGGGCGTTAACTGGTTTCCGTTGGTTTGGGAGTAAACGTTAGTTACTTTTGGAATGTCTGAATGGGCAGTACTGCATACCTTGTATTTTACCATCATGACCACCGTGAAGACCAACAACGTCACAACAATGACTCCTCCGATGATGATGGTTAAAGTGCCTCCCAGAAAATGAGCATGCAGTGACCGACAGTCGGGGTACGCCTCTCCTGTAGAAAACTGGACGCAGCCCAAGGATTTGGTCGCAGCCAGTGAGGTTGCAACATCGTCAAAAATGGCCAAAATGCAAAGGTCATAATCTACTCCTGAAACGAGGTGCTTCAAGGTAAAGTGCTTGGTTGTGGATGGCAGAATCCTGAAAGGGAAAAAGAAAATACTTAATTTTTTTTTATTTTTGCTAAGAGTTTTACACTTCGAAAAATTAGAATTTCACTAACTCTTTGAATATCTGAAATGTTGGAAAAGTTTTTAGTTTGTTCAAAACTTAATACAGTGAAAGAAAAATACTAAAATTTGAGGTTCCTCAGTGGTTGATACCTTTTGAATGGGTAACTGAAAAGATGGTAACAAATAGCAAGCTTTCCAGACTACCCAGGTCTCTTCAGTCTCGAAAACTTGCTATTTGATACCGTCTTTTCAGTTACCCATTAAAAGCTATCAACTACTGAGGACTCTCAAATTTTAATATTTTTCTATCTACTAGCTAACACTCTACAAATATATATATTTTTTCCTGTAAAAAAAAAAAAAAAAAAAAAATGTTCCTGTTAAAAAATCTTAAAGGAGGTTCTCTTGGCATCTAGTATTGATGACTTATCGCAATCAGATCCGTGGGGGTCCGACACCCAGCACAACTATTGATCTGCTTTTATTAGCTCCGGCATCCAGATGTGACCATCCCTGTTCAGTGTGTAGATACGGCTGTCAAAGACGTTGTTGGGGGGTGCCTGCTGTCTTATCTGGACAACCCTCCCCTTCAAGAATTCTAGTCTTCCTGACCATAATGTCCATCCTGAAAACATGATCTGTTGGTGGCTCTTGAGGACCGGAGTTGGGGAACACTGATCTAAATGAACTTACAATAAATATCCTTACAAAAAAGCTAAAGGGGGGTTGTCCACTACTGGACAACCCCCGACACATCATCACCGGTCTGCTGTAGCCAATCAGGGGCTCCTGCATAACTTTTTTTTTTTAGTGTGGACTTCCGCTCTGACGGATGAGCAGCGGCCGCTGATTGGCTGCAGCTAAATCTTGACAATGTCACGTGACCGACCGGGAATGGCAACGCCGATGTTTCATGGAACCGGAGATGAGTATCTACTGTTTTTGTTTTCAATGAGGCCCTGAAGTCATTAAGCAGGGGTTGTCCAGTAGTGGAAAAAACCCTTTAAAGAATTTAAAAAAACAAACTTAGATTTACGCTGGAGTTCAGAGAGAACACTAGGAATAAAAGGGGAAAGGAATCAAAGAGGCGGCTCCCTCTTTCTATACGGAGGAGCTTGTTGGTCAAGTCAAGCATGGGTGGGGAGTATCCAGCTATGGGTCCACCCCCTGGACTATTCCCCCTGTTCTCCTTTTACATTTTTAAATTATATTTTCTCTGAAACCCTACTCATCAGGCAACATGAATTTCCCGACAGGTTTCCTGTGGTTTATTCCATCATGGATGTTTTATGTCTGATTAGCAGTGGTGGGTGAAGGCCAGAGATGGAAACATTAGCATATGAGAAGGTTCTATGCGGTTGGACATCAATCAGTCAGACATTTATGGTGCATCTTTCGCTAATGCAAGACCGCCTCATTCTTTACCTTCTATTGACTATAGTGAGAGCATCTGTATGTGCAAACCTCTTCCTTCTGTCAAAGGAGGACTAGCACATCCATTCTCCATATTGAACTATTCTCCGCTGCTCATCTGCTTCATAACAAGAATGAATGGTCAGATTGTGGGCAGATAGAAGATGGGGTAGAATCATAGAATCGTAGAGTTGGAAGGGACCTCCTGGGCCATCTGGTCCAACCCCCTGCTCAAAGCAGGATTCGCTAAATCATCCCAGTCAGATGTCTGTCCAGCCTCTGTTTGAGGCTGATTCAAAACATTCAAGGTACCACACCAAACCTTGGACAAGAGTGGCATGGTCTCGGAAAAGAATACACCCTTTTTCAATCAGAACCACCAGCTCACTGAATGATTCTCAGTTAAAGTATTGTTCCCACAATCACATTTTTATTCTCCTCACAAAGAACAGTATTTACATACTTGTTTGAAACGTTCTGTTGGGCTTGCTCTTTATTCTTTCAACTACTATGCAGAGCAGAGCTGAGCCGTATTTGTTCTCTGCTGTCGAGAGATTTTTTTTAATGCAAAACTGCAAATGTCGCTTATGGCAAAGGATTATCTTTTGCCACATGCATCAACAAATCACTGATCTGTTTACAGCTGGCATCAAACACAACATTGAGCTCTGTGCTGCATTGTTCTTACAAGCTCTGCTAACAATTATGTAAAAATACACATGTAGCTATACTGCTGAAGATGACAGAAGA
The DNA here is from genome assembly GCF_039654945.1 of Dendrobates tinctorius. Taxonomy (NCBI): domain Eukaryota; kingdom Metazoa; phylum Chordata; class Amphibia; order Anura; family Dendrobatidae; genus Dendrobates; species Dendrobates tinctorius. Next base: position 17,850,903 of record NW_027361727.1, on the reverse strand, counting down.
TCAAATCAACCTGTACCGGAGCATAGAATGTATTCTAAATATACGCTCTGCCAGAAATGAAGACAGATCAAAACTATGCTGGCAAGAAGCCAACAGAGAGTCACTGCACTACGACCGAACCAGGAGCACTGGAATTACAGCTGGATGGCTCCAATGTCTACTGGAGCCCGGAGAGGCGTCCTCTGCATGATGATATTTCCAAAAGGGGCAGATGTAAAAATGCATAATAACTATCCATTGTTATAAGGCCACATTGTGATTTTTCGGAAAAGCCCTAAGACTTATTCTGTAGCCAGCAACATGCATGAAAACAAAATATCCTGTAAAAGCCAAATGATGCACATTTTATAATAAAACTCAATTGAAATTTTTTTTTTTTATAGCCCCAAGTATATGCATTTAAATTAAAAAATAAAAAAAAACACCTCAGATTGCACGTTGTGGGTAATCTCCGGTGCGAACCAGATGGGCGCGGACTCGCTCAGTGCAAGTGTAGTGAGCGAGGCTGGACACAGTCTAGTCGGAATGTGACCGGGAGTGTGCAGATTGCATGCTCGCTATTACGTGACCGCCAGCTCCCGACACTGGTGAATCCTCACAGCATGCAGGGTGCGCGATGGGAGGATTCACAAGTCTGCAGTCGCTTAATAATTGGAGTCTTGTAGCTTAAAACTAAGATAATTTTGTAGCCCATATCCGACAGCATATGTTTAGAATAAAGTAGTTGTTGCCCAAGTACAGGACTAGGCAATTACGTTAGCCCATGAAGACCAATCCACTACAGGGAGGAGTATCATCATGTATCTAAGTGATGAGCGAACGTGATCAGATAAGGTGTTTTCTGAGCATGCTCAGGTGCTAACCAAGTGTCTTCGACGTGCTCAAAAATTTAGTTTGAGTCCCCACGGCCGCATGTCTCACGACTGTTAGACAGCTGCAACAGATGCGGGGATTCCCTAACAAACAGGCAATCCCTGCATCTGTTGTGGCTCTTGAACAGTTGTGAGACATGCGGCCGCGGCGACTCTAACATATTATTCGAGCACGCCGAATACACTCTTTTAGCACCCGAGCATGCTCAGAAAACACTTAATCAGAGCCAGAGGCGTAGCTAGGGCTTCAGCTCAGGTGGGGCGAAAAATCTGAGTGAGACCCTAACCAGTAACCCTGATTACAACTCAGGTGGTGAACCCAGTGGCAGTATCTCTGGGTGGGCCCCCTCAGAACAAGGGACCCAGGGCGACCGCACCCTCTGCCCCCCTGGTAGCGACGCTACTGACGTTCGCTCATCACTAGTGTCTAAGTGTTACCAAAATTCCCCCTCTCAATGTCGCCCTTACCTTATTTTTATGCCTATAGTTAGTTAGTCCCATTAACACCCGAAAATATTTCACAGTATTACTCCTTCATTGTTCCATTATTGCATCGGGTTCATTTCATCACCTTGACTTAAGACCATTGATCATGCTGTAAAGCAAGTCTTCGGAGATTTAAGTGCGCCGTTATTGCTCTTTGCAAATGACAGATATTAGTTTGCAGCATTGTTGGGCCGGGTGTATCGTTTTCCTTTCAATCTATACTAATCACCGCGTTTCATCTCCGCGCACAGAAGTCTGTTGGGTCTCGTCATTTGGTAATCTTTAGGGAAAGCGGCTGTTACCGGCAGAATTCTATTCCATCTCTCCCACGAGCCGGTAGAATATGGCTCCATTATCCCCCTCGAGACTGTAGCTCTGACATTAGATCTGCGAGACTCTGTGCGATACGTGCCCTGAAGTGAACTGGCCGTGTTCGGTAATCCGGATCAACTATCCCCCCAAAAAAATAAAAAGTGTGGCTGATGCAATAAAAATCGAACCCAATATTGGAGGAAGGACTCGTCGGATGGAATGCGGAGATGTAGCTCTGTCTGCCGTTTGCCTCTCGTCTAATGGGATCCATTAGGAATGCATACAGGGGCTGATTAATATTCATATCTCCCTGTAAAAAGTTGGGGGTTTGTGTGTTCAGGGAGAAAGCCTACGATGACTAACCATTAATTATAGCTCACCTCCAGCATGTAGAGTCAGGAATGGAAAGATCTGAGACCCCCCGCAATATTCTGTATCCACAGAGCCCAAAAATGTTTGTGATTAGACAAGATATCGTTCCTCTCTTATCCTTGATCATAGTTTTTTAAGCATTATATTGTCCGGCGTGAGTAAACATAACTTTTACTTAAGAGTAACCCACATTTCCTTTTATTTCATAAATCAATAGTACACATGAAAAGAAGCCACTTTGTAATATATCTTATCGGCGAAATCTGCTTCTTTCGCCTCCTGCACTGCTCTTTTACTCTCAATGACAGAATTTTGCCATTACTGAGACAGGAGATGACAGTTGGTGCTTTTAATATCCTATGGAGGACGGAGACACAGTACTACTCGGACTACTTCTTCTTATACCCCTCGTGTGGCCCCCTTAAAATAATAAAGCCTATACTCCTGTGCTGGCGCCGTTCCCCTGGGGCTGTCGTGCCGCTCTTGTGACACATGACACCAGTGCCCAATCAGCGCTGGCGTCACTGTCCCCGCCTCCTGTCGAACTGGGCAGGAAGAGGAAGTGAGACTTCCTCTTCATGTTTGAATTGTCCGAAGGCGGAGACAGTGACGCTGGTGCTGATTGGGCGCCTGGCGTCATGTGTGCAACAACGGCCCCGGGGAGAGCAAGTGCCAGCACCGGCGTCGTGTCTCAACAACCGCACGGGAACCTCAGGGAGAGCGAGTCCTGGCACTGTGGCAATGGCACCGACACAGGAGATGAATGCAAGTTTTATTATTTTATGGAGGCCAAACATTTTGAACAAGAACAGGTTGTCCCTCTTGGTAACCCTTTTACAGCATAATGTTTTGTTTTAATGTTTCTTTTCATAAATCCACAGTACACATAAAAATAAGCAACTTTGTAATGCATCTTAGTTCAGAATTTTGCTTCTTTTACCTCTTTGACTGATATTTCACTCTCAATAAAATCTGTATTCAATGAAAACAGATTTTTCCCATCACTGAGATTGGAAATGACAGTTAGTGCTTTTAAAATTCTATGAAGAGGGGAGGAGCTAGAGGCGGAGACACTCATTCTACGGAAATGACTGTTATAGTTCTCCATAGAACCTTAGGAGATGACAGCTGGTGCTCCTATCTCCATAATGGGAAAATCTGTGAGACTGATTTTTTTTTTTTTTCTTTTTTTTTTTTTCCTTTTGAACTGCGAATATTCAGAATAAAAGATCAGTCCAGTTGGAGGAAAAGCAGATTTTTCCAATAAGATATATTACATTTTTTTTAAATTAATTTCACACGTTCTATTGATTTCTGAAAATAACAAATATAAATCTCTATTACTCTTCAAAGAAGTCTCAGCTATTTTTTTTCTGTAATTTCTCCTAATTATGTATGAAGTGTATTAAAATACTTGGCAGTCGGCTACAGATTCCACTGCTGATCTAGCCCACATGACCTGAAATCAGATCAGCTGGGCCACACCGGGGGGTTACTGTGGACTATGCAGATCTATGGTGACGCGTTTTGGGTCTCAAGGACTTGCGTTGGAAAAGCCGCACTGCTCCACATAGGTGAGCTGACAAAGCTGAAGAGCGTTTACATGGGCCAGAAGAGGACCACACTTGAGGAGGACCACACTTGAGGAGGACCACACTTGAGGAGGACCACACTTGAGGAGGACCACACTTGAGGAGGACCACACTTGAGGAGGACCACACTTGAAGAGGACCACAGAGACAATGGAAACCGGGAGAGGCAGCAGATGGTAATTGTTTTAATATACTTACCCTACATTGTATACATAATTAGGAGAGATTAAGGGGATTCCAACATATTCCATCTCCCCGAAGACACTCGGTGAGCGCACGAGCATGCTCCGATAAGGGCTTGTTCACTCATCACTACTTATATACAGAGAATTCCAAATATTAGCAATAGTGATGCCTGTTAGTTTGTCATGTAACTGTGTAGGTATAAACACTCTGTGCGCCCTCTTCACCAGTCACTATCATTTCAAAAATCTCTTTGTATAAATCAGTAGTTCTAGCCAATATAAGAAACCTTTTTTCCAATAAATCTTATCTTTTCTTTGCTTCTTTTTCCACTTATAAGCCACTTCTCCCTCCCCCTACTTCCTAAAAGCACCATTTACTCAGATGTATTTTGTATGTAAACCCTCTCCTCATGTACAGCAACATGGAATCAATGTCGCTTTAAGAATAAGTGCTGGATTCACAGCTGCACAGCTCCATACTGTATAACATTCTAAATAATACAGTTCTGGAATCACAGCCACACGGCTCAGTACTGTATAACATCCTAAATTATACAATACTGGATTCACATGCACCACAAGAGAAGACTAAAGCATAAAGTGCCAAAATAAAATGCAATTTATTTAAACAGGATTAAAATACATATGCATTAAGCGTGTCCAAGGTAACTGCATTTCAAGCAGGGAAGACCATCACAGATAATACAATCCAGCGGCAAAAGTGCTAGTATTACGCAGTATGCTCAAAGCCTAGAGTAGCTAGTGTAAGGTGAAGGGACACCATACACACTCTCCAGCCATGTAAATGCCATCAGTAATTGCCTCATTAATAGCCATATTTACAAGGAACGATATATCCCTTCACTGCACAATAGCTACTCTAGGCTTTAAGCATATTGCATTATATTAGCACGTTTGGCGCTGGATTGTATTATCTGTGATGGTCTTCCCTGCTTGTAATGCAGTTATTTTGGACAATCTTAATGCATATGTGTCACGATATGTGACTGGCCCTGCGTGGCGCGACCTGACAACCGGTCGGTCATCAAAAAACAAGACAATCAAGGGGACACCGGGGACAAAATTACAACGGTGGGCCCTGCTATAGGGAATGGGGAAAGGGACACCTCCTGCACTCTGCTGCAGCTGAGTCCTGGACTAACCAAACGTCCCTATACAGGGTCTCTCAACCTGTCGCTGAGCTGGATACCTTGTCCCTCACTTACCCTGCACCTATTCCTCACTAGGGAATTGGCAAGTGTGGACACTGGTACCACCGCAGCACTAATAAAACAGCAAGGAAAGATAACAGACAAGGTAAGACAAACAACACTTAGCTTTCTGCTGCAATGCACCGAACAGCAGAGGTAGGCACCAGATCACAGCATTCAGCCAGCTCCTGACTCCCTCCAAAGAGGAAAATTATCACCAACAGTTAGCTGCAGCACTTGGTGACCTTTTAAAGGAAGGGGCAGTGGTCACCACCTGCACAGCAAACAGACCAGCCATGCAATTACACCAGTGGCCACCGGGGGGAAAAACTGTTCTTAACCCCCGATGGCCTTAAAGGAGAAAAGGTTTAATATGAGAATGCAGATCTGACACAGATCCAAAAATGGATCGTGACAATATGTATTTTAATCCTGTTTAAATAAATTGCATTTTATTTTGGCACTTTATACTGAAGTGTTCTCTTGTGGTGCATATAGTTCATTCAGTTTTCTGTGCCTTTGACATTTTAAGTATGGGTTTAATTGTAAAAATACTGGATTCACAGCCACACAGCTCAGTACTCTAACATTTTAAATACAGTTCTGGATTCACAGCCACAGAGCTCAGTACTATATAATATCCTCCATCTCCTATACTGTTTCTGCTCCTGAAATGTGTTACAAAGAAGATGGGTAATCCCGTGTGTGTGTGTGTGTGTGTGTGTGCTGTGTATGGGGGACATCATAGCAGCTATTCTTCACCCAACAATTAGGGCCTGCAGATGGGAAAATTGTTGAAAAAATGTAGGCTGCAAGTCATGTAGATATGGATGCTTTCATACATACTAGCTCACCAACACATGCAGGAGTTTCTGCATGTTTTATATGTTAACCATTCTGTAGGTACAGCCACAAATATAGCTGACACATTTTTAAAGAAGCCTTAATCTTAGTGACCCCTAATAAGTCTCCCTTAGTCTTTAGACAAAACCATGCCATGTTGAGATGGTACTTCTTAACAGGGCAAAATGTGGGGACGACTTCATAAGAAGGGGGATAGCGAAACGAGGTCCATAAGTAATATTACACCCCACGAGGGCCTACAAGTGACAGGACCCGATCCCTGGAGAATTGGCCTATTGGGCCAGGACTCTTTGTTACCACAGGTCAATGGAAGTGATAAGATCTTTTTGTTTGATGGGCTCACTATTGATACTTTTGACATTGTAACTACATTGTATTGTTTACCCGTCACTAGAAGAGACGACGGTTCACTGACCGGAAAAAAGGAACAGGTACCACCGGTGCTAATATTTGGTAACTCTTGTATTTTCATGTTTGTTTGGTTACTAGTGGCAGTATTTGTTCTAACAATATAAAGTAAAAGTTATGTTATTTTCGGACATATTTGAGCTTACTTTAAGACTGTGATTGAAGGTTATTCCAATGGTCCAAACATTTCCCGAGGCGTTCTGAAATTCATTGTTAAGGTGACACTTGAGCTTCATTATAGAGAAACATATCTGTTCCAAAAATTTTTTTTTTTTTGTTTTTGTTTGGACTATTCTATGCTAGGTTTATGGAATCTCTATTCTACCAGAACAAATGGCACTGATTGCTGCTTTATTTTTGCCTGGTAAAATGATGGACCCATTAATGACAGCCTCTATTTACTGTCAAGTCAAGGTGTCCGTTTGCTGATGGAGTCCGTCACGTATCTGATCCGTCCCTGCTATGGTTTCCTCTATTCTATATCTAATACGGAACAGAAGAACCAAAATTGGAACTGGGGCGTAAATCCAGCCATATACCCCCTGACAAAGCAAGATCAATCATGCGAAACACTCGTCGGGGAACATGTTCTATGGCAACTGTGCAGAGAGCATCTCCTAATAGATGGGGGGCAGGTTTGCCACATACTTATAAATGGATTACATGTATTACTTTTCTATATAGGTCATGGAGATATTGACTACTGTGTCTACTACTTGAAATTTTACGCTTGTATCCATTGTACCCATCTTATAATGTTGTATATACTACCTGGTTGCCTATGTTCAGGTTTTTTTGTCGCCTTACTAAAAAAAATATTTTTGATTAAAATCTCCTATTTAGTTCAGTCTTCATGTTCCGAACGTCTCCATTGTCCCGTAGAAACAGCTGTCCCCCTATAGCCAATCTTCCCCATACAAATGGCACCTATAACTTCTTGCTATAGCCATTTACCTGCAAATTTTTTTTTTTTATAGTTGATCACCAATAATCTTTTTGATTTAAAAATCTAGATTCATTCTACATATGGCAAAAATGCCTTTTGTGTCCGCGGCCAACAGAGGCGGACTATCGCCTTTTCCTTTCCAGTAGAGGGTTTAAGGGGCCATTCTCCCATGTAGACTGTCCTTGATATTATCTCAGCTGTCACTGTAATACACTGGATGGTTGCTTCCTCGCTCTCACGTATGATCATCTCACAATTTAATAGCTGCCGGACCGGTCTATTGTAGAAAGCAGATGGTTCCATCATTTGATATCATTAGAGGGCACGGCTACAATGTTCGGGAATATGGGCCTTCCTTTGTATTTTCCCCGGTTGCACATTTGTCACATTTGAATGGTTTCTGATCTTTTGAATGGATTTTTTTCCCACTGCAAGCATATTTGCCATATTGATTGGCTATGCCTTAAAATGAATGATTTGGTAGTAAACAAGGACATCAGTGCTCATTCCCCAGCATAGTCGTATTAATGTTTTTCACCCGTTTTAATAGTTGGAAAAATTTTCATATTTTGGGGTTGACCCATCCTGGGATCAGATTGCTTTCTGTGAAAATCCTTAATATATAAAAAATTTAAATATGTTTAATCTTTAAAAAGAAAAAATGCTGTGAAGAGCTTCCTATACATTTTTTTTTTTTTTTTTTTAGAAATTTTAGGCCAACATTATTTTGATCGTTTCGCAATCTCTCTCAGGGGGGACTCTTTAGGACTTCGAGTAGTTCGATCTTAAGACCTTTCAACTGTGTTTCTCTTTAGCCATTCGGCGTTGACTGACTTTTGAGCTATAGTCTATAGCTTTAAACATTTTTTTTGTTTGAGGAATTTTAGGCCAAAATTATATTGAACACAAAAAGTGATCGTTTCGCAATCTCTCTCAGGGGGGGTCACGTCAGGACTTTCGAGAAGTCCAATCTTACAACTTTTCAATTGTGTGTCTCTTTAGCCATTCAGCGTTGACAGACTTTTGAGCTATAGATCATTGTCTGACTACAAAAAAACTCTTAACATACACCTTGGAAACAGCTGACTGCACTTCAGTAATGGCAGAATTGTTCGTTCAGGTGACCTCTCATTACTACAACCACCACAGCGTCAAGATAAATCACAGTTTACCCGCACTGAACAATCTGCCTTTGTAAATGGGCTATTAAACCAAGCTGATCAGCCAACAAGTAGCTATTAGTCGCTCGTCTTAATGTCAGCGGAACTCAAAGCCACCCATAAACGTTGGGTAGGTGCCATACGATCAACTGCCGACAATCATCTCCTCCATACAGAGGTGTGCTCGATCTGTTGAGCGTTCTTGCATTCTCTATTGACGCTCCTCTACCTGACTCCTCTGTGGCAGCTTATCTCCCAGAGAACAAAAAGATCGGCCATGACCTCTTTGCGGTCATCTTAAGCTTAAAGTTCACGATCCACCTTGTGGTTCAGGAAAGTACTGGGGTCTTCAAACTGGTTGCATCCTTCTACATTTATCAATAACTATTTTTTTCCCTTTGATCTTCTAGTATTGACAGTGGTGTAATGTCCTTATGTCTTTTATAGATACTGTTGGTGATTATTTCACTTTCATGGTAGGACTCCGATGTTTCTGTGCACCATTTAAAAGACCAACGTCAAATTGTGAACAACTGGTTGAACTAGTTGCTAAAAATGTTAACTAATATTGCGGGGGGGCAGTCTCTTTCTCACATGGATGATAGAGTATTTTATATCCTAAAATATACGCAAAAATTAGTCTCACGAGGCAATCATATATGAGATCTCATTGGCCTCAGATATCCCGTAAATGCCTGATAGATGCAAGTCCCACCTCTGTGATCCTGTCCTAGGTTGAGAATGGGGTCCCCTTACTCTGGACAGGGCCCAACCACCAGAAAGTGGAGAGGTGGAGGCACAAATACTCTTGGTCGCATTTGGAACTCCCATAGCAATGAATGGAGAGAGGCCGTCACTGGTGGTCAGATCCTGGCTAGAACAGGGGAATGGTAGGTGGTGGAACTGGCATCTCAGACATTTATTGTATACCCAATGTATATGCCGTTTCTTGCTGGACAATCCCTCCCATGGGAACCAGTTTTTTGATTCATGCTGCCTGAACCAATGGGCGCCATGAACGTTGTACTCTGAAATGCCGAGACTGTGCGTATCAGCAGACAAGTCCAAGAAGGGTCCCCAAAAGCTTCGCTCTATGAGAAGTCCTCTTTAAAGCCTTTTTTTCCTACGAGTTAACAATAAAACATAGGATAATGTAGGACTTTCCAACGACAATTAGAATTTGTCTCCAATATTGTATATACAACCACCAAAAATATAACCCAACGACAACAGCAGGATACGTGCTTCTGAGATTTGCCTTCAACCTGCAGAAAGGGACCTAAATAAAACTATCCCACTCTTTGAAATAATTTTTAATCGTTGACGTGTAATTAAGAAAAGAACATGTTTAGCTGCATCGATTGAAGTTAAGAGAATTTGTCGCCTGGTTTATGCTTCCCGATCTGATAGGAGCGGCTCGCTACTCTTGTGTTTGCCCTATACTGTTCATAGAGAAAAAGCTGCCAATGAATATCTGGGATTTGGGAACACACACTGATAACGGAGAGGGCTCCTGCCCTGTTTTATGACAACTATAGTAGGAAATTCGATAAGTAATACACAGATGGGAATGGTGGTCTTCATATTGTCCTCAGATTGGGCCCAGCATAAACCTGGTGTCAGTCTCTTTAAGCCCTCTATGTATTGTAGGGGGTTAAATCAAGATTTTGCAAAATAAAAGGCATCTGGAAATTTTGCAGAGAAATGTGGCAGAAAAACGTGTGTGCAGTCTGAATCCTGTGCCCATATTGGCCTTCTACCATCCAGTCCTCCTGGAACACTAAGGCTATAGTCGCAACACATTATTAGTCACATATCAGTGGTTGCGGTCTAAAGCCCTGAAAAATTGGATTCGGGCATGTCCAACGATGGGGCCATTGTTTGACTTCATTTTATGCGGCCGACCACATTTTTTACCCCGCCTCGGAAAGGCACAGACAGTGCAAAAAAAAATAAGGTCTCATTTTTCAAGGACTTCACCTGGATGCCCTAACGTGTGTGGCTGAAATGTGATAGGCTCTCGGCATTACAGGTACATGTTAGAAAGAAGCAGGGATCGGATGAAAGGATGGAGTTTAGTACAGGATCAGACTGCACAGTATTTATTTGTAGTCTGTTACCATGGAGACACACAGGTTGCAGAAACCCGATATACACCGACTAATAAAAGCTACTGTATTTGCAAAATTGTTCCTGTTAAAACACTAAAAAGGAGTTTCCAGGATGAGTCCTACTCATATTAAGTCTGTCTTTAATTTTACTGCACTATACCCCGTTAGAGAGTTCACAACCAGTTTTAGGATCTCTGCTCTGCAGTTAACGGTGCAGTCTTGCAAGGTGGGGCGTTCCTAATTTTTTACCCTAATTTACAAAAGGTTCTAGCTTACAGCACAGAACATAGACACACATATTATGAGATGTTTGAGTTTCTTACCTGTAAACCAGCGTCTCATCAGCCGTGCAGTTATATTGGACCTGGAACATCCACACTACATAGGCCGACCGGTTCATGTACCATCTTATCAGTGCCGAAGAGGAAGTGACGTCGGTGACCACGACAGCGGTGTCCGGTACTTTCCTTTCTTCTGTAGCATTGGTAGATGTCTTTGATGAAGTGGTGATATCAGAAGACCCAGGATCCTGTCTCAATACGCTAACTGTTCCATTGTTGCGATGTGGCAAGGGGATCATTTTTAGGTCGACTTGGGCTGTCGATTCCCCAGCAGCATTGATTGCTATACAAGTATATGCTCCATCGTCCCTGATAGTTGTAACTAGTATATCTAAGGTTCCGTTTCGATAGGAAGCTGTCCTAGATGAGTTTGTCATTATTTTATCATCTGGTGACACCCAATGGATAACAGGCTCTGGGTCACCAATTGCTCGGCACTTCAGTGTTGCCCTTTGGCCTTCTAACACCCAAAGCTGATGCGTGTGACGAGTAATTAGCGGAGGCTCACAGGTGAACTCCTCCTCCGGTATTGACCAAAAATAACGTCCTGCAAGCTGTGGAGGAGACGCGCATGTTTCCATGTCGTCCTCTCGTACTAATCGGCGTAACCATAAGAGTTCACAGTTGCAATGGAATGGATTGCCTCCAAAATTTAGCACAATTGTTGACGTATAAGGGGTAGGGCTAACCACTCCAGTTTGGGAACGGACAAAAAGTGGATCTGGAGGTAGTGTATACAGCCGGTTAGATGTCATATCCAGTCTGGAAAGTTTGTATAGTTCCGAGAACGTGCCTTCCATTACAAAGTCTATAAGATTGTGGTCAAGATTGAGCGTATGTAAACTAACCATATTTTGCATCGCCTCCCATGGAACGTTAATCAGATTATTATAAGACAAATCCAAGTCCTCCAAAGTTAAAAGAAAATCGTCAAAAGTAGCCACTGGGATTGTGACAAGCTGGTTATTATTGATGATGAGATGTTGGAGATTGAGCATTCCTCTTAAAGCTTCCTCGTGAATGGCAGTAAGACGGTTTCCATCTAAATGTAAAGACCTCAAGCTCTCTAGATCACCAAAGGCATAAGGTTGAATATTATCAATTGTGTTTCTTGACAAGGTGAGGTCCACCAAACCGGTCATGTTAAGGAAGTCTTCTTGATCCACCACCCTAATAAAGTTATCCGCCAGCCGTAGTTCCACAGTCCTGCGATCTATGTTGGGCGGCACGTAGAGTAATCCCTTGTTAGCGCAGAGTGTGCTGAGAGATTCCGAAAGGTTTTGGCAGGTACAATGAAAGGGACAAGAATGGACCATGGTCACAAGGCTTCCTACCAGTAGAACACCCCAGACCAACTTTTCCATGGTAGAAGAAGTTTCTGCAAAACAAAAATGGTATTACTTTGGTTTAAAATTCTAGGTCACTGGTTGCGTGTAGTCCAAAGTGTTACCTGCCCACTTACAGGGTTATGCCACCCAAGTTCTTTACCCCCCTTTGACGTAATCAAGGCAGTTATCTAGCCAATGTCTGGGCCAAACCAATGAGGTGGTAACAAGCAGAGGAGAATCTATAGCAGTGTGTCAGAGCCATTTGGTAAACTTGGGGTTGTCCGGTCCAAATCGATAAGTCTGCAGTCACTCTGTGTGACTGCAGACTTATGATCCCCCCCCCCCCCCCCCCCCCGTGCGAGCTGCGGAGATTCGCCAGCTTTTGAGGGTATTCATGTGTTATACATACTCCTGGCCACTGGGAGCAGCCTCGCTTCCATACACTTGTACATACACTATAGCAATACCTTTAAGAGCCATTCTCAAGTAATCAATTATATAAGGCCTAATTTAGTTAAATCGAAGATTATATTTACTTATTTCTATACTTTAGCATATTTTCAACTGTTTCATAAAATAAGCCATTTTTTTTTAAATGAAATACCGTCTTGGAGCTGCCATTTAAAGGGCGTGTCAATACGATCTATTATATTGCACTTAGTCACTATACTTCTCAATGCACGTTACGTCAAAGAAATTCTGAATGTTTAACCACCTTCTCTTCTGTGCCTGCTACTATTGCTGTCGCTACGTGAGTGTGCCGGAATAATGGCTCTCCTCAGCACGAGCCCACTTGGATAGTATTGAATTTCCATCCTGCATCTTTCTCTTGCGAGATCAATAGCTATTTTCAGGCAGGTCTTTTCTTTCGCTCCTTCTTCAAGCTGATTCCTTCTGTTAGGCTCTGCCCTACAGGAATGAACTTGTTTGGCTTAAGGATGTGGTTGGGAACGGTTGACCCTTAAACATGATTCGTACCGCCGCAAAAATAGCCGTAATCCGTATTTACAGCGAACCTCTCCGCTCTACGTTCTTGTAAGGTTTTGGGTAATTTAAGGCAATTTTTCATCTTCGTTTATCACAACTATAGAACAAAAAAAAAGGGGCCTAGATGCCACCAATCACAGCGCAGCTTTTATTTCTAAAAAAAAAAAAAAACAATGGAAAAATTAAAACCGTATGGTATGTCTCCTTTAAGAATTTGCTTTTTTTTGTACATTGTTACCTCTGTTAATATTAAAATGCATTTCCATGCCTTGACACCTTGGATTTGTCTTTTTTAGGAAAAGTGTTACCTATTAGACGTCCTCCCCCTGTCTAATGCCTCTCACCCAGCCAAATAGTCTCCTACTTCGCTTTGTTTAGGAGCAAGAAAACCGAAATGGCTGAATGCATATTATGGAGATTCTGGTATGACTTTATTTCCCCACAAGTCATGTGGCAAGGCTCTTAAATTCCATATCAAAAGCCTGTTGACACGATTCCCTTTAAGAGCAGCATGATGTAGAGGCAGAGATCCTAATTCCAGCGATGTATCTCTTACTGAGCTGCTTGGTGTAGTTTGGATAGAATCCTTGTTTTCTCTGCTTTAGATCTAGCAGTGCTCAGAATGCTGAGCTGCTTTTAACTCCACCCACATCACTGGCTGCTTCCTGTTTACATTGTCAGCAAGCTGCCAATCAGAATTGGGGGCGGGGTCACACAGATTAGCCTGACTGGCTTGCACATGACACCTAGTCCTGTGGTAATTATCTCCTGCTGATAAAACCCTATTTGAATTAAAACTACAGCACACAGCTTAGTAAGTGACACATCTCTGGAATCCGGATCTCTACCCCTACATCTGCTCCCAGATTAAATGGCCAAAATCGATTGACAGACTCCCTTTAAAAAGGTTGATATTGACTGCTATAAATGCTACTTACAATAGCTGGCACTATACCCCCTGTTCTCTTCCTGTTGGCACAGTTATTAGTCTAGGGCTATCAGCCTTCTGACACGTTTTCACATTAGATCCTGATTTTTCTTGTCTTTTTTTTTTTTTTAACTTCCATTGTGGCTGTCCCTAAGTTTTTCCATGTCTTTCTGTCATTTAGAAGTCTAGTAAATGTGGCTGATAACCTTGTAGGGGCTATGGTTAGAGTTGTTTCTTGGATTCATTAAACCTATGGAACTTTAAGGAATGTAGAAAATTCTTCAAGAACAAATCAAGGAATTTTTTTATTTGTATTTTTGGTATAAACTTTTTAATTTTGGCCCTTTTTGTTCTTTTGTTTTTTTTGCTAAAGATAAAAATTTCCTTCGATACCTTTTTATCTTCATATATAAAAATTCAGATCCTCAAGATGGTGCCTATTGGGTGAAATCTTCCCCTATGTATATCTTTACATATTTTCCGCTAGGAATAAAGTTGCTGCTCTTATGCTTCCCATTGCCTCTCATCTTCGTTGCATCTCTCTTCTTTCCAGTGCTCTAATTTATTCTTCCTCTTCCTCCACTCTCTGTTCTGATGCTTTTTTTTTTCCTCTCTGCTATTCTCGTCTCCGGTTGACAGTTAGCAGTGTGACCCCTTTATCTTAGTATCTGTGCAAAACTCCCTGGCGGGAGTGATATATTTGCCAGGAGCTTAGTGTCGGGGTTAATATCAATCTGTCCCTGGATCTGTCTCTAACCTTCAGCATCTCACGTCGGTGCAGCACATATACACTCTAGGCTGCTGCTGTTCTCTCCTGACTGCATGCATCAGAGGTGTGTCCGACGCCAATTAATATCCATGGGTTCATTACAATGTACCCAGTAATGGAGACCTAACTAATGAATGGGGCTCTCGTTTAGTAAAAAAAAAATGTCCGTTCCAGCCTTTTTTGGTTAAGAAGTTCATGAGCAAAGTGGATACCAGAAAGGAATAGTCCATCTATCAACCCATTCCCTTTTTTTTTTTTTTTTTTTTTTTTTTTTTTTTTTTTTTAGATGTTTGGCGGCACTAGGATTGAGATATTTAACTGTAGACCATCGATAGATCCAAATAAAATGTAAAAATTCAATCTGTGTGATTATTACGTATATGCATAAGATTAATGACAGATGCTACTTATGAGAGCTAGATCTGCTGATCTAAAGAGAAATATTTCACTTGTATGGCTTGATTTGTAGGATGAGTTGGCATAACCTGTGCACAACTTTGCGCACGGGGCCTCCTGTCTTTCCTCCAACAGATGTTGGGTGAAGGGAGTGGACTTCTTTCTTTTGACTGTTGATTTTTTTTTTTTCTTCAGGGAGGTAAGCTGCCTCCAGAAGTATCCATCAGCTGCTTGCTCTCCAGTACCAACACATGCATGCACAGTATAGATGAGCCATCGACACTGGTCCAGCCTCCACGTCAGTATTCCTTGGCCACAGTATGTGAGCCCTGTGAACCTCCATCCTACCTGTCAGTATCCCCGACTCCTCTCCTCCTTTGAGGGCCCGGAGCAACGTCAGTGTTGCAATGCAACACACACAAGATGTTGTACCAAGCCTACTAATCAAAAGATACACCAGGGATGTCGGTGGGTAAGAGGCGCAGACTCCCATCCAGTGGCCACAGGATACGGAAGTGACGGTTGGACCCAGGGCCCCTTGAGTTAATTTTCTCATCTCTAGTCGAGAGGAAGAAGATGACGGCAAAACTAGTGTAAAAATCTAGCAACCAAGTCACACCTAATTTTTACGGCTTGGTAAAGGCCCTGTGTGGCCGAAACGTTACATGTAAGATTATTTTTCTAATGTATATTGTTATTAATAAAATGGCTCTGGAGGAGAGCGTCAGGTTCCTGGACTTCTATATTGTGACAACGCTCTGGAGGGTTGTGCCAAGATTTAATGGACTACAGTGTAATGCATGGGGAGTACACCAATGGCTAAACTACCGTAGTTTGGGCGCCCCATACTTGAAGGTCTGTGGTTACCTTTTTTAGATCTAGTAAAATCACCTTTGCAAAAAAAGAATAGAAGTAACGTAATTATTGGATCTGTGAATTCATGGTTTTAGTGAAACAAGACCACCCTGGGGCTTGCGGAACATGGGGACTGTTGATAGACATGGCCATACAGCTAATACTTCTCCATGCTAGATACAAGGACAAAAACGTCTGATGCAGCATCTACTTTTGGGTGAAGAGCCTTGAGGTTTGATTTCCTATATCTGATACTCTGTAATGAAGGAATTATGTAACCACTGACTTGTCAGAGGATAAAGCCTCTACAACCTCTTGCTGCATGGAATCTTTGATGGGTATGGACCTTGTTATTGTAGAGCGGTGAAGAGTCTTTGTGGTCCTGGATCCATTCTCTAGTTCCTTCCCCCTCCATTCCTACAGACTAGACTTCATCAGCTTCCTTGTTGCTTAGCAAATGGTGGCTAAGCTTCTCCGGTGAAAACACTAGCATCGGTAAAAGATGGACACCACCCTTGACAACTAGTCTGACAAGATCCTCAGTTGAGAAGTGAGGAGAATGAATGGAGGGGTTGAGGAACCTACCAGGCTCAATTTATTTGTCAATCAAAGTGGGTTTTGGTATTGTAACCGTGATGCAACAGAAATGGGCGGTGAATTCCAAAAGTGGTTTTACAGGCCAACGCTAACAAGGGTAGGCATCGGTAATGACTTCCCAGTGCTGGAATAATGAAATATTAATCTGATTCAATTGTCATCATAGCCAGCCCTCCTACCATTATCTTCCTCGCCATAGTCTGATGAGATGCAGCAACTCCTACTGACAGGCTCCGGCAAAGGCTCCGGCAAAAGCTCCGGCTGACAGGCTGCGGCAAAAGCTCCGACTGACAGGCTCCGGCAAAAGCTCCTACTGACAGGCGCCGGCAAAAGCTCCTACTGACAGGCTCCGACTGACAGGCTGTGGCAAAAGCGCCTACTGACAGGCGCCGGCAAAAGCTCCTACTGACAGGCTCCGACTGACAGGCTCCGGCAAAAGCTCCTACTGACAGGCTCCGACTGACAGGCTGTGGCAAAAGCGCCTACTGACAGGCTCTGGCAAAACCGTATGCAGCCACCAGTATAGGACTTGGCAGTCAGGGGAAACTGTGTCCTCACTTATCAGATTTGAAAGGGCCCCAGCAGTGCAAAACCGTCACTTGTTGTATAATTGTATTAGAAACTCCTTCCCTATTAAAATTGTATGATTGCTAATATGTAATGTCATCTTTTCTTAGTACATGCTACCATGAAACACAAGGAATTGGTGTGATTAGGAAGCATGCACGTATTTTATATACACAAATACATTATATATGTATATCCATAAAATTATATATACGGAGATATAATTTTATATATATATATATATATATATACACACATACACACACATGCATGCAAACATATACATTGACTCTCTCATATGCATACACACACATATATACCTATGAACAGACTCATACATACACACATATGCACAGACACATTAGAAATGCGTGCATGAATACATTCATGAACATTCACTCATATATACACACAAAAGTATATATACACATGCATACTCACACATGGATATACATACACACAAATGAAATGTATGCACATGCATACGCGCATGCTCCCACACACCCAAAAATATACACATGCGTACGCGTGCACACCCAAAAATATACACATGCATACACGCACGCACCCACACACAACCAAAAATATGCACATGCATACGCGCATGCTCCCACACACCCAAAAATATACACATGCCTACGCCCAAAAATATACACATGCATACACGCACGCACCCACACACAACCAAAAATATGCACATGCCTACGCGCACGCTCCCACCCCCAAAAACTATGCACATGCATACACACACGCTCCCACCCCCAAAAAATACACATGCTTACGCGCATGCTCCCACCCCCCAAAAATATACACATGCATACACGAACGCACGCTCCCACACACGCAAAAATATGCGCACGCTCCCACCCCCCAAAAATATGCACATGCCTACGCGCACGCTCCCACCCCCCAAAAAAAACACATGCATACGCACACGCTCCCACCACCAAAAAATATGCACGTGCATACGTGCACGCTCCCACACACCCAAAAATATACACATGCGTACACGCACCCACACACAACCAAAGATATATACATACATGCATATGCGCACGCTCCCACACCCCCCAAAAATATGCACATGCATACGTTCCCGCTCCCACATATGCATATGCGCTTGCTCACATACATGCAAAAATATATACAGTATATATATACACACATGTTCATATACACTCATATATATACTGCACTCTGTATTTTCGCAGATTGTCTCAGTCTCATTGGCAGTGACCCCGGACAGCCGTTGTGTTGTGTTTTTGTCTATTGATTTTCTCTTTTCCTCCCCTGGATAGTACTGCTGCAGTGCTGACATGAGTGTCACAGTGCATACTGATGTGAGCACTATCTATAGGTGAGAGGAGACTCCATGTCTGGACGAGCCGCTCTTCACCGCTAGATTTTGCCCCCTTTTTCCCACCAGTACAGGCGGCTGTGATACAGAGCGGTTAGAGCTGGCCGGTGGTGGGTTGCGGGCAGATGTATATCTGGGGGCTGGGTTAATATAATGATTTATTGGTTGACTTGTTATGAGTCACATATGTCAGGGCGTTCTCCACAGATCGGGAGAGTTCCCACCGCTTTCTGCTCCTTAATATCACTACTAATATTTCAGCTTTCTAGCTCCTCTATGTAGTTCCTAAACTTTAGAGACCCCCTTTCCTAACCCCTGGGTCTGCTGTAGGTGGTCTGCAGCAGGTCCCCCCCATCATTTCGATATCTATGTCTCTTCTCGGTCATTTTTCTGATTCTCGTAATTTATCAGTTTCTATGTCAACAGTCTAGTGTCTACCACTCATCCAGCATATATTCTAATGGCCGGAGCAGTGCACACACACACTCATCTTCTATCTTATCTGTTATATGGCCATGTACTCAGGTGGGGGGGGACACGGGATGGAGGTTTCGCCTTGGCGGGTAACACAAGGGATGGAGGTTTCGCCATCACATACACATCACATACATTCATTACATTCCATATTCTTGCCGACTTCCTTCTCGAATACCTGCGTGTTCCTCCTTTCCTCACCGGTCTCCCTCCGTTGTGACTGTTCGTTTGCCCTTCTGGCCTTGTGTGCTTGGCATCTGTGTTTGGTAGGGCATTTCCAGGGGTTGAGGAGTTTTTTTGGGGGAATTTTTTTTTTTTCAGTACTGGAAACCTTTCCTTTTTTCACCGTGTCCTGGTTTCTTCACTGCAGTCCTCTCTCTCTTGGTCCTTCTGACAGATCCCACAGGAGAGATGGGACCTTATGTGCGGGACCAATCCTATGGCACAGCCCCATTATTTCCCAAACGGTTTGGGGTTCGTTTTGACCCCAGTCATGAGCCCTTAGAAGATCCACACAGAAAACTGTTTTATTCTAGAGGCATTTCTATTTTCCGAGTGGCCTAATTCCTCCTCCGGAGCTGTGTTAACCCATCAGAGATTCTTCTTGGCTTGTGTTATAGATTACTCATATAGGCGGTGAGGTTTTATGGTCGACGAGTCACAGAGCGAGCGGGATAGGATCTAAAAGTAGGACCAGCACGTTTCCAAGGTAAATCCTGGGGAAGAAAATCCATCTGCTCACCGAGTCCCAGGGTCCAGAGACGAGGAGGAAGGAAAACAGATGCACTCATTTCATAGATATCGGAATTAAGAGGCAAAAAAATAAAAAGGGATCGGAATCTGTAGGGTTTAATGGCCGGCAAAGCCAGTTGGGACCCAAAAGATCAAGCACAGACATTCGTGAGACACATCATAGCAGCCAGAAATCCAGGAACGCTGCAGCTCTCGTCGTACGGGTTAAAATCCAGACGGGAAAGTGAAAAATACGAAAGGTCGAAATTGAAGTCGTGCAAGATAGAAGCGTCTAAGGATGTCAGACCCATGGTGTCAGATCCTTCTCCTATTTGGGATTTCTTGCCTTTATATATAAAAAGGAAAAAAAAGGAAACCTTCAAATTAAGAATTAAAGGTGATCATATAAGACGACGAAGAGATGGACGACCCTATTCTTCTCGGATCAACCAAATTTTTCCTCCTCGTCATTCCGCTGCTCCGGTGGGTCGCATCTCTTTTCACCCTTTCCAATCCAGGTGGGAAGCGGCAAACAATGCAGAATGGATGTAAAATAGAGGAGCAGAGATGCGAGAGGAGAACTGAGAGAGCGAAAAGCCTGGGGGGTGTGGAGGGCACAGCGAGGAAGGGAGGAGAGAATGGGAAGGAGGAGGAGGGGAAAGAAAGTAGGTTTTTATCCCAGCCGCACTGCTGAGCCTGCACAGCATCTTAAGCTGTGATTGCCTTTAACACTTTAATAGGAATGAAGATGTTCATGGCGTGACAGCTCCTCTTTGTGTATGCTCACCCTGTGGGATGCCTTTTTTTTGAGGACCCTTCTCTTATTCCTTTACAGGGTAGGTTGGATGATGTTGCGACAAAAAAAAAAAAATTAGAGGAGAGATCAAGTATCTGGAATTCTTAAGCTAGCCGACACTTTTTTTTTTTATTTTTAAATTTTTTTTCATTTATAGTTTTTGCATTTGGAGTTAAGTCAGGTCATCCTGCGCCACTTTCGCGGCTGTGAAACTACAACCCCCAGCAGCTGGAGTACTGAAGGTTGCTTAACAGTGTGGATGTCTTGAGAGCACCGATTCTGCTAGCAACTCAGCAGACAAGGCGGTCCATCACCAGACAGGCCCTTCTGGCTTTTGCCAGAATTGCCAGATGGCCAGTCCGGCCCTGGTGATGAGTGAGCTTGCTCGGATAAGATGTTTTCTGAGCATGCTTGAGTGCTAACCGAGTGTCTTCGGCGTGCTCGAATACTATGTTCAAGTCCCCGTGACTGCATTTGCTAGACAGCCGCAACACATGCAGTGATTTCCCGTTTGTTAGGCAATTGCATGCATGTGTTGCGGCTGTTGAACAGCCGCGAGACATGCAGCCGCGGGGACTGGAACATATTTTTCGAGCACGCCGAAGACACTCTAATAGCACTCGAGCATGCTCTGATAGCACCTCATCAGAGCACGTTTGCTCATCACTAATTACAATCTGTCTGCAGAAGAAAAGGACATCTGAAAAGGCAAATTGTCCGTCCGTAAAAAAAAAAAAAAAAAATGGAGACGTATCCTCCTTTGATGCCCAGTATAAGTCAATGGCTCCATGAACCACATGGATGTCATGGGTCCGAATATTATTCTTTAATGGGGAGGAGAAGCTAAGGGTTTTTTTTTTTGTTTTGTTTTTTTCCCCAAGCCAGAAAAATAGAAGCAGTAAGAATTGTAAAAATTGCCAAAAAAAAACACAAGCAAAATTCATGGATCCAGGAGACTGAAAAATACAAAAACTCTTCATTTTTCATGACGTGTGAAACCGGATGAATGAATATTTTCCATCAACATATTTGTTATTAGAAATGAGTGGCGCTGCTCATCACCTCCTACCTGGTCGGTCTTCCGTTCCTTCTGCTACAAGTTCCCTCCCCTTTGTCAATCACTGATTTTCGGGTGAGAATCGCTTGCTCTTCAAATAAAATAGTTCTTACACAGGTGCAGCAGTTATTGAAGGGTTATTCTCATCTCTGCCATTTGCCTTATTAGAGAAACAATGATGGTCCCTGCGCAACACTGATTTTGTAGCTCCCATACAATTACCGCTCCACTGTTCCCATAATCCCAACCACCTCTGGCTACCGCCGGTACTCCATCTCCGCTGTAAATGGCTCATATCAGACTAATCCTTTTAAAGAGGAGCTGTCACCAGGTCAAGTGTCCAGTTGTTGATCTTTTTATTCCCACTCCTTCCCTGAGAATTCCTTTTATACTTTTCTTTTTTTATTTCTGCCATACGTCTCCAGAGATATGGGGAAGTTTTCATTTATTTAGTGCTTGTTTTTTTTTGGTCGTTGCTCAAAGGGTAATCACGCCGAGCATCCTAAGAGAATTTGTACAGACTAATCGAAGTGGCGGCTCCCCAGTGGATTTGTTTTTTTTTTTTTTATGGTCTTTCCAAGAAGGCGTGGCTCACAGGCTCCTCTGGGGCGTGTCTCTAGACTGATTTGTATTATTACTCTATAAGCCACGCCCCCTTTGTAAATATTAGCACTAAATAAAAAGGCCTTTATCTTGGGAAAAAAAACCCACAACTACTAAAACAAGTTACTTAGGGAGGCAGCAGGGTAGAAAAAATGGCCACTTTTGACCTGTTGATGGCAAACAACCAGTTCATCTCAAATTTATAAAGAGCATAAAAATCTGCACTCAAAAAAATAAAAAAAGGCCCATATCTCTGGACTCCTGAATACTCAAAGGAGCAGCGGGTATAAAATAAAAGCAAACACTGACCACTTTTGACTTCTTTAAACCGTTCCATGTCCCAGCTGCTGCAGAACATCATACACCATTAGCATGATACATAGATTATTTTAATGAGCATATTTCATGTTAATAGTGGACAGGAATTTTCTCCTTACAAAAAAACAAGTGTTTTGCAGAAGCGGATGTGCGAGGCATAATGGACCCCCCCTACAACAAATGTGAATACGGATGATAGTGATCACCTTGGCGTTGCCCCGCACCGGCATAAAGCACAATTGCTGCCTATTTTGGAGATGGCGTACACCGCTCGCCGCCCGGTAAACCCAATGTAAACAGAACACTTCTGGCTGGATTGTAAAGGAGCCGCGCTTGTAGACTTTCTTCTAGGAAATGATATGATCAGCAGCTATCAGCATAGCGTTATGGAAGCCATGATCTTATCAAAAAAAATAAATTGGACAGTTGATAGCCGAGTGTGTAGATTATTCCGAGGCATTTACTGCCAGGCTTCTCAGACACTTCATTTATAAATGAGTCTGTTGGTCTGGAAAGTGCAATTTGCAGGAGAGTAAACTGGTTAAAAAGCGGGCAGCCGTACAATTCTCACTTGGTGGCTGGAGAAAAGTGCTCTATATCCGCGCTCTGAACCTCCATGCCCGCGCTCTGAACCTCCATGCCCGCGCTCTGAACCTCCATGCCCGCGCTCTGAACCTCCATGCCCGCGCTCTGAACCTCCATGCCCGCGCTCTGAACCTCCATGCCCGCGCTCTGAACCTCCATGCCCGCGCTCTGATCCTCCATGCCCGCGCTCTGAACCTCCATGCCCGCGCTCTGAACCTCCATGCCCGCGCTCTGAACCTCCATGCCCGCGCAATCACTAATGTGCTGATGAATGGCAGAATCAGATTGTTATAGTTTATAGAGAATATCCTTCCTTCCAATAGCTAAAGTAGCTGTAGAAAAGCTCTTTCATCTAAGAATTCACATGCAGTAGACTCGGTATAGAAAGGATTCTTTACTGTAAGAGCATAAAGTCATGCTATAACTTCTAGCATTTTTTTTTTCGGCTTCTCTTTTCTTGCTCTTTAAAATCTCATCCACCATTTCAATAATTTATTGATTTAAAATATAACTAGGATTGATTCTAAAACCGGTAAGAGTCTGCTCTCTGGGAAAAACCCATCTAATCCGTGTGATCTGGAGCGCCGCTGTGCATGAATAATCAGTGCCCACTCAATATAAGAATAGGAATGCACTTAATTCAAGAAGAAATTTATTATAGATAACAGACGAAACACCGAAGAGAACAAAAGAGGAAATCTGAAACTGACGCAATCCTTCTATTCTTACAATATCCGTGGCTAAGCCATTATAATCCGGGTTTTCTTCAATGAACTGGCTTGTAATGAGTAGTTTAAATTTTTTTTTTCAGGTATAGTCTAGAGACGCAGATGTGCATAGAGCTTCAGAAATTTAAATATAAGAATATGTAAATCTCTTCAAATTTGTGAACATCCCGGGCCTCAAGTTTGTAATGTATAACCAGTACCGTATTTTTCGGACTATAGGACTTGCCTTACTATGAGTAAGACGCACCCCAGATTTAGACAGCATGCCTTACAACTTGTAAACGCAGGGAGAGGGACATGTATTGTCACGTAGTGTTTTCACCCACTATGATACCCCTTTCATAGCTCCAATACAGTATGATGCCACCAAAGTACATCCTGACCCACACTGACCCATTGTATAATGATTACGCAGTGACCCACCCTACAGTAAATTTCCCCCACACAGTATGATGTCCCTACAGTAAATTTCCACCCACACACAGTATGATGTCCCTACAGTACGTTTCCACCTACACAGTATGATGTCCCTGCAGTACATTTTCCCAGCACAGTTTAATGCCTTCACAGCACATTTCCCCACACAGTATGATATCCCTACAGTACATTTCCCCCACATAGTATAATGTCCCTACAGTACGTTTCCCCCACACACACTATTTCCCTACAGCACAATTTCCTCACACAATATGATGTCCCTACAGTACATTTTCCCCACACACAGTTTAATGCCTTCAAAGTGCATTTCCCCCGCATAGTATAATGTCCCTACAGTACGTTTCCACCTACACAGTATGATGTCCCTGCAGTATATTTCCCCCACACAGTATGATGCCTTCACAGTACATTTCCCTCACACACAGTATGACGTCCCTACAGTACATTTCCCCCACATAGTATGATGTACCTACAGTACATTTTCCCCACAGTTTAATGCCTTCACAGTACATTTCCCCGACACACAGTATGATGTCCCCACAGTACGTTTCCCCCCACATAGTATGATGTCCCTACAGTACATTTCCCCCCACACACAGTTTAATGTGCATTTCCCTTCCACACAGTATGATGTCTGTTATGAATGAGTCACCGTAGGAGGCAAAAGCAGAAATACAAGCCAAGTCCAGAAAACCAGAGAAGTTGGCAACTATCAGATTGCAGACCCCTGAACCTATCAACACAACTAGCAGTAGCCGTGGGGGGTTCCTACGATGCCCTAGACCCCTTGATCACAGCCGGAGAGATACATAGGCCTAAAGAAGGAAAGGGGAAATCTAACTGCCCCAGAGCAGACCCCAAAGCAATAGGCAGCCCCCAACTTATAATGACGGTGAACCAAGATGAAAATACTAACACAGACAGAAAGATAGACTGAGCAAAGACGGGGCCCCAAAACTACCTAGATAGGAAAGGACAAGGAAGGCTGCTGTCTGCAATCTGCCAAAATCCTATCAAAGACATAAGCCAACCAGCTGATATGAAAAAGGCCCTGAAGCAGCTAGGCTTCAAAAACTGAATCAGCACTCAGGTATTTTCAGAAGACAGAGCTAAATGAATTCAGCACACCCCAGCAGGGAATGGCAGAAATCCAGAAAAACAAAGCAAAAACAAAGTCAAAGCACAAAAGCAAAAGGCCGAGCAGCAAACTTAGCTTTGGAGGAGCAGGAATTCAGACTGGTCTCCAAGGATCCCACAGAGAAATCACCCGCAGGGCAGAAGGGCGTCGACAGCCTTATATCCAGTCCGTAACTCCACTCAGCCAGTCGTCATCATCAGCGTCAGGTGTTTGACAATCAGGCTCACTACCTTTCTTTACCAGAAGAGGGAGTTCCTCGGGCCTCAGTAATGAAGGGGAAAATGAACTCACAACAGATGTCCCTACAGTACATTTCCCTCCCACACAGTATTATGTTCCTGCAGTACATTTCCCCCACACGGCCCTTTTGGGCCGCGGGGATACTCGGTACCGGGCCGGTGTCTTAAAGGGATGTGTCACAGTGGCAGCAGTGGCCCTGGGCGTCCAATGGCAGGGGAAATATTTACAAGAGAAATAAGAGTTTGTAATAAAGTGTTTGTGACGCCACCTGTGGTTTCTGGTCAGAGGTGACCAGCACTGCAGTGTAGATCCTCTGATGGTGGACTGATGGTGTGATGCAGCAGAGTTGGAATAGCTCTCCACAGGCAGAGTGTTTTGGTCCCAGGGCAGTCGTGGGGGAAAAGATGTTGTATTTGGTATTGGTAGATGTAGCAGTGCTGAGTAGGTGTTGCAGAAAGAATTCAGAGGACACCGCTGAGTGCAGATCCAAAGCTTTACTCACCGTTCTCAAGAGCCGGTGATGCCTGCTTGATGCTGCATCCTCCAGGTGAGGGGTCTAGCAAACTTCCAGTCAGATGGAGAACACCTTTCCAGAACTCCCTTCAGTGTGTTCCTTTCCTGGCCATCTCCCTGTGCTGATTTCCTCCTTTCTCCCTCCAAGCAAGGAGAATTGGAATTACTAACGCAGGAAAAGAAATATGATGTCATTGGAATCACTGAAACTTGGTGGGACGATACACATGATTGGAATACAAGACTAGAAGGATACAACTTATTTGCAAGTAACAGACTTGATAAACGAGGAGGAGGTGTCGCATTGTATGTTAGAAACGCATATATCTGCACAGAGATTGAAGCTTCAGAGACTGGGAGTTCTGTGGAAACTGTTTGGGTAAGAATACAAGGACAGAACAATGGAAAGGACACCATTGTAGGCATTTACTACAGGCCGCCTGTGCAAGCCGAAGATATAGATGAACTCTTTATGCATCAAGTGGCCAAGTTCTCTAAAAAATATGACATAGTTGTCATGGGAGATTTCAACTATCCAGACATTTGTTGGGAATCTTTCAGGAAAAACTAACAGGTCAAGGAAATTCTTATCCTCTCTTGCTGACAACTTTATCTTCCAAAAGGTAGGGGAGAAAACAAGAGGAACTGCTACCTTGGATCTAATCCTTATAAACAGGGAGGAAATGGTTGAGGAGGTAAAAGTGGCTGGGACCCTAGGAGGTAGCGACCATGCTATTTTAGAATTTTCAATAACTAGAGGAGGAAGACCTGTGAAGACTCAGACGTCAAGGTTAGATTTCAGAAAGGCAGATTTTAAGGGATTCAGAAAGAGAATTGGAGCGATCCAATGGCTGGATATCCTTAAGGACAAAAATGTCCAGGAAGGATGGGAAATCTTGAAAAAAGAAATTCTCAAACCACAATTGTTAACAATTCCGAAAAGAGGGAAGAATAGGAAGCATTTAAAGAAACCAGGATGGATGAACACAGAACTTAAGCACATGCTAAAAAGGAAGAAGGAATTGTTTATAAAATGGAAAGAGGGAGGCATATCTAAAGAAGAATATAATGCTGTCTGCAGAACCTGCAGGGCACAAATCAGATTACTAAAGCTGACAATGAATTGAGGCTTGCAAGAGACCTCAAAAGCAATAATAAAGGATTTTGGGGATATGTCAAAAGTAAAAGAAAAGTCAAAGATGCCATAGGATTTTTTACAGGATGAAAATGATGAAATGGTAAGACAGGATGTTGAGAAGGCCGAACTTTTAAATTCCTATTTTGCATCTGTTTTCTCTCAGAAAGGAAATGTAACATCAACTATTCTTCACAGTCCTATTAAGGAAATAGAAGAATCCAGGATATCTATAAACAGAAATATAGTGAGGAAACACTTAGCTAACCTAAATTAATTCAAGTCTCCGGGTCCAGATGAATTACACCCCAGAGTACTGAAGGAGATAGCAGAAGAAATTTTTGAACCCCTCTCCATAATCTTTGAAAATTCGTGGAGAACAGGAGACGTCCCAGAACACTGGAGAAGAGCAAATGTTGTTCTTATCTTCAAAAAGGGGAAGAAGGTGGACCCAGGCAACTATAGGCCGGTGAGTCTGACTTCTATACCAGGAAAGATCTTTGAACAAATTATTACACAACATGTATGTCAGTACCTGGATAAGGATGACGTGATTAAACAGAGTCAGCATGGGTTTGTAACTAATAAGTCATGTCAGACTACCTTAATTTCCTTCTATGACAGAATCTCTGATAGGGTGGATCAGGGAAATGCTGTAGATATAGTATATCTTGACTTCAGCAAAGCATTTGACAAAGTATCTCATACAATCCTTATTGAAAAAATGACTAATTATGGAATGGACAAGGCAACTGTTGTGTGGATTCATAACTGGCTTAGTGATTGGACCCAAAGAGTGGTTGTAAATGGCTGCACATCCAGTTGGAAGAATGTCTCAAGTGGGGTACCACAGGGCTCTGTCCTGGGCCCTGTATTGTTCAACATCTTTATCAACGATTTAGATGAAGGAATTGATGGTAAACTGATTAAATTTGCTGATGACACAAAGCTAGGAGGGATAGCTAATACTAGAGAAGATTCAAAAAGATATAAACTGGAGCAGGGGGCAGCAACTCTCAGAATGGTTTTTAACAGGGAAAAATGCAAAGTACTACATCTGGGCAATAAAAATGAAAAAAAGCATATACAGAATGGGAGGAATAGGGCTAAGCAACAGCACATGTGAAAAAGACTTGGGTATACTAATAGATCACAGACTGAATATGAGTCAACGGTGTGATGCAGCAGCAAAAAAGGCAAATGCAATTCTAGGATGTATTAACAGAAGCATACAGTCTAGATCACGTGAAGTCATTTTTGCCCTCTACTCCTCTTTGGTCAGACCTCATCTGGAATACTGTGTCCAGTTTTGAGCACCACATTTAAAAAAAAAAAAAAATGGTGACCAGTCTGCAAACCCTGTCTTATGAGGAAAGGTTGCAGGATTTGGGAATGTTTAGCTTGCAAAAGAGAAGACTGAGAGGAGACTTAATAGCTGTCTACAAATATCTCAAGGGCTGTCACATTGCAGAAGAATCATTTTTATTCTCATTTGCACAAGGAAAGACTAAAAGCAATGGGATGAAACTGAATGGGAGGAGACACAGATTAGATATTAGAAAAGACGTTTTGACAGAGTGATCAATGAGTGGAACAGGCTGCCACGAGAGGTGGTGAGTTCTCCTTCAGTAGAAGTCTTCAAACAGAGGCTGGACAGATCTGTCTGGGATGATTTAGCGAATCCTGCTTTGAGCAGGGGGTTGGACCAGATGGCCCAGGAGGTCCCTTCCAACTCTACAATTCTATGATTCTCCTGTCCAGCACCTTCACAAACAGTTTCCCAAGCCAGCGGACTCGGATCTTGGCGGGAATAACCCTAGGTCCATGGATCCTATGTGTCTGCCTTTTCAGCGATGTATTTGTTGATTTGGCTGCAGCACTTGCATTGCTTGGAGCCTCTGGTTTATCTAGCTAAGTCCGTTGTTCACTCCACTAGTTTTGGGGCCAGTCCCTATACTGCAACCTGATCCCTCCAACTGACGTGGAACGAGCCCCACAGACAGTATGGTCGCTGTACTGTGCCTCTAGGATCCCTTCCCCTTTCAGGGAGCTTCCTTCTATTCTTTCCTTTCCAGCAGCTGCTTCACACGTCCTTCCACTTCCTCCCCTCAGGGCGGACTCCTCACTAAGCTCTATTCTCCCGCTCTCATCCTACTAGCTCCACCCACCACCCAACACCCTTTAACACCCAGACAGGGTTGAGATCATCCTCCTGTAGGGTACATCCAGTTGTCCTACTGCTATAGAGTGTGTGTTGTGTGCAGATGTAAGAGTTCTGTCAGGTGCCCCCACCTTACCTGGGGAGTGAGATACCACACCTCTGGGTGAGGTTCAGTACCTCTGTGGCTATTGATCCCTCAAGGTCGCCACAATGTCCCTACAGTACGTTTCCCCCACATAGTATGATGTCTCTACAGTACATTTGCCCACAGAAAGTACATTTCCCCCACACAGTATGATGTCCGTACAGTACATTTCCCCCACTGTTTAATGCCTTCACAGTACATTTCCCCCCCACACAGTATGATGCCCCTACAGTACATTTTCCCCCCACACAGTATGATGCCCCTACAGTACATTTTCCCACACACAGTTTAATGCCTTCACAGTACATTCCCCCGCACATAGTATTATGGCCTCCCACAGAGTTCACCACTATGATATGATACTCCCACAGGCCCCTCCCCCCATGTCCCACCCCCAAAACAATGATGCCCCCAAAGTTGTCACCAACACCATAAGATGGTCCCCACAGCTTCCTACACAGAATGATGCCCAAAGTACTTTCAAAAACATAATGACTGACAAAATGAAAAAAGATACTACTTGCCTACAGAGTGATGCTTTGGTCTGTGCATGGCGTGGACTGAGGCACCGCGCAGCAGGCGCAATATAGTGATGTAAATGCGCCTGCTGCAGTGAGACTCCGAGTTCAGATGCAGACAGAATGGTCGCACGGGGAGGGTCAAGGACTCTGACGCTGTTCTAGTCTCTCTGTGCTGACCTCGGTGATTGGCCGCGTAGGTGACGTCCTCTGCAGTTGTGACATCACACCAGCAGCCAGTAAACAGAGACTAGAGCAGCAGCAGAGAGGCAGTCCTGCATTTGGGAGGGCAAGTAATATCCCGCTTTCTTTTTTTATCCCAGTGCAAGCCGTAATTGGCCAGAAACCTAAAACCAAAAAAACAGCCGCAGTCTTGGGAGCATTTTAAAGGGTTTCCTATGAGTACACTGAATAATGGATCCTGGTAGGATATTTAACAGTTTAATCGCATGATTGCGTATTTTTTCCGTTTTTTATGCGTTGGAGAAATAAAAATACATTGACCATGTCGTTTACCAAAAACCAATAATAAAGTGCCGTTTTCCACAGTTGTTATTTTTACATCATACTTTACACTTTTTTTAAAACTTAAAATGCAAAAATGTACAGTTTTTTTCTGTTTTTATAAATTTGTCCTGCATGAAAGGTCGTGAAACTTTGCAAATCACTTTATTGGGAGATTTGTCATCATTCATTGCAAAAAATAAAAAATTGCATGTAAGTGGTTTACAAACCGCAGTTTTTCCCAGTCTATTTGTCTGCCTATTTGATATCAGAATGTAACAATTTGGAGTACAGATGATTGCAGTGATAGGGACAGCACCTTTCTGATCTTCTGAGTGTTGTGCTTATCAGAACATTCCCCTGCTTCAGGCTTATCCCAGGAATTTGGAGTACAGATGATGGCAGTGATGGGTTAGGTCATCCCCTTTGTCTCTCGCCAACTCTGGAGATAAGCTAGGGCAGGAGATTGACCTCATAAGCCCAACACTCAGAGGGAGGAGACAGGTGCTGACTAGTGATGATGACGTGCTGGGATTAGGTGTTAGCACCTGAGCAGATAACAGAGTGACTTTGGCATGCTCGAAAAATATGTTCGAGTTCCCACAGCTGTTCGACTAACAAACTGACGATCCTTACATGTGTCGCAGCTGTCGAACAGCCGTGAGACATGCAGCTGCGTGGACTTGAACATTTCTCGAGCACGCCGAAGACACTTGGTTAGCACCTGAGCATGCTCTGATAATACCTTGTCCCAGCACATTCGCTCATCACTAGTGCTTGACTGATCACTGCCATCATCTGTACTCCAAATGAGTACGTTCTAATATTAATGCAGGGAAATGGACCAAGGAAAATCCAGTGTTTCCAAGTCACTTATATGCATTTTTTTTTTTTACAGGGATGAAGACAAAACCACTAATAAAGTGATTGGCAAAAGTTTCATAACTTTTTTTCCTGTTGCACAAAAAAGTACCAGACTTTTTGGATCACACCGAAGCGGTCACTAGTCTTTTGCCTACTTTTATACAATGGCATCTTTGACCTCCGAACAGCTTTATCGTAGTCGGGGAAAGTAAGGTAATTGGTGGTCTGGTCCTCCAGTGTGAGGACTTTTATCATCCACCCGTATCTCCGCTTCCTTGCCCACTGTGCGTTTGTGTTGTGGAGCGGGGGCTTCTGATAATGGCTTATCAAGCAGGAGACGTGTACATTTAATATCCGTGTGACACGAGTCAGTGAACGAGTCACTCGATCTGCTTTGATTTCCTACTCAAATCCCGGGATCTTGCGCCGTGTTCGTCATCCGAGAGTGACGACGTGCCATCATAAGCTCGATTTACACGTGAAATCTCCGTGACTGCTGCCCGTCTCCCGGCATAAGCAGCTCGTCTGAGCCCGATCTTCTAGGACCCCCTCTCTCTCACGCTGCCCCCACGTTTGCAGCCCCGGCCTAATCATTGCGGCTCTAATTAGCAGGTCTTTGAGCGACCGCGGTGATGCAGTAAGCGGCTCCCCGGAGTCCAAGAAATGGGACATTGGCGTCATCCTGTGTGTCCCAGTCTCAGTCTTCTATCAAGTTTTGTTTTCTTCCCTCCTCATCCTTTCTTGCCCTTGTTCTTTCACACCATATTTTCCATCTCCGATAATATTCTGCTACATCTAATGAAAATGCATTCAGTAAGCTCGTGTCGCAGCACAGAAATGTCTGAGGTGCACGGCAAAGATTGTAAGAATCATAGAATCATAGAATCATAGAATCGTAGAGTTGGAAGGGACCTCCTGGGCCATCTGGTCCAACCCCCTGCTCAAAGCAGGATTCGCTAAATCATCCCAGTCAGATGTCTGTCCAGCCTCTGTTTGAAGACTTCCATTGAAGGAGAACTCACCACTTCTCGTGGCAGCCTGTTCCACTCATTGATCACTCTAACTGTCAAAAAGTTTTTTCTAATATCTAATCTGTGTCTCCTCCCATTCAGTTTCATCCCATTGCTTCTAGTCTTTCCTTGTGCAAATGAGAACTGTTACACTGTGCCCCGGAAAAATGGTCTTCCTTTGTGTAGGTCTCTCGTATGTTACTGTCAGAAGGCGACCTTGGAGTGTAATGGGGGCCGCCGCCGCCGCCGCGCACAAGTTTTCTGATAAATTTCACTGCAAACTTTTGTGATATTTCATCCCCACGTGTGGACCCCTGCTCATAGAGGTGTATAACCAACTTTTTTTTTTTTAAATCTTTAATCATTATACAGCTTTTATAGGGTTTGTCCACTACTGTCATGTACTGTAGATGTCCTATTTTTAGGACAGAAAAAAAAAAGTACTTGGCACTCCAGAATGAAGATGATCTTTATTTGCAATGCAATAAAAACAAAAAACTGTCTTATACTTAGTCCTTCATCAGAAACTAATTGCCATTGGACGAATAGGGGATATAACCAAAGGAGAAGCATTATAGAAGGGCCACCTTAGTCACAATGGGCGAGGCTTCTCCTCCTGGTTATGTCCCCTATTTCACCAATGGCAATTCATGTCTGATGAAGGTCCAAGGATAGGACTGATAAAATATCGTAAGGCAATCCAACTAAAACTTTTCACCTCGCCCATTGCGACTAAGGTGGTCCATCTATAATGCTTCTCCTCTAGTTATATCCCCTATCAAACCAATGGCAATTTGTGTATAGGACTGAAACTTTGCAAGACAATACACCAAAATATTCTATTGTTTCGATCCTATACTTGGACCTTCATCAGACAAGAATTGCTATTGGCTAAATAGAGAATATAGCCATAGGAGAAGTCTTGCCAAGTGTGACTAAGGTGGCCCTTCTATAATGCTTCTCCTCTGTGGTTATATCCCCAATGGCAATTCGTGTCTGATGAAGGTCCAACTATAGGATTGAAACAATAGAATTTTTTTGTGGATTGCCTTACAACGTTTCAGTCCTATACTTGGAACTTCAACAGACACGAATTGCCATTGGTTCAATAGGGGATATAACCAGAGGAGAAGCATTATAGAAGGACCACCTTAGTCGTCACAATGGGCAATGTGAGAATTTTCAGTTGGATTGCCTTACCATGTTTCAGTCTTATACTTGGACCTTCATCAGACATGAATTGCTATTGGTGAAATAGGGGATATAACCAGGAGGAGAAGCCTCGCCCATGATGAAGGCCCAAGTATAGGACCGAAACAGTAGAATTTTTTTTTTGTTGGATTGCCTTACCACGTTTCAGTCTTATACTTTGAACCTTCATCAGACCTGAATTCCCATCGGTGAAATAGGGGATATAACCAGAGGAGACGCCTCACCCATTGTGACTAAGGTGGCCCTTCTATAATGCTTCTATTCTGGTTATATCCGCTATCGACCAACGGCAATTCGTGTACGATGAAGGCCCATGTGTAGGACCA
This sequence comes from Dendrobates tinctorius, assembly GCF_039654945.1. Lineage (NCBI taxonomy): Eukaryota > Metazoa > Chordata > Amphibia > Anura > Dendrobatidae > Dendrobates > Dendrobates tinctorius. The sequence goes on along the minus strand of NW_027361727.1, from coordinate 17,816,762 downwards.
AAACAATAGAATTTTTTTTGTTGGATTGCCTTACAGTGTTTCAGTCCTATATACTTGGACCTTCATCAGACAGGAATTGCTCTTGGTGAAGTAGGTAATATAACCAGAGGAGAAGCATTATCTTAATGAGTCAAAGCTTCTCATTTTGTTAGATGCCCTATTTGACAAATGGCAGTTCGTGTTTGATGAAGGTGCAAGTGTAAGAACGAAATGTTATCATTTTTTGTTAGATTGCCTTAAAATAAAATTGGAGACTAAAAAAATAAAAAGTACTTAGCACTCCAACATGAGGAAGATCTTTTCTTCAAATTTTATCTATTGCACGTGGAACAATTCTTGAGCCCCCTTCACCTAATAGGAGAGCCATATATCCTTGTACCTTATTTTTGCCCCAGCTCATCAGCTGTTTCCGGTGCTGATGTGACAAGCTGCCCAGCACTACTGCGTCAACTGTATAGTGACGGCAACCGGAAACTGCAGATATGATCCTAATTGAAGAGGGGATGAAAGTAAATTACCCGGCCGTGTCCACTGTACTGTTGACGGACCTGTGCTGTGCAGCTCCGCAACTGATCATATCCAGGTGTCACACTGCCACCAATCTGATATTGAGGACCTATCCTGATGATAGGCAACCAGTATAAAAGCAATGGACAACCTCTATAAGAGCATAGCTAAATATTTTTTGGTAGATGATGGAGGTGGAAGTTTAAATAGTGAATATATACACATGGTCAAATTGTTGGTACCCCTCGTTTAATGACAGACAAACCCACAATGGTCACAGAAATAACTTGAATCTGACAAAAGTAATAATAAATCAAAAATCTATGAAAGTCAGACATTGCTTTTCAGCCATGCTTCCACAGAATTTAAAAAAAAAAAAAAAAACTAATGAAATAGGCCTGGACTGAAATGATGACGCCCCTGAAAATGTGACAAAAGGGACATGTTACATCGCGGTGTGGCCACTAATTAGCATCACAGGTGTCTACAATCTTGGAATCAGTGAGTGGCCTGTATAGAGGCTACAGATACTCACTGTGCTGTTTGGTGACATGGTGTGTATCACACTCAGCATGGACCAGAGGAAGCGAAGGAAAGAGTTGTCTCCGGAGATTAGAAAGAAATTATAGACAAACATGTTAAAGGTAAAAGTTATAAGACCATCTCCAAGCAGCTTGATGTTCCTGTGACTACAGTTGCACATATTATTCAGAAATGTAAGCTCCATGGGACTGTAGCCAACCTCCCTGGACGTGGCCGCAGGAGGAAAACTGATGACAAATCAAAGAGACGGATAATACGAATAGTAACAAAAGAGCCTAGAAAACAGATTAAAGGTGAACTTCAAGCTCAAGGAACATCAGTGTCAGATTGCACCATCCGTCGTTGTTTGAGCCAAAGTGAACTTCATGGGAGACTACCAAGGAGGACACCATTGTTGAAAAAAAATCATAGAAAGCCAGACTGGAATTTGCCAAACTACATGTTGACAAGCCACAAAGCTTCTGGGAGAATGTCCTATGGACAGATGAGACAAAAACTGAGCTTTTTTCAAGGCACATCAGCTCTATGTTCACAGATGGAAAAATGAAGCATATCAACAAAAGAACACTGTCCCTACTGTGAAACATGGAGGAGGCTCTGTTATGTTCTGGGGCTGCTTTGCTGCATCTGGCACAGGGTGTCTAGAATCTGTGCAGGGTACAATGAAATCTCAAGACTATCAAGGGATTCTAGAGAGAAATGTGCTGCCCAGTGTCAGAAAGCTTGGTCTCAGTCGCAGGTCATGGGTCTTGCAACAGGATAATGACCCAAAACACACAGCTAAAAACACCCAAGAATGGCTAAGAGGAAAACATTGGACTATTCTGAAGTGGCCTTCTATGTGCCCTGAATCCTATCAATCCTATTGGGCATCTTTGGAAAGAGCTGACACATGCCGTCTGGAAAAGGCAACCTTCACACACGAAACAACTGGCGCAGTTTGCTCTTGAGGAGTGGCCAAAATACCTGTCGAGAGGAGCAGACGTCTCATTGACAGTTACAGGAATTGTTTGATTGCAGTGATTGCTTCATAAGGTTGTGCAACAAAATATTAAGTTAAGGGGACCATTATTTCTGTCCAGGCCGATTTCATGAGTTTTATTTTTTTTTAAATTCTGTGGAAGCATGGCAGAAAAGCAATGTCTGATTTTCATAGATTTTTGATTTATTATTACTTTTGTCAGATTCAAGTTATTTCTGTCACCATTGTGGGTTTTTCTGTCACTAAACGAGGGGGACCAACAATTTTGACCACATGTGTAACAAACTTGACATAAGTCAATAGTACAAGTGCATACAAGAAACTTTGTAGTATATCTTTTCAGAGAAATATACTTTTGTCCTCTTATGAGACACTTTTTCTGGCTCCTCTCCTGAACTTATCGTTGAAAAACAGTTAAAACCTGTCGTATTCAAAACACTGAGGGAGCAGACTACAGTGGGCTATTGAAGTCTAGAGAAGGTAGGGTGAGGAAGAAGGAAGAGCACTGTGAGAGATGCACACACAGATGATGCTTCTGATTTCCAGTAAGAGTTCAATGCTGGATTCACAGGTACACTGCTCATTACTGCTGTATAGTGCCTTGCATTTTTCTGCTGCTGCTTCTCAACATCTACTATATAGAGACAAGAGAGTAGGAATCCCTCATGTCTGTGAGCTGTGTACAAGATACATCAAAGCAGTTTGTCTGCACCCACTAGCTCAGAAACAACTGAAAATGAGACAGAGCAGCAATAGAGGTGAATAAGGCAGAAGACCAGACATGAAACAAGACAGCTTATGCTAAAAAAAATTCACCTGGAATGACGGTTATGCTTGACGATCTGTGTTTATGGTACAGTGAATTTCTTTCTTATACTCATTTTTATTTTTCTTGTGTTTTTTTTTTTCCATGTTTTCATTAATTCTCTTGAGGTTTTTTCTTTGTATGTTTTTCTCTAGACAAATATTCCCTTCTTGCAAAATGTCTTGAATAATAATCAATTCCTGTATGGAACAGTGGATACCCAATTTATTGATGAAAATCCTGACCTCTTCAACCTGCGACCTGTGCAGAACCGCGCACAGAAGCTCCTTCATTACCTAGGTGAGAGGAACGACATATGCACGGGTCACACGTGTGTTAATGCACATATTGAATGTAGACGGGAGCGATGGAAAATTGAAAAGGGCAATGAGAGCAACGACTGACATTGAACAAATGTCTTTTTCAGGTCACGTGATGGTAAATGGACCAACCACTCCCATTCCCGTTAAAGCCAAACCATCTACTATAGATCCCGCCATTCCTCAAATACCAATGAGTAAGTAATATGAATTTTTTTGTACCCTTTTTTTGTACCCTTTTTTTGTACCCTTTTTTTGTACCCTTTTTTTTGTACCCTTTTTTTTGTACCCTTTTTTTTGTACCCTTTTTTTTGTACCCTTTTTTTTGTACCCTTTTTTTTGTACCCTTTTTTTTGTACCCTTTTTTTTGTACCTTTTTTTTGTACCCTTTTTTTTGTACCCTTTTTTTTGTACCCTTTTTTTTGTACCCTTTTTTTTGTACCCTTTTTTTTGTACCCTTTTTTTTGTACCCTTTTTTTTGTACCCTTTTTTTTGTACCCTTTTTAGATTAATATGCAATGTGATATCCTACTGGGTCAGTAGACTAAGACCTTGGTACTATCAAAGAAATTAGCTACAGATATTTCTTTGGCCGTCGTAGTGTTCCCTGTGACCAAAGCTTTTAAAGCGCCTCTGTATAAACCGTGCATTAAAATTAAATTGGTTGCTGACGATTCATGTATGCTTTGTCAGTAATTTGGGGGAGTCACTAGATCTTTGCTGATATTTCAGGAATTCTCATTTTTCAGGATTTTATCCTTTTATTTTCCCCATTTAAGGCGAGCCACCTCCGGGGTTCAGGGATATCCTTCTTCGTGATGGTCCAGAGGGTTTCGCAAAGGCCATCCGCAAACACCGTGGACTTCTGCTCATGGACACCACTTTTCGAGATGCCCACCAGTCACTACTTGCTACACGCGTTCGTACTCACGACCTTAAAAAGATCTCTCCGTTTGTCTCACACAATTTTAATAATCTGTTCAGTTTGGAAAATTGGGGAGGTAAGGATCCTCTATGATTCGTAAATCTATGAAATAAAAGTAACCTATGTCAACTGGGAGTTACCATTTAATTCTCCATGTTTGTATTAGACCTTAAAGGGAATCTGTCACAAAGTTTTTTTGCTATGTGATCTGACAGCAGTATGATGTAGGGACAGACACCCCAATTCCAGTGATATGTCAGTCAGATTACTGGGTGCAGCAATTGTGATAGAATTATAGTTTTCTCTGCTACAGATCTAGCAGTTCTTTGCTGCTGAGCTGTGTAAAACTCCGCCCACACCGCCGATTGGCAGCTTTGTGTACACTGTGAGCAAGCTGCGAATCAGAGGTGAGGGGCAGGGTTGGACCAGGAAGCACAAGACACATAGTCCTGTAGTGCTAATTTGCTGCTGATAAAACACTGATTTTATTGAAACAGCAAAACACAGTCTTATAAGTGACACATCTCTGGAATCAGGGCCTGTGCCACTATATCATGCTGCTGACAGATTCCCTTTTAGTGGTTGGACTCCTCACTCTTGGAAAAAAAAAAAAAAAAATGTTAGAATGTGTTCTATGTGGATTTTGTTAAGGGTTTGTGGGCAAATCAATGACGCTTGTATAGGAACCTTTTGGCCATGATTCATCAGTGTTCTTTTTGCACATTTGATGTCTTAAATTTAGGGGTTTCTTTACCCATTTTTAATGCTCTACATTTTAATCACCCTGTTCAATTTCCAGATGTTTTTTAGTTAATTCCTCACTGGACATTTTCCGAAATGTCAGTAAATTTTTGCAGTTGTACTCCATTACCACAGTAAAGTACAAAATCTGTCTAATCTTTTTTTTTTTTTGGTGGCGTTTAAGATTGAAGTCACATTTTAAAGCTTATTGAAGGGGGCGTGTTTAATCAAAAAAGGGGCAAGAAAAAAAATCTTTGCATTTGCGCCAAATTCATCAAAAACGGTGTGCCATTTTGATGAATTTGTTGAAGAAACGGTCTACATTCTAAACAAAAGCTGTGACTAAAAAAGTGACAAGTGGAGGCGGTCGTCAAAAACCGTCAGAATGAATAGGGTAACTGCTGCTTTATTGCATTCATTTTGGTTTTACTCTGCAACGCAGCTGCATTTCACAGAAAATGTCCTTTGAAAAGTTGGCTGTGGGCTAGATCTTGGAAGACTAGACTAAGAGGCTGGTTTCTGGCATCTTCTCCATGCCTCCTTAGTCTCAGAGATGTCTCAGTATAAACAGACATAGGAAGAGACCTGTCAGTCAACTAGAGCTGGGCGGAGAGAAGCCACCTGGGACTGGCCTCTTGGACTAGGAGAGAAGCCACCTGCGACTGGCCTCTTGGACTAGGAGAGAAGCCACCTGCGACTGGCCTCTTGGACTAGGAGAGAAGCCACCTGGGACTGGCCTCTTGGACTAGGAGAGAAGCCACCTGGGACTGGCCTCTTGGACTAGGAGAGAAGCCACCTGGGACTGGCCTCTTGGACTAGTAGAGAAGCCACCTGGGACTGGCCTCTTGGACAAGGAGATAAGCCACCTGGGACTGGCCTCTTGGACTAGGAGATAAGCCACCTGGGACTTGGCTCTTGGACAAGGAGATAAGCCACCTGGGACTCGGCTCTTGGACTAGTCAAAGACATATTGTCCCTGGCCAACCTTTGAGAGTTTTTCTCTGAAACGCATGAGTCCGCATTAGAGACTCGTGAGTCGATATTGGCTTTTAGGATTGCTACTTCCTATAGGTGACACTAGAGTTCTAGTCCTCTTCCTCTCTGAAGAGACAATATTTCCCAGAGGAGTATTGCGGCTTAAAATTCTCCTCACCTTGGCATGTCAGGCTTGATATGTCACTCTCCGCAGGGAGAAACGTTAACCTTTGGATCTCAGTTAGACATCTCTCACACAGCCATACCAGATCTCACGCTTTGCACTGATGAGGGGCAGTACCCCAAAATACAGTGTCTGCAAATTGAGATTTTGGCTTTTTTCCTAAGTCATGTGAACAAGGCTCGTTAGCGAGTCGATATTGACTTTTAGGATTGCTACTTCCTATAGGTGGCGCTAGATTCTAGTCCTCTTCCTCTCGGAAGAGATAATTTGCATGTTTCCCAGAGGAACATTGCAGCTTAAGTCTCCTCACCTTGGCATGTCAGGCTTGACATGTCACTCTCCACCAGGAGAAACATTACCCCTTTGGATCACAGAGTAAAAGAAATACACTGCTGCAATAATGGATGGAGTTATCGGAGCCGTGTTTTGAAAATGTTGGGTAACCGGTCACAGAGGTCCTAGTTTCAGGACAATGTTTGGTGGAACATTGACTATTGTTTTGTTCTGGTTACAGGAGCAACGTTTGACGTCGCCATGCGATTCCTTTATGAGTGCCCTTGGAGAAGACTGCAAGAGTTAAGGGAGCTCATCCCAAACATCCCCTTCCAGATGCTTCTCAGGGGTGCAAATGCTGTGGGTTATACGAACTACCCCGATAATGCCGTTTTTAAGTAAGTTTCATGGTAAAATAGTATATACAGATGTGTCCTTCTTTAACTTTGCCTTTAAACCCATCCTATCCCAAGAAGCGTGAAACGAGATGGCGAGTAAGGCTATGTTCACATTGTGTTTTATGCTACCGTCAGTGGCACCATTGGGGCTTTCTTCTGAAGCCCTGGAGAATAGGATTTGGACATCTGCGCTGATGGGGCCATTGGCTGATCATTTTTAGCAGTATCCGCCCATCTGAAGAAGACATCAAAGAACGGTCGACAAAGTTTTGGTGCCATCTTCAAGTAGGCAGATACTCATGAAAATAATCCGTCAACAGCCCCTTCGGTCACAAACATCTGAATCCCATTTTTCAGGGCTTGAGACCTAAGCCCCAATGGAGCCAGTGACAGTAGCCTAAAACGCAATGTGAACATAGCCTAAATAGATCATCTACATCCAGCAGATGCCTCAGACTGATACATTAAAAGTTTACTTGTCTCTGGATGGGGTGCGATGTCCTCATTGTTTTTATGATGACTTCGGCATTGGTTTGTCAGTGTTTTTGATTTCTGGTAAAACACTTTGAAAAGTTGCAGTATTTTGCCACATTTTGTGTTTTCATGCCAGGCCCGGCAAGATCCACCAAAGTGAAGCCCCTTAGTCCTGCAGACCCCCATCTTTGAGACTATAGGTTTAATGCATTTCCAAGAACAAAAGGTTTAATTGTTTTTTTTTTTCTCCAGGTTTTGTGAAGTAGCAAAGGAGAATGGAATGGATATCTTCAGGGTGTTTGACTCTTTGAACTATCTGCCTAATATGATTTTGGGAATGGAAGCAGCAGGCCAAGCAGGAGGCGTGGTGGAAGCTGCCATCTCATATACTGGGGATGTGGCGGACCCCACTCGTACCAAGTACACATTGGATTACTATGTAAATCTGGCTGAAGAGCTTGTCAAAGCTGGAACACACATCTTGTGCATCAAGGTACTGTACAGAGAATTTTGGGGGAATGTATTAACTTTTTTGTGTGAAAAGTTGATCTTATATAGTATAGTGATTCGTTCCCTACTGGTGGTCTACAGCGTGACAATGGGAAATAATGACCAAAGTCTACTTGTAATCTATTGCTACAAATATATATTAAATGGAAATATACACAGGATTCCAGAGCAGGAGAAGTAAGCTGAGCAGCAGTACTCAATGTCAGGAGGCAGTTACAAAAGCAAAAGGGATTTTAGGGTGTATAAAATCTTGTGATCCCAATGTCTTGTTCCCTCTGTATAAATCACTGGTGAGGCCACATCTAGAATATGGGATCTAGTTTTGGGCTCGACAATTTAAAAAGGGTATTGGAAAGTTATTCGGTTCGAAGGCAGCAGCGAGATTATTACATGGGATGGAGGTTAGAAAGGTTGGGCTTGTTTAGCTTAGACAAAGACACCTGAGAGATAGTGACGAGCGAATGTGCTGGGATAATGTGTTATCTGAGTATGCTCATATGCTGACCGAGCGTCTCCAGCGTGCTCAAAAAATATGTTCAGTACACCGCGGCTGCAGGTCTCGCAGCTGTTCGACAGACGCAACACATGGAGTGATTGTCTGTATGTGTTGCGTGACGTGATTTATTCCTTCCAAGGACTATGGAGCCCTCATTATGTGTGGAGGGAAGGTGATCCCGGCAGCTGAATAGGAAAGGGTTCTTTACAGTTAGAGCAGTGAGACTGTGGAATTCCCCGGAGGTGGTAATGGCAGATACTTTATTAAAGGGCTGGATGATTTTCTCACAACTAAAAGGGGTTATACATAATCCAGTGATAAAGACTGTATAACTGGTGGAGAAAGGTTGACCTTGATGGACCGGAGTCTCTTATCCACCTAGGTAACTAGGTGTCTGGAATGTATTTTTAGACCTAAAATGTAGAAGGAAATGTGTAATTCAAACTATTCGTACCGGTTTGCGTCGTAGCCACCCCCCAAAATCTTAATATCTGCTTTTTTGACTTCTAGGACATGGCGGGATTGTTAAAGCCTGGAGCTTCGGATTTGTTAATTCGAGCTCTCAGAGACAAATTTCCAGACATCCCAATTCACGTGCACACCCATGACACAGCCGGTGCCGGGGTGGCCTCCATGCTGGCATGTGCACAAGCCGGAGCGGACATTGTGGACGTAGCGGTTGACTCCATGTCGGGGATGACTTCTCAGCCCAGTATGGGGGCTATGGTGGCATGTACAAAAGGCACAGACCTAGACACAGGTAACTGTGTGTAAAAGCCGAAGATTAATATCCGTGTGTCAACCGATTTACTATAGCATGCGACCTATACATGTAGACTACAGAACACCTTGTATTCCATAGCGAGGTGTCCTGTCCTGACAATTTGGACAGCTTTCGGCCAATTTAACTTCCTTCAATTCTTTTAGAATTGTTGATTTCTCAAAAAGCAAACTTTTTTTGTTGGGGCTCATGTCTGTTTCCATTTACAATGCTATGTGAATATTATACCTATGGGAGAGCCTAATTCAAAGGATATGTCACGTGCTCGGCAGCTTTCTGTAGTTTTGGTACAAGCAGTATTTTATCAGCAAGAGATTATCTCTGCAGGACTATGTTATGAAAAGGTCACCGAGGAGGATGACCGGAATAGGCTAGGCCACAAGGAAACCAGAGAGGTTGGTAACTTAGCGGATTGTAGAACCCTAATCCTAACAACACAACTAGCAGTAGCCGTGGAGCGTACCTACGATGCCCTAGACACCTCGGCACAGCCAAAGAGTTAACTAAGCCTAAAGCAAGAAAGGTGAAATCTAAACTGCCCCGGAGTAGACCCCAAAGGAATACACAGCCCCCAAACATATATTGTCGGTGAGACAAGACGAGACACAAACGGAGGCAGAAAATAGGCTGAGCAAATGATGGGGACCAAACTGACTAGATAGGATAGGAAAGGAAAGACACTGTCTGCAATCACGCAAAAACCCTAAAAAATCCAACATGTCTGATGTACAAAAAAACACTGAGGTCTCACCACCTTCGCTCACACTATATCAGCATTCTGGTATGAACTGGCAGCAAGCAAAAGAGACTAATATAACAGGGGACTGAACAAACTGACACAAGCTGTAACATATGGAGCGGGGTCCAGCACAGCCCCCAGCAGAGGGAGCAAGCTGAACCGTGAAAGCAGAAAAAAGCAAAACCAGATCAGAAGCAAAGGATTGGCAAATTAACAACTTAGCTGAAAAATGCAGGATCAGGCAGGAGACAGCAGACCTCAAGTTGCACAGGAAGAACTAATCAACAGCAACAATTGAGGGACATCTGCTCACTTAAATACTCCCAATCAATAACCCCAGATCTCCAATCATCATCATCAGGTGGCAAACCTCTGTCAATCTGGCCAGCTCCACTACCCACAGTAACCACCAGAGGGAGCCCCAACTCAGAAGAGAATTCACAACAGGACTAGGCATCACATTCACAGCAGTCCAGCTAATCTGTGTGACCCCGCCTCCCCACCACTGATAGGAAGCTTGCTGCCAATCAGTGATGTGGGTGGAGTTATACAGTGCTTAGCATATACAGCAGAGAAAACGGGGATTCTATCAAAACTGTAACAAGCAGCCCAGTAAGTGACACATCGCCGGAATCAGGCTCTCTGATTCCGTAGCAAAAAACCCCCACTATACTAGACTAGCTGAAGATGTCCATATTCATTTTTTTTCCATCTGACCAGATACTGACATTAATAATGTAGTACAGAAATCTCGTACTCCTAGCTACTGTATACATACATAGCCAATCACTGACTGCAGGAGGCGGCGAGAGGCAAAGCAGTTCCCTAATACACAAGCAGAAGATGCCCCCGTTCTTTTTTAGTTTCGTCCAACCAAAATAAAGTTATAAATGCAATATATAGTATTGATGAACTTCCTTTTTTTTCTATTATCTTTGCCATTCGTCTGGAAAAAAAAAATAAAAGCTCCGATTCTGGAGGGATGGTGCGGTACTGAAAGCAGCAGTAGCACGACTCCTTGTACAGATATCCATAGCTGGCTATTTTCCGCTCACGTTAATGAAGGCACTTCTGCTACAGATCCTTAAAGTGTTATCCTTTACGTATGTAGAGAATCCCCTTTTATAGTGGCTGCGTATTAACGTCCCCCCTGTGCTCTCGCTGGCATTCGCTTTGGCAAGCTGTCTGGGCTTTAAAAGCAACAAATTGCAAGCGTTACATGTGCCCTGGGAGCGCTGCCTCTTAAGCAGTGATTAGCAGCTGGCATTGGACCCTGTTTAAAAAGCCTAGCGCTGGCACGGCGGGCGTTCTGTTCGGTTACGTCGCAGCTTAACCCCTTTTGTGCCGCCTACAAGTTTGGAGTATAGGTTCAATAGTGAGATTTCTGCTCGATCGGCAGTTTTAGCTTTACGTAGACTTATTGTATGATCGCAGTTAATCTGACGTTACGTTTAAAAAAAAAAAAAAAAAAAAAAAAAAGGTCTATCAAGAAGTGGGGTGAGCCAAATGATAAAAAGGTATCCGATATATTAACTAGGGTTGTACACAAAAAGATGCATTAAAGGGAATTTGTCAGCAGGTAATATGAGAGCAACGTGATGTAGGGAAAGAGAACCTGATTCCAGGCTTATTGGTAGTTTTGATAGAATCTCTGGTTTTCTCTGCTGTAGATCTATCAATGCTGAGCTGTGTATAACCCCACCCACACCACTGATTGGCTGCTTCCTGTACACACCGTGAGCAAGCAGCCAATCAGTAGTGGAAACTGGGTTACACAGATTAGCCTGCATGTAAGACCTTGTCCTCTACTGCTAATCTCCTGCTGATAAAACACTGATTGTATTGAAACTGCAGCACGCAGCTTAATAAGTGACACATCCCTGGAAGCATGGTCTCTGCCCCTACATTTTTCTCTGATTACAAGGAATCGGTCAACAGGTTTTTGTTATTTAATCAGTCACCCAGGCAGGGAGGAGTCCAAAGAAGGGCTTTTCCCATTTCAGAAAGCCCCTGTCCTCCGACTGCAGTTTGTTTAAAAAGAAAAAGAGAAAATCTGTCTTTACTCACCCTGCCCAGATCCAGGGATAAGTATTCACAGCTGCTCACTGTGTGCGTTATTTTCTGCAGCGCTGATGTCTCATCAACATCACTGCAGCTCTGACTTTTCATGCCGTCAACTCAAGGGGGAGCTACTGCACTCACTGATTGGTTGCAGCGTCGACGACATGACGGCAGCGCTCTAATCATTAACCCGGCACTAGGAGCAGTGGTCAAGACTCAATTCTGGACCCTCCCCTAGTAGATGATGTTACGGAAGTGATGGATCCCGTCTGTTTAATTCCAACCACTGATCCAACTGTTCTCGGTGGTGGTAAGACGCTGTCAGATGACTCAATCAGCGGCCCTGTCATACAAAGCGCAGAAACGCTTGGCCAAGAAGAGAACGGGAGTTGGAAGAGAGGTTGTTGGTCGAACGATCATTCAGCTGACATGTGTTTGGAGGGCCTTTATAGTACTAGAAGGGAAGTGGGGGATACAGTTCAATGATCTGATCACTGATTTCTGTGTAAAAATATGCCCTTCGTTGTGTTTCTACCTTGGGTATCAGAAATTAACCTGTTTGCTCGGGGTAGCGCATTCCAGAGAACTGGTACAGCATGAGAGAAGACTCGGAAGATGGGAATTGAAGGTTCGGAATATGTCGAAGATTGTTAGTGGTGTAGACAGGGATGAGATAGAGGAGATATCTGTAGAAAGCTTTGTAACACACATCAAGGTGAAGAAATGGAACAGTTTGTAGACCTTACCTTTCAGTAGTCCCAGACATCCCCTTTTTAAAAGGAAGTTTTCCATGATTTTCCTATTACGCGTTGTGTTGGTTCTTACTCTCTCCTTTAGGAATCCAGTTGGAGAAAGTGTTTGACTACAGCGAGTATTGGGAAGTAGCTAGAGGTCTCTACGCTGCCTTCGACTGTACGGCAACCATGAAATCTGGAAACGCGGATGTCTATGAGAATGAGATCCCCGGAGGCCAATATACCAACCTTCATTTCCAGGCTCACAGCATGGGTCTGGGGAACAAGTTCAAGGAGGTGAAGAAGGCATATGCCGAAGCCAACAAACTTCTTGGAGATGTTATCAAGGTAATAACTTGTCAGGTTATGTCTCCTATATGTGCGCTGCGATGGCTAATAAATCTACCAAAAAGGCTATTATAATGAAAGTACATGGTTTTATGTGACAGATATTACAGCTTGATAGACAGCGAGGCAAAGTGGATACCAGGTTTCCCTGCACACAGGAGACCATTGTGTCTGTCATTACTTTTACCAATACCGGCATTACTAAATGTCGCTGACATACATATCATGGTAATTTAATAAGTACAATACCTCATGGCTTACATGGGATTTCCCTTAATAAAGGGACTGCGATTCTTCACCTAAATAAATTTTTTCGAGAGCTCTGATTAGCAATGAAGCCCGAGGCGGAGAATGATGTGTAGCGGAGCCGCGATAAATCTAGATTTTCAGCAGAACAGCTTCATTCTATTAAGCATAGTTCTTTTTATGGTATATAATATCTTACCTGTCACCAGGTCAGAAGTGGACAGTTCTTGGTCTTTTATTCACACTGCTCGCCTGAGTAATCCAGTTTTTTTTTTTTTTTTTAAATCTGCCATATGGTCTCCAAGATATGGGTCTTTTCCTTTAATGCTAATATTTATGGTCTTTACGAGGGGGCGTGGCTCGCAGAGCAGCCTAGAGACACGCCCCTGAGGATCACTCGAGCCTTGCTACTTTGAATAAACATTAAAAAAACATAGAAGTCGCTGGCGACCCACCTTTCGACTAGTCCTGAGTGTTTTGCAGCCAATCCCCACATGATTTGTGGCGGTCTAACAAGAAGAAGGTGAAGATGTCACTCGAGCACCCGCTCTTCTCTGTGCATACCTGAGCACCCTAGGCAAAACTAATATAACGAGCGCTTCCGCTCATCACTAATATGAGCGATGACACATTCCACACCAAGTGCCTTGTATACAAACCACAGTCTAATTGCCAAACACTAAAGACCCCCCCACACATCTCAAGATGGGCCAAAAAATGATTGGACAACAGCCTCAAAAACATCACCGACTGCATCGACCGATATTGGGGGGGGGGTAATTAGCATGGCCGACTAGTGTTTTGACCAATTACAAACTTTCCTCAGGTTAGACAGACAGTCGTTCGTTTCACTGGGCCAGCCAGCAATCGCTTGTTGTGGTCAAAATCTGCCATTTTCAAAACGTCTGAGATGTTTGACCATCTTGTAGTAAAAAGTCCATTTCTCTGGCACTTTTTTTTTTTTGGAGGGTACAGAAACTACGATCAGCCCTTAAGAGAGGGCATATCATATGGTCTGTGTATCCCCCAATGAAGGCCACAAGAAAGATTTTTACAGTGAGTACCAAAAAATCCCCTTTTCTGTGCCGAAATCCAGAAAGGAGGTTTTACAATTCGAAACAGTAATGAAAAAGTAATAATATGGAGACCGCTGTGTTTGTGATCAGTAATCATCGGCTGCGGCTCCCTAATTTTTCACCCTATGTAGTAGGCTGTTGTATTGACCTCACGGTCACATCAGTGCATGGGTTTATCGGCAGGTAGACCTCATCCGGTAGTCCGCTGTTTATCGGTTTACCTTGTGAGATCAGAGGACAAGGTCATGGAAGAGGGGTTTTTTTTATCATTACGAATTAGAACTGGTCGTCTGCGCTAAGATAGTATAAAATTAAATCTGGATCCTTTAACTTGATTATTAATAGATCAAAGCCCTTGGACGCTGTATGACCCAACATGAGAACGTTCGGTGGTCTGAGTTCCTTAATTGGGACCTATTCCCCTTTCACTTATTGCCCTGGTTCAAAGCAAAATAAACCTTCAGTGTCCAGGTCGTAATGAATTTATCAGAGGTTCTTATGATCCACATTCTATAACTCATTTTAATTAATGCTCACTGACAGGTTCCGATCTAGAATTAATTGGCTACAGTTTCTAATAGCTTGGGAAGGAGTAATGATAGATGAGAAAAAAAAAGACTAGATGTTAACACCCATGTAGATGTAGACCTAAGATAATTAAATCGCTCGGCTTTAATAATTGCCGTAACCATCTTGATAAACTACACCAACCTCACTAGAAGGACAATTATTATCCTCCTGTGGTATGGTAAAAAAAAACACTGTCACAGTACAACAAGGGAAGCTCCTTTGACCTAGCAAGACCTTTTTCCATGTCACTGTACATGTATTCTGAAGTCTTGCATTTTTCACACTAGTCACTGAGCTCCATAATAGGGTGATATTTTTATATTTTTTGTTTTGCAGAGATCACTTTTCAGCAGTCTCCTCATCATCACAGGCAGGATTTACATAGACAAGTGACTCTTATGTAGATCACACCGGATCCACCCTTCAAAATTTGTGATGGTCACTGCTCACCACCTCCACCTCTCTGCGTAATGACCTCTGTACATATCACTGAGCATGCCTAGAACACACGGATGGGGCCATTGACTTTCTAATTGACTCTTGGCTGCTTAATTTGTGCTCGGTCTGACCTCATTGTTGTCACTTTTTCAAGCGGTCACAAATAACGTGGTCTACTGCTTTTTGTGGGGGGGGGGGGTTTCCCGCCTGGAAAAAGGTGGATGCGCTGCGTAAACTGAGTTCAGAGTACAAAGCGACTCTGTCTGATTTATCAAAGTCAATGGCCTCATCAGCGGATCCTGTGAATCCCAGTTCTTTTGGCTTCGATGGAGCCGCTGAGGTGTGTCTAAACCAGTGTTACCCAACTCCAGTCCTCAAGAGCGACCAACGGGTCATGTTTTCAGGATTTCCCTTAAAATTGCACAGGTGAGATCTGCTTACCTGCACAGGCAATAATTCCACCACCTGGGCGATACTAAGGAAATCCTTAAAACCTGAGTTGTTGAGGGAACTCTGGTCTAAACTGTGACATGAACCTGGCCTAGGTAGTCTTTGGAATGATTCTCTAAATTTCTGTACAATATACTTGCCCTTCAGTAAACGTGTCAGGACAAATTGCAATGTTCTTCAAAAAAAAAAGTACCATAATTTCGTCTTCCCATTTTGCTCTAGGTAACACCTTCCTCCAAGATTGTGGGAGACTTGGCACAGTTCATGGTACACAATGGTTTGTCTCGTGAAGAAGTTGAAACTATGGCGGATGAACTCTCCTTCCCGCTCTCGGTGGTGGAGTATCTACAAGGTTATGTTGGAATTCCCTATGGAGGTTTCCCAGAACCCTTAAGGACAAAGGTAACACCACTACACTGACTTTCTAACCTATGTTATAATCTTCAAGATCTCCAAATTTCCAAACAATTGGAATATTGAATATGTTCAAATCCTGAACCCAATCTACATAACCAAAACCTATTTAGCACAGGTTTGACAATTCAAATTTGCTTAGAAAATCTCAAATCAAATTTTTTTTTTTTGACAGGTTTTGAAAGACCTACCACGCATCGAGGGTAGACCCGGAGCCACGCTACCACCGATGGACTTTACTAAGCTTGAAGAAGGTTTGAAGAACAAATATGATGATATCACTCCAGAGGATATTATGTCTGCCGCTATGTATCCTAAAGTATTTGAGGAATACAAGGATTTCAGTACTCAATTTGGTCCTGTAGAATGTCTCAACACTCGACTCTTTTTGGAGGGACCCAATATTGCTGAGGAATTTGAGGTAGGAGGGTTTTTTTAAAAAAAAAAGTCTGAAACAAACATCTTGAACTTAATTATATAAAATATTTTCACTATAAGCCATGTGGATATACAATGTATGGAAGGATAGTCCTATTCGGATGCAGTTCTCGTTCTATGGTGACCTACATTCAGTTCAGTAGAACCACAGGATGTCCAGGTGGTTGCGGTCAGGATTTTACATTTTAGCAACCTGGTTTTCCAACTTTTATCAGTTTTAACCATTTTCAAGATATAAAGAGCAGAGAGAATGACAGTATAATGGATGATTGTTGCCGCTCTTGTGAAAATCAGTGGCTTTAACCATCCAAAACTTCATATTTTAATGAGCATGGGGTGTTGTGTCCATGTAAGACTGGAAAAGGTTAGTCATTCTGTAGAAATTATTAAAGGGCTTATCCGTCTTTTGATATTGATGGCCTATCCTTAGAATAGGTCATCGATGTTTTGACCACCAACTAAAAAAGGTAGGTCATCAATAATACATGAAGGAAACATAGAACAAGATGGTCCAGCATCTGTAGGTAGGGATTTTTAAAACCTCACATTAATTGAAAACATCCAAGGTATAAGAGTCTCCGGATCTACGCGTTTCGAGTCCTTGTGGGACTCTTAATCATGATCATGGGTCATGACTTGCATAGACTCGAAACACGAAGGCCTGTTATCTCCTATGCCTTGGATGTGTTTAATAACAGGCCTGCACGTTTCGAGTCTATGCAAGTCATGACCCATGATCATGATTAAAGATCCTGTATGGACTCGAAATGTGTAGATCCGGAGTCTCTTATACCTTGGATGTTTTTAATGTCTTTCTTTTTTTTAAATTATTTTTCAAGAAGTTTGAGGTTTTAAACATTCCTTTCTGTGGATGCTGGGCCACCTTAGATCCTGTTCAGGAGATAGATACTTTCCCTCCTCTGGGGTCAGCACATATTGGACATTTAGATTCTGAGTACTTGTCGAAAATGTCCAAGATCAGAATACCCCTCTAAGTGTTGAAGATCATGAAAATGTTCCATCATGAAATAGATGTGGAATCAAGAAGGTACGGCGCTGAATGCTTTTGACTAAGAGATGATTCATCTACAGACAGTGGGAAGGTGCCCAAGGTCAATGCGAAAACCTCATGTAAATGTTAGGATGACTAATCCATCTACTACAGACTCTTCTATTATTCCTGTACGTTTTATCTATTAATTTCTCAGGTGGAATTGGAAAGAGGAAAAACATTACACATCAAAGCTCTCGCACTGGGGGACCTGAATAAGGCTGGCCAAAGAGAAGTCTTCTTTGAGCTCAATGGTCAACTTCGATCAGTCCTTGTTAAAGATACTCAGGCCATGAAGGTAAGGTGCCTTTAAGTAGCTCCTAGGGGGTGGATGCTAATATTTAAAAAGTAGGTCATTTCCTGATTACTCATTTCCTTTAAGTAAGGTTTTAATGTTACTTTTTTAATGTTTCATTTTACATATCATGATCTGTATTAAAAGAAAAAAAAATTGAAATCTTGCAATTTTAAAGGGAATCTGTCACCCCATTTTTTGACTATGAGCTGCCGACACCGACATCAGGGGCTTATCTACAGCATTCTGTAATGCTGTAGATAAGCCCCAGATGAAACTTGAAAGAGAAGAAAAAGGAGATATTATACTCACCGGGGGGGGGGGCGGTCCGAGTCCAGTATTGGTCCGATGGGTGTTGTGTTGTGAGCTCATCTGTTTATTCATCTTCTGGTGAAGGAAGGTAGTGAGGCTGATTGGGATGAAAGAAACCAAACACCTGATCAGGTGGATGGTGACTGGGTAACGGGAACTTCAGACTGGATATAAGGCAGCCGACACCCTTCTGAGTCGCTGGAGATTTCTCTGCTGGATTCTTGGAGACCAGTCTGATTCCTGCTTCCCAAAGATAAGTTTTTGCTCTGCTATTGAACTTATTAGTTTTGGTTTTGTTTATCTTGTTTTTTGGAGTTCTGCCATCCCCGGCCGGGGGTGTGCTGGATTCTTTTTCCTTGATCAGTGTTCTCTTTTGCTCTGCTTCCAGAATATTCTGAGTGCTGATATAGGGTTTGAAGTCTAGTGACTTCAGGGTCCTTTTTGCTTATCAGTTGTGTTGGTAATATTTTTAGCAGGGTTTTCTCGGATTGCAGACAGCAGCTTTTCTGTCCTGTCCTTTTTAGTTAGCTTGGGCCCCATCGTTTGCTCAACCTATCTTTCAATCTGTGTTAGTGTTTTCATCTTGCTTCACCTTCATTATATGTTGGGGGCTGCCTATTGCTTTGGGGTCTGCTCTGGGGCAGTCAGTTTTTCCCTTTTCTCTCTTTAGGCTAATGTAGATCTCCGGCTGTGCCGAGGTGTCTAGGATCACCGTAGGAACACTCCACGGCTACAGCTAGTTGTGTGATAGGATTAGGGGTCTGCAATCCGCTAGTTTCCAACCTCTCTGATTTTCTGGGCTGAGCTTGTGTTTTGTTTTTTCCTCCTCGGTGACGCAATCATAACAGTGTTGCCATCCGGCGCCTCCCATCTTCTAACGGTGATGTGCTCTTCTTTGCTGCCTGTCATGGCTCCAGCACAGGCGCACTGCTCTGCCCTGGTGAGGGCAGAGCAGAGTCCTGCAGTGCGCAGGCACCAGGGCAGAGCAGTACACCTGCACTGGAGCCATGACAGGCAGCAAAGAAGAGGACATCACCGTTAGAAGATGGGAGGCGCCGGATGGCAACACCCATCGGACCAAGACCGGACCCGGACCGCCCCCCGGTGAGTATAATATATCTCCTTTTTCTTCTCTTTCAGGTTACATCGGGGGCTTATATACAGTGTTACAGAATGCTGTAGATAAGCCCCTGATGTCAGTGCCGGCAGCTCATAGTCAAAAAATGGGGTGACAGATTCCCTTTAACACAGTCCACTATCTAATGAACATGTTCAAAGGCTATTGAAAAGGTACGGTGGGGAGGAGGAGAGCTGTGCCATCATTTATTGTGACAGGTAACACCTCTATATACAGAGATCTACCAATCAATGTCATCCTGTCTCTGATGATCGTGAAACTTTTGAAAGGTCTTCTGTAAAGAACTGGAACTTAGAGTCTAAAATTATTGTTTTAATTACACATCGGGATATGAAAAAAATGCCTTTAGT
Organism: Dendrobates tinctorius; assembly: GCF_039654945.1. Classification (NCBI taxonomy): domain Eukaryota; kingdom Metazoa; phylum Chordata; class Amphibia; order Anura; family Dendrobatidae; genus Dendrobates; species Dendrobates tinctorius. Next base: position 17,797,188 of record NW_027361727.1, on the reverse strand, counting down.
TGTATTTGTTAATGAATAATTATTCATTATAATGAATTCAGTAGGCAAAAAGGATGAGAAGACGTGGCTGACAAAGTTTCTTGTATGCAAAGTTTTATGAAACTGTAACCTTTTAGGAAGAAATATTTACAGGGTTGAAACCTTGCTGTCCATATTCTTAAAGAGGATGTCCTCTACTTTTACATTAATAGGATAGGTCATCAATGTCTGATCGGTCGGTCACTCCCGCCGACCAGCTGATATCAGAAGTACTTGCTTGCGGAGCTTAGCCATCTACTTGTAGTGACCGGGGCTCGTTACTGCACATCTGCCTCCTATGCAAATCAATAGGAGGCAGACATGTCGCGGCCACTCCAAGTAGACGTCCAAGCTCCGCAAGTAAGTACTTCAGGCCGGTGGCCGCCATCGATATTAGCTGATCGGCGGGGTGCCTGGTGTCGGACCCCGGCCGCTCAGACGTTTATGACCTGTACTAAGTAAGGATAGGCCATCAATGTAAAAGTAGTGGACAATCTCTTTTAGGGGGATGACTCAAATTGATGTGATGCTTCCAAAATTTTGTATTACATTGGTTACCTGGCGCCCACTATTATCACCAGTATAGAAACTAGAAAAATTACATTTTTGAATAGTGATCTACAAATCAAGAATGTGGTCAAAATTTAATTTTTTTTTTTCTTGAAGTTCTGCCTCATTATTTCCTCTTTCCCTTGTCTGCAGGAGATGCACTTCCACCCCAAGGCCTTGAAGGACGTGAAAGGCCAGATTGGAGCCCCCATGCCCGGAAAAGTGATTGACATCAAGGTTAAAGAAGGTCAGACCATTGAGAAAGGACAGCCTCTCTGTGTACTGAGCGCCATGAAGATGGAGACCTTGGTCAATTCTCCTGTCTCGGGAACCATCAAGAAGATCTATGTGAAACCTGACATGCATCTGGAGGGAGAAGATCTCGTACTGGAAATAGAATAGATTGAGCGTAAAATTGGAAGAGTTGTGCCGGGAAGGGGATTAGTGAAACGCCTAGATCGAGAGGGCGCTGTATACTCCGCTCTCCGTCAGTGTCGATGAAATGCTTAACATGTGGGTTTAGGGACCTAAAAAATTGATATCTGGATTATTTTCACTTGCTGAAAAAAAATATAATAATTTGCTAAATAACACACACACAGAAGCTCAGACAAACGATAGGGAAAAAAAAAAGTATTTGCCAATCTACGCTGTTATCTAGGTGCGGGGAAATTGCTCTCCCGGAGATTGCTTACTGCTTGTAAAGGAGTCAGATGTTTCACAAAGTAGAAATCTCTCCAATTCATTTTCTTTAGTGCCAAACTGCAAAAAAAAAAAAAAGCTGAGCTTGCAATTCCTGCTCTATCCAGCTACTTATTGAATAGGGATTAGATATGTATTAGACCCCCCTAGATGTTAGATTGCCCACTGCATACAGTGAAGGCTGTGACTGCATCCCTATCATACCAAACAGTAGCGGCATGCTCGGATGCTGACAGAGTGCTCGAATACTATGTTCTACTCCCCGCAGCTGCATGCTGTTCGACAGCCACAACACATGCGGGGGATTGCCTAACAGACAGGAAATCCCTGCAAGTGTTGCTGGTGTCTAACAGCCTCGAGGCATGCAGCCGCGGGGACTAGAACATAGTTTTCAAGCACGCTCGGATAACACCTTATCAAAGCACGCTCGCTCATCATTACCGGCGATCACTGCCTGCTTACTAACCTGTGCGTTCATTGACATCATCCCTTGTATCAGCTCACACAAGATCCTGTCGAAAATTTCAGCACCACGGACAGAGGTTCAACACTTGACTGTTGCAATGGTTTACATCCCGCTGTGCACAGCACCAGCACATACATATCCTATTATAAAAAATAAGGAGGAGGGGGGCAAAAAAAATCAATTTTCTTTAAAAAAAAAAATTTAAAAAAAGTTTACTTTTTTGTTGTTTTGTACTGGAAATCAATGCTTTCTAGGTTATGGTTCGCTATTACATGACACTATGCAATTAGTTTGTAAAAATGTTAAGCTCATTCTTTTCTTATCTCTTTGATTTTATATTTTTCTCCTTCGTGGCCAGTTTTGTTCTATCAGTTGGTGTTTGGTGCCTTTAAGACCTGGGATTGTAAATTTTTTTTTTTTTAAGCAATGGTCCATTTAATCCTGGAAATGCACTAGATATTCAAGTTGTAAGACTGTAAATGAAGTGTAGCCTCATATTGTAGGCAGAGAGAATGGATTTGATGGCTTAGAATATAATTTACATTTAAAGGTATAAGAAATAAGCTGTCATGCTCGTGTACATGAGAAAATACAATATTTCTGGCTATAATATTTTAACCAGTTTTTCCACCTCTACTGGCTTTCTAGTTTTCAGTTGTCTCTCATCATAGCAGCTAATCTACACTCACTAGCTGTCTCCTATACACAGATGAGCAGGAATCCCTCATCTCTGCATATGCCGTCTTTGAGTAGCCCATTTTTTAGAAGTAGCACAAGCATCGAGGACATTATACAGTGGTATTGAGCAGTGTAGATGTGAATCCTGCTGTAGGGTGTATCTGTGAATCCAACTCCTTAGTTGTATTTCTGAGATTGGATATTTTTCTTCCCCTAAAATCATGACATTCTTCAATTAAATTGCACTTGGAAAAATGTAACATATCGTCATGATGTGGAGTATTCTGTTGTTGAAACGCATCGGTTTCTTTTCAACGTGTTCTTTCTCAGCTGGCCATACTCTATCACGGTTTCCTTCTCCTGTGCATAATTAGGACTGCCGTGTTTCACATCACTTTTGCCTACAAAGTTGCAGTTGTCGGTGTCAAGATGGCTGCCTTCACGCTAAGAAAACCTAATCAAAGACCCCCTCTGAGAGAGGGAACCTGTGAAGAGCCGTTTGTAAACCATTTGGCAGATGGTGAGGTTGTCAAGGAATGGAAACTGTCGAGCTCGGATCACTTTATAGACATAATCTGCCTCCGGAGGATGTGTTGAGCGGTTTATGTAAAGATACAGTTTGCTGTAGTCACTGCATTAGGAATAATACTTTTCCGGGGGACAGTGGCCTTAGATTTTATGCCGCCATTTTTCTCGGTCGGTTTTGGGATGCTTAGGGTGGATGCACAATTGAGATCAAATAGCCTCACCTTATTTCTTACCGAGGATAATCGAAGCCTGACTTGCCTGCCCTTCAGCACTACAGCTACTAAATTTTAATTTAGGGCAGTAGCTGTGCATTGTGGGAAAAATCCTGGGCATTTAGGGATTGCCAGCTGCTTGTTTTAGGCTACCCTTGGTCTCAAGTGCCTTTGGGCTGTGCCTATTTTAAGAATTTTCCGCCGTCTAACCTCCCTTGCCTAGTAAAGAATTTATAGAGTCTTAGCAGAGAGACGCTACGCGATGTGTGCTGCATTAAGGCTCTCGTTCCCGTCCCCGTCCCCTCTTTTCACCTTGACTTGTTTAACAACACTTGCCGATACCTCGAGCACTCATCGCCAACACCTCTAACCTCCCCCCCGCGTTAACTCTTCCCTCGCTGGAGAATTTAGTCTCATCTGTCCCAGTTGGAGCAGGCTAAATGTCACTTATCACTCGGCGGGTGCCTTCGCTTATCTCATCTTGTCACAAGCGGCTCTAATCGCTTTGCTAATAACATTTTTCAAAAGTCCAGTACGTAGGCCGCTTTTACCTCCCTCCCCCCCATATATGTCAGATCGGATGATTGTTACAAGTCTGGCTACGTGGATAGGTAAAAGGTCTTTGTATTTTCCATTTAACGTTGATATGTTCACAGATTCGTTCCGTGTGAAGAGCCTGCAGGGCCATACGTAGTGCAAGCACTTTGTAAGAGCTCCGACCTTTCAATATCCGAAATACAGTGAACTGTATGTGAACCCAGTTGGGTCGGATGGTGATAAATGTGATGTCTGATGTGCAGACTGTGTCATGGCTTCCACTATTACAGATCTCTTACATGTGCAGTTTTTTTTTTTTTTGTTTTTTGTTTTTTTTTAATTTTTAAAAGGAAAATGTCAGGAGACTTTTTACAAAAAAAAAAAAAAAAAAGAAATGTAACTGGTATGGCTGTGTAAGTCCCAGAAAAAAATAAAAATGTCTGTTTTTTTTTCACTAATCTGACATAATAGAGCTGAGTAATCAAGCTTTAAAGTCTACATGAACATTAACCTGGAAGTGCATCAACGCACCCCATATTTAATTCTAGGCTACTTTTACATGTGGCTTAAAAGCTCGATTTCTCAGCACTGGCACATTGGATTAAAATGATATCAGTTTTACAGTAATCCGGTGTGGCTCCATTGTACCTGTTCTGAGAATTTAAGCTCTGAAGCCACATCGGATTACTACGAAGCCACATCGGATTACAATCGTACCGGTTGCATAATAATCCGATGTGGCTTAAAAGCTTGATTTCTCAGCATTTGGCCCATTGGATTAATATGATAGCCATTTACTAGTAATCCCATGTGGCTTCAAAGCTTGATTTCTCAGCACTGATACTCGTTTTATAGTAATCTGACGTGGCTTCGATTTATTATTTTAATCCAAAAATTAATTTCTCAATTCAGCCATATTTGGATTAACGTGATCCCAGTCTAAAAACGAGAGCAAAGTGCCAGCGCTGAAAAATCAAGCTTTTGGTTTAAAATGATGCCAATTTTATAGGAATCTTGACATGGCTTCAAAGTATCAGTGTTGATAAACGAAGCTTTGATACCAGTGTGACAGTGGTGAGAAATCAAGCTTTTAAGCCACATGGAAAAGTAGCCAAGAATTAAATATAGCGTGTGTCAATGCCCCAATTTTACATGTGAGTTCTCAGCACTGGCACTTTGGATTAAAATGATACCCATTGCGTAGTAATCTGATGTTTCTTCAAAGCCTGATTTCTCAGCGCTGCTACATAAGCCACTTTGGAATATTATAAAATTAGTACACCTTTAAGCCAAAGCTTGATTTCTCAGCACTTGCACATTAAAGCCCCATTGAATTATAAAATTGATATTTTATTCCAAAGCTTGATTTCTTAGCACTAGCACATTGGATTAAAATGCTACCCGTTTCCTAGGTATCTGAAGTTTCTTCCAAGCTTGATTTCTCAGCTCTGATACATTAAAAGCCTCATTGGATTATTATAAAATTGGTATAATTTTAATCCAAAAATTGACTTCTCAGTAAAGCAACATCGGATTAACACGATCTCTGTTTTAAAATGGTACAAGTGATGAGAAATCAAGCTTTGGATTAAAATGGTACCAGTTTTATAGCAATCTGACGTAGCTTCAAAATATCAGTGCTGAGAAATCGAACCTTAAAGCCACATCGGATTACTATGAAGCTGGTATCCTTTTTAATCCAATGTGTCACTGCTGAGAAATCAAGCTTTAAGGCCACATGTAAAAGTAGCCAACATTTAAAAATGGGGTGTATTGACGCACCACTTTTACATATGGTTTCAAAGCTTGATTTCTCAGCACTGGCACATTAATATAAATTTTAAAACAGTGATGAGCAAGCGTGCTGGGATAAGATGTTATCTGTGCATGCTTGGGTGCTGACCGAGTCTTTGCCATGCTCGAATAGTATGTTCGAGTCCTCGCGGCTGCATGTCTCACGGCTATTCGACAACCGCAACACATGCAGGTACGGGGACTTGAACATATTATTTGAGCTCGCCAAGGACACTCATCCAAGCATGCTGAGGTGCTACCTTATCCTAGCACGTTCACTCATCACTGATTACTACAAAACAGGTATTATTTTTATAGTTCTAAACATTTCCCTTTAAGCCACATGCAAAAATTCCATATCGCTCCACTCTAGATTTTTCCCTCGCAGGATGGTCTTTTACTTTGTGCACAGGATGGCCTTTCCTATAATTAATGCACAGCTCCCTGTCCAATTACTTTATGCAAAAAATGTACTCTGCCAATTGAATCCCTATGTAATACCAGGCTGCTGCGCACAAGAGCTTGCCGTGTTGGGAATTTTGATGGGCTTATGTGTGAATTTATCTAAAATTTAGCTTTTTTACATACATTAGTTGTAATAGTTGCAGCTGCAAGTGTTTTATTGTATTGGACCATATCGTACCCTGTGCCCGCCGTGCAAGTCTTTTACCACTGTTCACATAGGGTACGGGGGGACTTGATGTTTACACTGCTTACCTTTGCAGGCTTTTCGGACCACCTTATGGTTGTATCCTTGCATTTTGTACTCCCGGTTGCAATAGATGTTTACTGTCCTATCAGATTTGTGGTGCGTGCTTTTAAAAAAAAAAATAAAGCTGAATTCGCATTCATTTATGGAGAAATATTGGCGCCTAGGAGGCGGCGTTCTCTCTGTAGAGTTTGTGCTTTTAGTCAATGTAGTAGAACCGCAATAGAGACATCATCCCCTTCTCTCCACTCCATATGGTAGGGTAGAAAGGCGTAATAATCGTTAATAGCAAGTAGCCATAATGGCGACGATTGTAACCCCGAATCATTGTTAACTGTGGACCATTAACTTTTGTAATACCAGTATTTTGTTACCTTGTTTACATCATTGACTAACTGGATAACGTCGCCGTTGTCTTAACGCTAGAGAAATAACAAAAAGGAACATAGAATGTCTTACCTGTACAGGATGAATTTTACTTTTGCAAAACCGTAATTACGGATGTGACTTTAACCTAGTGTTTATCCATTGGAAATAAAGCTGAATTGATTACATCACCTTCCTCCGCTTTCATTTATTGCTTCCGGACCTTTCTTTGAAATGTAAATTTCGTGGGAAAACACAGAAGGCATCGCATACACCTGAAAAAAAAAAAAAAATGAAAAAAATATCAGAACCGAACATGAAAGAGGGTGTAAAGATTTAACATTTTTGTACCGCTGTGTCTAGAAAAAATGGATTACTTGTAAGATAAAGTGGAGGGATAATGTGTATGGATTTTATGTATGGAGTATACTGACATCTACGAGATATTAAAGGGCTTTTTGTTAATATCCTAAGTTATCATTTATTCATTGGGTAAGCTGCTGCTCACTGGGGTCCAAGTGATCTGTAGGACTGGACTCTACAGAGCCCATCTTTTATAGAGCAGAGGTGCACATGCTCTGTCTGAGCAGGCAAGATTCAGCCCTCTGCTATTTGTGACAGTCCCATAGACAATGAATAGAGTGGATAGTGTAAAGCACTCTATTTAACAGTCCCAAAGACAATGAATAGAGTGGAGTTAGGGTTCAGCGCTCTGCTATTGCCAACAGTCCCTTAGACCACTGTACACCGTCTTCAATCCATTCATTGTCTAAGGGACAGTTGGAAATAGAGCTCTGAACCCCGTCTTCACTCCATTCATTGTCTATTTGACAGTCCTCTAGATAATGAATTGAGTAAAGATAGGGTTCTTTGCGCTGCTATTTCCGACCGTCCCTTAGAGCACTGTACCCTGCCTCCACTTGTCTATTTTCAACTGTCCCTTAGACAATGAATGGAGATTATTGAGTGGAGGCAGAGTACAGTGCTCTAAGGGACTGTTGGAAATAGAGGGCTGAACCCTGCCTACATTCCATTTATTGTCGATGGCACTGTACCCTGCCTTCACTCCATTCATTATCTAAGGTACTGTTGAAAATAGAAGTGCTCTGAACCCCGCCTTCCCTCCATTCATTGTCTATTTTTGACAGTCCCGGAGAGAATGAAGGTGGGGGTCAGCGCTCTACTATTTAACGGTACCATAGACAATGAATGGTGTGAAGGCTGAGGATGCTGCTCCATTCAGTCTCTCCAGAGCTACTGTAAAGAGTTGAGCACAGCGCGGCAACCCTCTAGGTTGGGTGGCAGTGTACATGCTCCACCGTGGCACCAAGCATTCAACACTGATAAAAAGATCCCCATTCTGGTGCAGGTCCCAGCGGTCACCTAACCTGGCTTTTCTCAGCATGATTTACACTAAACTAGGCAGAGAGGGTTTTTTGTTATTTATGTGTTTGCACCTTTAAGGAGTGACAGCAGTTAAGCTGGGGAAATATTGCTTTGGGGAGTTGGGAATTACACCTCGGTGCAGATTGGCGAGTCCTATCCTTGAACTCTTCTATAAATAACAGTTCTCACAGAATCAAAAGTAGAAATCACTTCCAGAAAAGGGATCGCGGGAAACCGTTAGATTGAATGTGAATATTTATTTTTTTCCCCTTTTTGTGTTTCTGTATTCGTGTCGATATTTTGTATTCTTCACGTTAGCCACTTGATATCCAGACATCTGACTACATCCTGGGCTACATGTGTGGGGCTAGTATCCATATTTTTAGTTAAGTAAAAAACCATTATTTCCTTAAAAATGTTTGCCGGAATGCTAAAATGCCAATCTCTCTTTAAAGAAGCACTCTCTGCATGAGTCATCACTAGAACTACAATCCAACATCACTGAAAAGTCATCGGCAGACCAGCTCCATCCCCTCTTCAATAGTGATGAGCGAGTATACTCGTTGTTCGGGTGGTCTCCTGAGTATTTTGGCGTGCTCGGAGATTTAAGTTTCGTTGCCTCAGCTGCATGATTTGCGACTGCTAGACAGCTTTAATACATGTGTGGAATGCTTGTTTGTTAGGGGATTTCCACATATAATCAGCCTGTCTACAAGTCATAAATCATGCAGCTGAGACTATGAAAAATAAGTCTCCGAGCACGCCAAAATACTCGGAGATCACCCGAGCAGCGATGATCACTACTCTTCAACTCTTGACCCAGCTGCTCCATTCCCCCCCCCCACACAGACTTTGCAGTAACTGATTGTAGTTCTTCTCATTGCTCATGCAGGGAAAATACCAAAAAACGACCATAAAGTCGGTTTGCAGATAAAAGCATGACAAATTTATTAGAAGAAAAGTGCAAATTACAAGCATGGGGAAGCAGTGGACAATGGTGCATAGCCTACATGCACAACTGCAATATTGCAAAAAGGGTCGCACGGATACGAGAGAGCTGATGAGTCCCGCAGTATAGACATAATCATAAAGTCAAAAGGTATAAAACGTCAGAATAATAGAGCATAGAAGGTTTAATCTAGTAGGTTTTTAATCACAATGTCAGATTTAGTAGATAAGAAAACAATTATCTGGGTAGAAAGGCCAAATGAGCAATTGTAAGTGCACAGTGCTGTATAATATGATTATTTCAGAATAATAAGAGGATAAAAAAAGTAAAAAAGTTTGATGGGATGAGGAGGAGGGCTTATTTAAGAAAATAAAATTAACACTATAGTTCAAGTGAATTAATTTACAAATGTGAGGCAATACAACACAGCTGTAAGGGTTTTACTGCAAAGTTTGATGGGATGAGGTTCTGACACCTAAAAGATGTCAATCTTTTCGTTCGTGCAGAAACCTCTCTAGAGATTTGTACATTATGGTGATTTTTTTTTTTTTTTTTTTTATGTATTCCAAAAATGCAATTATAAATGCCACAAAAAAGTAATTATGCAAATTGTCTCTTCAGAGAAATGATACTTCTTGGATAACAAAAAAGTAAATAACACATGAAATCCCTATAATCGTAGGTCTTTTTTGTTTATATATATATATGATTATATATATATATCACATGACGCAACTGCAATACATTACAGGATCGAACACAACAGAACAAAACATAAGGACAAAAATCCAATCCCTATAATCGTAAAATCCCGCACAGATCATACAGTTTATGGCACAAGTTATTCTCCATTAACACACAAGAAAAGTTGATGTGAATGTAATGCTTACATTAAATGGCTCAAGATGACGCAAAAAACCCTACAACTCATCCTACAAAGAAACTGACATCACATAGTGACATTTAAGTAAAAAGCTTTGGTTGTCATCTATGTGGGAAGATGGAAATTTTTAAATACACTTCTTCAGACATATTCCCCTTGAGAAAGCGGTGTCCAACACGCGAAACGCGCGTCGGGGTCCTACTATCCGGCTCACTGCCAGCCTCAGTTTCTGTTCTCCCTGTTAAGCGATGCCCTCCCTCATTCTGAATGTACTGCCACTTGGCTATACTTACTATTAGATTCAGGGGTGTTGCTCCAAATATCGCGGGTGCTCGAGTGACATGTCTGTGTTGTGAGTTCATTTTTCCCTTCACCGTTGAGGACTGATGAACTCCCTCCTCTGGTGAAGGAAGGTAGTGAGGCTGATTACCAAACACCTGGGCAGCTAGATGATGACTGGGTGGCTGGAATTGAGGACTGGATATAAGGCAGCCGACGCCCTTCTACACTTCAGTTTTGTTTTTGTTTTGCCTTGTTTTTTGGGAGTTCTGCCATCCCCGGCCGGGGCTGAGCTGAATTCCATTTTTGTCTCTGATCTGTTGATCTTTTGCTCTGTCTTCAGAATATACCTGAGTGCTGATTTAGTCTTTTGAAGCCTAGTGACTTCAGGGCCTGTTTTTCTTATCAGTCGGTTGGCACATTTTGGATAGGGTTTTTGCGGATGGCAGACAGCAGCTTTCCTATCCTGTCCTATTTTAGTTAGCTTGGGCCCCATCATTTGCTCAACCTATCTTTCTATCTGTGTTAGTGTTTTCATCTTGCTTCACCTTCATTATATGTTGGGGGCTGCCTATTGCTTTGGGGTCTGCTCTGGGGCAGTTTAGTTTTTCCCCTTTCTGTCTTTAGGCTATATAGTTCTCCAGCTGTGATCGAGGGGTCTAGGGCACCGTAGGAACCCCCCACGGCTACTGCTAGTTGTTGTGGATAGGTTCAGGGGTCTGCAATCCGATAGCTGCCAACCTCTCTGGTTTTTCTGGACTTAGCTAGTATTTTGTTTTTTCCTCCTTCGGTGACTCATCATAACATGTCTGTGTTCCTGCAGCTGCATGTTTCGAGGCTGTTACACAGCCACAAAGCATGCGGGGATTGCCTATGTAGGTCAGGAAAAAATAGTGGCATGAAGAGCTGAATTCAAGTAGATTCGGTCACTGTCCAAATATTTCTAGAAATCACTGCATGCCTTTGACTATACATGTAAGTGTTCATGTGTCTAAGCAGGTGGGACATTATGTCCAACACCCGGGCATTTGGCTTGCAGTGTCTACCCTTGTTGTATAATACATGTTTAGAGCTCACTGATGGGTATTCAAATGTAGTAACCTTCCTCTGTTGAGGAGAGCCATAAGATCAAATACTTAATCTCTTATGTCTTGAGGTTAATTGAGAGAAACGACCCATAAAGTGTATTATTTCACTTTACATAAGCTTGCTCAGATCAAAGTGTGACACTAAAGATGGCTGCCATTTCCTGTTTCACCACACACCATGCTCTGGTATTCAAGATAACGCCCACCCTGATGACCTCATGGATCCATCCACGATGACGCCCACCCTGATGATCTCATGGATCCGCCCATGGACTAGCTCATTGCCCAACCCACTAACCAATGGAATACATCCGATCACTCCCATTTTAGAGCTAACCAAGCCCCCTTACAGGGATTAAATAAATCTATGTTCAGATTAAATAAAGGTCTTGGAGCCGAGCCATAGATTGATCAAGGAGAGCTTACATCCGACTTTGTGTGTCTGGTGTTATTTCTTTAGTGCATGCACTTGATCAATATCCATTAGGCCAGAAGTAGGCAACTAGTGAACATTTCTTATTGTACAACCCAACACCTCGACATCTGAAGAACATAAATTGGGTACCTTACCATGAGAGAGGAGGAAAGGACACTGGTCAAGGAAGAACAGGACCATCACTAGGAATCTGATTCGAGATGGCCAGGCAACGGTGAATAAAAAAATGGCAATAATAAAACAGCCCGTCACTTCAGTCCTCTGACTACCATGGCTACAAATTCATGGTCAGGGTGAATGATGGACGGGATGCCATCACTTCTGTTCCTAGAGGACAGCGCCAGATACTAGTTTACAGAAGATATTTGTGATAGATTTGATGTGCTATAGAGCACAACTCTTCAGATGGCCATGTTTCACTATCGGAAAGCATAAAAACCTACAGAGAGTTACCTCGGTACGGAGAGAAACCACAAAGAATCCGTCGTCAGATTCATGATGCTGAAATTATGAGTCACATGAATCAGACTAGGCCATAAAACAGAACGGTCTCCAGTGGTGCAGCCGGATTTCCCACATTGAGTATTTAGGGCAGAAAATCTGCAGCCCCATAGACGCACTAATCCAATTTAGGTTACTTTTGTTTCGTCGTTGTGATTTTATCCCTTTTTTTTTGTCTTGTTTTGGTATGTTAAGTTTTAAATAAAAGTGCTTTTGATATTTTCTGGTGTTTGGCTGTGACCAAATTTTATTTCTATAGTCATGGGCGAAGAAATCTGCAAATACAAAATTGGCCGCAAGAGAGATTGAAATGGTGCCGATTTCCAAGTCACTTCTCAGTTTAGTTTGCCCAGTATTAAAAAGCACAGAGAGCAGAAGATTCCAATTTGCTGGAACCTTAAGTCGCTGCGATTTTGCACAAAAATATGCAGCGGAAAAAAACCCACGCCAGATACTCGCCATGGGAGCACAGCCTTGGGCCTCATTCACACCTCAGTTTTCCTTGTACGAGTGCGATATGTGTTTTTTACGGACAGCACTCGTACCTAGGATAGTCTATGGGGCCGTTCATATGTCCGATTGTTTTTTTTTTTGGACCAAGTGGTCCATGCAAAATTGCAGTCCGATTAAGATCAGCGATACAAGTCTATAGTCTATGAAAAAAAAAAAAAAAACTGACCGTGTTGGATGCCATGTAGGTGCTTGTACATTTTCGCAGACCGATAAAAAAAAATTCTCCTTTTATCAGAGAAAAACTGATGAAACTCTGACCAAACTCGTGAAAATACGATAAATCACTGAAGAAACATTTTTGTTCTACGTCAATAAAACTGATGTCTGACTGAGGTTTTAGGTTATGTTCACACATTGCGTTTTTGCGCAATAATTTTTCATCAGCCAAAACCCTGTTCAAAATGGCCATTTTTCAACATTTTTGCTGTGTTTTCTGGTGCTGATTTGTCTACTGTGCCCATCAGTTTTATTCATCAAAACGCTTATTTGCGTTTTTGCACTCTTTACCTTCTCTGGATAAGACACTGAAAGAATTCAGACGGTCATGGAAACCCCTTTTAAAGGGAGAGCTTTAAGGGAGGCACAAAGTGTCTCACACAAGTTGACAGTGTTGATCAAACCAAGGTGGCGATCGATTGGAGACAACAACCTACACAGCCAGTATCGATCAATGCACAAGACTTGTCTGGTCTCAGGTACAAAAGACACAGGTTTTTACCCATCAGAAAAGGGGAATGGCTTTGGACATTACCAGAAAAGGATATGCAAGTTTTAAGAACAAAGGCCGTAAATCATGGATTCTCTAACTTCCCCATCTCTCTACGTAACAACAATTTTAAGAAAAGTCAACACCCTGTATTGTTACTTTGAGAAACAACACGTATGTGAGCATACAAAAATAGAAATTTTAAAAGTTAGATAAACAGATGTGCACAAACATTTACATACCCCAGCAGAATTTCTGCTTTCTTGGCCTTTTTTTCCAGACAATATGAATGATTACACCAAAACTTCTTCTCCACTCATGGTTAGTGGTTGGGTGAAGCCATTTATTGTCAAACTACTGTGTTTACTCTTAAAATCATAATGATAACCCAAAACATCCAAATGATCCTCATCAAAAGTTCACACACCCTGGTGATTTTGCACAGATGTTGACACAAATGGCTTTGAATGGCTACTAAAGGTAACATCCTCACCTGTGTCCTGTTTGCTTGTAATCAGTGTGTGCGCATAAAAGCTGAGTGAGTTTCTGGGATCCAGACAGACTCTTGCATCTTTCATCCAGCCACTGACATTTCTGGATTGTGAGTTATGGGGAAAGCAGAAAAATGGTCAATGGATCTACAGGAAAAGGTAGTTGAACTGCATAAAACATGAAAGGGGTACAAAAAGATATCCAAGGAATTGATAATGCCAGTCAGCAGCATTCAAATTGTGATTAACAAATGGAAAATCAAGGGTTCTGAAAAAAACAAAACCATGGTCAGGTAGAAATAAAATTGATTGGGATGCAAAGAAAAAAACACAAATAACATCAGCTGAAATACTGGACTCTCTGAAAACTAGCGGTGTGGCTGTTTCAATGGGCTTCATGGTCGCTAGAAGAAAGCCATTACGGTGCAAATGCCACAAAATATCTCATCTACAATACGCAAAACATAGAGACAAGCCTCAAAACTTCTGGAACAAGGTAATTTGGAGTGATGAGACCTAAATTGAACTTTTTTGGCCACTACCATAAACGTTACATTTGAAGAGAGGTCAACAAGGCCTATGATGAGAAGGAAAACCATTCCTACTGTAAAGCACGGAGGTGGATCGCTGATATTTTGGGGATGTGTGAGCTACAAAGGCACAGGAAAATTGGTCAAAGTTGAAGGAAAGATGAATGCAGCACATTATCAGCAAATACTGGAGGCAAATTTGCAATCATCAGCCCGGAAGCTGCGCATGGGACGTACTTGGACGTTCCAACATGACGACGATCCAATTACCTTTAACGCCAAATACATGCAAAAAAAATTATATAAATATTGTATCCGGTTATTCCCATGGCTGTTTGATTCAAATTTCCATTTCACATATTATGCAGATAAATAAGTGATCAATGAGGCATGGCTAAAAATATGAGCAGAGTTACAGATGTGGTTCCGCACAGGCTGGAAACAGGCGTGCTGGGATCGTGAAGTAACTCGCACCAGAGGGCTAGCAGGAAATAACCACACAAGCCAGGGACACTTGCTGCTGCACCTCGCTGGGTGGTGTAAAAGTAAAGGAGTTTGCTTACATGCACTGAGAAACCTTCGCGGCAGCGCACTGAGCGATGCACTTGTTTGTCTTATTTTATTATTCAAGCATTAATTAACACTTGAACAATGTGATGCTGGAGAGTCAGGAAATGAGGGTGAGGGTGGGGGTGCGGGACCTTAATCGAAATTTCTTTTGACACACCCTCCCAAAGACTCTGCCCATTTTTTATTCAATTTTGCCTTTTTCTGACGACTCATTGTCATTTGTGCAGCATTGGGACCTACAGTTGTGGCCAAAAGTATTGACACCCCTGCAATTTTGTCAGATAATACTCAGTTTCTTCCTGAAAATGATTGCAAACACAAATTCTTTGGTATTATTATCTTCATTTAATTTGTCTTAAATGAAAAACACAAAAGAGAATGAAGCAAAAAGCAAAACATTGATCATTTCACACAAAACTCCAAAAATGGGCCAGACAAAAGTATTGGCACCCTCTGCCTAATACTTGGTTGCACAACCTTTAGCCAAAATAACTGCGACCAACCGCTTCCGGTAACCATCAATGAGTTTCTTACAATGCTCTGCTGGAATTTTAGACCATTCTTCTTTGGCAAACTACTCCAGGTCCCTGATATTTGAAGGGTGCCTTCTCCAAACTGCCATTTTTAGATCTCTCCACAGGTGTTCTATGGGATTCAGGTCTGGACTCATTGCTGGCCACCTTAGAAGTCTCCAGTGCTTTCTCTCAAACCATTTTCTAGTGCTTTTTGAAGTGTGTTTTGGGTCATTGTCCTGCTGGAAGACCCAAGACCTCTGAGGGAGACCCAGCTTTCTCACACTGGGCCCTACATTATGCTGCAAAATTTGTTGGTAGTCTTCAGACCTCATAATGCCATGCACATGGTCAAGCAGTCCAGTGCCAGAGGCAGCAAAGCAACCCCAAAACATCAGGGAACCTCCGCAATGTTTGACTGTAGGGACCGTGTTCTTTTCTTTGAATGCCTCTTTTTCCTCCTGTAAACTCTATGTTGATGCCTTTGCCCAAAAAGCTCTACTTTTGTCTCATCTGACCAGAGAACATTCTTCCAAACCGTTTTAGGCTTTTTCAGGTAAGTTTTGGCAAACTCCAGCCTGGCTTTTTTATGTCTCGGGGTAAGAAGTGGGGTCTTCCTGGGTCTCCTACCATACAGTCCCTTTTCATTCAGACGCTGATGGATAGTACGGGTTGACACTGTTGTCCCCTCGGACTGCAGGGCAGGTTGAACTTGTTTGGATGTTAGTGGAGGTTCTTTATCCAACATCCGCACAATCTTGCGTTGAAATCTCTTGTCAATTTTTCTTTTCGGTCCACATCTAGGGAGGTTAGCCACAGTGCCATGGGCTTTAAACTTCTTGATGACACAGCGCACGGTAGACACAGGAACATTCAGGTCTTTGGAGATGGACTTGTAGCCTTGAGATTGCTCATGCTTCCTCACAATTTGGTTTCTCAAGTCCTCAGACAGTTCTTTGGTCTTCTTTCTTTTCTCCATGCTCAATGTGGTACACACAAGGACACAGGACAGAGGTTGAGTCAACTTTAATCCATGTCAACTGGCTGCAAGTGTGATTTAGTTATTGCCAACACCTGTTAGGTGCCACAGGTAAGTTACAGGTGCTGTTAATTACACAAATTAGAGAAGCATCACATGATTTTTCGAACAGTGCCAATACTTTTGTCCACCCTCTTTTTTATGTTTGGTGTGGAATTATATCCAATTTGGCTTTAGGACAATTCTTTTTGTGTTTTTTCATTTAAGACAAATTAAATGAAGATAATACCAAAGAATTTGTGTTTGCAATCATTTTCAGGAAGAAACTGAGTATTATCTGACAGAATTGCAGGGGTGTCAATACTTTTGGCCACAATTGTAGTTACATAGATTAAAAAATGTTTCAATACTGTCCGGCTGCTGTGTTGAAAATGTGGCTACTGGGAGAAAATGAACTTTATTCCTCCCAGGAGCCGCCGGCTTTCAGTTAGAGGCATGTACGGATTGATTACGGTCACCTTTCACAGAATTGCGCTGCAAGCACGACCCGGCACTTCGATTGGTAGCTCATCTGTGCGGAGCAAGCTGTCAATCAAAGTGCCGTTGCGTGCTTGCAGCCACTTCGCGCTACATTTGTGGGTGGTGACAACAGCCGCTTGGTGCACACCTCTATGACTCCTTGCACCCTGATGTACCCTATCTGTGCACACCCATATACTGGCAGTTTAATGTGCCTTGTATAAAGCTCTGTGTGTGTGACGAGTCGCTTTTGCGTCACTCCTTTTTTTTCCCCGTCGTTCTTTCAGAAGTCAGGAATGAAGAGAAGCTCAGCGACAGTTTTATAGCAACGGTCATAAATCCTGTATACAGCGCCAAGCATAGAATTTAGAAATATTAAGAAACCGGCACTACAGAGCATGAAAACGATTCTGCAGTTTTGCTAGTAGCACACAAGGGGGCAGTTTTACATATTAAACTGGCATCACTCAAACCCGCCCTGCCGCTTCATAAACCTTACAACCGGTGCCGCACTACAGTGCGCGAGTGTAAAAGCCGGCAGCGGCAATCGTCTCCCAGGAGGTAGTGAAGCCAAGTTCCTACGCGAGCTGCTAATACTCTGCTGACGAGATCTTTAGTGTTTCTCAATGTCATATCCATTAGAGGAGGATGTTATATGATCAAGGTGAATAAATACAAAGGAAATCTGCAATGATGTGTATCCCCCCCTTCTTGTGTTCTCAGCGTTCAGGGGTTGCGGCATCTTCCCCTTACCATAGTCTCCAGGGTACCAGGGAGAAGCGCTGGGCAATCAAAAGGGTTAATATAGTCTGAGCTATCTGTCAAGATTCCAGACTAGTGATGAGCGAGCGTGCTGGGATCAGGTGTTATCTGAGCATGCTCGCGTCCTAATGGAGTAATTTCAGCGTGCTTGAAAAAAAGCTCGAGTCCCCGTGGCTCCATGTCTCACGGCTGTTCGATAACTGCAACACATGCTGGATTTGCCTAATAAACAGGAAATCCCCCGCATGTGTTGCGGCTGTCGAACAGCCAGCGAGACATGGATCCAGGGGGACTCGACCATTTTTTTCAAGCACGCTGAAATTACTCCATTAGGACACGAGCATGCTCAGATAACACCTTACCCCAGCACGCTCACTCATCACTATTCCGGACCACTCTACTACTGATGCTATTGGTATGGGCCTAGTTTAAGGATTAAAATGTGGTTTGTGGTTATTCAAGGCGCTAACAAATCAGTCACTGAAGTCGAATGTAAATTAGCCTGAAAGTGCATTGAGGAGTGTCGATATACCACCAATGCACTTCGGGAACACGCCTTTTTTTTCAGGTTCAAAAGCAAAAAAACAACAAAAGAAAAGCAAATGAAAACCATGAGGGCTCAATAAAGGCACACCGAATGTTTAGCAAATAATCAAAAATTTGATTGCACTTAGATTTACCTTGTTAATGTTTATTTAAGAAACCCTTCTCCTCCTCCCATCAAGGTTTTTATCCTCTTAATATATTGCAATCATCATATTATACGGCAATGTGTATTTACAATTGCTCATTTTGTCTTTCTACCCGTTAATTCTTCTCTTTCCCATTAGGTCCATGACATCACGTGATTAAGAACTAACTGGCTGAATCCTTCTAAGCTCTATGTAGAAACAGGAGGTCAATTTTCCCTGCAGGAGGCAGATTCTTTGACAGGGGGAGGAGGAGCAGCTGGGTCAGGAGTTGAAGGGGTGGAGCTGGCTGCCAATAACTTTGCAATAAATGTAGAATTGCAGTTTTAATGATGACTCATGCAGGGAAAATTGATCTTTTTCTGCAGGGAGCTTGGAAGGATTCAGTTTGTCTGTTTTTTTGTCATGTGATGTCACAGACCTAAACTGAAAAGAGCTGGGTAAAATGGCAAAATTAGCAATTGTAAGTATGTAAGGGCCGATTGTTACTTCTGCATCTCTAACCACCCTAAACGGGTGTCCCTGGGTGTGTGAACACTTGAATTACTGTCACTCTCAGACTTCTTGCTACCGTATCTTGGAGCAAGTTGGGACCCTAAATCGTGAAAAACGAGCTGAGCCAGATGTCATTAATAAAATTAACTCTGGATAACTTGGTCTTGGAACTTTTAGCTACTACCTATGATACCAATACTTGAATGCTTCATCTGCATTACATGAATGAGGCACAAATATTTCGGTTTCGGACAGCGGAACATAGCTGTGAGGAACGTTAATGAACAACAACAGGTTAATCTGAAGACCTCCATCTTCTCAGTACTGGGCCGCATGGGTCAATGTTTTTTTGCTGTGACCAGCCTCTCCACCCAGCGCTACAGTCTGTGGACTACATAAAGGGAGCTCTTCCAGCTTATGTAGTTTATAGATGTGTTACAGGATTTCTGGCCCCATATTTCTTCACTAAAACCTCTAGGTCTGGCAGACACGAAGACTCGTGTTGGGAAAGCGGCCCGCCAGTCTGTGCCCTGTGTTCTAATTTCTCTCCGATTTATACAGCCATCTGACTGTGCCGTTAGGATAGACCATCAGAACGTTGGGGAGATTTTACACTCAGCATTCCCATCAAGTAACGCTCATCAGCTCCGTTGACACAGCTTTATACATGGTGTAGTGGCTGCTCCTGGGTGCTAAAGAGCAGATCCTATTGAAAAGAATAGGGGCCGGGCTTCATTCACCGTTTACATTCAGCCACCGCTAATAACAGCTGATTGCTGGGGATGGCTGGGTGGGGGGAATTGGACCCTTACTGAAAGCATTAAAGGTACCCATTTTTCAAGCACATTTTCAAGGGATAAGTGGATGTGTGTACACGAGTGTTGGAGCCAACATGGACAGTTTATATATTATAAGGGCAATGAACATTCCTTGAGCTCAACATAACAGCTAAAACCTACCTCAAAGGGACTGACCATATGATGTAAAATGTGATTACACAGGAAGGCAATTATGTCCTGGGTTGAAAAGTCCTTTGTTATTTCAATAAAGAGAATCTACTTTGTAGATGGACATTGTGTTCCCAACCTCTTGGAGGATACACAACCCCAGTGTGGGAGTATAAGCTATTACTCCTCAATTGAACATCTTATCTTGGACACACATTCCATGTGGAGGTGAAGTACAAGCCATTGTTCTTCAGATGGACATGTGGTCCTGGCCTAAACTTAATGCCCTCAGGCCTTTTGACACCAGGACTTTATCCTAAATCCAAGGACACCATCAAGGGGAAGATGATTGGACACTCTACTACAAAGGATACCGGAGCAAGGGTGGAGTCATGGCTTGTATGTGGGTGTGGATGTGTATTGATTTAATATATATGTAAGGATCAGATTTATATCTTTTTCTTCCCACATCCCCGCTTCTACTACCCTCTCCTATAACCTCTTCCCTTTAATTGTACCCTTTCCTCTTTGTTAGACTTCCCTTATGTATGTCATTGTAAATACCTTGTTTGTAATAAACCCCCTTTTAAAGATCCAGTAGTTCATTTTAATTAGTAGTAACTGGCACCCTAAAACTCAGCAGATTCTTCAACGAGGAATAACAATTTCTGATGATGTAGACTTTTCATATGCTGCGCAATTTCTTAGGAATGCACTACCCAGGTTAATACGATTAATTCCCAATCCCCACAGTTTTAAGCGTGCCCTAAAAACGCATTTGTTTAGACTGGCCTACCACCTCAACGCATTAACCTAAATATCCCTGAGTGGCACATTCAAATTTTTTTTTACTATAAACAGGTTCCTCGCATCATGTTCTCGCATGCTTTATGCATTTAATAGCCCTCTGTGTCTGTACTGTTACATATTTAGACTGTTAACCGATTCATGCAGCAACACAGGAACACCCGATTTTTACACTATGGCTGGTCCGATCAACGATAGCAATTGTTACCATCCACCTTCCGTGTCCCCCCTTTTTCCTTATAGATTGTAAGCTTGCGAGCAGGGCCCTCATTCCTCTTGGTATCTGCTTTGATCTGCGTTTATTGTCTGTACAAGTTCCCTCTATAATGTAACGTGCTGCGGAATATGTTGGCGCTATAGAAAGAAAATTATTATTATGTAGACTGCATTTTCACCAGTTCTTCCTCTCTACAAGCTCTAACTCTTCATGTGCAATTGACTTTTAGCCAGTGGGTAGAGACTAGTGCTATAATGTCTCCCACAGATAAAACACAAAGAAAGAGACATGGAGGGAATTATACAGTAGTAATGAGCAGTGGAGATGTGAATATACTTCTAGGATGAGGTTAAATGGAACCTGTCAGCAGGATTGTGCTCAGTAACCTACAGACAGTATCTGGTCGGGGGAGGGGAGAAAAGGACCCAACAGGGATCGTCTCTCTGGCACCACCACTTTCCCCAGGTCAGTTAGGGAACTGCACAGAGGGCAAATAGTGAGGCGCTCCCAGTGAGGGGGGATATACATCACCAGTCCAGGCTGGGGATATACACTCACTGGCCACTTTATTAGGTACACCTGTCCAACTGTGTGTTAAGACTTAATTTCTAATCAGCCAATCACATGGCGGCAACTCAGTGCATTTAGGCATGTAGACATGGTCAAGACAATCTCCTGCAGTTCAAACCGAGCATCAGTATGGGGAAGAAAGGTGATTTGAGTGCCTTTGAACGTGGCATGATTGTTGGTGCCAGAAGGGCTGGTCTGAGAATTTCAGAAACTGCTGATCTACTGGGATTTTCACACACAACCATCTCTAGGGTTTACAGAGAATGGTCCGAAAAAGAAAAAAAATCCAGTGAGCGGCAGTTCTGTGGCCGGAAATGCCATGTTGATGCCAGAGGTCAGAGGAGAATGGGCAGACTGGTTCGAGCTGATAGAAAGGCAACAGTGACTCAAATTGCCACCCGTTACAACCAAGGTAGGCAGAAGAGCATCTCTGAACGCACAGTGCGTCGAACTTTGAGGCAGATGGGCTACAGCAGCAGAAGACCACACTGGGTACCACTCCTCTCAGCTAAGAACAGGAAACTGAGGCTACAATTTGCACAAGCTCATCGAAATTGGACAGTAGAAGATTGGAAAAACGTTGCCTGGTCTGATGAGTCTCGATTTCTGCTGCGACATTCGGATGGTAGGGTCAGAATTTGGCGTAAACAACATGAAAGCATGGATCCATCCTGCCTTGTATCAACGGTTCAGGCTGGTGGTGGTGGTGTCATGGTGTGGGGAATTTTTTCTGGGCACTCTTTGGGCCCCTTGGTACCAATTGAGCATCGTTGCAATGCCACAGCCTACCTGAGTATTGTTGCTGACCATGTCCATCCCTTTATGACCACAATGTACCCAACATCTGATGGCTACTTTCAGCAGGATAATGCGCCATGTCATAAAGCTCGAATCATCTCAGATTGGTTTCTTGAACATGACAATGAGTTTACTGTACTCAAATGGCCTCCTCAGTCACCAGATCTCAATCCAATAGAGCATCTTTGGGATGTGGTGGAACGGGAGATTCGCATCAGGGATGTGCAGCCGACAAATCTGCGCCAACTGTGTGATGCCATCATGTCAATATGGTCCAAAATCTCTGAGGAATGCTTCCAGCACCTTGTTGAATCTCTGCCATGAAGAATTGAGGCAGTTCTGAAGGCAAAAGGGGGTCCAACCCCTTACTAGCATGGTGTACCTAATAAAGTGGCCAGTGAGTGTATATTAAACTTCCCGGCCATCACTGCCAGAGTTCCTCACTAAAACAATACGGTATTCTGCCATCAGTTCCTCATTCGACATAAGCCCCGGTCGACAACAGGCTTATATCGGGTCAGAAACTAACCCGGGTAGCGTACAATTGACCAACTGAGCGTGCGGACGTGGGGATTCGTGAATCGAAATAAAAGAGCAACCCAAGATTAATTTTATATTTAATCACCGAAAAGGCGCAATAGAAATACACAGGTATATATTTACAAGAACAATATACAGGTATACAAGTGTAATACAAGGAAAGGGTATAGATAGGTTGCAATTACCGTGTTATGTAGCATGTGACCAAAGGGAGGCACTGATGGATCACAGGTTCAAATCTTAGTTACCGGCTTTCCTGGCTGCATCAGCTAACGTATCCTCCGGCCATTAGAGAAACTAAGTCCAAAAAATAAGAGTCTGCCTTATATCTCCTAGGCTGTTCTCTCCCACACTCTGTTGCCTCCCCTGGGCTGGGCTACCTCCCATGTCTGAGAATATGATTTTCTGCCCAGAATCGTGGATGGCCCATAACTTTCCACCCGAAGCTATGAGAATGGGTCGTTGGCGCCGCCAATGGGTTCCACTGGATTTTGTCTGCGCATAGAGACTAAATATGACTATTGTATGTACTTCCCTTTAGCTATGCTTTATAACGCGCTAATGCAGGGTTCTGGAGGTGGCTAAATAATATAGGGCGTGGGGAAAGGAATGCCAATTCTGATTATGTGCTCGGCTAGTCTCAGAGATATGGCTAGTCTCAGAGATATTGCATTCTGTTATTATAGATAATTTTCAGATTCAGTACTTCAGAGCCTGCTGTGACTTGTTGTATGCTCTGTGTTATGATGAGTCACCGAAGGAGGAAAAAACAAAATACCAGCTAAGTCCAGAAAAACCAGAGAGGTTGACAGCTATCGGATTGCAGACCCCTGAACCTATCCACAACAACTAGCAGTAGCCATGGGGGGTTCCTATGGTGCCCTAGACCCCTTGATCACAGCCGGAGAACTAAATAGCCTAAAGACAGAAAGGGGAAAAACTAAACTGCCCCAGAGCAGACCCCAAAGCAATAGGCAGCCCCCAACATATAATGACGGTGAAGCAAGATGAAAACACTAACACAGATAGAAAGATAGGTTGAGCAAATGATGGGGCCCAAACTAACTACATAGGACAGGATAGGAAAGCTGCTGTCTGCCATCCGCAAAACCCCTATCAAAATGAGCCAACCGACTGATAGGAAAAACAGGCCCTGAAGACGCTAGGCTTCAAAAGACTATCAGCACTCAGGTAAATTCTGAAGACAGAGCAAAAGATCAACAGATCAGAGACAAAAATGGAATTCAGCTCACCCCCGGCCGGGGATGGCAGAACTCCCAAAAAACAAGGCAAAACAAAAACAAAACTGAAGTGTACAAAGCAGAGCAGAAAAACTTAGCTTTGAGATGCAGGAATCAGACTGGTCTCCAAGAATCCAGCAGGAAAATCACCAGCCAGGAAGAAGGGCGTCGGCAGCCTTATATCCAGTCCTCAATTCCAGCCACCCAGTCATCTAGCTGCCCATGTGTTTGGTAATCAGCCTCACTACCTTCTTTCACCAGAGGAGGGAGTTCATCAGACCTCAATGGTGAAGGGAAAAATGAACTCACAACACTGTCTCCATGTGCTTCAGCACACACAAAGGGATCTAGTTTGCTGTGAAGCTGCAGGGAGCTCACACCTTGGTGCTAATTGCTAGTCCCGGAGAGTCAAAGAGTTTCTTCCTAGCTCTTTTAATTAAAGATAAACACTGCATGGCTTTTTATTGCCTTGGAGAATGCCAAGGGAAGGGGGCCGAGTGGTCTGAAGCAAGTATTTTTGGTCCAAACTTATCTTGATGGGGAATTCCATCAGAAATCAAAATAACATTTTCCCATATCTCACAAGGAAGCGTAACCTGACACTTCACCGTTCACGTTCACAGATAGACTGACAACATATTGGAGTAAATGGTGAATTCAGGAGGCGGGAGGGAAAACAGTGGCTCATAAGTGGACAGGGGTGCAGATTTTTCAGATAAGATATGATACAAGCTTTTTTTTTGCTTTCCCAGAACTATTGATTTGTACAAAAGGTGGTTGAATGTACAATTTGCATTTAAGAAATTTTTAAAGAATTAAGTTTAATTTTCTGGCAGCTTGTGATACACTTATACTTGTTTAAATGTACTGTCCCATAGAAGATACACGACAATGTGTGTCCTTTGGGCCTCTAGCAGTGCCCTTTAACCCTTAGGAAGTATATTGTGCATCTATAAATAAGTGTCAGAATACAAAACTTCACAACCTGAATCTATTCTTCAAATTTTGTCAATGCTTTATTCTACCGGATTTCTTTAGGCAGTGGCTGTAAATGTGATAAGTGGTAGAACATTTATCTTTTATTACTAATCTTCATTTTTCTGTTTGCATGTACAGTAGGTTATAAAGTCCAGCGCAGGCATCTCAGAATTTTCCTTGTGTATGTAGGAAACTAAGACTATTGTACATAAGGAGTATAGAGATAAAAATGGGCATTAGTGTGAAGGGATGTGTAAATACCACAGACCCCGCTTACAAGAGATTTAATATTTGGTTAATCCTTCGTATGAATATTCAATTATAATATTTGCATATTACTTATTCAGCAGAAGTGAAGACCGATACTAGTAGTTACAGATACAAATGACTGCCTACAGTAACCAAATTACCATTTATATTGATGGATTCGCTACCTCTGGTAATAAAGACACAAGACGACCTATTCGATTAAACAAACAGAGTGGGAAATAATACAGTACATGTACGCGTTCCGCATTCATTCTGTAGTTAGGGAACATTTCATGTAATAAGGATCTTTATAAAGCCATTAGGTGGACCTGATTATAGAGGACGTTCCTTTATACCCACTTTTATAGCCATTTGATATTTTATGCCCCATAGTTAATTGTAGATTTTTTTTCCACTAGTTCCAAATCTTTAAATATTTGTGCAGTAGGAAATTGTGACCACAATGCACTGGGTTCAGAGGTATAGCATTATGCAATTATCTTAAAGTTTGGGAGACATGTAAGGGGGTACAGAAACTATCCTGAACCTCCAAACTGTCCCAGTTTATTGTGTAGATTTGTATAATTATGTATAGAATGTTTACTCGTAATGATGTGTACCAAATCAGTTATGTAGGTTTGTATATGATTAGGGAAAGAGTAGGTTACAAGTTTCGTCACTAGATGAGGTATTATAGATGTGCTTGGTGTAAGACAAGAGTTCATAAGTGTAAATGGTTAACCATAGGTAGGGTTAGCTGGGTTTAAGGCAGGAATAGTTACAGTCAGGGTTAGGTAGCCCGAAGTGCTCCGGTAGGCTAAATGCCCGAGCTACTCAGCGCCCCGCCACATTCAAGGAGAAACCCAGCCATCCAGAGTCAGTGGGAGAGCAGCGATAACGTCTACAGGAACTGGGGGCAGAGGAGAAGTCACTGCAGCACCGCATGGCAGGTCACTGCTTGGGCTGATGCCCTCAGAACAGGGGCAAAACGGCTGAGGGAATACACATATGCAGTGAGGCTGGCCTGGGAGGACGCTGAGGAACCGCTGGACACGGTCTGATCCAGGAACGTGCAGTGTGACAGGGAGAGGAGTGCACGTAAAGATGAAGTAATGTGTAACATGCAAGCTGTTGAAAATGTTGTAACGGATCTGGATGTGCGAAGTCATGAAAGTAAAGGTTTACATTTTGAGTTGCATCTGGACTGTGTCTCTGTTTAATCAGAAGAGGCCGGAGGTGACCATAAAGAATGGAGAACAGACCCTGATGATGCAGAGGAGAGAGGCAAGTAAGCTGCCAGTTGAGCGTGATGTTTATGTATTGGAAGGCCAAGGCACAGAAGGCCCGATGAACTCAGCCACAACTACGGCCCTGGCTGACCTTTGCAGACACATAGTAAAATATTGCAATATTTTAAGGGGGTCATTGATTTTCCACTATGTAAAGTATGAAAATGTTCAAGCAGTTGTAAATGTATCAAAACCATAATAATCTTATTAATATTACTTGCACTCCCTCATCTCCTTCATTTAATTGTGCCCTCTGGAATCCACGGTCTATTTGTAACAAACTTCCTTTCCTGCACAACTACTTTCTGAACAACTCTCTTAATCTGTTGGCCCTCACTGAAACCTGGATTCAGGATTCTGACACTGTCTCACCTGCTGCCATTTCCAATGGTGGCTTACAATTCAGCCATTCCCCGAGACCAACAAGCAGACATGGTGGTGGAGTTGGCATACTCCTGTCCCCACTATCCACTTTCCAGGTCATCCCCCCAGTTCCATCACTCTCATTCCCTTCTTTTGAGGTCCACACCATCAGGCTCTTCCGTCCCCTACCCCTCAGAGTAGCGATCATATACCGGCCCCCAGGCTCACCCACCCACTTCCTTGACCACTTCTCAGCCTGGCTGCCGCACTTCATGTCCTCAGAACTACCAACCCTTATCCTGGGAGACTTCAAAATCCCCATTAACAGCCCTACTTCCACAGCTGCATCCCAGCTTCTAACACTTACCACTTCTCTTGGCCTCTCACAGCTCTCAACCTCTGAGACACACAAAGACGGTAACACCCTTGACCTGATCTTTGAGCGGCTCTGCTCAATCTCCTACCTAAATAACTCACTTCTTCCACTCTCCGACCACAACATTCTCTCCTTCACGCTCACAAATCCTCACCCACTCTAGCACACTCTTACCTATCACACATTAAGAAATCTACAAGCCATTAACCCTCAGACACTTTCAGACTCCCTACACTCATTACTGTCCCCAATCTCCTCTTTTTCCTGTCCTGATCTGGCTGTTCATCACTACAACTACACTCTTAGAAGCACCCTTGACCAGGTAGCACCCCTCACCTTCATTACCTCCAAACACAGAGTAAAACAGCCCTGGCTCACATCGCAAACTCGATTGCTCCAGCGATGCTCTAGGATTGCTGAACGCCGATGGAGAAAAACCCGCATACCATCAGACTTCATCCACTTCAAATTTATGCTAAGAACCTAAAACTCTGCCCTTCACCTCGCCAAACAGACCTACTTCACTACCCTGATCTCCTCACTAGCCAACAACCCCACGAAACTTTTGGACACCTTTCACTCCCTCCTCAGGCCAAAAGCACAAGCTCCTATCTCAGACATTTGTGCAGATGACCTGGCCTCCCACTTTATAGAGAAAATAGATAATATCCATCAAGAAATCCGCTCCCAACCACCAAGTACTGTGCCTCCCACCCCTCCCTGCATTTCCCCTGGCTCACTTTCCACATTTGATCCCATCACAGAATAAGAAGTCTTCAAACTTCTCTCTTCTTCTCGTCCGACTACATGCAGTACCGACCCCATCCCCTCACATCTCCTCCAGTCTCTCTCTCCAGTCGTCACAACTCACATAACTACAATCTTTAATCTCTCCCTCTCCTCTAGCATTTTCCCATCCTCCTTCAAACACGCCATCGTTACTCCATTACTAAAGAAATCCGTTCTCGACCCATCCTGCACAAACAACTACAAACCAGTCTGCAATCTCCCCTTCCTCTCTAAACTTTTGGAGTGCCTAGTCTACTCATGCCTTACCCATTACTTCTCCACTCACTCCCTCCTAGACCCTTCACTGTCTGGCTTCCGCCCCCTACATTCAACTGAAACTGCACTCAAAGTTATCAATGACCTTCTGACAGCAAAATGTAACGATGACCACTCTCTGCTCATTCTTCTCGACTTTTCTGCAGCTTTTGACACTGTTGACCAAAATATCCTACTCTCGAGGCTCCAGTCACTAGGCATTAAGGACCCCGCTCTCTCCTGGTTCTCTTCCTATCTTTCTGACCGGTCCTTCAGTGTTTTGTTCGCTGGCTCCACGTCATCTTCTTTTCCTCTTGCTGTTGGGGTACCTCAGGGCTCAATACTTGGCCTCCTTCTCTTCTCTCTCTACACGGCCCCAGTTGGACAGACCATCAGCAGATTTGGCTTTCAGTACCATCTTTATGCTGATGACGCACAACTATACATGTCATCCCCCAACCATACCCCCGCTGTACTACAGAACGCCAGTGACTGTCCGCAGTCTCCAACATCATGTCTGCTCTGTATCTGAAATTTAACCTCTCAAAAACTGAACTTCTGCTCTTGCTGTCTACTAACCTCCCTGAATCTGACATTTCCCTCTCCGTGGGTGGCACCACAATAACACCCCGGCAGCAGGCGCGCTGTTTGGGTGTTATGTTTGACACCAATCTCTCGTTCACATCCCATATACAATCTCTTGCCCGCCCTTGCCACTTACACCTAAAGAACATCTCTAGAATCCGCCCTTTCCTCACCATGGAAACAACAAAAACCCTCACTGTAGCATTGATCCACACCGGCCTGGATTACTGCAATGCTCTATTAATTGGCCTCCCCGTTACTCGGCTATCTACTCTCCAGTCCATACTTAATGCAGCAGCCAGGGTCACCCATCTGGCTAATCGGTACTCGGACGTGTCTGCTCTTCGCCAATCATTTCACTGGCTGCCCATTCATTATAGGATCCAATTCAAAGTACTTGTTCTCACCCACAAGGCTCTCCACAGTGCGGCACCCCCCTACATCTCCTCCCTCATTTCTGTCTATTGGCCTAACGACCGCTGCGCTCTGCAAACGACTTTCGACTAACCTCTGCAGTGTTCCCACCTCCCACTCCCGACTCCAAGACTTCTCCTGCGCCAATCCTCTGGAATGCTCTACCCCCAAGAAATTAGGACTATCCACAATTTGCACAGTTTTAGGCACTCCCTCAAAATGCATCTGTTCAGAGCGGCCTATCACGTTCCCTAATCACAGTCATTCTATGTGTAAGTGTGCAGCCCATTCACTATCTCCATCCATCCCTCACTCCCTCAAGATTGCGGGACCATTATTGTTGATACACCATTGTATATACACACCTGTACTCTGTATCTCCCCCACCTCTTTGTAGATTGTAAGCTCTCACCAGCAGGGGCGGCTTATTTTACTTTAATTATTGTATTGTTAATGTTGTTACTTATGATTTGTGTTTTGAAACTGTTAAACTGTAAAGCGCTGCGGAATATGTTGGCGCTATGTAAATAATTATTATTATAAATGTAATTTTTTTTTTGGCGGGGTAGTATTTTTTTTTAATCTGTCTGATATGCTCTTTAAAGAACCCCCTAGTGGCAGCTGCAAGCAGTACAAATTGTATAACTTGGCTGTATTTTCTCTTATTCGTGAAGTTATATGACCCTTATAAAGATATACTCCATTGGGAGGAGACCACAGCTTTTGCATTTTTGCTTTTTCATAAACATTTAAAGTAGAAAAGAAACAAAAAGACAAAACAAAAACACATACCACAAAACAATCTGGCACAATGGGATTTCTTTTCCATTACTGTGTATTCCACTGATTTTGATTATTCCTTTACAGGACAGCTGCAACAGATTGTGGTGGTCAACACATAACCGCTGAAAACAGCGACTTGTTGCAGTGGACAGGCATGTACGATAGGAACAGGTTGGAGAGAAACAAGGAGAGAAAAGACCAAACAAAAGGTGGCGTGCACACCTAATGCAAATCAATACATATGAATTTTTACTGAGAACCCAAAACAGACAAGTTTAAAAAACATCTAAAACCAAAATGCAGCATGATGATCCATACACAGCCCTAATGGAACGTGCGTCTACATGGGACAATAACTGTATGGAGCTCCATTAACATTAAATAGTAAGGTACAATCCTAATAATGCAGCAATAACAATTACCACCTAGTGCCAAAATCGCTATTGGCTAATCATAATACCCAAACTCAAAAAGGTATACCTATATAGTCACTAAATAAAGAACCCAATAATAGATTGAAAATTACATGGTATGGATATAAGGAGAAGAAAGTGCCAGTGCTTAGGTAATAAAAGATCATCTGAAAACACTAAATGCCCTAATAGGAGCAAAAAAAGAGGGATGACATAAAAGAGGGATGTAAACCTGTGTAGCTCAAAGAAAGAGGAGCCACTATCAAACCCAAGTGGGCATTAAGTCCACATGAGTAAGGGGAAGTCTGTACAGGGTCTCATATACAAACTTTATATACAAAAGATACTAATGAATCCCCGTGTTTACTGGTGTGTAGGGGACGTCCCATTAATCTGAATCGGGAGGTAGGAAAAAACTCTTGGTGTCTAGTCCACCGAGTATTCAGAGCGAGTGCGGTTGTCAAATTGCGCAAGCGCATTGCCGCGTTGGACTCCAGCCAGGCGGAAATGAACTTATTGCGCATGCGCAGTACCCAAAATGGAGTAAAAGTGAAGAACTTAACACGCATGCGTCTTGATAAACTGGAATTGTGCGGCTTATAAATGCATTGCGCATGCGCCAAATTTCTCCAAAGAGATACAGATCAAATGGCATCTGCAGGCAACCTAAAGTGCTGCAAATAACTAATTATATACCCAGGAGATGAATTTAAATTTCTATAATAGGACACAATCTGATCAGCTGCAGACCGGTGAATAGTAAAGCTATATTTTTGGGCTCTCTTTCGTAGCTCCTGTGAGGTTTGTCCCACAAACTTTTCTATATGGACAAATAATCGCATAAATGACATCCCTGCTTTTACAGTTAATATACAATTTAAGCGGGTACTGCTTTAAATTGAGAAGATTCAGGTGTAAGAAGATGAGCCAGGACAGAGTCAGCGGTTCCCGATAGATTATGTGGGACAAAGCTCACAGGAGCTACGAAAGAGAGCCCAAGAACATATCTGTACTATTCACCTGTCTGCAGCTGATCAGAGAACGGGTAAGGCCCTCACTCCTGTGGCTGCCAACTTTTTAACACTAAATCATGGGTCTCCATCTAACCTTAAAATTGCTGGTCTTCAAAAGATTACCAACAATGGCAGGGGAGGTAATAATCTCAGGCGTCTCTTGCAAATGGAGTCCAAATGGATCTTTGAACTCCAGACTGTTGCCCCCACTGGCCTTAATGAAGACTTATTATTTATGGGCTTTTTGGGTTGATTTTTGGGTTCATCCTGTGTTTTATATCATTTTTCGTTTTAAAGGATCTATTTCTGTTCCATGGTTTACAGAAGTATGCAGAAGTATTCTCAGATAAATACTTTTTGATTTGTGTCCATATGCTTTTTAATTTTCCTTTTCTTGCCAGGTTGTACTCTTGGGGATATTATTTGGAATAGTTTCTTCATTGTTCGTCAGGCTCCCGGACTAGTCCTTTGGAGCCACTTCTCCATGCGAACCTTTTTCCATGATGGAGAGCTTTTATACTGCCAGAAGAGATTTCAAT
The DNA here is from genome assembly GCF_039654945.1 of Dendrobates tinctorius. Taxonomy (NCBI): domain Eukaryota; kingdom Metazoa; phylum Chordata; class Amphibia; order Anura; family Dendrobatidae; genus Dendrobates; species Dendrobates tinctorius. Next base: position 17,765,175 of record NW_027361727.1, on the reverse strand, counting down.
TTCTATCTAGCCGTCTCATTTCACGTGGGATCCTTTCAAGGATTGTTTGTCAGTCTCACTTTTTCAAGCAAGATGCTACTGTATATTCCATATATAGGTTGATATATAGTTGTATGGTTCTCCTTGTAAGGAATGTGTTTTGAACATTCCTGCTATGGTTTGGGTCCCTGGGGGTATTCTGCTATACGCCGTTTAATTGCATGATATGGATATATATTTTTCCACCTTCAGGAATATATTTAAATATTCCATTTATGGTTTGGGTCCTTGTGGATACTCTGCCATACTCTGTTTGCATGGTATGGATACATCTTTCCACCTTTCTTTAAGGTGTTTGGCTTGGTATGGATATATAATGGATATATTTCTCTATCTTCCTCCATGATGTGTAATTTGGATACCTTCCTTTTCATGTGGTTCCGTGATTTTGCAATACTCGATGAATAATACATATTTTGGATCTTTCATGCTTGAATATGTTTCTTCGTCCACTTTACAGTTCTTGTTTGGGGAATCATTAATAATACCCCCTTTGGTATTGCTTATTATCTCGTTTATATGGTCCCCATGTTTATTTTACTTTGTAGGACATACTGTGGATGCGTCCTTCATCAGATGTCTATAGATATTGCCCTCATATGGGGCCATTTCTTGAGTATTGTACTACCACCCTTCCCTCTTCAATTATTCCATCTTACATGCTCTTGCTGCTTTATATATTCAGGCACTTTGGATTACTTGAATTTGCTGACGATCTGGTTAATAATACCATTTATTGTTGTTGTTTACTTTAATTCTACATCTGGTTGCTATCTGGACTATTTTTTACGTCGGGTACTTCTGCACCTGGTCTATTTTTCAGCGTACTTTCTTCAGCTAGTGTGTGCTCTTCACGTTTATTAATGACTAATTGTTATATTCTAAATCCGTGTCTGGATGCTCTGTAATCTGGACTCAACACATGCGCTCTATATGCGGTCATTCAACTTATTCCTGTGCATGCGTTATATATCGTGTTTCTTCAGCCTGGCACTGGGTCCTATAACAGAAATTTGATTGCTCTCATGGGTATATAATTAGTTATTTGCAGCACTTTAGGTTGCCTGCAGATGACTTTTGATCTGTATCTCTTTGGAGAAATTTGGCGCATGCGCAATGCATTTATAAACATCATAATTCCAGTTTATCAAGACGCACGCATGTTAAGTTCTTCACTTTTACTCCATTTTGGGTATTGCGCACACGCAATAAGTTCATTTACACCCAGCTGGAGTCCAGAGCGTCAATGCGCTTGTACAATCTGACAACCGCACTCACATCGATTATGCAGTGGACTAGACACCATGAGTTTCTGCCTACCTCCCGATCCTGATTAATAGGATGTCCTATACACACCAGTAAACGCTTGGATTCATTAGTATCTTCTGTATATAAAGTTCGTATATGAGACCCTGTACAGACTTCCCCTGACGAAGCTGTCTTGTACAGCGATACGCGTGGGGTCTTCCCACACACCCCTGCCTCATGTGGACTGACTGCCCACTTGGGCTTGATAGTGGCTCCTCTTTCTTTGAGCTATACAGGTAGCTTTCTTTGGGTTTACATCCCTCATCCCTCTTTTACGGCAGCTTTTGCTCCTATTAGAGCATTTAGTGTTTTCAGATGATCTTTTATTACCTAAGCACTGGCACTTTCTTCTCCTTATATCCATACCATGCAATTTTAAATCCATTATTGGGTTCTTTATTTAGTGACTATATAGGTATACCTTTATGAGTTTGGGTATTATGATTAGCCAGTAGCAATTTTGGCACTAGAAGGTAAATGTTATTGCTGCATTATTAGGATCGTACCTTACTATTTAATGTTAATGGAGCTCCATACAGAATCATAGAATCGTAGAGTTGGAAGGGACCTCCTGGGCCATCTGGTCCAACCCCCTGCTCAAAGCAGGATTCGCTAAATCATCCCAGTCAGATGTCTGTCTAGCCTCTGTTTGAAGACTTCCATTGAAGGAGAACTCACCACTTCTCGTGGCAGCCTGTTCCACTCATTGATCACTCTGTCAAAAAGTTTTTTCTAATATCTAATCTGTGTCTCCTCCCATTCAGTTTCATCCCATTGCTTCTAGTCTTTCCTTGTGCAAATGAGAATAAAGTTGATCCTTCTACAATGTGACAGCCCTTTAGATATTTGTAGACAGCTATTAAGTCTCCTCTCAGTCTTCTCTTTTGCAAACTAAACATTCCCAAATCCTGCAACCTTTCCTCATAAGACAGGGTTTGCAGACCGGTCACCATTCTGGTCGCTCTTTTCTGAACTTGCTCCAGTTTGTTGATGTCTTTTTTAAAATGTGGTGCCCAAAACTGGACACAATATTCCAGATGAGGTCTGACCAAAGAGGAGTAGAGGGAAATAATGACTTCACGTGATCTAGACTGTATGCTTCTGTTAATACATCCTAGAATTGCATTTGCCTTTTTTGCTGCTGCATCACACTGTTGACTCATATTCAGTCTGTGATCTATTAGTATACCCAAGTCTTTTTCACATGTGCTGTCACTTAGCCCTATTCCTCCCATTCTATATATGTTTTTTCCATTTTTATTGCCCAGATGTAGTACTTTGCATTTCTCCCTGTTAAAAACCATTCTGTTAGTTGCTGCCCACTTCTCCAGTTTATTTAAATCTTTTTGAATCCTCTCTCTCTCTTCTCTAGTATTAGCTATCCCTCCTAGCTTTGTGTCATCAGCAAATTTAATCAGTTTACCCTCAATTCCTTCATCTAAATCGTTGATAAAGATGTTGAACAATACAGGGCCCAGGACAGAGCCCTGTGGTACCCCACTTGAGACATTCTTCCAACTGGATGTGCAGCCATTTACGACCACTCTTTGGGTCCGATCACTAAGCCAGTTATGAATCCACCTAACAGTTGCCTTGTCCATTCCATACTTAGTCATTTTTTCAATAAGGATTGTATGAGAGACTTTGTCAAATGCTTTGCTGAAGTCAAGATATACTATATCTACAGCATTTCCTTGATCCACCCAATCAGTGATACCGTCATAGAAGGAAATTAAGTTAGTCTGACATGACTTATTAGTTACAAACCCATGCTGACTCTGTTTAATCACTTCATTCTTATCCAGGTATTGACATACATGTTGTTTAATAATTTGTTCAAAGATCTTTCCTGGTATAGAAGTCAGACTCACCGGCCTATAGTTACCTGGGTCCACCTTCTTCCCCTTTTTGAAGATAGGAACAACATTTGCTCTTCTCCAGTCTTCTGGCACTTCTCCTGTTCTCCAAGAATTTTCAAAGATTATAGAGAGGGGTTCAAAAATTTCTTCTGCTATCTCCTTCAGTACTCTGGGGTGTAATTCATCTGGACCTGGAGACTTGAATTCATTTAGGCTAGCTAAGTGTTTCCTCACTATCTTTCTGTTTATAGATATCCTGGATTCTTCTATTCCCTTAATAGGACAGTGAATAACAGTTGATGTTACATTTCCTTTCTGAGAGAAAACAGATGCAAAATAGGAATTTAAAAGTTCAGCCTTCTCAACATCCTGTCTTACCATTTCATCATTTTCATCCTGTAAAAATCCTATAGCATCTTTGACTTTTCTTTTACTTTTGACATATCCCCAAAATCCTTTATTATTGCTTTTGACATCTCTTGCAAGCCTCAATTCATTTTCAGCTTTAGATAATCTGATTTGTGCCCTGCAGGTTCTGCAGACAGCATTATATTCTTCTTTAGATATGCCTCCCTCTTTCCATTTTATAAACATTTTTTTCTTCCTTTTTAGCATGTGCTTAAGTTCTGTGTTCATCCATCCTGGTTTCCTTAACTGCTTCCTATTCTTCCCTCTTTTCGGAATTGTTAACAACTGTGCTTTGAGAATTTCATTTTTCAAGATTTCCCATCCTTCCTGGACATTTTTGTCTTTAAGGATATCCAGCCATTGGATCCCTCCAATTCTCTTTCTGAATCCCTTAAAATCTGCCTTTCTGAAATCTAACCTTGATGTCTGAGTCTTCACAGGTCTTCCGCCTCTAGTTATCCAAAATTCTAAAATAGCATGGTCGCTACCTCCTAGGGTCCCAGCCACTTTTACCTCCTCAACCATTTCCTCCCTGTTTATAAGGATTAGATCCAAGGTAGCAGTTCCCCTTGTTTTCTCCCGTACCTTTTGGAAGATAAAGTTGTCAGCAAGAGAGGATAAGAATTTCCTTGACCTGTTAGTTTTGCCTGAGAGAGATTCCCAACAAATGTCTGGATAGTTGAAATCTCCCATGACAACTATGTCATATTTTTTGGAGAACTTGGCCATTTGATGCATAAAGAGTTCATCCATAGCTTCAGCTTGCACAGGCGGCCTGTAGTAAATGCCTACAATGGTGTCCTTTCCATTGTTCTGTCCTTGTATTCTTACCCAAACAGTTTCCACAGAACTCCCAGTCTCTGAAGCTTCAATCTCTGTGCAGATATACGCGTTTCTAACATACAATGCGACACCCCCTCCTCGTTTATCAAGTCTGTTTCTTGCAAATAAGTTGTATCCTTCTAGTCTTGTATTCCAATCATGTGTATTGTCCCACCAAGTTTCAGTGATTCCAATGACATCATATTTCTTTTCCTGTGTTAGTAGTTCCAATTCTCCTTGTTTGTTGCCCATGCTTTGTGCATTAGTATAGAAACATTTTAGTTTGTGATTGGTTTCTCTTTCTCCAATATTTTTATTAATTAGATTCTTTCGTCTTTGTTCTTCCTTTCCACTTCTAATAGCAGAGTTCTCAATAGCATTTGTCAGGTGTATGGCTTTTTCTGGTCTTTTGCTTCCCTTCCCATGTTGTTCTAGTTTAAAGCTCTCCTTACAAGTGTAGCAAGGCGACTTCCAAATACATGTTTTCCAGTCTTCGTAAGGTGCACCCCATCTCTAGCAAGTAGTCCATCGTATAAGTAGTTCACTCCGTGATCCAGAAATCCAAATCGTTGCTGACGGCACCATCGACGTAGCCAGTTATTCACCTGCAGAATCTTATTCCACCTCCTTGTTCCATGGCCATCCACTGGGAGGATGGAAGAGAAGACCACCTGCGCTCCCAGTTCTTTCACTTTCTTGCCTAAGTCTTCAAAGTCTCTGCAGATGGTTTCCAGGTCGTTTCTTGCAGTGTCATTTGTCCCCACATGTAGTAGCAGGAATGGGTAGTCATCTGTAGGTCTGAAGAGTCCTGATATCCTGTCAGACACATCTTTAATTTTTGCACCTGGAAGACAACACATTTCTCTTGAAGTTATATCCGGTCTGCAGATAGCGGCCTCAGTTCCTCTCAACAGGGAATCCCCCATGACCACCACTCTCCGTTTCTTCTTCACAACATTTTTCTTTCTCCATCCAGGAGGACTCTGAAGGCGTACAAGGTTGCTGCTTGTTGGCAAAGTCTTATCCTGATGTATTTCTTCATTGTTTTCCTGCGTGAGAGCCTGGTACTGGTTTCTGAGCAGTATGGGTGCTGACTGCCTCCTGATCCTCCTGCTTCTCTGGGTCACATGTCTCCATTCCTCTGTTTCTTCAGGTGCACTTCGAATTTCTTCTCTTTCTGTAACATGAAGAGATAATTCTGCTCTGTCCAAGAACTCTTCACCTTCCTTAATGATCTTCAACGTAGCTAACCTCTCTTCGAGATTTTGCAACTTTTCCTCCAACAGGGACACAAGCTTGCATTTGTGGCATGTGAAGTTTGGCTTTTCCACTGGTAAGTCTGTGAACATGTAGCAAGAAATGCAGCTCACCAAATGGCTCCTGGCCTCTTCCATATTGAGATTTCTTAAAAACGATGAAAGATGAGCCCAATTCCTCTTTTCAGCTGCAACGGCCAAAACCCAGTGATCGTTGAGCTCGCGGAGACTCTTCACTTATCCCAGAAGGCACTGGGAATATGCAAATGATCTCCTCAAGACTCTTCCCCTGGTTTTCCGATTTCCTCTTTTCAGCTGCAACGGCCAAAACCCAGTGATCGTTGAGCTCGCGGAGACTCTTCACTTATCCCAGAAGGCACTGGGAATATGCAAATGATCTCCTCAAGACTCTTCCCCTGGTTTTCCGATTTCCTCTTTTCAGCTGCAACGGCCAAAACCCAGTGATCGTTGAGCTCGCGGAGACTCTTCACTTATCCCAGAAGGCACTGGGAATATGCAAATGATCTCCTCAAGACTCTTCCCCTGGTTTTACAGTTATTGTCCCATGTAGACGCACGTCCCATTAGGGCTGTGTTTGGATCATCATGCCGTATTTTGGTTTTAGATGTTTTTAGACTTTTCTGTTTTGGGTTCTCAATAAAAATTCATATGTACTGATTTGCATTAGGTGTGCACTCCATTTTTTGTTTTTTTCTCTCCCCTTGTTTCTGTACTATTTATATTCCAACAAGGTGTAGCACCATATTACCAGAAATTTATGGAGGTGCATCCTATCTTCTTTATACGATAGGAACAGCTGGTATCTATACATCCTGTTCTGGTAGTCCAGACTTGTGACCGATGCAGCCAATCACTGAGTAAGATGATAACCAAAGACACCATAAGGCACCTTGAAAAAGAGCAGCGAAACGCGCGTCGGTGGCATGGGGATTTGGTCTTGATTCATATCGCTTATGTGTAAGCACGTGGGGCATTTATGATGTATATTTAATTGTATTTTGGCCGGTTCCAACAGTGGGGGATTTAGTACATATACTCGCCAGTACTTTTATAATCTATTCCCATGGTGGTATAATGCACTTTGGCATTTTTTACATGGTATTTAATCTGTGACCTTGCCTTCATTACCTGATCCTTTTGTATGTATTCATGTTTGTGACAATTATGTCTAATAAAATTATATATATTTTATATTCTTTGGACTTTGTACTCCTTATGGTGTCTTTGGTTATCAAGTTCTAATGTGGAGTGTCCTGCGGAAGCCCTCTATTACCTATCACTGATATGGGTCGAGTGGGTGTTCTATCATACATTGTGCTTTGGATGGTTTGTTACAATCACTGAGTAAGTCCCGGTAGTCCAGACTTGTGACCGATGCAGCCAATCACTGAGGAAGTTCTGGTAGTCCAGACTTGTGACCGATGCAGCTAATCACTGAGTAAGTCCTGGTAGTCCAGACATGTGACCGATGCAGCCAATCACTGAGGAATTGGTAAGGTTTGTCCAGTTTTTCTTTTTAAAGAAAAAATAAATAAGTGCAGCACCAGCAAAAATACTTGGAAAGCTTTCCTGGTAAGTACTTGGCCTCCAAATGTAGAGAAAAGATGGAAGCCGCATTCTAATGCAGTAGAATCAGAACAAACGTGATTTTTTTTTCTTAATGGCCCATAATGGCGAAGGTTTGGGCCATGTGAAGAGGTTTCTTAGGGTGCCAACCTCCACAGCTAGACAGAGGCCAGTCAGGGATATATCAGGGATCCCGTAGCCTATTTTTGTGACAAATCACATTGGTCTATACAATTTTCTGTATCTAATTGCAGTTATCTGGAATTATTATTCTATTTTCATTTTTTTTCACATTGGGCTGGTGATTTTTAATAGATTTTTATAAATATACTGTTTTAAGGGATTATGCGTTTCAATACTTATAATTTTTTTCCCTAGTCTCTAAGATTTTCTTGCAGAGGTTTCTGCTCGAGACAGAAGCAGACGGATGAATTCTGTGTGTACAGGGCGATACTATGTGATCAGAATTAACGAAATGCAGCGAGGTCGACTGGACGGCGCCTAAACAATACAGTTGACAATGACCCAAAGCATACTGCGAAAGCAACACAGGAGTTTATTAAGGAAAAAAATATATCGCAATGGCCGAGTCCTCACCAAATCTCAGCTAGAGATGAGCAAATTTGATTGGGTTCCCCTCTTATTTGGCAAGCTATAGCACTTGACGAATAAGCTGCAGAGGGAACCCGGCTTCCTGGATCGTGACGGCTGATCAACTGATTGGCTCCGCAGCTGCATGTGTAGTTGTGACCTGAATCCATGTCCAGTCCTTCCCCTACTGAAAACTTTACTCTTCTCTCCAGCATACCTGTATCTCCAACATCAGCTTCCTTTGGGCACTTCCCAGACGACATTCCCTCATTCAGGCGACCCCTAGCAAAGGAGACACAGTCCAAGCTAAATTTGACACTTTCTTTACTGAGTACATCCACAGTTGGTACATCGTGACATTTAATGGTTTCCTCATCTTTCCCTTTCTGGCTGTCACTTCTGTGCAGTACACGCCTGGACCGGATCGTCCTAGACTGTTCCCCAGTTCCTTCCTGGAGTCTTATCGCCCGGGCAGATGCTTTTAGGGCAGAAGTTGCTTGTACGAAAGAGATGAAGGAAGTTGAAGCTTTGACGAGATCGGTACAGATGCTTTACCAGAGGCAACCAAGCCTACTGACTGATGAATTCGTTTCTGGGGCGAAACAGGCTGAAGGAAATGTCATTATGGCGAGGTCAGGCCAGGAAGGAACTGAGGAGCAGTCTTAGATGGCCCGATTGTGTACTGCACAGAAGCGACAACAAGAAAGGGAAAGATGAGAAAGCAAGCAAATGTCAGGATGTACCAACTGTGGATGTAACGTGTGTAGTACTAAGTAAAGAAATTGTTAAAGTTAACTTGGACCGTGTCTCCATTGATGGGGGTCACCTGGATGAAGGACCATTATCACCTGGGAAGTGCCCAGAGGAAGCTGAGATGCAGGTATGCAGAAGAGCAGAGTACATTTTTCTGTAGGGGAAGGACTGGACATGAACATAGCAGTTATCCGGGTCACGACTACAGTCCTGTCCCTCCCTTACATACCCCTAATGGCGGGAGCCAACGCCACTGCTAAGGGGCACCATGATTTCTGTGTACGCCCCATTTTGTGAGTTATGTGACAAATACTTGAATAGTTATTAAGCATGATGCGCATTTAAATAAGTACAAAGGTATTAGAAAAGGATTTACTGCCATTTTTCTCGGAGGAAAGGGATTGTGTTTATTGCAACAACGTTCAAGGCTTGCTGATGAAAATGGGTATTTCACAATATCGACCAAGGGAATGACAGCTGTTCACAGACAGTTCTAAGTGGAGCCTAAAAAATGTGTGCTTTTACACAATGGAAACAATTATGGATCAAACCTAGTAGGTCACTCAATTAAGATGAGTGAAGAGCAAAACACAATTGCTCTGGTCACACGGAAAATATACCTCTGTAGCGTGCCACGGGGCGGTAGCTGTGGGTAAGTTACTCTTCTCTTGCGCCCTGTTATGTTACACGAAAGTGGTGGTCATGGCTGGGTGTGTGGACTTGTGCTGTGAGGGCACTATGTCCGTGAAAGCCACATGTAACTGATGTCGCTGGTTTGCCAGTTCATTGAGGGAGACCACCATTTGAAAAAAAACAACTTTTTACTTAACCAGAACTTGGTAGGGAATATATACAAGAGATACCGGGTACACAGTCTTACGAACATTTCCTTTACAACTAGAAGCATGTTCCACAGTTTCCTTCTTTGTTTTCTCTATATTCACTTTTCCTCTTCATTCGCTTTTTGTGACACCAGTGACTATTCATGGACAGACCGTGAGGCAGAGAAGTCAGGCGTTCCGGGGTCAGTACCAAGATAACACATAGAAAACCAAGAGAAAAGACAAAAGGCGCAAGTCAGGTCACAGTTCAGGGTTAAAATACCAGGATAAAGTAAAAAGGACAAGACAAAGTGATTGTCAGGATATTTTCCAGTGGTCAGACAGCAGAAGATCAGAACTCGGAACAACAGAATCAGGAAGCACAAAACTACGTCTTGCAGGGATCAGAGTCAAACAGCTCAGTTAAATAGCTTGAGAAATCTCCAGAACAGAGAACATTTGGAGAAAGTCCTGCTACTCCCCGTCCCAGATTGATCGCTCGTCTGTCCAATTAAAGCACCGACAGCTCAGCACACCCATCACAAGATTGGAGAGGGGAGCTGTCAAACCACTGACAATTAAGCATGACACAGTTTCCATAGGACAGGAAAACAATCACTCACTAAGTGGAGGAATCGTGATATTACCCCTCTTTTACTGGGGTCAACAGACCCCTAGGAAACCTATGATGGAAGATCCTGACCAGCCAATTGGCATTTACAGCTCAAGCAGGGACTCAGGATCTATCCCTCTGGTCAATAACCTCTCCATTGAACACAAAACCGGAGACAATTTCTTTTAACAGTGATTTATGTAAAATATTTGGAATGCGAAAAGATGGAGGGAGTTTTAATCTGAAAGCCACCGGGTTAATTACCTCTAAAATCTCACATGGACAAATAAAATTAGGACCCAATTTCGCTGATGGCTCTTTCAATTTCATATTTTTGGAAGATACCCAGACCTTATCACCAAGCTTGAATGTGGGGCCCCCTGAATGTTTCCTTTACTCCTTATTCTTCTGGTGAAGCTGAGACACCCCAATATTCTTCTGAATCTCCCTCCAGACATCCCCAATTTTCTGTATGGCAACCTGTACACCAGGAAAACTAGAACTTTTACTTTTGAATTCACCAAAATGACGATGAAAACCATAATTACAAAAAAATGGCGATGTTGCAGTAGACGGGTTAACTCAACTGTTAAAGGCAAACTCAGCAAGAGGCAAGAATGAGAACCAGTTCTCATGCTGAGTGCAACAAGACACCTTAGAATTTCTTCCAAGGACTGATTTGTCCTCCGACTGTTGTTTTCAGGATGGTAAGTGGAGGAAAATGACAAGTTAATCCCCAGTTTCTTCAATCAAGTATGTGTGACAAAGAATCAGCCCGAACATTCTTAGACCCTGACCTGAACAACGTGATGTAACATTTGAACGCAGAAAAAAAAATATAAAGACCACCTGGCTGTCACGATGACCCGTCCTGTGTGACGTGACCCGCAGACCGATAACTAAAACAGCAAGACGCGGCACATGATACTGTCCTGTGTGACACGGCCCGCAGGCTGGTAACTAAAACAAGAAGACACGGGGAAAGGGGAAACAGTTACAACGGTGGGCCCTGCGATAGGGAAAGGGGACGTGGAGACCTCCTGCACTCCCCTGAGTCAGTGTCCCTAATGCTCCTAACGTTCCCTATGCCGGTTCCGCACCGGACGCCGATCAGGAACCTGTCGCCATAGCACACCCTACACCTATCCCTTGCTAGGGAGCTGGGTGGCGCAGGCACTGGCCCCATCGCTGTACTAATATACACTAAGGAAAAACACAAACAGGGAAACACCACTTAGCTTTACTCTGTTGCTCTTGCTCCTGGCAACAGTCCACCACCAGAATGCAGCTCTCCTCCTGAAATGCTGCCACCAAGCTCTGTCAGAGCTACAAGTAAATCCCCTATGACTCCTTCCACACCAGAGCTAAGACAGTGCTGCAAGGAATGCTCTCCAGCTCCTTCCTCCACCAAGAATGGTTGAAATGAACACTATCACCAACACTGATTGCAACACCTGTGACTTTTATAGCAGAGCCACACCTGCATTATAATCATGTGCACTAAACTAAAGAAACAAGAGTGCAATGACGCTCACCATCACTGGGGGCAAACTTAGAACAAATGACACCACAGTGCAATAATCCTAATGGCCACCGGGGGCAAAAACCAAACCTAAGCACAGCTTAAGAAAAAAAAGGTTACCTGTGCTTTTTATCAGTCCTGATCCAGCATGGATCATAACAGTACCCTCCCCTTAATGAGGGGTCTCTGGACCCTCAAGATCACTCCTCATCAGGGAACCACCTACAGCGGGGACATCCAGACCCAGAGTTCACCCCAGCAACTACCTGCACGTCAGGTTGATGACAAACGAGCCCGCTGGTATTGGCAAAGTTTCTGCAGGCACCACACATCTCCGAAGCCCTGACCTGGGGAACGAGTTGTGTATGTTTGGTATGAGCTGGTAACACTCCACAACACACTTCCACTGGATGTTTTTTGGTGGCCACCCATACACGCTTGTTCACACACAGGTCCGGACCTGAACGTTTATTGCCACTCGTTCGTTTGTCACCATTTGGAGAACTCTTTCTGGGATTGACAACAGAGGCATCCCCCTGTGTCACCACACTCACACCCCCGCACTTCACAAAGGGGTACACCACCCTCCAACCCCTTCCACCACGAGGTCTGCGCCTCCCAGGGTTGGCCAATGGCGAGGGTTGAGACTTGCCCCTACTCTCCTGCAGCACATCTGCTGCTCTCACCGGAGAGGAAGGGGTCCGCTGAAGAGAGACGGCAGAGACAGCAGTTCCTAGGCAGCAGCCCTCACACGACTGCCCCCAGCTGACCACTCCCCTCGCCCACCAAAATATTACCGGGTTGTGTCTTTTCAGCCAAGGGAGGCCTAAAATGATAAGTACTGGCATTCCCTCCAAGACGTAGCATGACAAGGACTCCTCATGATGTCCTATATGCAGATAGATATTCTCTACGACTTGGGTCAAGCTCCCCTGGCTCAGTGGAACAGAGTTTATGGCCTGGACGCTAATAGGTTGGGCTAGCGTCCTACACCTCAGACCATGAGTCTGGATAAAGCGAGCATCCACCAGACTGACTCCTGCTCCGCTGTCCACAAGCACCAGTATCACCTCTGCTGGTACCTTGGGAGGGCAAAATGGAGGAAATGTATACTCCCTGGACGCCTCACTCCATGCGACCAGGGGAATGCGGCTTCTCAGATGGTACAGATAATTTGGCGTGCAAAGGTCAAGCGTTCAGGACATGACCAGTCTGCCCACAGTACAAACATGCCGACACCACTCCCCGAACCGTAGGCAGCTCCGAATACAAACTAGCTCCTCCTACTTGCATGGGTTCGTCTGGAGACTTGGCATGAACTGTGGAGGCTCTCATAAAATGGCCAGGCTTCCCACCACGATGAGCCGCATACACCCCCTTGTTTGTATCAACAACACCGGGCTGTCTGGGTTCCTCCGTCTGCACAGGTGGGTCCTCCTCCCTAGCGAAGACATCAGGGGGCACTTTTTTGTATATGTCTTTCCCTGAGGCGTCTATCCACCCGGATGGCAAGGGACATGGCGGCCTCCAGTGACCTGGGGGGGCGTACTGCACCAGAGTATCCTGCAACTTTGGAGACAAACCCTGCACAAATTGACTCCTAAGTGCAGGGTCATTCCACTGAGTGTTAATAGCCCACCTCCTAAACGCTGAGCAGTACTCCTCAGCAACCCAGGCTCCCTGTTTACACTTACGGAGTCGGGATTCCGCCTGGGTGACACCATCAGGATCCCCATACACAAGCGCCAAAGCCGCAAAAAACTCGTTCACGGACACCAATGATGGAGAATCGTCCTGCAGGGAGAAGGCCCAGGATTGGGGATCCCCTTTAAGAAGTGACAATGATTCCAACCTGTTGCTCTTCACTCCCTGATGAACGAGGGCGCAGCCTGAAATACAATTTATAGGCTTGTTGAAACACTAAGAATTGATCTCTCCCTCCAGAAAATCTGTCAGGGAGGGATATCTTGGGTTCTGGCTGAGCCTGTCTCTGAACCAAGCCCCCAAAGCCCACCAACAGCTGCAGTTGCTGCACCAACTCACCGCGCAGCCCCCTAATCTCCTCAGTAAGGGTCTGCAGCATTTGGGCAAAGGTCTGAACTGGGTCCATGGCTCTGCAGAGAAAAAAAAAAGTTATGGGTTGGCGATAATGTCACGATGACCCGTCCTGTGTGATGCGACCCACAGGCCGGCAACTAAAACAACAAGATGCTGCACGTGATACTGTCCTGTGTGACACGGCCGGAGGCCGGTTACAAAAACAGCAAGACATGGGGAAACAGTTACAACGGTGGGCCCTGCGATAGGGAAAGGGGGACGTGGAGACCTCCTGCACTCCCCTGAGTCAGTGTCCCTAACGCTCCTAACGTTCCCTATGCCGGTTCTGCACCGGACACCGATCAGGAACCTGTCGCCCTAGCACACCCTACACCTATCCCTTGCTAGGGAGCTGGGTGGAGCAGGCACTGGCCCCACCGCTGTACTAATACACACTAAAGAAAAACACAAACAGGGAAACACCACTTAGCTTTACTCTGTTCGTCTTGCTCCTGGCAACAGAGTCCACCACCAGAATGCAGCTCTCCTCCTGAAACGCTGCCACCAAGCTCTGTCAGAGCTACAAGGAAATCCCCTATGACTCCTTCCACACCAGGGCTAAGACAGTGCTGCAAGGAACACTCTCCAGCTCCTTCCTCCACCAAGGATGGTTGAAATGAACACTATTACCAACACTGATTGCAACACCTGTGACTCTTATAGCAGAGCTACACCTGCATTATAATCATGTGCACTAAACTACAGAAACAAGAGTGCAATGACGCTCACCACCACCGGGGGCAAACTTAGAACAAATGACACCACAGTGCAATAATCCTAATGGCCACCGGGGGCAAAAACCAAACCTGAGCACAGCTTAAGAAAAAAAAGGTTACCTGTGCTTTTTATCAGTCCTGATCCAGCATGGATCATGACACTGGCCTGTCTCAGGGTTAAACATTTAGCAGATTCAATACAAGCTAAATATTTATGATCCGTCACAACAGTGACCTGATGAATAGGTCACTCGAAAAAAAAAATGTCTCCATTCTTCAAAATCCAACTTGACAGCAAGCAGCTTGCAATTTCCATCATCATAAAAGAAATCATAGAAAAGAATGCACATGGCCATAAAATTAGTCAGTGTTTTGGGACCTTGAGACAAAACAGCCCTCACCCCAATCTCAGAGGCATATTCCCCTACAGTAAACAGTTTCTGAAGATCAGGTTGAATGAAAACTGGGGCAAACATGAAAGCTCTTAGTTAACCCCTTAGTGACTGAGCAAGTTTTGACCTTAATGACCAGGCTAATTTTTACAATTCTGACCACTGTCACTTAATGAATTTATAGCTCTGGAACGGTTCAACAGATTCCACTGATTCTGAGACTGTTTTTGGTGACATATTGTACTTCATGTTAGTGGTAACATTTCTAAGATATGACTTGCATTTATTTATGAAAAAAACGGAAATTTGGGAAAAAATTTTGAACATTTTGCAATTTTCAAACTTTTAATTTTTGTGCCCTTAAATTAGAGAGTCGTGTCCTCAGAAATAGTTAATAAATAACATTTCCCCACATGTCAACTTTACATCAGCACAATTTTGGAACCAATTTTTTTTTAGTAGGAAGTTATAAGGGGTAAAAGTTGACCACCAGCGATTTCTAATTTTTCTAACAAAATTTTTTAGGGATCACCTCACATTTGAAGTGAGTTTGGGGGTCAATATGACAGAAAATGCCCAAAATTGACAGAATTCTAATCACTGCACCCTCAAGGTGCTAAAAACCACATTCAAGAAGATTATTAACCCTTCAGGTGCTTCACGAGAACTAAAGCAATGTGGAAGGAAAAATTTAAATTTTACCTTTTTTCACAAAAAATTTACCTTAGACCCAAACTTTATTTTCACAAGGGTAACAGGTGAAAATGGACCACAAAATTTGTTGGGCAATTTCTCCAGAGTATCAGAGTATGCCGATAGACAGTGTATGGGGGAAAGCCACTATCTGGGCACAATGCAAGGCTCCGAAGGGAGCAAGCACTGTTTGACTTTTTGAATGCAAAATTGACTGGAATCAATGGTGGGCACCATGTTGCGTTTGGAGACCCCTGATGTACCTAAACAATGGAAACCACCCATTCTAACTCCAACCCTAACACAGCCCTACCCCTAATCCTAACCGTAACCCCAACACCCTAATCCCAACACCACAACCCTAACCTTAACCTTAACCCAAGCACCAACCCTAACCCTAGCTCTAACACCAACCCTATCTGCAAAGAATGAAAAAAAAAATATTTTTTATTTTATTACTTTTACATAACTGAGGGGGGGACAAAGCGGGGTTTGATTTACTATTTTTTTTTACGTTGATCACTGTAATAGGGTCAACAGTGATCAAAATGAACCAATAGGAAAAATATCCTATGTACTGTCCGGCAAATCGCGGTGGGCTTACTGACACCGAGGGCTGGGGACAGAGCCAGAGGGTCCAGGGATGGCGGAGGTACTAGGAGGGATCAGGGGACCCCAATTCTCTTTCCTCTGGTAAGCTATATCATATTAGAGGAGAAATGAAAGGGAAATCTGACTTTTTTAGCGATCGTCGTTATTCGGCGAATAACCACAATCACAAGACTGGGGACGGTAAAAACTGACCCGAATCATGTTCTCCAGGGTCTCAGCTACCCCCGGTAGCCAAGACCATGGAGATTTTCCAATGATGAGGGGCTCTATACCCTTATTTCTCAGCGAGGTTAAAAAGCAGAGCTGAGGAATAAGTACCCTTAACTGCTACTATTAAAAGGCGTATCGGCAGTAGTTAAGAGGTTAAAGAAAGGCCTCAATGGCATTCGTCGACCAAACCTTAAGATATGCCCCATAAGTGCGAGATTGATAAGAGGGTTACCGATCTGCGAAAAACCCCTAATACATTTTCCATAGTCATTAGGGAATCCCAAAAAATGCTATAGCGCTTTAAGGTCGTAAAGTTGAACCCATATGCAAATTGCCTCTTCAGAGAGAAAGAGGACTTGAACTCTATAGTGCCATCTGTTGGAACTAGCGATCCTACATGTCACAATCGACCCTTTAACGAGATGAACCCAATCATTTATGGCCTACACCTTCCCGGCAGATACAATGAACCCAAGAATTGATATTTCTTGAACAGATAAAGTACATTTTTCTTATTTAGCAAAGAAAGAATTTTCTCTGAGATTTAGTAAAGCATAATTAACATGCCCATAGTGTGTACCCAGGCAAGACCAGATGAAAAAAATTGGAATGTCCTCAAGGTATACCACAATATACCTTCCAATAATATCAGAAAAAAATTAATTCATAAAGTTCTGAAAGACAGCAAGTACATTGATTAATCCAAGAGGCATAACCAGATTCTCAAATAGATGCTCAGATGTTAGAATCGCTGTCTTCCACTCATCACCCTTCCCGATGCATATCAGATTATAAGCACCTCTAAGATCAAGCTTAGAAAACCATTTAGCCCCAGTAAGCTGATTATTTAGGTCGGGGATGAGTGGAAGTGGGTATGTATTTTTACATACCTGCTTAGTTCATGGAAATCGAGGCTAAAGTGGAACTCCTCCTCTTTCTTTTTCACAAGGAAGAAACTAGCAGCTACAGGCAAGGAGGAAGGATGGATATGACACTTCTGTAAATGTCCATTTACATATTCTTTCATAGCGATCAGTTCAGTTCCTGACAAATTGTACAAGCGAGTTTTAGGCAATTTGACATTAGGAATAAGATCAGTAGCAAAATCATAACGATGATGAGGACGCAGTATTTTTGCCTCCTTTTCCGAGAACACATCTCTGAAGTCTTTCAGGTACGCTAATAGACACTCCAGTCTAGCGGAGTACATTTGTACAGAGTGAAGACATTTCTTATGGCAGATGGGGCTCCACTTATCAATATCCTTCTGACACCAATCAATAACAGGATTATGTATATTCAGCCATGGAAAATCCAACACCAACCCAGCAGGTAAATTATCCAATACATAACAGTAGATGGACTCAGAGTGAAGAGTTGCCGCTATTAGTGTGAATTCCACGGTTACCAGCTGGACAAAGTTCAAGAGTAAAGGTGTCTCATCAGTGGCAACCATCTGAATGGGTCTTTCCAGTTTAACTGTCCCTAATCCTAATTTAAGAACCATTCCAGAATCACTAAAGTTTATGGCAGACCCACAGTCAATAAAAGCAAGTGCAGAAAACCATAGGTTCTGAGAACAGTTCCACATTTTACAGTAATTTGAGGAGTTAAAACATATCTGGAAGCCCAGGTGACCTCCTTGATAATCACCCAGACTTAACATTTTCCGATCACTTGTTTGCTTGAGGGCGAATCGAGAAGTCCCCGAGATAATGCCCAGTGCCACCACAGTAGAGGCAGAGTCCGAGATCGTGCTGACGGTTCCTCTCCATGGTACGATGACTGGCTACTCAAAACTCCCTTAGTTCCATTTCACGTAAGGAAACAGACTCGGGAATAATGACCGACTCAGTCTGTCGCTCATCATGTCATCCTTAAGGCATCAAAAAAGGTATCAACCTTCTGGGGCTAATGGGGACAAAGAATGCTCAAATCTGAGCACCCCCCACGCAATAGGGACATAGCCACCTACTGGGACTCATCGCCAGAAGACCAGGGCCATAGAGTAAAAAATAATTACAGTTCTCCCTGAATACCCTAAACTGATCTATCTCCCCTAAAAATCTGTCAGAAAGTGCCACAAATGGTTCTGGAGCGGTCAATTGCCAAGTCAGGTCACGGTCCAGGGTCAAAACATCAGGATATAGCGGACAAACTGACAAGACAAAGTGACAGAACGCGGTCCAAGGGTCTGGCATCAGAAGATCAGAAGGCAGAACAACAGAATAAGGCAAACACTCAACAGGAAGCTCAAACTACGTCTTGCAGGGATCAGAGAGGCAAACAACTCGGTCTAGTAGCTGGGAAATCTCCAGAACAACGAACACATGGAGAAAGTCCTGTACTTGCCCATAGTCCCAAGCTGTCAATCAAACCACTGATATATCAGCATGATCCAGTTTCCTAAAGACAGCAAAACGATCACTCACTGAGCGGAGTAATTGTGACAGTTTACTTGTCCCTCTGCATTCACGGGTTCTCACTACTTCACAACAGTCCAGCTCAACACTACAGTCCTGTTGAGACAAGAGTTATTTACTTAACCCGCAGTATTGTGTCTTCTCTTCCCTTAGGGAGGCTATGGTGCTAGTATCGGTGGGAGGCTATGGCTGGTACTTATTTTCTCTAGTGCTCATGCTCTGGAACTTCAACCTAGGACAATCTATCATATTAAGACCTGTCAGATTTGTTGCCTCCAGGAACTATAAACTCTGGATCTTTCTGCTTTGACATAATTTCTGCCTCTTAGGGATATCTGGAGCAGAAGTGGCTCTTTCAAGTCCAAATACAGAAGAGGTGGCACAGGCACTCACTGTTCCATTTAATGTCCTTTAAGTGGATGTAATATCAAAACAGCAAGGATGCATGGAGAGGAGACACAACAGAAGACGGCCGTTTTGTGCTGGTATGGGCTTCTATGGGTCCTCCAGCGCGAAACGGCCGTCTGTTGCGTCTCCTTTTCATGCTTCCTTGCTGTTTAGAGATGACATCCAAATAAAGGACATTAATTAGGATGTGAGTGCCTGTGCCACTTCTCTGTGCTTGGACTTGGATTGTCACCTTTCTGTGTGGTGTGGCACCCGAGGTCCCGGAGCTGGCATCCATTTGCAGTCCTGGAGCGGCGCAGCTGTGCCTGGCCTTTGTCTACTCCTGTGGTGATTATTTCTGTCTCTCTCTTTAGGGACATGACACAATGTGGCACTACTCACATTTGACTTTAGGTGCTTTCTCTATGCACTCCAAATCACATCTCCCTCAATACCAGAAAACTGTCTCTGTTTACCTTCAGCTTTTCCCCCACCCACTGTGGACTAGTCTTAAACATTAACTGTCCTTGTCAACTACCTGTTGCTGGGCAGCATACAGCCTCATCATCAACAGCACAGATCACTACACACAAACATCTATGCAGATGACAAACTATAACGATATATTTGTTTCTTCTAAAAGGAGAACTTTGTCAATATGCTCATCTCCTTATACCATGATCACCAATGGCCAATCTGTGTGGATCTAAAGATAGGGAATATTCTCCTGGGATGGCAGAGTGGATTCACTATGTATCCTTGGTTTGTCTGTCTCTGGGAGAGTAGATAAAATAATGAGCACTAGATGAGAAAGCAGTGGCCGCTGAGAGAACACATGATAGAAGAAAATGTGGTATTCTGGTGCCTGTTCTACTGTAGGTGAATGAGACAGTTGTCATGTGGCAGTAGATTTGTTCCAGTGTGTCAGGATTAGTTTATGCACTGTGAGTTAGGAGATGTAATACATTGCATTGTATACCGATGACTCATAAAATGTGCTCTGCTGCCATCTACTGGCCAATGTGCATATGAAAGTTAAGTGATTATTCTCCTCACAACAAGCTGCCATAGAATCGGCTGGGAGGAGCCTCCTAGCTCAAGACTCTCACACTTCCTGAAGTAACTTCCAATTCTGGGTGGTTCAAGAGGTCTAAGGGAGCAAACACAACAGCTCTCATCACAGTTATCCATACGAGTCCATGCTGAAGGGACATCTTTATCCACATAATCTTCTCCACAAAAGGAGTGAAGTCTCATCCTGTCAGAAGAGATAAAGCTGCACCTAAATAAACTACATGGGTTCCCCCAATTTTTGATAACCAGCACAGGTAAAGCAGACAGCTGTGGGCTTATATTATCAGGCCGGGAGGGCTCATTGTTTTTGGGCCCTTCCCATCCTAATAAAATAGCAGCCTGCAGCCCCAGTATGTTGGCAATTGAGGGTATTGATGTCAGCTGTGATTTATCAAAAGCCACAGCTGACATCAAGTACTGGGGTTAGTCATGGAGAGGTGTCCATCAGACACACCCATTACTCAGTATAAAAAAAATATACACAAACACACACAACAAACCATTTGAATAAAGACTCCCCCACACGCTCCCTGGTTCACCAATTTATTGTAAAAAAAAAAAAAAATTCCCATGCAAGTTTGAACACTGGCGAGACCCGGAGGCCTTTTTGGGCTTTGTCGTCAGTACCCGGCATCTGTGAGAATAGTAGTAACTTTACTGCTATTCACAGATGCCAGAGTAGGATTTGGGGAACGTAGACTACATTGGACCTGCGCAGGAAATTCTTGCTAATAAATTGGAGGAGGGACAGTCTCGTGTGTTTATTTCTCTCTATGTTTTACAGGTATCGATTTCTGGATTACATCAAAATGGGTGGATTACTTCTGACTAGAGTTGAGCAAACCGGGTTGGCCAAATTCAGAATCCGCCGACTTTTGCTAAAGTCGGGTTTCGCCGGTCAAAACCCGACCATAGGGTGAGGTCGGCCATGAGGTCGCCGACTTGAGCGCCAAAGTCGTGTTTCAAATAATGCTTCCAGCGCCTTTTCTCTGCCAATCATCAAGGACGCACACTGTGGGCAACGCGATTACATTGGCAGGGCCCCCACCATGTTAGAGAAGGGAATTCAAGTGATTGGCTGGCTTTGTGTGGCGTCACAGTGCCTATAAAAGGCCGTGACCGCCATCTTACTTCTGCCGATCTTAGAATAGGGAGAGGTGCTGCTGCTGATTCTGAATAGAGAGAGGGTTAGGCAGGGAAGAAGAAATAAAAATAGCTTCTGATGATAGCGCTTTTCACTGTACAGTTAGTGTGCTGTGAAAGGGGAGGATTTTTGTTGTGTGCAGCAGTGCTGGTGGAGATTAGGCTGCCTTTTAAGGCTACCTGATAGCTGCATTGCTGTGTGCACACTGCTGTTCAAACTGCTTTTTTTCAAAGCACTCCAACTTTTATTATTTTGTTCTGCTCAGTTACCAAGCGTTCATTTATTCACACACCATATAGCGGTGTACGCTCCTCACACAGGAGCTATCCGCTTTTCAAACAGTGCAGTGAAGATTTTCCATTTTTCCAGACCTACACCGTATAGAGCTGTCCGCTTTCCAAACAGTATCGTATATCTGCTGTTTGATTACGGTCAAATCTATACAGAGACAGCGTGTGTCACTCTGTATAAAAATAGACAGAGATTTACAATTTTCCATACAGACACCGTATAGAGCTGTCCGATTCTCAAACAGTATTGTATATCTGCCGTTCGCATTACGGTCACATCTATACAGAGTCAGCGTGTCTGTGTGTGACACTCCGTAAATACATATACGGACATTTCCATTTCTCCATACACCGTATTGAGCTGTACGATTCTCAAACAGTATTGTATATCTGCTGTTCGCATTACAGTCACATCTATACAGAGTCAGCGTGTGTGTGTGTGACACTCCGTAAATACATATAAGTTGATTATTAGTTTCAATAAAAACGTATACAGCTGTACACTTCTGATACAGTACCGTATATCTGCTTGTTGGATTACGGTCAAATACATACTGGTAGAGTATCAGTGACTAACAAAATATATACAGAGATTTAATTTTTTTAATACACCTTACACAGCTGTACGCTCCTCATACAGTACCATCTCTCTTCAGGTATTTTTGGTACAGTTTCCCAAACATGAGGAAGTATGGTGGAAGAGGCCGTGGACGTGGGCAGGGGGGACGCAGCTTATACTGATGGTGGTGGTGCATCGGCTGGTTCTGGCAAAAGCACAATAGCAGCTAAGGCAGGAGGTGTTGAGCCTGCATCATCGTCTGGCACAAGAAGGCCTTTAAGGTTCCCTTTTCTGGGAGTAGGTAAACCGCTTTTAAAGCTGGAGCATCAGGAACAGGTTTTGGCTTACATTGCCGAAACAGCCTCCAGCTCTATTGCCTCCTCTTCTGAAGTTACAAAAACTGCAAGCACAGAGTCGTCAGTGCAGGCCTCTGGTCAGGAACAACACCTTTAGTTGTGTCCTTCACCCACACCAAAAGTGAAGGATGCTGCAGCACACACACTTTAGATTACTCCATGGAGCTCTTTTCACATACCATTCCAGGGTTATCAAGTCTAATCCTGAATTCCCCAGTCCAAAATGAATCTGACATGGAGTGCACTGATGCACAGCCACTGTTAGATGATTCTGCTGGTACATTCACCCACAGCACTACATTGACCTTGCAGTCTACTGAGCCCGAATCAGACCCTGATGAAACTCAGGTGCCCCTTCCCGCATACTATACCACCTTACACGGTGACACAGAGGAAGGTACAGAGGACGGTGCAGATGACATTGAAGATGAGGTCATGCATGACCCAGTTGTTGACCCGGATTGGCATCCATTGGGGGAAGAGGGTGCTGGTGACAATAGGTCAGAACAGGAGAAGGATCCGCATCAGGAATCGCCATCGCAGCAGCGGTTATCCGGCAGGCCCGTAGCTGTCAAAAAACTTAGCAAGAAAACTAAAAGAGTTGCAGGACAGCTTGGCCAGACGGTCAAATTAGCACAGCGTGCAAGCCCTGAAAATTTGTACCATAGTAGGAAGAGTGCAGTGTGGCACTTTTTTGAACAAAATCCTACTGATGACGCGAAGGTTATCTGTAAGAAGTGACGAAGGACCTTTAGCAGTGTTCTGTCCCCACATGAGGCAAATGGAGGTGTAGTTGATTGGGGCTGGGAGAGATTCCTACCTTCTGTTTCCTCAATGCAGAGCAGACAGGACGATTGTTGCTGTTTTGCTCTTCATGTGTCCGGAGAGATGATACACACCAGATATTGTGAAGTCCAGACTTGTTTATTGGAAATCTGGATATACAGAGTATGATTGGTAATGCAGTACTTCTCCAGAAATGCAGGTGTAACGACCGAGGTGGTACAGCAAGATGATTTAGCAAGTTGTGTGAGCAACGAAGTGTATGGTCAAAAAACTGATGCCTTTCACAGTCCGTACAGGCAAGTCTCTCCCAAGAGAAAATGAAACTAATAATGGCAGCTAACAGAAAGAGAAGCAGTGACCTTGACCAGGAAGTGGAAGGCATGTACTAGAAATAATTAGTTGGAGTCTGCTATACAGAAAAAGGACAGCAGGTGACAGCAGACCAAATGCAAGACTACACAGCATGAAAAATAACACAATCTATATAAAGCATATAATCATAACTTTAGATGGGACAGCACAAGCAAGGGAAAAATCTAAGAAATTTGAATACCAGTTGCATGCTTAGACATTTAACCAACATGCACTTGCAAGCGTGGACGGACTACAAAAGCTCAGGTAGCACATGTGCACCTGCTCCGACTGAAGTTAGCCGGCAATGCTCCATCGCTTCCCCCACTGTAAGGCCACCGCTAAGCACACCACCATCAAGAAATGTTGAGGTGTCGTCGCTAGGCCAAACCAGTCAGGCAATCACAATATTTTCGCGAGGAAACACTGAATCTAGGCCATCACCACCCTCACCATCACCAACCCCTTCTCAGTCCGTCATCTCCAATGCTAGTTCCCCCATATGCAGCTCACAAGTCCAGCTCACCCTACCAGACACTCTGAGTAGGACAAGAAAGTGCTCATCCACTCATCCGCGTACACTGGCTTTGAACGCCTTGTCTTGCCAACTGTTTAGCAATAAGGTTCGGATACGGCTTTAAAGAAGGCAACTACTTGGATATAACACAATTTTATTATACAATGATTAATTTAAATGATAAAACACCAAATTAATGGAATGGCAGATATATTACCCTGTTTTGTTAATTAATTTAATGTGAATCATACAATTATTATGAATTATAGTACATAGAGAAATAAGCATCCATACTATACATTACCAAGCATTGTAACATCACTACTTCTCCACTGGAGGGACCACAGTGTCAGCGAGAAGGAAATACTCTGGTCTTGTCATCACAGAAACCGTGCACCCAGGATACCTTCTGGAAATGTCCCTCTCTCACTGACATAGGGCCCACCTTTTTATACACCAAACTCCCACATTACAACTGTGCAGTATGTTTAGTCTGCATCAGAATCTTGAATCTGCACAAGACTTCAAGGTCTGTTTGTTATAGCCTACTACAAATCTTCACCAACCAGAGATTCGTTTTCCATTAGCATGTCTCTTAACAATAGCACAATGCATCAGGGTTGTTTTGCTACTGATTATAACCCAGGCTCTGTTTGACTCTGGTCAACTTGTCAAAGTTGTCTATCACTGTTCAAAGTTCAACATATGTTGCTTGTTACAAAGTTAACTCTTCATGCTCATAGCATAACGCTCTAAGATGGTAACATATGGGCAGCATGACTTCCATAATCACCTATACTGAAAACTGGATACCTATCGTAACCCAGGCACACACGCATACATGTCTCATGGGTATCACAATCGGTCCTCGATTATTGATGTCATGCATGACCATTGCTACATGAGACCATGAGACATTTTGGTCTCTCTTGTCTTCGAGAATCATACTATTATTGAGCACAAGACTTCCTTGTTCAAGTAGCATAAATATTAATTATCTATACAGTTGTTATTCCTATTGTCCTAGCACATATGTAAGAATACACCACACAGAATTAGTTGGAAAGCTCCTTCCCATCAACCACCCCCCAATTGGCAGGGTATAGTAAAGAGAAAGTATTCAGTCAAAGCAAATATCACTTGTGTGCAAATCAGGATAAGGAATCTTTGAAACACAGAGCTTCAAAGACCACAGAACAATTCCTTGTCTTACGGTATTGACACAGAGCAAACGCTTTGTTTCTCAGTATCAAAGTTCAGCATTAATGATATTACACCATAGTTTATTGCAATATAGTGTTTGGATTCAAACAACCATATTTCATATTTGCAATACTTTCCACCCTTGGTCTAATGACCACACTATATCAAAGCATATAAACAATATATTACAATATGTAGGCTATAAGATATCCATATTTTTATTAGCACCACATGCCTACATTGCCAAACTGATCTCATTAGAGATGATGCCCTTCCGTTTGGTAGAAAGCAAAGCTTTCCGAGAGCTCATGGCCTACGCTGTCCCACGCTATGACCTACCCAGTCGGCACTTCTTTTCTTGAACCGCCATCCCTGCCCTCCACCGGCATGTGAAAGACCGCATTGTCTATGCACTAAAATAATCAGTGAGTGGAAAGGTGCACCTCACAACAGATGCATGGACCAGTAGGCATTGCCAGGGCTGTTACGTGTCCATCACTGCACACTGGGTTAATGTGGTGGATGCAGGCTCCACAGGGGACAGTGGCAGTGGAACAGTGCTGCCTAGCCCACGGTATAGGAAACAGTTGGCTGTTGGCGTTCGACCCTCCTCCTCCTCCAGAAGCGAAAGCTCGTCGACAGAGCGCAGTCGCACGAGCACTCCATCCACACCTGTCAGTGTTGCACATGAGGTGTCCCACTATCGAACAGCTAGTGGTAAGCGGCAGCATGCCGTTTTAAAAATGATGTCTTTGGGCGACAGTAGACACAGCACGGAGGTACTGGACGACTACTTGCATCGACAAACTGAGTCATGGCTGGGCAGTCTACATCTTGAGCCAGGCAAGGTAGTCAGTGATAATGGGCAGAATTTTGTGGCAGCCATAGCCCTTTCAAAACTCACACACATACCTTGCCTGGCTCACACCTTGAACCTGGTGGTGCAGTGCTTCCTAAATAATTATCCGGAGTTAACAGCCCTTCTCCATAAGGTGCGAAGACTGTGCTCGAACATCTGTTGCTCAAACGTCCACTCCAGTCGTATGCAGAAGCTGCAGCGATCACTCAACCTCCCCAAGCACGCCTAATCATAGATGTTGCTACAAGATGGAACTCCACCATGCACATGGTTGAGAGGCTGTGCGAACAGAGGCAGGCTGTTATGCATTTGTGGGAGGATACATGGGCAGGCAGTTTGAGGGCAGACATGGAATTGAAGGGTGTGCAGTGGTCGAAGCTGAAAGACCTCTGTAAAGTCCTTCAGTGTTTTGAGGAATGCACACGGCTGGTAAGCGCAGACGACGCCATAAGCATGAGCATACCACTTATGTGTCTGCTCATGCAAACTTTGACGCACATCAAGGATCAGGCGTCTGCAGCTGAGGAGCAACAGGAGGCGGAGAAGGAGGGAAGCCTAGGTGACAGTCAGCCATTGTCTGGTCAGGGAACTGGCGTGGACGAGGTGGAGGAAGAAGAGGAAGATGAGGAGGAGGATGAGGGGGATGATTATTTTGGGGAGGATGCTTCTCAGGGGGCAACAGAACATGTGGGCGTGCCAAGGTCAGGTAGAGGGTTTGTGCGTGACTGGAGGGATGTGGATTTGCCAGAAAGTGCTCCTCCTCCCAGCACTCGCAGTGCATCATTGACACCGGGAACATTGGCCCACATGTGTGACTATGCCTTGTGGATCCTAAAAAGGGACCCCCGCATTGCCGAAATGATGAGGGATGACTACTAGTTGGCCAGCATCCTCGATCCACCCTATAAAGCCAAATTATACAACATCATGCCACAGGAGAACCTAGAGCTAATATTGGCTAACAAACAAGCAACTCTGGTAAACAGGTTGTTTGAGGCATTCCCAGCACACAGCAGCGGTGCTGGTTCTCCCATGAGCCATAGTGGGCAAAATGGAAGAGGTGTTCGAGGTGCACACAGCCGAACTGGCGTTGGAGACAGTGGTTTCCTGACCATGTTGTGGTCTGATTTCTCAAGTCCCACGCACATGACAGCTAATACAGAATCGATTGAAATTGACAGGAGACATCAGTTGTCAACTATGGTTCCAAACTACTTTGCCTCTCATATCGAGGTTCTCCCTCACAGATGATTCTCCTTTGATTATTGGGCCTCAAAACTGGACACATGGCCTGAATTGGCACAATATGCCTTACAGGACCTCGCTCGCTTTGCTGGTAGTGTACTATCTGAAAA
Organism: Dendrobates tinctorius; assembly: GCF_039654945.1. Taxonomy (NCBI): domain Eukaryota; kingdom Metazoa; phylum Chordata; class Amphibia; order Anura; family Dendrobatidae; genus Dendrobates; species Dendrobates tinctorius. The sequence continues at coordinate 17,737,572 of NW_027361727.1, read as the reverse complement.
TGTCTTCAGTGCTGCTGGATCAATCCTGACAGAAAAAAGGACCGTCTGTTGACCCAAAATGTTGATGATCTAACCTCCATTAAAATGAACCATGCATGGGTTTCAAAAGATTTTGTCCCACCTTCCCCTGATAACACATAGGTTGCCAGAAAAAAGGCTCGCTTTTGTCCTCCTCTTCCTCTGACTTCTCCAATTCCTCCATTTGCAGCAGCTGAAAGTCCAGCCTACATATCAACATATGCCATTTTTTAAACCACCCAAAATGGGCTTCCCCCCTACCCCAGGACCAGTGTCAACAGCTGCCGCACCCGGGCAAGTGCTGTTGCCCTGAACAGGTGTGTGGCCCCACCCTTGGGCGACGGGACTGGCACAGGGCCTCTCATAGTACAATAAAGTGTCTCTGACGGTGGGGGGGCCCACTCGCCATCAGACACACTGGCATACTATGAGGGGCCCTGTGCCAGTACCGGCGCCCACGAGTGGGTCCCCCCTGCTTGCTCAGGGCCACAGCACTTGCAATACTTACCTCTCCCTGCTCCACCGCTGTAACGTCTTCCGCCTTTCCTGACAGTGACATTCAGGTTACAGAGCGCGATGACATCACGTCTGTATGCCCTCTACCGAAACAGTACAAGTGCAGAGAGCTTTAAAATGGCAATGCTGAGGAGTCCAGAGTAGAGCAGTGCCCAGCGAGGAGAGGCTTTTTATTTTTTAAAATGTTGGGAGCATTTTTTGGGGAGCAATATACACTGGAGAATGATATATGGGGCCCATCATACACTGGAGCATCATCCATTTGGCCCATCATATACTGGAGCATTCCAAATGGGGGACATCAGACACTGGAGCAGCATTTACGGGGCCCATTATACACTGGATGATTAGAAATGGGGCCCATTATATATGGAGCATTATTTGGGTCCATAACATACTGGAGCATCATCCATGGGGACCAACATATACTGGAGCATTCCAAATGTGGGACATCAGACACTGGAGCAGCATTTACGGGGCCCATTATACACTGGAGCATTAGAAATGGAGCCCATTATAAATGGACTCTATGGAGCATTATTTGGGCCCATAAGACAGTGGAGCATCATCCATGGGGACCAACATATACTGTAGCATTATGTGGAGCTCATCGTATACTGTATGGAACATTATATGGGACCAATTATTCTGTATGGAGAAATATATGGGGCTCATTATTCTGTATGGCGCACTAGGTGGTGGCCATAATACTGTATGGAGTAATAACCTGTCCATTTTTTTGAGCTATTGTAGAATTTAAAATAGATAATATCAGTCATGTCATGTAAGCAGTGAAGTATTTTTCATTGTACTATACCTATATTTCTGTGCCATATCGGAGCATCATGAGTTGTGGTATGTGTTAAAAGGGCGCACTGACACTCTTCGGCCCAGGGCGCACGAAAACCTGGCGCCAGCCCTACCCCCCACAACTTTAGCCAAATAACCCCCAGTTTTCAATGCGTAAACTATTATTATAAAGTAAATTAAGGTTGCAAAGCTTAAGTAATAGGAATTGATGTCGTTGGCATTGAAATGGGCACTGTAGGTGTGTTTACTGTCCTCCACTCCCTGCCGACTTTGCTTTCCCATTGACTTGCAATGGTTTCGTGTTTCAGTCGGACCCCGACTTTTCCCTATAGTCGGCCAATTTAGTTCAACCTGACTTTTTAGAAAGTTGGGTTTCATGAAACCCGACTCGACCCGAAAAAAGGCAAAGTCGCTCATCTCTACTTCTGATTTTCATGGAATTTTTTTTTTCCAATAAATTGGTGAACCAAGGAAAGTGTTGGGGAGTCTTTATTCAAATAAAGTTTTTTTTGTGTGTGCATGTGTTTTTTTTATTACTGGGTTAGTAATGAGATGTCTGATAAACACCTCTCCACTATTAACCCCAGGGCTTGATGCCAGCTGTGATTCTTTTTTTTGCAAATCACAGCTGACATCCACCCAAATACCATTACCCCGATTGTCAACGCACCAAGGCAATCGGGAAAAGCAGGGCAAAATGTCAGAATTGGCACATGTAATTGATGTGCCACATCTGGGGTGGCTGTGGGCTGGTATTTTTAGGTTGGGAAGGGCCCTATAACCATGGATCTTCCCAGCCTGATAATATTGGCCCGCAGCTGTCTGCTATAGCTTTGCTGGTTATCAAAGTTAGGGGCAACTTCATGTCATTTTTTTTCATTTATTAGCTTAATACAAGTACAGTACACTACACATGCAAGGTACTAATTATATATCTCACGGATAGCTATGTAACCCATTTCCATCTATATCTTTGCACATCTTTAACACTTAAACGTTTGACATTTCTATTCTGCATTCTAATCTGGCACAATTCACACAGACGACACAGGGATGTCACACCTTATGAAATCCCCGGAAAAAAGAAACATATCTGTGCTGCCAGAAAAAAACAGACTTGTCTACGAGTGGGCCACAATGGTCCACGTGAAAACAGGGACATGTGCTCAGCCCTATAGATTACAATGGGTGTGCCTGTGTGTCTTCAGCACTTGTGAAAACTGTCACCACTTATTCTGGAAACCCTGACATGTGAAGGGGGCCTTGGGCAATATTGCCTATGTCAGTCAAAAACAAAACTGGGACTAATATAATAAATATATACACATATATAGTGTGTAACATATAATATATTTAATCCAGCGCATGGCAATTTGAATTATTTCGAATAAAAGTTCTTAGAAAATTGATGAGATAGGGCGATAGATATATTTTTATAAGTGCGGTATCGTAATCGTACTGACATGATGACAGATCATTTTCACTGTGCATTGAATACTATAAAAGACAATCACGACCCCAATTGGAATTTTTCCCCCTCTTCTTCAGTGCATTACATGGGAAAATGAATGAAGTCAGGCTGGGAAAAAAATGCAAGTGCAAAAGTTAAAAATCACCCGGTCATGATGGGGTTAAATGAGCAATAGGTTTTCCTTCCTAAAAAACCCAATTTGCCCTTGTCTGGATGGAGCTCTTCCTTAAGCGCCCAAGTGTGAGTAGCACGGCGGCTCAGTGGTCAGTACTGCTGCATTGCTGAGTTCAAATCCTGCAAGAATGACATCTACAAGGAGTTTGCATGTTCTCCCCGTGTATGCGTGGGTTTCCTCAGGGTTCTCCAGTTTCCACCCACATTCCTCGTAAGGAATCTAGATTGTGAGTCCCTGTGCTGTGGAATATGATGGCGCAATATAAGCAATGCATAATAAATATTAAATAAAAGTGTCCTTTTACAGTGAAATGTGTCCTTGAGCGACACAGAGCACAAAGCTCTTATTGAGGCACACGTAGCACAATACTCTATAGGATTACTTTGTGTACTAATTTTCATTCTCTGCTCAGCAAAAAAAGAAAATGACACATGCATTCATGCATTTCTTCGAAGTGTCACAACATAGAAAATATAAATGATAATCTGAAATGCTGGATAGATTTTTTTTTTTACTTATTCCCAACGGACACGGGTGCTGAGATGGATCTACAAAACATTGCCATGTGGAGAGCAAACTCTTGTGCAAAATAGCAGAAAACGGAGATTAGACCTACCGGTAATGTTATTTCCAGGAGTCCATCCTGACAGCAACGTGGAGGTTGTCATTCCTTTCATCCTCATGGGGACAGGAAATGAACGAGAGGTTAAAGGTCCCCTCCCACTCACACACTCCAGTGATTTTTACAAGTACCATGTCAGTATGGATGCAATTATTATTTATTGAGATTTTGTACAAGCATATTATTACAAATACAAATCATCAGGAGGGAACTACCAGTGCTGTCAGGATGGACTCCTGGAAATAACATTACCAGTAGGTCTAATCTCCATTTTCCAGGCCGTCCCTCCTGACAGCACCATGGAGAATACCAAAGTAGGAATTCATTAGGGTGGGACTACTGCTTGTAGCACTTTACGACCGAAGGTCGTCTGGCTAGCTGCTAATGTGTCCAATTTATAGTGTCTACAGAAAGTGTTTAGTGTAGACCAGGTGGCGGCCCTGCATATTTTCTCTACAGAGGCTCCCGTCCTCTCGGCCCATGACGTTGCTATCTCCCTAGTGGAATGAGCTCTAAGCCCCTCTGGTATAGGTAATCCCTTGGCCTCGTATGCTGAGGAGATAGCCGACGTTATCGACCTTGATAGGGAGTGCGTAGATGCTAATTTACCCTTATTTCTACCCCCGTATTGGACAAACAATTTTGTGTACTGTCTCCACTCTCAAGTGGCCTCTAAGTAGCGTGTGACCGCTCGTCTGACGTCCAATGAGTGAAAGAGTTTTTCTTTATCGTTTTTCGGGGATGGGCAGAATGAGTGTAGGACTATCTCCTGGTTTAAATTCTGGGGAAATACTACCTTAGGAAGGAATCCTGGGTTCAGTTTTAGTATTATGCGGTCAAATATTTGGATGTAGGGGTTCTTAACTGACAGGGCCTGGATCTCACCCAGCCGCTTGGCTGCGGAGATGGCTACCAAAAAGACGGTTTTCTGTGTGAGCATTGAGACATCCATCTCTGATATCGGCTTGTATGGCGGTTTGCATAGAGCGTTAAGTACCAGATTTAGGTCCCACGGGGGAACTGTTTTCCTTAACATGTGTCTCAATCTCTGGATGGCCTTTGTAAACAGTGCTATCCATGGATGAGAGGCCAAGGAGAAATCAAAGAAAGTACTTAAAGCTGCTGTCTGGACTTTCAATGTGCTTGGACTCAGACCTTTATTAAATCCTGCCTGGAGGAAGTCAAGGATTTGAGGGATATCTGGGTGAGATAGGTCTGTCGGGGTACTACCACCTTCTGAGCAGATCGTCCTCCAAATCTTACGATAGATTGCACTCATAACGGGCTTACGGCTGGCCTGCATCGTTGAGATCACCTGGTCAGAGAGGCCTCTGGATTTTAGGATCTCCCTCTCAGGATCCATGCAGCCAACTGTAGGTTCTCCAGATTTGGTTGCAGAACTGGGCCCTGTGAAAGCAGGTCTTCTGTCTTTGGTAGATGGAGCGGCCCCTCCTGAGCCATCTTTTCCAGGAGGGGGAACCAACCTTGCCTGGGCCAGAAGGGTACTACTAGCATCATCCATGCTCCTTCCTCCTGGATCTTTCTGAGGACTCTTCGTATTATAGCAATGGGGGGGAAACCCGTATAGCAGTCCCCCTTCCCATTTCTGATTCAAGGCGTTGACCCCCTCTGGACGGTCTACTGGATTGAGGGAGAAGAATCTCTGTAGCTTGGTGTTCTTTTTTGTCGCAAAGAGGTCCAGCCTGGGGGTTCCCCACCGATGGCACAAGTCTCTGAATATCTCCTCTTTCAATTCCCACTCGGTGGCTCGGACTTCTTGTCTGCTCAGATAGTCGGCTATGTTGTTCCTGGAGCCTTCTAGGTGTACCGCCGATATGGAGTGAACACTGTTCTCTGCCAAGGTGAAGATGCGGGCTGCTAGGTCCTGAAGCTTTCCGTGTCTTGGACCCCCCTGATGGCGTAGGAAAGATACTGTGGTCACGTTGTCGGACATGACTTTTATATGCTGGTCTTGTAGACTCGACCTGCTTCTTTTTAGTGTCTCCCAAACTGCTTGTAGTTCTCTGTAGTTTGAGGACTGTGAACTGATGTTTCCGGGCCATGTTCCTTGAAGGTATCTTCCTTCCAGATAGGCCCCCATCCTTCCCTGCTGGCATCCGTGACAATAGTTACGCATGGTGACAGGATCCAAGGCACCCCCTGGCTGATATTTTTGTGACTGATCCACCAATTCAGAGATGATTTTTTAGGCTGGGGATGGCCGAATCTCCCTGTCCAGAGAGGCCTGCCGTCTGTCTCATTTTGCCAGGATTTCTCTTTGTAGGCTTCTTGTGTGAGACTTGCTCCATATCACGCAGGGTATGCATGCTGTGAGGGTACCTAGGATCTTCATTGCAGCCCTTATGGATATTCGATTTCGCCATAGCTGACAAACTTTGTTCATGATGGGTTTCTTTTTTCCTTCTGGTGAAAACGAGATTCTTCTTTTGGAATCTAACATGACTCCCAGGAATTTTTTCTGGGTACCGGGCTGTAGGTGTGACTTGTCTTTGTTCAGGATCCAACCTAGGTTCTTGAGCGTGGCAATTACCGAGACTAGTTGCTTCTTTAACTCCGATTCTGAATGGGATATTATGAGGAAGTCGTCCATGTATGGCACGATGATTATGCCGTTTTGTCTTAAGTGTGCCACGATCTCGGCGACCAGCTTCGTAAAAACCCGAGGTGCTGAAGCTAGGCCGAAAGGAAGAGCCTGAAACTGAAAATAGTAGTACCCGCTTCCTATTTTTAGTGCAAATCGCAGCAATTTCTGAGAGTGAGAGTGGATGGGAATGTGAGAGTATGCAGTTTTTAGATCTATTGTGCACATTGCGGCATTCTGATCTATCAGCGGGATGGTGGTTTTTAGGGTCTCCATTCGGAATCTTTTGTAATCGGATCCATTGGTTTAGTGGCTTTAAATTTATAATGGTCCGACTCTCCCCCGACGTTTTTTTTTACTATGAAGAGAGTTGAATAGTGGCCCTGACCTCTCTGTTTCTGGAACTGGAACCACTACTTCTGACCTTAGCAGGTCTTTTATGTCTGCCCATATAGGGTCTATAAGGGTTTTGGACTGGGGATTTGTAACTACAAACCGTGCTGTGGGGGGGGTTGTGAATTCGAGGGTATAGCCCTGGGAGACTGTATTGAGAAGCCACCGGTTCCGGAAGATGAGTCCTCATGCCCCCGAGAAGTGTTTGAGGCGACCCCCTACTGGTATGGCGCCATTTTCTCCTGCTCCTGGAACTTTGTCTGGAGCGAGAAGGGGGGCCCCTACTTTTTCCCCCCTTTAGGTATTCCCAGCGAGTTGATCTCCCTTTCCCTCTATATTCCTGCCTTTGGTAAGGACGGGACCTCTGAAAGGGAAAATATCTTTTTGTTTCTTCCTCGGGAAACCCTTTTTTGTTGTCAGAGGCGTTTACCAGTATTTTATCTAAGGCTGGCCTGAATACCTTCCTACCTGAGAAGGGTATGGCACATAACTTATTTTTCAACTGGTAATCCCCTGACCAGGTCTTCATCCATATGGTTCGACGAGCCGCATTGGATAAAGAATTATTCCTGGCCGCAAATCGCACGGATTCAGCTGAAGAGTCCGCCAGGAATCCGGTTGCGATCCTCAACAGGGGAAGGCACCCTAAGATATCACCTCTAGGGGTTTTCCCTTTTAATTGGTGCTCCAACTGATCGATCCATAGATGCATGGATCTGGCGACCGATGTGGCGGCTATGTTTGCCTTCATAACAGCCGCAGAGGCCTCCCAAGCACTTTTTAGGAGCCCGTCGGCCTTCTTGTCCATGGGTTCTGTGGCGCCCCCGAGGCTCAGTCGACTCAGAGGTACTGCACCTTCTCCTAAGGTGTAGTGCCCCACCATCCGGGTAAGGTGGGAACTCCTTTCCACGCTCCAACGCTCACACCCCACGCAACAGGGTAGAAATCCATCAGAGAAAAATGGTAATATTGGCCAAATCCAGAGTCTGGTATATTCTGCAAAAGAAAAAAAAAAGCATACTGGTGAGTTTAGGAACCTAAAGGGCTGTACATCCACGGAAGACAACAGTGGTGGATGATGGCAGAATACTTTCCATGGTGAAGAAAAACCCCTAATATCCACCCAAGTGAAGAACACTCTCCATGAAGTAGGAGTTTCAGTATCCAAGTCTACCACAAAGAGAAGTCTTCATGAGAGAAAGTACAGCGGGTTCACTACAAGGTGTAACTCATTATTCAGAAAACCTATATAGAAGAAAAATACCAAAGTATAATCAAAAACGAAAAAATAAATAAAGCAAATGAAAAAGCCACATATCCAACCTATACACAATATTACAACATTCAGAATTAGACAAATTCGTTTTGTAAGAATAATGACAATTAAACCAAATCTAACACCTGCACAGGGAACTGTCAGAGCAGCTACTGGTATACTAGAGCTTACAGACACTAAGAAGAGTTTTGCAGCTGCTGTTAAACAGGGACCTACAGACATTAACCGTTTTTCTCCTGAGTGGCAGTGGACTACAATTCCCAGGGACCCTTGTTTCAGTCAGATTACACGGCCTGGAAGGATAGAAGGAGAGAGAGTGTATTGGAGGAGGAGGGACTTGGGGGAGGGAGCTGGGCAGGAAGTGAAAGTAAATGTTGAGAGAAGGAGCGTGGGAGCTTGCTGTGAGAAACGGAGCGGTGTGGATCCTTATTCCTCTACGCTGTAGAGTGTGGCGGCCCCCGCTGAGATACCCGCGATGCTGGGGAGAGCGCGGGTCTGTCAACCTTTGAGGCAATTAACATCAAAGACCCGGAGAGTTCTGCCGGCACTCCCACCACATAAAGGCCTAAATCCTGCAGCCCCCAGCTGGTGTCCAGAGGACCCTCCGACCATTTGAGACACACAGTGAGTGCCCTTCTGAGACTTATGGTTCTACCAGTGCTATTTACAGTGAGTACACTACAACCCATACTATTGACACACAAACAAAAAGCACAGAATGACAAATGTGCAAAAATACCTTGCAGTAAGACATATGACAGTAGTCAGCAAGTGCTGATAAAAGGTAATAACAAATACAGGGTATTTAGTCGATACGTTTTTTTTACAAAAAATATATGCCAAGCTGCTCCACCTCGTCAAGGTAACCCGTATCGAAGCAGTCCCTATCTAATGTATTTAAAACCTGAACATATGAACAGTGTCTAAATGAGCAGGATTAAGACAGGCGCTTTCTAGTATGGGCACGTGGTGCAAGACAGCTCCTTATGTGCAGCCCCCAGCTGGTGTCCAGAGGACCCTCCGACCATTTGAGACACACAGTGAGTGCCCTTCTGAGACTTATGAGCTACCAGTGCCATTTACAGTGAGTACACTACAACCCATACTATTAACAGTAATATTCATCTAAGTGCACCAATGGTTCTAATTTGTGCGCCAACATCCGTGGAAACTGGGCCCCAACGTTTGGACTCAGTTAATGCAAAAGAGGGGGAACCTGCTATGTTATATTTGCAGAGTCGGAGTAGAAGTAGACTGTGATGTGTATATGACTTTTATAGAGCACCGTTACTTGTATTGTATGTTATTCCTTTAAACCCAACTCAATTCTACTGCATAGCAATGAACCTGTTAAACAGTTTTACTCCTGTTCCCTGAGTGTGCGTACTGAGCTGTGGCAGGGGCTTCCCGAATCAGCCCCTGGCAGAAGATACCTGTCCTTATGCAGTCCCAGAGAGAGAACTCAAGATTCGGGTGGAGGCACAGCGCCCTAGAGAGGCGAGACCCCCCATAACACCCAGTGTACCGTGGTAGCCCTAAAGGGGTGTTACACATATACAAAAATGCAGCTCACAAAATGTCATAAAACCAGGGCGTGGGGAAGAGTTCAAGGAATGGGGAATGGAAAAGTAAAAGTTTTACTTTTCCATTCACCCATTCCTTGAATTCTTTTCTTACCCTCGACTCTGTTTTATGACAGTTTTGTGCATTGAAGTTTTAGATCTGGATTAATAAAGTAAAACCATTAATCAGCCTTAAAAATGGAAAGGCTGTATTTATCTCTCTCATCTGTTTTTTTTTTTTTTTTTAACAAAACTGCGCCGGTTATGTGAACTTCCCACGAGTGATACACAACACACCACCGCTTGCACCCTGCTTCAGTAAAATTGTTGTAGCCTTAACAACGGTCTCAGTCAAGCACAATTGTCTCAATGGCCACTATTGCTTTTGGTCACATAGGTCCACCATACTTCTGGTCTTCAAAAACAGCCTCAACAGTTTCCTACTCAACCACAGCCGGTCTCAGGATTGACCTAACCTGGTTACGGTCTCCTATCAAACTGTGGTGTGACTTCATTGGCTTCTCTCTCTGCTGAATGTTGGCTCCCACTGGAGACCTTTGGCTCCAGGTTGTAGTCCTAATACTGTGAGCAATCCCACACTCTGCAGGACCAATGTCACCAGCTATTCAGATAGAGATATATCTATGTAAAATAGCTTAGTTACTCACCGATAACGGTGCTTCTCGGAACCCATGACAGCACCACGGAGAGAGGGGATCCGCCCTTCAGGGACAGGAACCTACAGAAAAAGGGCGGTACCTCTCCTCCGCCTTCAGTTGGTTACAGAGCATCAGAGGGTCTCCAGGTTAGTTAGACAACAGAAATACATACACAATATTATAATACTGCTTACTTATCAAAGCACCGTGCCTAAACGGAAACACTCTACTAACAATAACACGTGCTCACCATACTCGTGAAGGGGAGGGGAATAAGTGGGTGCTGTCATAGGTTCCGAGAAACACCATTATCGGTGAGTAAGTAAGCTATTCTCTCTCACCCATGACAGCACCACGGAGAGAATTTCAGAGATTGGTAGCTTAGGGAGGGACCACCGCCTGAAGGACCCTTCTCCCGAAGGTCAGGTCAGATGTAGAGGCTAGATCTAATCTATAGTGCCTAAAAAAGGTCGAAGGTGATGACCAGGTGGCCGCCTTACAGATTTGTTCTATTGATACCTCAGATCTTTCAGCCCATGAGGTCACCATTGCCCTTGTGGAATGAGCTCTCAGCCCTTCTGGGATGGTATTCCCGCTGGATGAATATGCCAGGGCAATCGCATCCCTTATCCACCTTGCCAGGGTACTCTTGGATGCTTTGAGCCCCTTCCGAGGACCCTGGAAACATACAAAGAGAGAGCCTTCCTTCCTACACTTTTTGGTGGCCTCTAAGTACTTTACTAGGCACCTTTTAACATCTAAAGTGTAGAACTTTTCTTCCCCCTTATTTTTTGGATTTGGGCAGAAGGAAGGAAGGACTACCTCCTGGGACCTGTGAAAATGTGATGACACTTTAGGTAAATAGGCTGGGTCAGGTTTTAAGAGGACTCTATCCTCTAGAATTTTTGTAAAAGGAGGCCCCGCTGACAAGGCTTGAATATCGCTCACTCTTCGGGCTGATGTTAGTGCCACCAGAAGCACCGTTTTAAGAGATAGGATTTTTAGGGGTGCCGAGTGAATTGGTTCAAACGGAGGGCCCGTCAGTGTTGAAAGTACAAGATTCAGGTCCCATGATGGTAATCTTTGACTGGCTATTGGCCTCGATCTGGTTGCGGCTTTAATGAACCGTGCTACCCAGGGGTCACCTGCCACATCATGGTTATAGAGGGCGCCTAATGCCGCTATTTGTACTTTTAATGTGTTGACCGCCAGACCCTGTTCCAGGCCCACTTGTAGGAATTCTAGGATCTTATCAATCTGAACCCCGTCCTGAACCTTTGCCCTAGAGGTGGATAGAAATTTTTTCCATATTCTACCATAAGCTCTCATTGTAACCGGTTTCCTACTCTTTTGTAGTGTAGTTATCAGGTTTTCTGAAAAACCCCTGTCCCTCATCAGTGCCCTCTCAAATTCCATGCTGTTAAATGGAGGTTCGGTGCCTGAGGATGTAGCACTGGGCCCTGCGATAGCAGGTCCGGGAGATCCGGTAGGACCCATGGGTCGGTTACTGAGAGCATTCTTAGCCAGGAAAACCAGGTTCTTTTGGGCCAGAAGGGGGCTATCAGTATCATTCTTGCCCTGTCCTGCCTGACTTTCTTTAGGACTGCTGGAATGAGCATGATTGGGGGAAAGGCATATGTTAGATTCTGTGTCCATGGGAGCATAAATGCGTCCAGAGTTAGAGGATTCCCCCTGGGATCTAGGGAGCAGAAGGAGTCTACTTTTTTGTTTTTGAAGTCGGCGAACAGATCCACGTCTGGGGTCCCCCACATTTTTACAATCTGCCGAAAAATGGACTGCTTTAGTACCCATTCCCCCTGTTGCAATTGGGTGCGGCTCAGAAAGTCTGCCCTTTGATTCTCCGTACCGCGGATGTGTAGGGCTGTCAGAGATAATAGGTTTGCCTCCGCTAGTTTGAGGATTTTGGCGGATGTGTCCATTAGGGTTCGGGACCTGGTTCCCCCCTGGTGGTTTATATAGGCCACTGTGACCCGATTGTCCGAAAGGATACGGACATGGTGGTTCTGGAGTAGGGGTAGGAAGTGTGTTAGGGCATAGCCTACTGCTAGAAGCTCCTTTTGATTTGAGGAGGCTCTTAATTCTTGATTTCCCCATTCGCTCTGAGTCACCTCGTTGTTCATGTGCGCTCCCCATCCTGTGGGACTGGCATCTGTTGTCACTACGTGTGTTATCTTTGGTGCCCAGGGGATCCCCTTGGACAGGTTCTCCTGGTTTCCCCACCACGCTAGGGAATGAATAGTGCTTGAATTTAGGGTAATGCGACCCTCTAGGTGTCCCCCTACTACTGCCTGGTTGGCCAATACGTCCCACTGGAAATTTCTCGTGTGTAACTGAGCCCATTGAACTGCTGGTAGGCAGGCAGATAGTGAACCCAACAGTGACATGGCTTTCCTTAGTGTCATGGAGGGATTTTGGATTGCTCTTGCTGTAATCTGAGCGATCTTCTCCATTTTGTGGTTTGGGAGGCGACACTCCTGAATGCTTGAGTCTAGTGTTAGGCCCAAGAATTCTTGTACCCTGCTGGGCTCCAATCTTGATTTTTTTAGATTTAGAAGCCAGCCCAGGTCTTGTAGAGTGTTCATCACCCTGTCTCTCTGTTCCCTGCATTTTTGAGCCGAGCTGCCCACTATTAGGAAATCGTCTAGATACGGATTATTATATCCTGTTCCCTTATATGAGCCATCAATTCCGCTACTATTTTGGTGAATACTCGCGGGGCTATCGATATTCCGAACGGCAGGGCTCTGTACTGAAATTCTTTGACCTTGCCTTTTATTGAGACGGCTAATCTCAGATACTTCCTGGAGTCTTTGTGGATAGGGACGTGATAATAAGCGTCGCTGAGGTCCAACACAGTCATGTAGCAATTTGGGAACAGGACTTTGGTGGTAGATTTGATCGACTCCATTTTGAAGCTCTGGTTCTTGACGTATTTGTTTAGCTTTCTCAGATTTATAATTGTACGAAAGGTGCCGTCTGGTTTGGTCACTAGAAAAAGAGGGGAGTAGAACCCTCTGCCCATATCCTGCAGGGGGACCTCCTGGAGGACTCCTTTTTTTACTAGGCCTAGAACCTCGCTTTCTAGCGCTTCCTGTTCTCGCATGCTGGATCTCAGCGGCGTTGTTACATATTTTTGAGGCGGGAGAGAGAAAAAGTTTATCCTTAGGCCCTCCTGGATTAGGTTTATTATCCAGGGGTTTGTTGAAATTCTCCTCCAGGCTGGAAGGAAAAAGGATAACCTTCCTCCCACCCTTTGCGTACTGTCACTTGGAGGGCTTTTTGTCCCGGGGAGAGTTATTAAAGAAGAAGCCTCTATCTCTTCTTTTATCATCCCACTTTTGTTCCCTTGGTGGTCTTCTCTGAAAAAACCTCCTATTCCGAAAGGGTCTTTTAAATGCCGCTGGCCCTAAATTTGGGAATCCTTTTTTCTTGTCCCCTGCTTTCTGGAGGATGTCATCTAACGTTTCCCCAAAAAGGAATTTTCCTTCACAGGGGATGGAGCATAATTTCATTTTGGTCTGAAGGTCCCCTGGCCAACTTTTAAGCCATAGTGTCCTTCGGGCCGCGTTTGAAAGTGCTGCTGTTTTGGACGACAGTCTGACTGAATCGGCCGATGAGTCTGCTAGGAATGCAGCCGCTCCCCTTATTACTGGGATAGAATCTAGAATTTTATCTCTAGGTGTCCCTTCCCTCAGCTGTTTCTCAAGTTGGTCCACCCATACCATTAGGGCTCTTGAGGTACATGTCGCCGCTATCGCTGGCCTGAGGTTACCGCCTGCAGACTCCCAAGCCCCCTTTAGAAAGGTATCTGCCTTCTTATCTAGGGGGTCCCTGAGGGTGCCCATGTCCTCAAAGGGAAGGGCGAATTTCTTTGAGGCTTTAGCGACTGCCACATCGAGTTTCGGGGCTCTGTCCCAAGACGTGGATGCCTCCTCCTCAAAGGGATATTTCCTTTTAAGGGAAGGGACTGTAGTATTTTTCCTGTCTGGCTTGTCCCATTCCCTTTTGATTAGACCCCTGACGATTTCGTTTAGCGGAAATACTCTCCGTTTTTTCTGGCCTAGCCCCCCGAACATTATGTCCTGGACTGTCTTATCCGGCCTCGGGTCCAATACCCCCATGGTAGACCTTACAGCTTTCACCAGTTTGTCTACCTCTTCTAGGGGAAAACAATGGCGTCCTCCTGTTTCCTCGTCTGAGGATGAGGAGCCGGATTCTGAGGATTTAGTCGAGATTTCTCCCGATGTGGAAGAGTCTGACTGGGAGGTTTCTACCGTGTCTTTTTTCCTCGTTTTATCCTTATGTTTAAGGGATTCAAGGGCGCTCTGAACCTCTGATTTAATTGCGGCCCTTAGGTCAGATGCGAAATCCGGAGTCTCCTGACAAACAATCTCTTTTGTACAGGACTTGCATAGTTTTTTCTCCCATGATACCGGTAGGGGTTTAGCGCAAGTGGGACATTCCCTGTTCTTCTTTTTAGCCTTCTTCTTTCCCTAATAAGGGAGAGGGATTACATTACAAGGGTGACATTCACGAAGATCACGTACCCCAAAAAAAGGCGCGCGGCTGCAGGTACCGGTTCGGGAGACGGGGTCAGGTCCTGTATAGGCTGATCTCCTGGTGGCGTTCTGCTCCTCGCTGCTGACGTGCTACGCCGCGTGGAGTGACTGCTGGAACGGCACTCTGTGTTTCGTTCCTTTTGTCGGTGGTGGTGTTGGTGGTGCTGCTGCTGTTTCAGCTGCTGCCTCTGCTCCTGTTGCTGGTCGCTATCCTCCATTGTTAGGATCGCTTCTAGCCAGAAGTTTCTGCACCTCACCTTTTTTAAACTTGGCGCCGCGTGACGTCACCGCTCCCCCTGCACGCGCTGGTCGGGAAGCGCGCTCCTGCGCATGCGCCCGCTTCCGGGACCCGGAAGTTGTTGGTCTACTTCCGGGGCAGCGGCCATCTTGGTACTCTCCGTACCATGGCGCTGCCCACGCTCCACTGGGTCCCGCTGAGCCCCGACCTCCTTTCCGGAGCGGCGACTCCGGCGTCTCTCCCCCCGCTCACTCGGCAGCCCACATCGGCCCCGGCGGTGGCTGCTTCGGGCACCGCACCTGCCGCGACAGGGGCCTCCCCGCTGCCGGTACCCGGACAGGCCGGCCCCGGACTCCTCACAGGTACGCCGTACTGTGGGTCCCCAGTCAGGGACAGGAACCCAACTGAAGGCGGAGGAGAGGTACCGCCCTTTTTCTGTAGGTTCCTGTCCCTGAAGGGCGGATCCCCTCTCTCCGTGGTGCTGTCATGGGTGAGAGAGAAATATTCTAATTAATATAAATATATATATTTTTTTTTATCTTGATAAGAATTTGATGACTTAAGTCGCTCATATGAACTTACAAAACATTGTAAAGCTGGATTCACTGTGTTTGGGCAAATTTTTGAATATTGCTGTCCATAAGGGTAAAGACTAGATGATTTGTTTTAGGAGTGTCTGCCCTCATGCTTCCCTTTGTGCATTTTTTTCCGTACATGCAATCGTATATATTTTTTTCTTACTTTTCAAGGTTGTGAAACTTCTTGAGAGAATGTGACAGAGATAAAGTTCTTACACTGTAAGGACACCCAGGATAAATCTTATTTGTGACGCCAATTTTTTATAGAAGGTTTCCTCTTCTGTAAAAAGACATTTTACGACGTAAAGCAGCTGCCAGTCATGGGACTTAAAATTTTATTACCAATATTATGGACCATTGGGAGTTTTCCCCCCCCCCCCCCGATATATTTTGTCTGTTACTGAAAACATCCCCATCCCCGAGCTGCTGGACAGAATTGGTTTACGCTTATATATTTAAGATGGAAAAAAAGAATTTACCATAGAAAAGAGATTGCGGACAACTTAGGCTATAGCTTCCTGCCCGGCCGCCAGTGTTTGTTACTTGTTTTGTATTCATCCAGCAACATAAGGTAACGATAATTTTCCCCAGATAATGCCAGCACCAGACTGTGCCGCAGCTGACACAAGGCAGCTGTATGTCCCCAGATTACACTGTTTACAGGAGGACTACAGAGCATATGTAGTGCGGAGCAGGTGGCGCGCGCCGACCCAAGAAGAGCTGGCTTTTATAATGTGTGTCACTATGCAAATATTTATATATACTGAGCATATTAGAAATTACTGTCAATACTTTTACATCAATATTAGTAGTGAGCGAACATGCTGGGATAAGGTGTTATCTGAGCATGCTCGGGCGCTAACAGAGTGGCTTCGAAGTTCTCGAAAAATATGTTCTATCAAACTTCAATTAATTTAACCCCTTTACCAATTTGGACATATAGATACGTCCAAGGTGGGCTCCGGAGATGAGTCCACAACTTTTCTAGCATGTCAGCTTATTTGAACAGCTGACTTGTGCCCCTAACAGCTGCTGGTGGAATCTCGATCCACCCGTGTCTGTTATGTTAAATGCCGCTGTCAGTCTCTGACAGCGGTATTTAACATGCACACTCTGGAAATGCCTATCTAATCCTGTCCATGATGGCGGGTCGCTGATGGGTTGGCATATCAACCTGGGGTCTGCAGTAGACCCCTGTGGCTGTCATTGCCGGAGAGCTGTGAGTGCCACCCAGCGGTCGGCACTCATAGCAAGTGATCATTTTTGCTACATAGAGCAGAGCTGAAGCTTTGCTTTGTGTAGCCCAAGCGATCGGATGATTTCAGCTTCTAGTCTTCCATGGAGACTATTGAAGCAAGTGAACAGTAAAAAAAATGTTTTTAAAACTATTAGAAAAAAAAAATATATACATAAAAAGTTCATATCACCCCCAAGTTGCCCAATTCAAAATAAAACAATTAAAAAAAACCCCACACACATACAGCTCTGGCAAAAATGAACAAACCACTGCACAGTTTTATAAATAACAGCTTCTCTCCATGTAGGACAGCCATTCCATTCCAGTGTCAGTTGAATTCCAGCCAGAGTACACTTCATTCTACTTAATGTGCTTCTGATTAGGTGATCACCTGAACCAAATCTTATTTAACAAAGGCAAGTCTAAAAAAACCCTGCTGTGGTGTTCATATTCCTCTTGCAATAGGACAAGCTGGATGGCTAGTAATATCCCAAAAGTAATAGGAATGAAAAAATAACTTTTAACCATGCCAAAGGAGTTGAAAAGAAAAGTCTTGAGTGAGGAAAAGAAGGGCTCAATTCTGGCTTTACTAGCAGAGGGATACAGTGAGCGCCATGTTGCCTCCATCCTTAAAATTTCTAAGACGGCAGTCCATTACAACAAGGTCAAGCAGCAGATATTGGGGACAACAAAGCTACAGACTGGCAGAGGGCGAAAATGACTCTCCACTGACCGGGATGACCATCATCTTATTCGAATGTCACTCAGCAACCACAGGATGACATCAAGTGACCTACAAAAGGAATGGCAAATGGCAGTTGGGGTAAAGTGCACGGCAAGAACAGTTTGTAACAGGCTCCTCGAGCCAGGGCTCAAGTCATGTAAAGCTGGAAAAAAGCCCTTCATCAAAGAGAAGCAAAAGAGAGCCAGACTGAAGTTTGCTAAAGACCATAAGGATTTGACCATAGGGGACTGGAGTATGGGATCGGTGCTAATGCAACCAGACCGCTGTAAACCACTGCCAGAATGAATTAGTTTATCTCTGCGCAGCCTCCCCGGCTGACCGGAGATGAACTAATGAGCGTGGGAAATCTTCTGAACTTTTTCCCACGCTCATCAGTTCACCTCAGGTCAGCCACGGACTCCGCGCAGCCTCACTGACGTCCCTAGCTGACCTGAGGTGAACTGATGAGCGTGGGAAAAAGTTCAGAAGCTTTCCCACGCTCATTAGTTCATCTCCGGTCAGCCGAGGAGGCTGCGCAGAGATGAACTAATTCATTCTGGCAGTGGTTTACAGCGGGCTTTTCACATTAGCACTGGTCCTGTTGTAAACCATTTAACTCTTTTTGATGGATTGCAGTGGGGGACCTGACTGACCAGCGGAGAGGTACGTATATTGTTGCTTTTTTGTTTTATTTTTTTTACAGGACCATGGTTTATGGATTAGGAGAGGAATAAATTTGGTCAAAAATTTGGTGTCTATTTCATTAAAAGAATTTTTAATTAATGTCTGTATGTGGTTTTAAACTCTTTACTAGTCTAGGGTTAATAATGGATAGGTGTCTTATTGACACCTCTCCATTATTAATTCGGCTTAATGTCACCTTCCAATAGCAAGGTGACATTAACCCATTATTATTAACCCATTAGCCACCGCTACAGGGCAATGGAAATAGAGAGGCCAAGTGCCAGAAAAGGCGCAGCTTATAGATGTGCCTTTTCTGGGTTGTCTTGGGGCAGATTTTTGTAGCCGGGGGGGGCAAAAACAATGGTCCCTCTCAAGGCTATTAATACCTGCCCTCAATCACTGGCTTTCCCTCTATGGTTGTGAAATTACCGCGGGAGCCCATGCATTTTTTTCAACGAATTAACCCCTTTATTTAACACCTAGATGTCCCAAATTTTACACGTATAACCTAATCTAAATTGTTAGTCAAAGACAAAAAAAACAAATGAAATGGTTTACTTTATGTAAACCATGTGTCATTTCATGTTGGGTTTTGGAATGATTTTACAGAAGCCGGCAATTGATTTAGCAGCTATTATGTTATGTAGAACTCTATGAAATATATATATATTATAAATATATATACACACAGTGCGTTGCAAAAGTATTCGGCCCCCTGGAACTTTTCAACCTTTTTTCCCACATATCATGTTTCAAACATAAAGATACCAAATGTAAATTTTTGGCGAAGAATCAATAAGTGGGTCACAATTGTGAAGTTGAACAAAATTTATTGGTTATTTTAAATTTTTTTGTGAAATTCAAAAACTGAAAAGTGGGACGTGCAATATTATTCGGCCCCTTTACTTTCAGTGCAGCAAACTCACTACAGAAGTTCATTGTGGATCTCTGAATGATCCAATGTTGTCCTAAATGACTAATGATGATAAATATAATCCACCTGTGTGTAAGCAAGTCTCCGTATAAATGCTTCTGCTCTGTGATAGTCTCAGGGTTCTGTTTGAAGCACAGAGAGCATCATGAAGACCAAGAAACTCAACAGGCAGGTCCGTGATACTGTGGTGGTGAAGTTTAAAGCCGGATTTGGATACAAAATGATTTCCAAAACTTTAAATATCCCAAGGAGCACTGTGCAAGCGATCATACTGAAATGGAAAGAGTATCATACCACTGCAAATCTACCAAGACCCGGCCGTCCCTCTAAACTTTCATCTCAAACAAGGAGAAGACTGATCAGAGATGCAGCCAAGAGGCCCATGAGGGACAGTCTGTCCATAGGACAACAATCAGTCGTACACTGCACAATTCTGGCCTTTATGGAAGAGTGACAAGAAGAAAGCCATTTCTCAAAGATATCCATAAAAAGTGTAGTTTAAAGTTTGCAACAAGTCACCTCTGGGAGACACACCAAACATGTGGAAGAAGGTGCTCTGGTCAGATGAAACCAAAATCGAAATTTTTGGCAGCAATGCAGGGGTGGCATTTATGCACATGTAATCGAAGTACATGTATCAAAGTACTACTGGCAGTTATAACATGGATGAATGTGACACGCATCTCTATTCTCTTCATACAGGTAACCAGCTTTTCCAATCTCTGCTCTGAATCCACTCCTGTGTCTCCATTCAATGTCAGTAAGCAGTTAATCCTGAATGCTGTGTGTTTTCAACTATGCAAGCTTATATCTGGTATATAGTTTTTTTTTTCTTTTCAACTTACTCTGCTTGTCCCCTTATGTTGTGAGGTCAAGAAACTTTTCAAAGTGCTTTATGATCCATGTAGTGCTGGACATGTGTTTATTTGACCACAACACTTTATTGGCTCCTGGTGTCTCAATTTAGTGTGATTGATTAACGAGAAGAGAGAGAGCAAAAAAAAAAAAAAAATCTTAGCCTTAACCTCCTATATATTCAGACCTAGCTAGGGGGAGCATTTATGCAGGGATGGCATTTATGCATATGTAATCAAAGTACATGTATCAAAGTACTACTGGCAGTTATAACATGGCAGTTAGACAGAGCAGGAGACAGGTAAGACATTTATATACATCTACTCCCTGTACATTTGGAGTACAACAAATATATACCATATGCATTTGTGTAACTGTTACTCTGGCCGCTGCATTCACACACATCCACCGCCCTGGCATTAACTCTCTACACTCCATCCATATCGGCCCCTCGCTCCTTTCCTCTCCTATGTATAGCACTCACGCTCTTTTCACATTGTTAAATTGCACAGATCCAGTCAGTCCCACCATTCAACATCAGAGACGCTCTCACAAATCACTTAACCATCTGCTCACTCTTTCTATCCTTTTTCTCCTAGTCGCAGGAGACATTGCTCCCAACCCTGGTCCCCCATGTTATAGAAAGTCAAACCCCCCGACTACTACACTTAGAAACCCCTCTAATCTTATTAATATTCCCTGCATGCCATCTGTCTCTCTTAATTGTGCACTTTGGAATTCTCGCTCAGTATGTAACAAACTCTCCTTCATCCATGACTTCTTCCTTTCTAATTCTCTTAACCTCCTGGCTCTTACTGAAACCTGGATCCAGCAGTCAGACACTACCGCTGCTGCTGCTCTTTCATACGGGGGGGCTACACTTCTCTCATACCCCAATATCAGACAATAGAGCAGGTGGAGGCGTTGGTCTGCTCCTATCACCAAAATGTACCTTTCAGGTTATCCCTCAAGTACCCTCACTTGTCTTCCCTTCTTTTGAGGTCCATGCCGTCAGACTCTACACCCCCTTCTCCATGCAAGTGGCGGTGGTGTATCGTCCTCCCGGCCCCTCCCATCAGTTCCTGGATCTTTTTGCCACTTGGCTTCCACATTTTCTCTCCTGTGACATCCCTACCCTCATCATGGGAGATTTCAACATCCCCATTGCTCTTCCCCTCTCATCATCTGCTACTCACCTTTTATCTGTAACCTCCTCATTTGGCCTTTCGCAGCTTACTAATTCTCCAACGCATGAAGACGGAAACTCCCTCGACTTGGTCTTCTCTCGGCTTTGTGCAGTGGATGATTTTGCAAACTCCCCTCTCCCGATCTCTGACCACAATCTTCTTTCATTCTCTATCAAGAACTGCCAGGCTGCTCAGGTCACCCCCACTGTCCAGACTTATAGAAACATACAGGCCATTAACACCCAGAAACTTCTGAAGAACTTGCAGTCTTCATTGGCCCCTATCTCCTCCCTCTCCTGCCCTGATTCTGCATTGAAGCATTACAATGAAACACTTCAAAGTGCCCTGGATGAATTTGCACCCCCTATAAATAGAACACCACAACGCAGACGGCGACAACCCTGGCACACGGTGCAAACACGTTTCCTGCAGCGGTACTCCAGGTGCGCCGAACGTCTGTGGAGAAAATCCAATCTACACGAAGATTTCATCCACTTTAAGTTTATGCTTAGAACATACAACACTGCCCTTCACCTCTCCAAACAAGCCTATTTTCAACACCCTCATCACCTCACTGTCCAATAACCCGAAACGTCTCTTTGACACTTTTCATTCTCTACTCAATCCAAGAGTACAGGCCCCAACCACGGAGCTCCGAGCTGACGATCTGGCCAATTACTTCAAAGAAAAAATTGATCAGATTCGACAGGAAATTATCTCCCAATCACCTCATACCATGCACTGTCCTCCCTCCCCCACTGCATCTAGCTCACTCTCTGATTTTGAACCAGTCACAGAAGAAGAAGTAAGCAGGCTCCTTGCATCTTCTCGCCCAACTACTTGCACCAGTGACCCATTTCCGTCACATCTCCTCCAGTCCCTTTCCCCTGCTGTCACCCCTCACCTAACTAAAATATTTAACCTCTCTCTCTCTTCTGGTATTTTTCCCTCCTCATTTAAGTATGCCATCATACATCCACTACTTAAAAAACCATCCCTCGACCAAAACTGTGCCGCTAACTATAGACCTGTCTCTAATCTTCCCTTCATCTCTAAACTCCTGGAACGCCTGTTCCACTCCCGTCTTATCCGCTATCTCTCAGAAAACTCTGTTCTCGACCCTCTCCAATCCAGTTTCCGCTCTTTACACTCCACTGAAACTGCACTCACTAAAGTCTATAATGATCTGCTAACAGCTAAATCAAATGGTCATTACTCCTTGCTAATTCTCTTGGATCTCTCTGCAGCATTCGACACTGTGGATCATCAGCTCCTCCTCACTATGCTCCATTCCATTGGCCTCAAGGACACCGTTCTCTCCTGGTTCTCCTATCTCTCCGACCGCTCCTTTACTGTATCTTTTGCCGGTTCCTCCTCCTCTCACCTTCCCCTTACTGTTGGTGTCCCCCCAAGGATCGGTTCTAGGCCCCCTCCTCTTCTCCTTGTACACTGCCCCTATTGGTCAAACAATCAGTAGATTTGGTTTCCACTACCATCTCTATGCTGATGACACCCAATTATACGCTTCTTCTCCTGACATCACGCCAGCCTTTCTAGAAAACACCGGCGATTGTCTAAACGCTGTGTCTAATATGTCCTCACTATATCTGAAACTGAACCGGTCAAAGACTGAACTCCTGGTGTTTCCTCCCTCTACTAATGTAGCTATACCAGACATTGCCATTTCTGTGTGTGGTTCCACTATTACTCCCCAGCAACAGGCCCTCTGTCTTGGGGTCATACTTGATTCCGAGCTTTCCTTTGCCCCCCACATTCGATCACTGGCTCGCTCTTGTCATCTGCACCTCAAAAACATTTCTAGAATTCGACCTTTTCTTACTTTTGACTCTGCAAAAACTCTTACTGTTTCTCTTATTCATTCTCATCTCGACTATTGTAACTCTCTTCTAATCGGTCTCCCTCTTACCAAACTCTCCCCTCTCCAATCTGTCTTGAATGATGCAGCCAGGATCATATTCCTCACCAATCGTTACACCGATGCCTCTACCTTGTGCCAGTCATTACACTGGCTACCCATCCACTCCAGAATTCAGTATAAACTTATTACCCTCACCCACAAAGCCCTCCATGGCTCAGCACCACCCTACATCTCCTCCCTTGTTTCAGTATACCACCCTACCCGCGCCCTCCGTTCTGCTGATGACCTGAGGTTAGCATCCTCAATAGTCAGAACCTCCCACTCCCATCCCCAAGACTTTACACGTGCCGCGCCAATTCTTTGGAATGCACTTCCCAGGTCAATACGATTAGTCCCCAATCCCCACAATTTTAAGCGTGCCTTGAAAACGCATTTATTCAGATTGGCCTACCGCCTCAACACATTAACCTAATCTATCCCTGTGTGGCACAGCCAAAAGTTTTACCATAACCAGATTTCCCACATCATGTTCCCACATGCTTTATGCATCCATTATCCCTCTGCGTCTGTACTGTTACACACTTAACATTTTGGCTGGTCCATACAATCAGGGCAACTGTTACCACCCACCTTTCGTGTCTACCTCTTTCCTCATAGACTGTAAGCTTGCGAGCAGGGCCCTCTTTCCTCTTGGTATTTGTTATAATCTACTGTATGTGATTATTGTTATGCTGTAATGTCTATTGTCTGTACAAATCCCCTCTGAAATGTAAAGTGCTGCGGAATATGTCGGCGCTATAGAAATAAAATTTAAATTATTATTATTATTATTATTATAATATGCGTGGTGTAAAGGCATCGCAGCTCATCACCCTGAACACACAATCCCTACTGTCAAATATGGTGGTGGCAGCATTATGGTTTGGGCCTGCGTTTCTTCAGCAGGGACAGGGAAGATGGTTAAAATTGATGGGAAGATGGATGGAGCCAAATACAGGACCATTCTTGAAAAAAAACCTTTTGGAGTCTGCAAAAGACCTGAGACTGGGACGGAGATTTGTCTTCCAACAAGACAATGATCCCAAACATAAAGCAAAATCTACAATGGAATGGTTCACAAATAAATGTATCCAGGTGTTAGAATGGCCAAGTCAAAGTCCAGACCTCAATCCAATTGAGAATCTGTGGAAAGAGCTGAAAACTGCTGTTCACAAACGATTTCCATCAAACCTCACTGAGCTCGAGCTGTTTGCCAAGGAAGACTGGGCAAGAATTTCAGTCTCTCGATGTACAAAACTGATAGAGACATACCCCAAACGACTTGCAGCTGTAATCGCAGCAAAAGGTGGCGCAACAAAGTATTACGTTAAAGGGGCCGAATAATATTGCACGCCCCACTTTTCAGTTTTTGAATTTCACAAAAAATTTTTTAAATAACCAATAAATTTTGTTCAACTTCACAATTGTGTCCCACTTGTTGTTGATTCTTCATCAAAAATTTACATTTGGTATCTTTATGCTTGAAGCATGATATGTGGGGAAAGGTTGAAAAGTTCCAGGGGGCCGAATACTTTCGCAAGGCACTGTATATATTCTATATGTATATATCTATTCTTTCGCTTGTGTGTTAACCTGCCACAGGGTTCCATTATACAGTATGTCTATTTTGCAAGCCTGCGAGAAAATCTCGGCATACGGATGCCATAGGGATGCTTACATGGGCAAAATACGCGGCCACACCTTGACAACGGATGACATACGGAGCACTATTCAGGGAACATTTCTGCGTATTACGACCGTAAAATACGATCCGTATTTTTATATGTTATGTCTGACTCCAGCCTAAAGAGGAAAATCAGACAAAATGAAAATTTTTCAGTGGTCTCTTAATTTTTGCCAGAGCTGTATTTGGTGTCACCAAGTTCAGAATCGCCCAATCAATATATAAAAAAATAATTAATCCAATCGGTAAACGGTGTAACAAGAAAAAAAATCAAAATGGCAGAATTACTTTTTTTTGTTGTTGCCGCAACATTGCATTAAAATGCAATAACAGGAGATCAAAAGATTGCATCAATAAAAATGTAAGCTCGGCACGCAAAGAATAATCCTTCACCCTAACCCAGATTCCGAAAAATGGAGACGTTACGGATCTTGGAAAATGGTGACTTTTTTTTTTTTTATCTTGAGAAACTTTGGAATTTTTTTTCCACTTGAAACAAGAACCTAGACATATTTGGTATCTACGAACTCGTAATGACCTGTAGAATCATAGTGGCAGGTCAGTTTTATAAATTGGTGAATATGGTAAAAAAAAAAAAAAGCAAAAAAAAAAACAAAAACAAGTGTGGGATTGCACTTTTTTTTTGCAATTTCTCCGCACTTGGAATTCCCCATTTTCCAGTACCTGATATGGTAAAACCAATGGTGTTGTTCAAAAGTACAACTTGTCTCGCAAAAAATAAGCCCTCACATGGCCATATTGACCAAAAAATTAAAAAAAAGTTATTGCTCTGGGAAGAAAGGGAGCAAAAACAAACTCAAAAACCCACAGTCGCAAAGGGATATTCACTGCCTACGGACAAATCGAACATCAAGGGGAAGTCAGAGCAGCTGCAGCCCTGGATTCCTGTTGATGTTCAATACATCTGTAGGCGGGGAAAGTCAGACATCAGTGCTGATTGGACACGGGGTTCATGTGACATAACCTCACGCGAGTCCCGGGAACTTGAGTGCCGACACCGATGGAACAGGATCGGCACATGAGGCGAGTATAGGTGTTTTTACTTTAATGAGGCCATACATGAGAAATTAGAAGGGGTTGTGGAAGCAGTGAACAACCCCTTTAAAGGGTTAATGCTAAGATAGTAGCTATCCTTTATCCATAGTGTAGAGAATAGCTTACTGATCTCGGAGGATTGGACCACTTGGAGCTATCCAAGAGGGTCAGGAATCAGGACCCTGCAGAGTCCAGTTTTGAATGGAGCAGAAATCCTCATTCTTGACCTTCACGCCATGGTCTTTGAGACTGCCAAAAATAAGATTAGAGTACTCAGGTATTTCCAGTAGTCCCATAGATAAAGACTGGAGCAGATTTTGAGCATGCATCCACTCAATTCAAGATGGATCTCTGCTGACTCCAGTTCCAGGGATTGCAGGATGACCCAGGTGGCAATCATTAAAATACTACATTATCCCCCAAGTATTAGAACCAACAAGTTTCTGCTCCTCATGAGTGTTGAAACCTAAAAGTGTATTGTGCCTCTAGGGGAATTTACCACCTAGAATCCTTTTTTAAGTCAATTAAAACTAGATTATTTTCCTAAAAGGCCTTTATGGTAAGAAAACCTTCTACTTTACTACTCCTAAAATATAAGTGCTGGACTTATTTAGCAAAGGGAATTTCAGAACCCAGAAAATTAAAAAAAAAAAAAAAAAGTGAAAAAAGAGTGGAGGGAGGGAAAAAAAAGAACAGTGGAGGGGGGGAAAAAAGAGTGGAGAGGGGGAAAGAGTGGAGAGGGGGAAAGAGTGGAGAGGGGGAAAGAGTGGAGAGGGGGAAAGAGTGGAGAGGGGGAAAGAGTGGAGAGGGGGAAAGAGTGGAGAGGGGGAAAGAGTGGAGAGGGGGAAAGAGTGGAGAGGGGGAAAGAGTGGAGAGGGGGAAAGAGTGGAGAGGGGGAAAGAGTGGAGAGGGGGAAAGAGTGGAGAGGGGGAAAGAGTGGAGAGGGGGAAAGAGTGGAGAGGGGGAAAGAGTGGAGAGGGGGAAAGAGTGGAGAGGGGGAAAGAGTGGAGAGGGGGAAAGAGTGGAGAGGGGGAAAGAGTGGAGAGGGGGAAAGAGTGGAGAGGGGGAAAGAGTGGAGAGGGGGAAAGAGTGGAGAGGGGGAAAGAGTGGAGAGGGGGAAAGAGTGGAGAGGGGGAAAGAGTGGAGAGGGGGAAAGAGTGGAGAGGGGGAAAGAGTGGAGAGGGGGAAAGAGTGGAGAGGGGGAAAGAGTGGAGAGGGGGAAAGAGTGGAGAGGGGGAAAGAGTGGAGAGGGGGAAAGAGTGGAGAGGGGGAAAGAGTGGAGAGGGGGAAAGAGTGGAGAGGGGGAAAGAGTGGAGAGGGGGAAAGAGTGGAGAGGGGGAAAGAGTGGAGGGGGGGGAAGAGTGGAGGGGGGGAAGAGTGGAGGGGGGGAAGAGTGGAGGGGGGGGAAGAGTGGAGGGGGGGGAAGAGTGGAGGGGGGGGAAGAGTGGAGGGGGGGAAGAGTGGAGGGGGGGAAGAGTGGAGGGGGGGAAGAGTGGAGGGGGGGGAAGAGTGGAGGGGGGGGAAGAGTGGAGGAGGGGGGGAAAAAGTGGAGGGGGAAAAAGTGGAGGGGGGGGAAGAGTGGAGAGGGGGAAAGAGTGGAGAGGGGGAAGAGTGGAGAGGGAAAAGAGTGGAGAGGGAAAAGAGTGGAGAGGGAAAAGAGTGGAGAGGGAAAAGAGTGGAGGGGGGGAAGAGTGGAGGGGGGGAAGAGTGGAGGGGGGGGAAGAGTGGAGGGGGGGAAGAGTGGAGGGGGGGAAGAGTGGAGGGGGGAAGAGTGGAGGGGGGGGAAGAGTGGAGGGGGGGAAGAGTGGAGGGGGGGAAGAGTGGAGGGGGGGAAGAGTGGAGGGGGGGAAGAGTGGAGGGGGGGAAGAGTGGAGGGGGGGGAAGAGTGGAGGGGGGGGAAGAGTGGAGGAGGGGGGGAAAAGTGGAGGGGGGAAAAGTGGAGGGGGGGGAAGTGGAGGGGGGGGAAAGTGGAGGGGGGGGAAAGTGGAGGGGGGGGAAAGTGGAGGGGGGGGAAAGTGGAGGGGGGGGAAAGTGGAGGGGGGGAAAGTGGAGGGGGGGAAAGTGGAGGGGGGAAAAGTGGAGGGGGAAAAGTGGAGGGGGGAAAGAGTGGAGGGGGGAAAGTGGAGGGGGGAAAGAGTGGAGGGGGGAAAGAGTGGAGGGGGGAAAAGTGGAGGGGGAAAAGTGGAGGGGGGAAAGAGTGGAGGGGGAAAGAGTGGAGGGGGGAAAGAGTGGAGGGGGGAAAGAGTGGAGGGGGGAAAGAGTGGAGGAGGGGGAAGAGTGGAGGAGGGGGAAGAGTGGAGGGGGGAAGAGTGGAGGGGGGAAGAGTGGAGGGGGGAAGAGTGGAGGGGGGAAGAGTGGAGGGGGGGGAAGAGTGGAGGGGGGGGGAAGAGTGGAGGGGGGGGAAGAGTGGAGGGGGGGGAAGAGTGGAGGGGGAAGAGTGGAGGGGGGGGAAGAGTGGAGGGGGGAAAAAGTGGAGGGGGGGAAAAAGTGGAGGGGGGGAAAAAGTGGAGGGGGGGGAAAAGTGGAGGGGGGGGAAGAGTGGAGGGGGGGGGAAGAGTGGAGGGGGGGGAAGAGTGGAGGGGGGAAAGAGTGGAGGGGGGGGAAGAGTGGAGGGGGGAAAGAGTGGAGGGGGGGAAAGAGTGGAGGGGGGAAAGAGTGGAGGGGGGAAAGAGTGGAGGGGGGAAAGAGTGGAGGGGGGAAAGAGTGGAGGGGGGAAAGAGTGGAGGGGGAAGGGTCTAATGTTGCAATTCTCTCTTTTTGGACATTAATTCTTTGTGAATAGTTATCAATCACAAAACTATAACTCAAGAAATGAACTCAGCTTTGATTCTTGTTTGCAAAAAGGACAGTATTGGCTTAAATGAGATATATATATATATATATATATATATATATATATATATATATATATATATATATATAAAAGTTAAAAACTTCCAACCAGAATGAGCTTGCCGACAGATTATCAGTTAACACATTCTGCAAACAGCTGGTTACAGGGAAATAAAAGCTAGAAAAACGCCAAAATGGTGCAATTTTTTTTTGTAAAAGCCAAATGTAAAAATGTCAAACATTTAAATATAGATCCCAAATGAAAAAAAAAAAAAAATATCCGAAAGAAAAAAAAAAAAAGACGAACAAACTGAAGAAAATCGGATCATGGACAATGGCATTAAATTACAAAAAGACAAAAATTAGAGATGTCCACTTTCCTAAAAAAAAAAAAATATTACAATGTACTTCAAACAATTACTGTGAATAAATTGCACAAATTATATATTAATATGACTTTTGCATTTGGCTGGATACCAGCAACACAACATTAAGAGCTTTGCCCCAACTTGATTTATATTTCAGCCACGGCCATAGCTTTAGTGAGATTGCAACAAAGGCAGAGGAGAATGGAAATATTAACAGGCTTTTATTTGACAATTTATTCAACTTGATATCTGAAAAACCTGGGGTCATTTTTTTTTACATTACTGACATAACTGCATAATTGAGACCGAACAATTGCACAAATGATTCCTGACTCCTGCCCGCCAGAAAACTGATCTCATGTCAGTCCGGAAAACAAAAGAAAACTTCAGCAGCTGACGCAGTTTTCTCCATTGCATGGAGAATAAGCAAAATGTAGACCGAATTAAGGACCCTCTCAGGTACAGTGCTTTGATCATTTTTGATTTTTTACATAAAAATATAGAAAAGGGAAAAAAAAAAAAATCAGATATAGAATGAAATTATAGGTGCCATAGAATAAATACAGGTAAATTCAAGTGTGGAGTTTCTCTATATTGACTTACCCTTTCCTAAGAGTCAAAGTCATCATACCCATGTTGAAGATGAAAGACTAATTTATTGATCTTTGGTGATTCCGAAAAAAAAAAATCCTCAGAATATATTGTAGTCCAAAAGGTTATATATTCTTGTAACGCTTTTAAGGGGGTCCAAAAGGTCATTCACTTCTGACTCCTGGTATTTCTTGTTTACAGGCATAGTTTGCATGTACTAACCTAAAGCCACGTTCACACATTCAATATTTTCCGTCAGTATTCCAAAACCAGGAGTGGAACAATCCAACGAAAAGTATAATAGAAACACGTCACAATTTTTGCATTTTTCACCCACTCCTGATATTGGCTTACAAATATGGATGTAAAATGTTGACCAAATACTGAACATGGCCCAAGTCTGAGGAAGGGAGGCATCCTCAAGAAGTGGACCACCAATTGGGACGCTTGGACATGTTATGTAGTACGGTTATTCAGAGAATCTAGAGCAACATCATGCCATGAAGTTGAGGTTGAATTCCCACAACCTCCTACAATTTATTGCTATAAACAACTTGTGACTGTCATACAACAGCTCCAGCCAAGATGGGCATTTTATAGCACTTGTTAGGTCACTGGCAGCTCTTCACATAAAGAGCAAAAAAAAAGTCCACTGTCATTGTACACAAAACAGAAGACTGGGGCTGTGTGATCCTCTCCATAGTCTTGCATCTATTACTGTGTAAGGAGAAAGACCGGGCTGCGAGTACCTGTACTGTGCCGGGTCCGGAACTGTCGAGGCTGCGTCCCATGTTTCCCGGGGGAAGGAATAGGGGACCAAACAGGCCCCATGTCCCGGGCAGTGGAGACGTGTTTAGACAGGGAACCGGACCGAAAGTTGAGAGAAAAGCGCGCGAAGCAGTAGTGCGGTTCCCACCGTCAGCATGCAAGCAGCAAGGTGGGCAGCTCGCTCAGCACCAGAAGTGCCAGCGCTGTGACGGACTGCAGCAGACAGCTCCCGGTGCCACCAGCAAGACAGTTAGTGTAGGAGGCACAGGGCCACGTGACAGTAAAGTCGGTGCACGTGCAGAGAGCCCAGGGCCGGTTACAGGACAGTACCCTGCGGACCTTACTGCCGGACAGTATAGCACCACCCTTGTTTAACCTCTAGATTGCTGCAGCTATTGTTGCGTTGGCTGCACCAGCTTATGGACTAGGGGCTCAGTGGAAGGTACCGGAGACCAACTGCTGTCTCCAGAAGATGGATCGCTAACCTTGGACCCACCTTGAGGACATTTCGTCGACAGCTACAAGGACTACTACCCTCATCTAAATATTTGCGGCTGAGGAAACCATAGACACAATAAACTTTACTGAGTGAACTGTTGCCATTTTTGCTATTCACCTTTATTCTTTCCCAGCTTAACCGTTTATCTTCCTGCGAGGAGTTTATTTATTGTAGAATTAAATTTGTTAACCCTTGCTCTGTCTCCCGTTTGTCACTGCATCCTGCTTACAACAGTACAGTCAATCAGGAGGAACTCTCATAGCCAGAATACAAGCTGAGGTAGGCAATGCAGCAGCTATTTTTTTATTTGATCTGGATAGTGATAAGAGATCACAGCATAGTCATGGAGATATTTTGAAATGCAAGTTCTCCCTATTTGTTTGGAACTATTCATTTCCCGTCACTCTTAGCACTGATATCCAAGCAATCACAAGGATCATCTGCAAAAATTCTCCTAAAAGTGCATGCTCAGTCTTTGTCTTGTCTCTTTCGGGTCAGTACCTTTGGAAATCTATGTACCCATCATCACTGAGGACGATGGCATCAAGAAGGGGTTAGGAGATTATGGGATTTCGCAGAAAGGAAATGAAAGTTGTGAATAGGCTTCACAAGATCCACTGAAACAATGATATTCTGGGGATTGCATTGTTTGCAGAGGATAATACGGGCAAATTTAAAATGATGGAAAATAGGTATTAGACCTACCGGTAATGATGTTTCCAGGAGTCCATCCTGACAGCACCAAGGAGGATGTCCTCCTCCTCCTTACAGGGACAGGAAAAGCACACGAGAGGTTAAAAGGTTCCGGCCCACCCCCTTTCCCTCAGTGATTTAACAAGTACCACAGCGTGGGTAATGCAAGTAAAATTTTAATGATACAATCATATTACAGCATATGACATAACATAACAGGGAGGGAACTACCCGTGCTGTCAGGATGGATTCCTGGAAACATAATTACCGGTAGGTTTAATACCTATTTTCCAGGACGTCCCCCTGACAGCACCATGGAGAGTACCAAAGCACCTCCTTAGGGTGGGATTACTGCCTGGAGAACCTTTCTCCTAAATGCAGTCTGCTGACCAGCTAGCACTTCAAGCTTGTAGTGCTTGCAGAATGTATTAAGTCTGGCCCAGGTTGCTGCTCTACAGATTTGATCAACCGAGGCGCCCGCCCGTTCGTCCCATGAGGCCGATACTGCCCTTGTGGAGTGGGCCTTTAACTTATCTGGCGGGTAAGTGCCTTCAGCTTGGTAGGCGTCTGAGATTACTGAAGTAATTCATCTTGCGATGGTTGTTTTAGAGGCTTTTTCCCCCCAATTTTCCTCCCAAAAAGGACGAATAGATTTGGGTCAATACGCCAACTGTTGGTGGCCTCTAAATAGTCTATAACCGCGTGTCTCACGTCCAGTGAATGAAGGCGCTGTTCCTTCTCATTACGGGGATTGTCACACTATCTCCTGGTTTATATTTTGGCAAGAAGCTACCTTTGGAACGAATCCTGGGTCTAATCTCAAGATTATGCAATCTTCTCTAATCTGGAGATATGGGTCTCTGGTGGACAGAGCCTGGATTTCCCCTATTCTCTTGGCCGTGGTAAAGGCTACGAGGAAGGCTGTTCTGCGAGTGAGAGTTGAAATAGTCATCTCTTCATTGGGGACATAGGGATCCCTACATAGGAACCTCAGCACCAGACCAAGGTTCCAAGGCGGGATGAGCTGCCTAATCATGGGGCGAAGACGCTGTGTGGCCTTTATGAATCTTACTACCCAGGGATGGGAAGCTAACGGGTAATCGAAGTAGGAGCTTAAGGCCGAAATCTGGACTTTTAAAGTGCTGGGCCTAAGACCCTTATTAAACCCTGACTGCAGAAAGTTTAAGATACTAGGGAGGTCAGGGGTACCCGCCACGAGGTCGGACCTGCCACCGTCTAGACAATCTCTTCCAAATCTTCCGGTATATTGCGGACGTAATCGGTTTCCTGCTGGCCTGTAGGGTAGATATGACCTGATCTGATAAGCCCTTTGCCTTCAGGATGTCCCTTTCAGGATCCAAGCAGAGAGGTGAAGCCTTGCTGGATTCGGGTGGCGGATCGGGCCCTGGTGGATGACATCTTTCTTTCGAGGTAGCTCGACTGGGTTTTCCACTGCCATAGCTCCTAGTAGGGGAAACCAGCTTCTCTTTGGCCAGTTTGGAGCCACCATTATCACTTTTGCACGGTCCTCGCGGATCTTCCTGAGTACCGCCGGTATGAGTGCTAGTGGTGGGAACGCGTAAGAGAGGGGTTCCCAGGCCTGGCTCAGGGCGTCTACGCCCTCTGGGTGGTTTGCTGGGTTCAGGGAGTAAAATCTGGAGACCTTTGAGTTTCTTCAAATTGCAGACAGGTCTATACTGGGGGTCCCCCAACGCTGACACAGTTGATGAAAAATCTCTTTGTTCAGTTCCCACTCTGTCGGGCAGACCTGTTGTCTGCTTAGGTAGTCTGCTACCACATTCTGGGAACCCTCTAGGTGGACTGCTGTTACTGAGAGGACTGTTCTCTCTGCCCAGGAGAATATTCTCTCTGCTAGAGCCTGGAGCGGTCGGTGCCTTGGGCCTTTCTTGGTCTTTCAGGAATGACACCGCTGTTATGTTGTCGGATAATACCCAGACATGTCGATTCTTCAGGATCGGCCGGTTCCGCCGCAGAGCTTACCAGACCGCGTAGAGCTCACTGTAGTTGGAGGATCTGTATCCGATTTCTGCCGGCCATCTCCCCTGGAAGATCTTCCCTTTTACGTGGGCTCCCCATCCCAATGTACTGGTAGCTGTGGTGAGTATCACGTATGGATAGGTTGTCCATAATACGCCCACCTGGAGATTCTTGGCCTGTGTCCAGCACCGTAGTGACTTCTTCACGAGTCCTGACAGCCTTATGGGTCTGTCGAGTGAAGCCTGACTTCTGTACCATACTGCGAGGATCTGTTTTTGTAACGGTCTCGAGTGGAACTGGGCCCATCTGACGCACGGAACGCAAGCCATCATTAAGCCCAGAACCTCCATGGCACCTCTTATGGAGGAGCGATGCTTAAACAGGTCTCCGAGTCTGTCCCGAATAGTCTTCTGCCTTTCTTTTGGTAGCAGGGATATTCTGTCTCCTGAGTCTAGGAGAACTCCGAGGAAGACCTTTCTGGACTCTGGTATGAGGTCTGACTTCTGCCAGTTGATCACCCAGCCGAGGAACTCCATTACTGTAATTGCTTGGTTCCTGTCTCGAATGAGCGCTTCTTCGGATCCTGCCACCAGGAGGAAATCGTCTAAGTATGGTATGATCACGATACCTTGACCTCTCAGGTAGGCCACTACCTCCGCCACCAGCTTTGTGAAGATTCAGAGGGCCGAAGCCAGCCCGAATGGAAGGCATTGGAACTGGAAGTGGCAGGTCCGGGTTGGTAATTTGACTGCAAATCTTAATAGATTTTGAGATGAGGGATGGATAGAGACCTGATAGTACGCACTCTTCAGGTCGAGGGTGCACATGACAGCGTCCCTGTCTATTAGCTGTATTGCGGACCAAACAGATTCCATCCGGAACCTCTTGTACCTGACCCAGGCATTTAGAGATTTTAAATTTATAATAGTCCGGGCCTCGCCGGATGGTTTCGCAATGGAGAACAGGGAGGAGTAGTGTCCCTTTCCCCTTTTTGTCAGAGGAACCGGTACTATAACCTCTGACCTGATCATGTCCTGTATGTCTAACCACATGGCGGAGCCCGCCGGGACTACAGTGGGGGCAATGTATCTGTTGGGGGGAGGGGAGTAAAAGTTCTATACTGTAGCCCTCTGCAATGGTTCTGAGGACCCACTGGTTGTGGGTCACCCGGGCCCAATTTACTGCGAAGTGGCAAAATCTTCCCCCGATAATTATGGCATCATTGCCTCCTAGACCTGGAGGTTGACGCAAAAAGGGAGCCTTTGCTTCTCCCACCCTGGCTGTGGAGGCTTCTATACGAGCCTCTACTGGACCTGACTTGGGGTCGGCCTGTCTCCTATAGAAGGGGCCTCTCCGAAAGGGCTTGGGCCGCTTAGGTTTTTCTTCCGGGAAACCTTTATTCTTGTCGGACCCTAGCTCTAAAATATTATCCAGGGCTGGTCCGAATACCCTTAGGCCCGAAAAGGGAATGGAGCAGAGCTTCACTTTAGAAGCGTTATCTCCTGACCAAGATTTAAGCCAGACTGCTCTTCGGGTCGCATTAGAAAGGGAGCTGTTTCTGGCTGCAAATCTTACTGATTCGGCCAACGTATCCGACAGGAATGCCGTGGCCGACTTCATGAGGGGAAGAGATGCTAGGATCTCGGATCTTGGTGTCTTGTTGGTAAGGTGTTCCTCCAACTGCACCATCCACAGAAACATAGACCTGGACACCGAGGTGGCTGCTATGTTGGCCTTGATGAATGCCGCCGAAGTCTCCCATGTCCTTTTTAATAGAACATCCGCCTTCCTGTCCATCGACTCCTGGACACTTGATGAGTCCTCGAATGGGATGGCGGTCTTCTTGGTGACCTTGGCTATAGGAACGTCAATCTTCGGAACTTCCTCCCATGATCGTGTTTCCTCAGGATTGAAAGACAGTCAACTTTTAAAGTCACGGGATAGTACAAGTCGGCATTCCGCCTCCTTCCGCTCCTCGAGGACCATTGTTTTGATGTGTTCACTTACAGGGAACACTGTCTGCATCCGAGACACGAGTCCTCCAAACATCAGGTCCTGTCTAGATTGTGGCTTAGGAACTTCCTCAATCTGCATGGTGTTCCTCACCGCCTGGACCAACTCGTCCGTGTCCTCTAGCCTGAACAGGTATTTCCTGCCTTGATCTTGCCTGTCCGCCGGTATCTCTCCTTCCTCCTCTGGATCCGAGTCCTGGAAGTCTGACCCCTCATTGGAGCTTGGTTCAGATACTGGCTCTGCCTCCCACCTCGGACGCTTTCGACTTGCCCCTGGACTGGGGGACTGCCGCTGTGCAAGGCTGACTCTGGAGGCCTGGACTTCCTCCCATATCAAGGATCTCATCTCGGAAAGGAGGGACGGCTGCTCATCTCTTATGACCCTTGACGTGCAGGGTCCACAGAGGGTTTTGGTATAGGTGTCTGGCAGCTTTACCCTGCATACTGGGCATCTGACCGACTTAGATGCGGCCTTGGCCGGGTCCTTAGTCACTGTCGGGGGGGCTGCTGGGGTTCCCTTATCCTATGATTAAAGGATAGGGTAGTCAGGTCCCTTGTCCTGGGCTGCGGAGGATGGTGTGGGGAGGGTGATCTGCACCAGGCGCACTTACCCTTCCATTCGCCGGTTCGGTATCCATTCCTCCTGTTGTCCGCGCTTCCAGAGAGATGCCGAGCTCCTGGAGCGCGCGCGCCAAGATTCAAACCCGGCGCGTGACGTCACTGGAAGTGACGCGCGTCCTCTCGCGTTAGGCTGGGAATCGCTCTGGCCACTTCCGCCTACCGGGACGCTAGCCCCACCTCTTCCAGATGCCAGCGCCCGCCCAGCCAGCTGCCTGTGGGGGACCGGCCTTCGCCTCCATGGCGGCAACCGACTGGAGCCGAGAGCCTCCCACCGGGAGGAGCGACTCCGTCCAGGAGTGTTGTCCTGCTCCTGGCCTTTGGGCAGAGGGACTCCCCACTGGGAAGTATCGGCCCCGGGCGTCTTGACAGGGGGAAGGACTGGACTGGCCGCCCGATCCCCCTGGACCCTCCAGTAAGCACTGAAGCGCTTCCTCTCGCGTGTCCCTCCATGCAGGGACAGGAAAGACATTGATGGAAAGGGGGTGAGACGGAACCTTTTAACCTCTCGTGTGCTTTTCCTGTCCCTGTAAGGAGGAGGAAGACATCCTCCATGGTGCTGTCAGGGGGACGTCCTGGAAAACCCCTTTAATATTTTTGTGATGAATTTGGTATGAACAAACAGAAAAAAAAAAAAAAAGGTCTTGAAAGTCAAAGCAATTTTGCCATAATTCTGATGTAATTTGCTTTTGAAAAGTTACAAATTTTTGAAACTACTTCCTGTTGTGCAAAAATGTTGTGACTGTGCTTTCATGCTAATTTCTCCCAGCAGATCCTCCAAAATGGGTTGGACAAAAGGGGTGACACCACAGCTCATCTAGTCACGTTCCCTATGCCAGAAGTTTGGGACTGGAGAAACATTTGTGGCGAGGCGCACACCACTCGTCAGACGCTCCCGATTCATGTGTAGGTGTGCACCTCTTGCTGAGGTGGTTAGTAGGAGTCATCTGCTCCCGATTCGTTACGATTGGTGAAAAAAAATTCTGATCTTGACGAATCGAGGCCCAAGTGTAAAGTTCGTATGACAGAAGCATTGCTCCATTAGGTCTAGGGTAGAATAATTCTGCACCACAAAAGGAGCACACAGAGCAAATACATCTGTGTGGGTCTTCTGGAACTCGGTGTGCCTCCGTGTAGCTTCTGTACATAGATTCTTTTATATGCAGGAGGCCTAAAAAAGACAAAGCTTCTCTGGGGGTATTAGATCATTAGAAATAGAATAAAAAAAAAAGAACCCTGTGGCAGAACATGGATTAGACAGAAGAGCTTGAGCTGTACGGAGTTTGAAAGAAGGATGCAAAAAAATAATCTGAAGGCCCTCAAAGTATCCCTTGAAATAATTGAAGCTGTGATTGAATTTTATTTGGCAGCCGCTCCGTCTTCTATTCAGGGTTGCTGCTGTGAAGTAGATACTAAAAGAGCATAATAGGCGAGCGGGGTATGATCTCCAATCGACTGTCTCAATTAGAGGGATCGCGCTTGCCCAACGCCAGGCTTGATCTTGAAACTGGCAAGTACATGTGCAATCTGTAAGCATGGTCATTAAAAAGCTGGATGCTTTCCAATTTTTCTTTAGTCAATGCATTTTCGGAAACCTACCCCGAGTATCTACGAAGCAGGAGATTATATTTCAATTTTGGTGGTCTTGAGATGTCTAGTTTTGGATCTCAGTAAGAAAGCAAAGAAAGGGCCAAACTTACGTTTTCAGTACCGAGGTCGGAGCACAAAAGGTTTACTTCCCACCCCCCAACTAAATCTTTTGAGATTAATCTCTTAAGGAACATGTGACTGAAGACAATTAATCCAATGAAATTAAATTCTCAAAAGGGAAGAAAACAATTCCAAAGCTCCCTGTGTTTTTTTTTTTTTTAATAATAATCCTTTCTGGCCCACAAGATCCAAAAATCCCTCTAATGAGATTTTAATCACCTAGCTAATTAGCCGTATCAAAGTGATTAATGTACCAAAGTTCACGCATGTCGATTCAGTTGTGGGATTTCGCAACGGAGATCTTGGCATTAGACTAGTGTTATACTCCCCATATAGACGAGCGTGTAGGGGGGCATTCAATTATACAGAGTCATCAACTTAACGTGTGAACACTGAAAATATGAATTCTGAACGGCTATATGGACTATGCTTGTATAACGGCGCCCAAATTTTTCCAAATTGCTTGTGCCCAACTGATACAAGGCATACCTCATAGATGGGAACTGAAATTTACCTCACCTGGGCCAAGGTCTAGAAATTTAAAAAGGTCAGGTAGGATCTGGCGCTAATGTAAAACAGCATTAGGGTATGTGCACACGACATCTTTGTCAGGTGGCTCCACTTCGAAACGCGCCATGAAAACGCTCGTAAGAACGAACATACGCATTTCTATGTAAAATGACTGATCATACGTTCAGGCTTTCGAGAATCATTTAACCACTCCAGTTTTCTATAGAAGCCAAGCGATTAAAAGAAGGAAGTTGACATTTCTTCAGGCAGCTGACGCTTCAAAAATACTCTATACGGTGTAATACAAGTTAATGGGAAGGCTCAAAATACACCTGGACGCATTTTTGGAGCACTTGGTCTGCGTTTTTGCCTAAAAAACAGCCAATTGTTTCTTTATTGTTGATTGGCGATTTAGAAAAAAGAAACCAAAACAATAAAACCATACGAAACACTCCAGTAGAAAAAGGATGTTGTGTGCACATACCTGCAGTTTTTAGGAGTTTTTTTTTTGTTTTTTTTTATTAGTCCTGCTGCAGAAAAAACCCTTAAAAAATGTTTTAGGAAAATGCCTACTGCTTTTTTCCCCCTGAAAAGTGATGTTTTCTTCCCCTTAAGAGGTTACCGAAGAATGAACACTTTACTTATTTTAACTGCACCAGGCTTTCTGAACTCTGAAATAGTTAAAAGAAGCAATAAAATATTGAACATGTGCACAGCAAATGTCATTTTTACAGTGCTGTGCTCCATGTCCATTTTTTGCCACACTTTTTCAGGGGATTCTGAACGTCCTGTGCACATAGCCAAGGAGATGAGATTTTTTTTGTGTGTGGATTTTTAAGCTGTGCGTGCATGTTGAGTATTTGCTTACAGAAATTTCTGCAAGGTATCTGCAGAAAAACACTGCAGCAAAAATGCGTTTTTGGTGCTTTTTTTTGTACAGCAATGAACGCTTTTTTTGAGCTAAATACAGATATTAAAAAAAGGTTTTGTGATGCAATTTCTTGCTTCAACACCACCTTTTTCATGTTGATGCAGTGGCATCAGGGTAATGGGATTAGGGCTTAGTGTCAGCAGCTGGCAATGACACCAAGTCCTAGGCTTAGTAATGAAAAGGTGTCAGTCTGACACCCTCATTACTAAGCCGATAAGTAAATATAACACACAGTCACCAGCCTATATAGGAACGTTAACAGAACGAACGTAAATAGGCTGTAACCAAGCAGCAACTGTTAATTTTAAAGATAAAAAAAAAAAAAAGAAGATTGCGTGGGCTCTTGCATAATTTTAATAACCAGCAGAGGGAAAGCCGAAGGCTGATGTTAATATTCTGCGAAGGAGCCAATCGCCATAAAGTTTCCCAGGCTATTAATATCAGCTCACGTCAGTTTGCTTATCCGTTACTGGCTAGATTACAGGGGGATTCCAGAAAAAAAATTGACATAGGGCCCCACTATAAAGTCAAACCAGCAAAGGCTAGGCAGACAGCTGCAGGCTGATATTAACAGCTTGGGAAGGGGCCATGGATATTGGCCCCCTCTCAGACTAAAAGCATCAGCTCTCAGCCACCCTAGAAAAGGCACATTTATAAGATGGGGTAGATGTCACCTTTGTCTTGTCAGGTGACATCAAGCCCATGACTTAGTAATGGAGAGGCATCTGTAAGACCCCTAGCCATTAGTAACCCCATAGTGATATTGTATAAAATACACACAAATCCAGAATAAAGTCCTATATTTGAAATGACACAGACTCCTTTAATGAATCTTAAACCATATTTACCAAACGCCTAATCCACTGATGCCAACGTCTCCTGCAACAAAAATAAAGAAAACCACAATATTTTTCACCTGTCTGCAGAGAAGATAATCCATAATGTCCCACAGTAATCCTGATGACTTTGAGAGCAGTCACTGATGTGTCTG
Organism: Dendrobates tinctorius; assembly: GCF_039654945.1. NCBI lineage: Eukaryota > Metazoa > Chordata > Amphibia > Anura > Dendrobatidae > Dendrobates > Dendrobates tinctorius. The sequence goes on along the minus strand of NW_027361727.1, from coordinate 17,697,272 downwards.
CTCTCAAAGACAGCCAGCGATACACTGACAGGAGATAATCACTCCAACAGTGTATAGTACTGAGCTGCCATGAGAAAGTTCTCACTCAGCAGTCCTGTAAGTGAAAGCACAGGAGCTGATCAGCTGATGAACTCCAGTGAACTCTCACGGCAGTTCAGTGATACACTGCGGGAGTGATTACCTCCTGACAGCGTATTGCCGGGAGCCGGGTAGAGCAGTCACATCTCCCGATATGACTGTTCTACATGTGAGATTGCAATGGGACACTTGGGATTACATGGACTATGGTGGACAGGTTTGTATATATTGGTTTATTATTTTACAGTTTTTCCAGGAGGCGAGGGCATCGGGGATTTGGTGTGAGGCGAGTATAATTTTTTTAACATTTTTATTTGAATATGTATGTAATTGTACCTTCTTTTTTTTTTAACTTAGAGCACAGGCGTCGACAGATGAGACTTCATTTCCCATCAGCAGCACCTGCTGTCACTGTTATCAGTGACAGCAGACATAACCTGATGGGAGCAGTAGTCTTATCTGCTCACGCCTGCTGACCTGCTGTAAGCTTTTTATTGCAGGTCACCACTACGGGTCACCGTCACAGCTGAGGGGTCACGCTGACCTCTGACAGCATAACCCCGCAGCGCTCTGACCGACGGTCTTATCGGCAGTAGTGTTACCGCCGATGAAAACCACCACGCTGGTGTTTCCCACGCTGTCACACAGATGACAGCGTGGGAAACACCATAGGCAGCCGGTAAAGGCAAAAAAAAACCCTCAGCAAATCCGCAGAAAATCTGCAAACATTTTTATACCTGTGGCTTTGCTGCAGATTTGACTGACTCAATTGAAGTCAATGGGTGAAAAATGCTGCAGAAACGCACAAAGAATTGACATGCTGCAAAAAAAAAAAAAAAAAAAAAAAAACCACTGCAATTACTCAAAGGAAATCTACTGATCATGTGTACAACACTTCAGGATTGTCATTGAATTAGCTTGCATATGGATTCCATAGCGTTTTTGGCCCATTTCCGTGTGGAGAAACTGCCGCGAAAACGCACTGTCTGCACATTGCCTTAAAAAGGATTCACTTCAAAATTCACATCGATAAATATTTGGAAACTTTTTGAAGCAGATCTTCTTTGACATCCATGCAAAATATACTCCATGTGAAGATTCCCTAAAAGATGCCACTTATTTTTGTGCAATCAATTCATGTTCATCCAGTTTTTTTTGCTACAAAACGAAATGCCCAAATCATATATGACACAAAATAGCATATAGTCTGATAGCTGGGCAATCTGTCATCGGAAAACCTATTGCACACAAAATGGATAATTCTTTTAAGTACATGCTTTTTTAGATCATGTAGATGAAAACTATGGACTCACTCTGCAATTTGTGGACTCAAATTTAAAAATAAAAAAAAAATGAGTCTTGCAGTTAAAAGGAAAGGCTTAAATACCTTAATGGACAGTTGAAATTTGCTTCTTTAAAAGAAAATGCCCCAAGGAAATAAATTATCAAATGGAAAGATGCTAAAACTCTTCAAAATAGAAATCCAAGACGGATTGCGGCACAAGAAGTTGAATGTTCCCTTTGAGCTCGGTGTAAAATTTGGTGCAAATGTAAATATAAAGGGAAATTATAAAGAGGGAAACATAGATGGACCGAGAAAGGTGCCAGGATTGAAAATTTCAAGCACTGTACCTTGAAAATAGAAAAAGCTCAACAGAACAGATGGGCAGAAATAGGCGTAAATGTTTGAGACAGAACTGTAAGAATCATCTGAATGAAATAGGTGTTGTTCTCTAACGCCTAAACAGAGAAAAACAAGGTTACGTGAAGCAATAATGGAGTGCGAATGATGTGAATGACTTTCATCCATAATAATGCGCAAATCTGCATTGGCCAAGAAGCTGATCCTGGAACTTATAAAATTTATAGATGACTACCTGAAGAAAACAATATTTCCCCCAAATTCATATCGGATCTCAAGTCAAGACCAGTGGAGATGGCCATTATTACCTCAACAAAGTCAGCGCAAAAATATAGCTAGAAGTTTTTGAACACTTGTCTTTCCATTGATATGTTAGCTGATGATGAATTATTTTTTCAGTGGAGGACCCCTCGGCACAAAGAGTATTAAAACTTTTCCTCAAGAGAGGCAGACCAACTTTATAACATGGTTAGCAAACTGTTCGGATTTCAGTCTGATTAAAAGTTTGACATCCATTTGTCAACCACTCTTTGAGAATGTTGAATTAAAGAGTGGCCATCATAAAAGCCAGAGGATGGTGAAGTTGGACACTCAAAGTCTTGGTCCTGCATGGACTTCTTAGTATATGACCAGTTAAGTGCCACAACTGGTCAGACATGGTAGGTGGGTCAAATGTTGACATCCTGGGTTCCTCTTGCGATTATTAAACCCTCAAGCCATTGTTGTGCACCACACAGTGAGGTCATTGCAGTCTAGTAACTGCAAGAGATGCCTTCACCACCCCGATTCGCTTGTCGTGGAGAACCAAAGTAGCTTTGGTAGTGCGTATCTTTTAGTACAGTAGATATGGTAAAATTGTGGGAATAGAAAAACCACAGTGCAGACAAAATGCTTGTTTTGTTACTTGGAGGGGGGGGACAAAAAGACCACAACACGACAAGGAACCCATAGTTGCCAAAATGAAAAAATCTGGCATGATGCATTACTTACCAACATTGCTGTTGGCAGAATAGGATTGTCTAACTCTGCCATGAATGCTCATACTCCCTCCTGAGAATCACACCAAATTGAGAGGAACTGTCCATTTTTAAGCTGCATTTTCAAAATCCTCATACATTTTCAGCCCATGATAGATGAAAAATTGGAACAGTTCTTTCAATTTGGGACAGTTTGCAACTGTGCATGGCGGATTTTTTTTCCCCCACCCAGAAGAAGGTTATTTCTGGTGTGTTTTTGGGCCATAAGTAACTAACAATCTTCCCCCTTAAATACATTTTTGAATTATATCCATTTTAGGGAACTCAAGAGATACAGCCAGTATACAGTCATGGCCAAAAGTTTTGAGAATGACACAAATATTATATTTTCACATGATCTATTGCCCTCTGGTTTTTATGTGTGTTTGTCAGATGTTTTTATCACATACAGAAATATAATTGCAACAATATTATGAGTAACAAAAGGTTATATTGACAGTTAGAATGAGTTAATGCAGCAAGTCAATATTTGCAGTGTTGACCCTTCTTCTTCAGGACCTCTGCAAATCTCCCTGGCATGCTCTCAATCAACTTCTGGATCAAATCCTGACTGATAGCAGTCCATTCTTGCAAAATCAATGCTTTTATTTTGTCTGAATTTGAAGGTTTTTGTTTGTCCACCCGTCTCTTGATGATTGACCACAAGTTCTCAATGGGATTAAGATCTGGGGAGTTTCCTGGCCATGGTCCCAAAATCTCTATGTTTTGTTCCCTGAGCCATTTAGTTATCACCTTTGCTTTATGGCAAGGTGCTCCATCATGTAGAAAAAGGCATTGTTGATCGCCAAACTGCTCTTGGACGGTTGGGAGAAGTTGCTCTCGGTGGACATTCTGGTACCATTCTTTATTCATGGCTGTGTTTTTAGGCAAGACTGAGAGAGAGCCCATTCCCTTGGCTGAGAAGCAACCCCACACATGAATGGTTTCAGGATGCTTGACAGTCGGCATGAGACAAGACTGGTGGTAGCGCTCACCTCGTCTTCTACGAATAAGCCGTTTTCCAGATGTCCCAAACAATCGAAAAGGGGATTCATCAGAGAAAATGACTTTACCCTTGTCCTCAGCAGTCCACTCCCTGTACCTCTTGCAGAATATCAGTCGGTCCATGATGTTTTTTCTGGAGAGAAGTGGCTTCTTTGCTGCCCTCCTTGAGACCAGGCCTTGCTCCAAGAGTCTCCGCCTCACAGTGCGTGCAGATGCACTCACACCTGCCTGCTGCCATTCCTGAGCAAGCTCTGCATTGCTGGTAGCCCAATCCCGCAGCTGAAACACTTTTAAGAGACGGTCCTGGCGCTTGCTGGTCTTTCTTGGGCGCCCTGGAGCCTTTTTGGCAACAAGGGAACCTCTCTCCTTGAAGTTCTTGATGATGCGATAGATTGTTGACTGAGGTGCAATCTTTCTAGCTGCGATACTCTTCCCTGTTAGGCCATTTTTGTGCAGTGCAATGATGACTGCACGTGTTTCTTTAGAGATAACCATGGTTAACAGAAGAGAAACAATGATGCCAAGCACCAGCCTCCTTTTAAAGTGTCCAGTGGTGTCATTCTTACTTAATCATGACACATTGCTCCATTAACACAGGTGTGGGTGTTGATGAGGACAAGGCTGGAGACCAATCACTGAAACGATGTTAGCTGGTCCTTTTAAGGCAGGGCTGCAATGATGTTGAAATGTGTTTTGGGGGATAAAGTTCATTTTCTAGGCAAATATTGACTTTGCAAGTAACTGCTGTTAAGCTGATCACTCTTTATAACATTCTGGAGTATATGCAAATTTCCATTAGAAAAAATGAAGCAGTAGACTTTGTAAAAATTAATATTTGTGTCATTCTCAAAACTTTTGGCCATGACTGTAGATGCTTGTCATCTTTTAGAAATTCTTGTCATCAGTGCAGAATTTTTTTTCGAAAGGCCATCTTTCAGAACACACAAACCTTTCTTTGTTTCAATCTCACCCCCTACATGGGGATCTGGCTGTCATGAGGTGACCATAACAGAGAGGAACCAGAAGACTGAAAAGAAGCACTTTGCTTTCTTTTTAAATGGTGTTTATTAGAGTTGAGCGAAACGGGTCAAACAATTTCAAAAGTCGCCGACTTTTGGCAAAGTCGGGTTTCATGAAACGAAACCCGACCCTAGGATGAGGTCGGCCACGAGGTCGGCGACTTACGCGCCAAAGTCGCGTTTCAAAAGTTTGTTTAGCGCTCTTTTTCAGCCAATCAGGATCCACGGACACTGTGGGCAACGTGATGACATAGGCAGGGGTCGCCACCATCTTTCAGAAGGGCATGCAAGTGATTGGCTTGCTTTGGTGGGCGTCACAGGGGTTATAAAAGGGCGTGCACGCCGACTGCCATCTTACTTCTGCCGATCTTAGCATAGGGAGAGGTTGCTGATTATGTAGGGAGAGTGTTAGGCAGGGAAGAAGACAAAAAAACTGCTTATGCTGCAAGCGATTTTGCCTGTGCAACACACCAGTCACTGTGTGTGCAGTGCAAGGGGAGGCTATATTGTGGTGGATCAGCGGTGTTGGTTGTTAGGCTGCCTTCTAAGGCTTCCTGACAGCTGCATTGCTGTTTCCCCACTGCTCTGCAAACTGCTTTTTTAAAAGCAATCCCAATTTTTTTTTTGTCCTGCTAAGGTACTGAGCGTGCATTTATTCACACCATACAGCGGTGTACGCTCCTCACACAGTACCGTGTAACGGCTGTTATCACAGCCACAGTGAAGCTGTGTGTCACTGTGGAAGGATAAGTGGAGGACTTGTTCCGTTCTTACAGACCTACACTCTAGGGAGATTCCTATTCTGCCCAATTCTACAATTCACTTTTTTCACACCTGTGCCATCGAGCCTGTGACATAGCGCTCTGATATTCAGTGGGCCTCACACAATCCAAAAGTGTCCAGTGTCTGCAGAAATTCAAAATCTCCCTTATCCTGTAGTCACTTTTTTCACACCTGCTGCATCAAGCCTGTGACATAGCGCTCTGATATTCATTGGGCCTCACACAATCCAAAAGTGTCCAGTGTCTGCAGAAATTCAAAATCTCCCTTATCCTGTAGTCACTTTTTTCACACCTGCTGCATCGAGCCTGTGACATAGCGCTCTGATATTCAGTGGGCCTCACACAATCCAAGTGTCCAGTGTCCACAAGTGTCTGCAGAAATTCAAAATCTCCCTTATCCTGTAGTCACTTTTTTCACACCTGTGCCATCGAGCCTGTGACATAGCACTGTGATATTCAGTGGGCCTCACACAATCCAAGTGTCCAGTGTCCACAAGTGTCTGCATAAATTTAAAATCTCCCTTATCCTGTAGTCACTTTTTTCACACCTGCTGCATCGAGCCTGTGACATAGCGCTGTGATATTCAGTGGGCCTCACACAATCCAAGTGTCCAGTGTCCACAAGTGTCTGCAGAAATTCAAAATCTCCCTTATCCTGTAGTCACTTTTTTCACACCTGTGCCATCGAGCCTGTGACATAGCACTGTGATATTCAGTGGGCCTCACACAATCCAAGTGTCCAGTGTCCACAAGTGTCTGCAGAAATTCAAAATCTCCCAGAAATTCAAAATCTCCCTTATCCTGTAGTCACTTTTTTCATACCTGTGCCATCGAGCCTGTGACATAGCGCTGTGATATTCAGTGGGCCTCACACAATCCAAGTGTCCAGTGTCCACAAGTGTCTGCAGAAATTCAAAATCTCCCAGAAATTCAAAATCTCCCTTATCCTGTAGTCACTTTTTTTTCACACCTGTGCCATCGAGCCTGTGACATAGCACTGTGATATTCAGTGGGCCTCACACAATCCAAGTGTCCAGTGTCCACAAGTGTCTGCAGAAAATCTATATCTCCCCTGTCCTATAGACACCTTGTACCTTGTTTTACATTACTATATAGTTTGTAGGATTTTGTCTACATTTCTACCAAAAATGAGGAAGGCTGGTGGAAGAGGCCGTGGAATTGGGCGGGGGTTGGCAGCTGGTAATGATGGTGTTGGTGGTGGATCTGATGGTAGTGGCAAAAGCAAAATAGGACCGAATGCAGGAGGTGTTGAGCCTTCGTCATCGTCTGGCTCCATAAGGCTTCGAAGCCTTAGTTTTCTAGGAGTTGGCAAACCGCTTTTAACGCCAGAGCATCAGGAAAAAGTTTGTCTTACATTGCTGACTCAGCCTCCAGCTCTATCGCCTCCTCTTCTGAAGTTGTAAAAAGTAAAAGCACTGAGTCGTCATTGGAGGCTCATGTTCATGAACCACACCTTTCCTTGTGTCCTTCACCCCAACCAAGATTGAAGGATGACGCAGGCCATACTACTGATTACTCCATGGAGCTGTTTTCACATACCATGCCTGGATTATCAAGTGAAATGGTGAATTACCCAGGCCAAGATGAATCTGACATGGAGTGCACTGATGCACAGCCACTGATAGATGATTCTGCTGGTACATTCACTCAGAGCACTACATTGTCCTCGCAGTGTACAGAGCCAGATTCTGACCCTGATGAGACTCAGGTGCCCCTTCCCGCACACTATACCACCATACACGGTGACACAGAGGAAGGTGCACATGACATTGAAGAGGAGGTGATGGATGACCCAGTTGTTGACCCAGATTGGCATCCATTGGGGGAAGAGGGTGCTGCTTCCAATAGCTCAGATGAGGAGCATCCACAGCAGACATCAACATCGCAACAGCTGTTATCTGGCAGGCCCGGAGCACTCCAAAGACAGGTTCCAAAAATCAAAAGAGTTGCTGGACAGCTTGTCCAGAGGGTCAAAACATCACAGCGTGCTAGGCCGCAGAATGTCTGCCAAAGTAGGAAGAGTGCAGTGTGGCACTTTTTTGAACAAAATCCTCATGATCAGGCCAAGGTTATCTGTAAGAAGTGTGCAAAGACCTTTAGCCGAGGGAAAAATCTGAAAAATTTGAATACCAGTTGCATGCTTAGACATTTAACCACCATGCACTTGCAAGCGTGGACACAACACCAAACCTCAAGTGCCACATGTGCAACTGATCACAAAGAAGGTAGTCAGCAACGCTACATTGTTTCCCCCACTGTAAGCCCACCGGTTAGCACAGCAGCAAATGTTGAGGTGTCGTTGCAAGGCCACAGCAGTCAGGGAATCCCACTGTTATATCAACGAAATACTGAATCTAGGCCATCAGAAAGAACACCAACTCCATCACCATCATCAACCCTCTCTCAGTCCGCCCTGTCCACCGCTACTTCCACCATATGCAGCTCTCAAGTCCAGCTCACCCTCCCAGACACTATGAGTAGGTCAAGAAAGTACTCAGTCTCTCATCCGCGTACACTGGGTTTGAACGCCCACATTGCCAAACTAATCTCGTTTGAGATGATGCCCTATCGGTTGGTGGAAAGCGCAGCTTTCCGCGAACTCATGGCCTATGCAGTACCACGCTATGACCTACCCAGTCGCCACTTCTTCTCTCGCAAAGCCATCCCAGCCCTCCACCATCATGTGAAAGACTGCATTGTCCATGCACTCAAGCAGTCAGTGAGTGGAAAGGTGCACCTCACAACTGAAGCATGGTCCAGTCGGCATGGCCAGGGCCATTACGTGTCCATCACTGCGCACTGGGTTAATGTGGTGGATGCAGGGTCCACAGGGGACAGCGGTGGTGGGACAGTGCTGCCTAGCCCACGGTATAGGAATCAGTTGGCTGTAGGCGTTCCACCCTCCTCCTCCTCCTCCTCCAGAAGCGAAAGCTCGTCCACAGAGCGCAGTCGTACGAGCACTCCATCTGCAGCTGCCACTGTTGCACACGAGGTGTCCCCCTATCGAGCAGCTAGTGGAAAGCGTCAGCAGGCTGTGTTGCAGATGATGTGTTTGGGTGACAGACACACCGCCGAGGTGCTGGCCGAGTACTTGAAGCGACAAACTGAGTCATGGCTGGGCAGTGTACATCTTGAGGCAGGCAAGGTAGTTAGTGATAACGGCCGTAATTTTGTGGCAGCCATAGCCCTTTCAAAACTCAGCCACATACCTTGCTTGGCTCACACCTTGAACTTGGTGGTGCAGTGCTTCCTCAAAAATTATCCGGAGTTAACAGCCCTGCTCCATAAGGTGCGAAGACTGTGCGCGCACATCCGCCGGTCGCCTGTACACTCCGTTCGTATGCAGAAGCTGCAGCGATTGCTCCACCTTCCCAACCACCGCCTCATTATCGACATTGCAACAAGGTGGAACTCCACCCTGCACATGGTGGAGCGGCTGTGCGAGCAGAGGCAGGCCATAATGCATTTGTGGGAGGATACACGGCCAGGCACTTTGAGAGCAGACATGGAGTTGACAGGTGTGCAGTGGTCGAAGCTGAAAGACCTCTGTAAAGTCCTTCAGTGTTTTGAGGAATGCACACAGCTGGTAAGCGCAGACGACACCATCCTAAGCATGAGCATCCCACTTATGCGTCTGCTCATGCAAACTTTGACGCACCTTAAGGAGCAGGCATCTGCAGCCAATGTTGACGAGCAGGAAGAGGTGGAGGGAATCCTTGATGACATTCAGCCATTGTCTGCTCAGGGACCTCTCCTGGACGAGTTGGAGGAAGAAGAGGAGGAGGAGGAGGATGATGATGGGGATGATTACTTAGGGGAGGAGGATGCATCTCGTGGGGCAAGTGAAAATGTTGGCGTGGCAAGGTCTGGTACAGGGTTTGTGCGTGACTGGAGGGATGTGGATTTGCCAGAAAGTGCTCCTCCAACCAGCACTCGCAGCGCATCATTGACACCGGGAACATTGGCCCACATGTCAGATTATGCCTTGCGGATCCTAAAAATGGACCCCCGCATTGCCAAAATGATGAACGATGACGACTACTGGTTGGCCAGCATCCTGGATCCACGCTATAAAGGCAAATTACAAAACATCATGCCACATGAGAACCTTGACCTAATATTGGCTAATAAACAAGCAACTCTGGTAAATCGGTTGCTTGAGGCATTCCCAGCACACAGCAGCGGTGATGGTTCTCACACGAGCTGTACGGGCCGGGGGCAGCTTGGCAGAGGTGTTCATGGTGCACACAGCAGAAGTGGCGTTGGAGACAGGGGTTTCATGACAATATTGTGGACTGATTTTTCAAGTACCGCTCACACAACTGGTAATACAGCATCGATGGAAAGTGACAGGAGACAGCAGTTGTCAACTATGGTTACAAACTACTTTTCCTCCCATATCGATGTTCTCCCACACAGGTCATTCCCCTTTGACTATTGGGCTGCTAAACTGGACACCTGGCCTGAATTGGCACAATATGCCTTACAGGAGCTCGCTTGCCCAGCTGCAAGTGTGCTATCGGAATGAGTCTTCAGTGCAGCTGGATCAATCCTGACAGAAAAAAGGACCCGTCTGTCAACCCAAAATGTGGATGATCTAACCTTCATTAAAATGAACCATGCATGGGTTTCCAAGGATTTTGTCCCACCTTCCCCTGATGACACATAGGGTGACAGAAAAATGGCTTGCTTTGGTCCACCTCTTCCTGGGACTTGACCTATTTCGCCTTTTGCATCAGCTGAATGTCCAACATCAACATATGCCACTTTCTAAAACTCCCTAACTGTGCTGCCCCCCCCCCCCATGGCCGGGGTCACCACCTAGCGCACGACACCGTGCGAGTGCCGTTGCCCTGGACAGGTGGGTAGGCCGACTCTTGGGCGCGGGCACTGGCACAGGGTCCCTCATAGTGCAATCAAGTGTCTCTGACGGTGGTGGTGCACACCCGCCGTCAGACACACCGCCGTACTATGAGGGGCCCAGTGCCAGTACCGACGCCCACGAGTGGGCCCCCCTTGCTTGGGCAGGGCCCCAGCATTTGCAATCTTTACCTCTCCCTGCTTCTCCGCTGTGTAGTCTGGGCCGTCAAATCCATACTGTGCCTGACACCGTCTGAGCCTGCCTCCTGATGTATAGACATATCTTTTGAATGTGTACGCTATCCATACATGTTATCCGGGGATACGGTACCCTTTCTCACCTTTGTGCAATCACTTGCAAGCCATACTGGGCCTAACACCGTCTGAGCCTGCCTCCTGATGTATAGACATATCTTTTGAATGTGTACGCTATCCATACATGTTATCCGGGGATACAGTATTCTTTCTCACCTTTGTGCAATCACGTGTAACCCATACTGGGCGTGAGAACGGCTGGCGAGCTGTTAAGCAAGCTACAGCACCTGTGGTTTGCACACGTAAGTTTTTCATTTTTTTCAGGAATGACGGTTAGGCCTAATTCCGGAACTGCGGTTGACCTGCACTTACTGGGAAATCATCGTTCGCGAGTAATAATTGTAATCAGTGATCCCCATCACTAATGTTGTTCAGCGGGTTATCTGCACCTGTAAGCGACAAACGCTGGCCTTTTCAGTGTAGCGCACATGCAGCCACGGACATGTAAGGGCATGACACACCAGTTATTGGCCAATCTCATGTGCCAGAGCCTCACGTGTCCCTCTAGTAAGCCGGACTCGGACCGCGGGGCATGACGGAGTCTCGTTCGTTAACGGAATTAAGCTTGCAATGTGTGCATCTGTTCTGTAGCTGGCATGGTTGAGGTTGCCCGTGTTGAGTCAAATTACGCCGTAGGCTCCACTCCTGGTGGTGCCCTTCTGGACATTCCTTTAAGGTTCAGCTTTGCAACCATACTGCCCACGTAAAACAAACACTTTGCCTTCATGAACGCTGTTTGGAGGGTCATGACTCGTGGAAATAACGCCGCCCAATCAGTTAACCTGCTAGAGAGATCCTTCGTTGCTCCCAAGCATGACATCACACTCCCTAGGAGGAAGGTAATGCCACTGTGGCAACCGTACTCCTGGGGGCGACACAAGTGCACTGATGCCCAGCCACTGCTCGATGAATCTGCTGGTACATTGACCCAGACCACTACATTCCCCTCGCACGCTACCCGGCCTGAATCTGACCCTGATGAAACTCAGGTTACCCTTCCCATATACAGTTCCATCTTACACGGTGACAAAGAGGAAGCTGCAGATGAAAGTGCAGGTTCGGCCCACCCGCCATCAGACACACCACCGTACTATCAGGGGCCCTGTGCCAGTGCCGTCGCCAGCGAGTGGGCCCCCCCCTGCTTGCTCAGGATCACAGCACTTGCAAGGTTGAAATACTGTGCAGTGAGATGGAAGATGGGGACGACGAGGAGTCCAGACTAGTACAGGGATTCCCTAGCGAGGAGACTTATTTCATTGTTCTCAATGTTGGGACAGCAATTTTTGGGGAGCACTATACTCTGGAGAATGATAGATGGGGCCCACCATACACTGGAACATTCCAAAGGTGGACATCAGACACTGGAGCAGCATTTACAGGGCCCATTATACACTAGAGCATTAGAAATGGGGCCCATTATGTTTGGAGCATTATTTGGGCCCATAAGACAGTGGAGCTTCATCCATGGGGACCAACATATACTGTAGCATTATGTGGAGCTCATCATATACTGTTTCAAACATTATATGGGACCAATGATTCTGTATGGAGAAATAGATGGGCCTCGTCATGAGATGTAAAAAGTGAAGTATTTTTCATTGTACTATACCGCTATTTCTCTGCCGTATCGGAGCATGATGAGTTGTGGTATTATGTGTTAAAGGGGCGCTCTTTCGCCCAGGGCACATGAAAACCTGGAGCCAGCCCTACCCCCCCACAACTTTAGCCAAATAACCCCCATTTTTCAGTGCGTAACTTGTATTATGAAGTTAATTAAGGTTGACCAGCTTAAGTAAGAAGAATTGATGCTTTTGGCATTCAAATGGGCACTGTAGGTGTGTTTCCTGTCCTCTCACTGCCGACTTTTATTCCCCATTGACTTACATTGGGTTTCGTGTTTCGGGACGACCCCGACTTTTCCCTATAATCGGCCGATCTTGCTCGACCCGACTTTTGGAAAAGTCGGGTTTCACGAAACGAAACTCGACCATAAAAAACCAAAAGTCGCTCAACTCTAGTGTTTATTTCTTTGGGAAGAAAAGGGGTTAATCTGCCATGCTGGAGACTCTGAGAGTATGAGTTCAGCTGAAGTCAGCCACTCCCAGCCCCTTTAGAATCTGGGTCTTGATTCAAACCCATGTCAGAGCTAACTTTTGCTGCATGGCTTAGGAGGAGAGGTGTTCATATAAGAAGGAGTTATCTGTGACTGTTGCGTGGTTTATAAGTGTGGTAATTCCTTTCCCTCCTCTACTTTGGTTTTTCCTTCGACCTCCACTCCCCAGTGCATTCCTTTGTTATATGCGAGTGAATATTTGTATGCCTGGTATTTCCAGTTACCTCCTTGTTTGTGTAGCTTTGTTTGTTGTGTTGTGTACATCGTTGCAGAGTAGCGCCCCCCATCCCTGGGAGGGGAAAGAGAATATACAGAGGGCTGATTCAGGAGATAAGGCAAGAATGGTGGCCCCAGCATCTTCAGAATTAGCCCGGGGAATAAGGCGAGCTAGAGCACCCCCTAGCGGTAGGGACAGGGAAGGAGGTCACCTGACAGCTGAATCGCGACAATGGCCTTCATCTGATAATGCAACATTCTTGGACCATGCACATAAAACATTAATAAGAAAAGCATGTTGGTGCCCTAGAGTTTCGCCAACTCTTTCAGGAGTCCAGGTTCCCCCACTCTTTCTAGGAGCTACTCAAAGTTTTTGGGAAGAGTTGGCAAGTATTCCAAAACATCTTTTCTCTGACTTTTACTAGACAAATGATAAATCTTCAAGATTGGGGAAAAAATACAAATAAATATCAAGAAAACATGAATAACTTTTCTACAATAATCAAAAATCCCTGGTACTGTGTGCTGAATAATAGATTTCTTAGCGCTATGACAACTTGGTATCATGAAGCTGTGAAACGGATAACATTTTTATGCTAGTCATGCTTCGGGTAATTGCCAGTTTAAACCAAACTCCTTTTGTCCATAAAATTATTTGCGTTCTTCCATTTCCACCCTCCGTTATTCCCCTTTCTAGGAAAATGTTGTGTATATTTCATTTGGACACACTCCAACAATTACATTCATTACACACAGAATCAGATGCCGTTCGCTCGGGCTGAATTCTCTTCTAATTACTCCTGGGACAGCAGGTTAATTTTCTGCACTGTAATTAGATGTTAATTAATGTTTCTTCATTAGTATCTGGGTGTGTTAAAAAAAAAAAAAAAAAGATAGAAAACAACCCCGTAGCTTTCAAAATAAATAAGAAATCTCCCCAGAATGTATTCTCCTTGAAATGACAGTATGAAAACAGGGAGATAAATGATTCAACGCGTTTTGTAAGTTTTACTGTAAATAACTTTTAGCTAAATGTCACCATGTAGGAGAAAACCACTTATCAGCCTTCAAAAAAAATCCTGTACAGATGTTACAATAAAGGAGAAAATGCTAAACACGAACATTAGGGGAAGCGCTCCACTACGTTATGGGACAGCACTCTTTCAAAGTTGTTAAAGTGTCGCACAGGATTAATAAAACAGGGCTACTTTTTTCTGTAAACATCTGCACCTTCTGTAAGTTATGTCCTTTATCACAGGTCACCAGGTGGAAGTGAATGCCACCCTTAAAGGGGTCGAGTCTGTAATATCTACCCTCCTAAGCTGTCAATATGGGCATGTAGGTCATAGGAAGCTGAATAAAATGATATATTGATATTTGTAATCTGATGTTTTATTCCAAAGAAATCCACATTTTTCTTTAAAGGGAATCTGTCACCTCATTTTGGTGCGGTATTTACGGTAAATGACCTGGGTCTGGTCCGATGGGCGGTGTTTCGGGTCCTTTCCTACACCCCTCCTTGGCCGCAGTCCACAATATTTCTGTGAAGCTCCGTACTTGGCCTCCATATTATGCGCCTGCGCATTGCAATCTGGACTCGCACAGTATGCTTTGCCCGACTGCGGGCAAAGCCGAAAAGCATTAGTGCGCATGCGCCGGTGAACTATGTCCCGGAACACAGCAAAATATTTCCGAGACATAGTTCACCGGCGCATGCAAACTAATGCTTTTCGGCTTTGCCCGCAGTTGGGCAAAGCATACTGCGCGTGCGCAAGTACAGATTGCAATGCGCAACAGCTTCAACCGCTGACATGTGCCCGCAATAGTCGAGGGCGGAATCGCAATCCACCTGCACCTATTAACTAGTTAAATGCCGCTATCAAAATCTGACAGTGGCATTTAACAAGCGCTTCCCGCCGTCGAGCCGGAAATACGCACACTGCCGACCACCATCACGCGATCGGGGGTATCGGTGCATCGCCATAACAACCAGAGGTCTCCTTGAGACCTCTATGGTTGTTGATACCCGACTGCTATGAGCGCCACCCTGTGGACGGGGCTCGTAGACATGCAGTAATTCAGCTACATAGAGGTGATCTGAGCATCGCCTCTATGCAGCAGAGCCGATTAGGCTACGGCAGATTCTAGCCTCCCATGGAGGCTATTGAAGCATGCCAAAAGTTAAAAGTTTTTAAAAATATTCTAAGAATAAAAAAAAAAAAAAAAAAAAAAAAAAAAAACACCTCCCCATTCAAAATAAAACAATAAAAACAGACATATTTGGTATTGCCGCGTTCAGAATCCCCCGATCTATCAATAAAAAAAAAGGATTAACCTGATCGCTAAACGGCGTAACGAGAAAAAAAATTCAAAACGCCAGAATTACTTTTTTTGGTCACCTCGACATTGCGTTAAAATGCAATAACGGGCAGCAAAAAAGAACGTATCTGCACCATAATGGTATCCCTAAAAACGTCAGCTTGGTACGCAAAAAATAAGCCCTCACCCAACCCGAGATCACGAAAAATGGAGACGCTACGGGTATCGGAAAATGGCACAATTTTTTTTTTTTTTTAAACAAAGCTTTTAATGTTTTTCACCACTTGGATAAAAATGATCCTAGACATGTTTGGTGTCTATAAACTCGTAATAACTTGGAGAATCATAATGGCAGGGCAGTTTTAGCATTTAGTGAACATGGTGTAAAAAAAAAAAAAGTGTGGGATTGCACTTTTTTTGCAATTTCACTGCACTTGGAATTTTTTCCCCCCATTTTTGAGTACACGATATGGTAAAATCCAATGGTGTCATTCAAAAGTACAACTTGTCTCACAAAAAAAACAAGCCCTCACATGGCCATATTGACAGACGAATAAAGAAAGTTATGGCTCTGGGAAGGGGCAGGGGAGCAAAAAACAAACGCAAAAACAAAAATGGGCTCCGGCGCAAAGAGGTTAAAAATACGGATATAAAATACTGGCCAAATACTGAATGTGTGACAAACATAAAAAGTCGCAAATGAGAAGCCAGACGAAAAAAAAAATGCAATAATGAATGGCACCACTGTGTATGAGCAGCCTCCCGAGGGATGGTGCCCTGAATGATTTTCCCTCACCATCACTCAGGCAAGGTGTGCACTACTATGTGCGCCTCACCACAAATCTTACTCCAGTCTCTGCCACCATTCGGGGGTCCCCACACCCTGTTACATCTCGAAAAGTTGTTTGTGATGTTGAAGTGTGGTAAAAATGAAGTTAAAGTTTATAGATGATTAAATAAGTGACACCACCTGTGGTATTCTGGTTGAGGTGACCAGCGCTGTGGTGTTGTTGCCCTGAGACGGTTGGTGTGTCGCAGCTGAGGTGAAAATAGCTCTCCACAGGTAGAACAATAGTCCCAGGGCAAAGATGTTAGCTTAATAGTTAAGATGGCTGTGAACATTGGGGTGCAGAGAAATGAGAGGAGGACACAGAGAGGTGCAGTTTCTTTACCTTTTACTGGCAATTGGTTGCAATCCGGAGTACCACATACAGGTGATGGAATGAGTCCGGCTCGCCTGGAGGCATTCAGGGGATCCACCTTGCCAGGTGGGGATTTTGGACCTTCCTTTCTGCGCTTTGTGTGTGGGTCTCTGCTGTTTATAACTAAGCTGCGACCCTCTATTACGTGATGGTTTCTCTAACCTGTACGGCTGTCAGCTTGAGCCTATTCCACGGGTACCATCCTTTTCACAGTTAGCCCCGGGCTCCTTATCTGCTGCCGTACCCTCAGGTGTTCAATGTCGCACAGGAGTTTATAAACCCCTGTACTTTCAGATTCGGCGATCAGGACTTACAGCTCCTGACCACCAAGGACTCTGGCGTCCCTTTTCTCTCTACTAGCGCTTCGCTCTGGGGTCTGCTATACGCAGTTTTTTAGCTTCCCCAGAGCCTCTCTGTCTCTGCTCGTGTCCTTTCCCTCTTCACAGATCAGCTCCCCATCTCCAACTCCTCACAGATCAGCTCCCTCTCGAACTGACTTGATCTTCTTTTTACCTCACGTTTAACTGTCTTGTCATTTGCTCTCAGCTGCTCTCGTTTCCATGACAACTCCTTCAGTTGATTTCTAGCTGACTCACCAACCCCATCTGCTGGCCAGAATTTATAAGGCAGCTTTTCTGACCTGCAGCAGGAATTGTTATTTAATCTATGTTACCTGGCATGGGGCCCCCCTTCTGCCTCCAAGCATGACTTCATCTCTTAGACGGAGGCAATGTCACTGTTACAACCGGACTCTGGGGTGTCACACGTGCCTGTCTGAACCGGCCGCCGTTACCTTATTACACCCTGAGAGCAAACTGGTTTAATTGAGTGCAAAGCACGGGCTCACCTGCGGTTCAGCACAGTTACTGAACAGTAAGGAAACGTCGTGACAAAGCTAAGGTTTTTGATGATTGCTTCCAGTAGGAAAAACGTGGTCCGTGGAGTCAATATATCTATCTACCGAGAAGGCTTATGCTTGCTGCGGGACCTTTCACTTCACAGATCCCAGGTCCTTCTATTCTTTAACACCTTTTACAGCAGGAATTCCCTCACATCCAGACAGGTTCGGATGCTGTTAAGAGGGGATTTTACCACATCCCCCTTCAGCGCGTTCTCGTAAACTCCTCATACTTGCAGACCCTGCTCAAGACGGCCGCCTGCAACTCTCAGACATACCTCAGTTCTCAAACTGGTTTTATCCCTGTATGCCAACGGACATACAGGTGACAGTCGTATGGATCTGCAAACTGCTGCCATTTACTGGGTATACCACCATTATAAAGAAATAAATCTACTGAAAACAAGTATAAGGGTGGCTTTACAATTACTGCATTTTGGCGGGCCGATTTTGCAGCCCCAATGCATTTCTATGGGGCCGCTAAAAAATCAATGGTGCGCCGTACGACCGTGAAAAAATATCGAGCTTGCTCGATATTTTTCACGGCGTACGGACACAGCGCCCATTTAAGTCAACCGGTAGTTTGTTTTTGTGGCGCCGTCACTTACGGTTTAGCGTAACGCCGTTTTTTTTCTCCAATACTATTTCCATAGTATTGGGGGGAAAAAAATGGCGATCCACAAACATTTTTTGCGGCCCGTTGTTGCGGTACACCACAAAAAAAATGCAGTGATACGGGCCACAAAAAATGCGGTAACTGTAAAACCACCCTAAGAATTATTCAGGAGTGAGTACAATTACATTTATCTTCAATTATGCCGCCCTGGTGAGCCGACACACATCTCACACCAGCTCCTTCCATACTATCAGAGCTGGGGCAATGCATGAAAACGTCAGAATTTGCAATTTTTGCACAACCTGGCATTGCGCAAAAAAAAAAAGTGACTTTTCACTAAAAAGCTTTGATCAACTGAACATACTAACAGGAATGTAAAAACGACTTGCCGTGCATACTGGATGTTCCATCTTTTGTAATTTTGTCTTGGAAAGCCAAAATGAAGTTAAAAAGTGACCGGTCCACTCTTCAGGCGGCTTCTGCTTGGAAGCCATCACTATGTTGTATACAGAATAAAAGTCAAAGAAATCTGAATGGAAAACAGAATTGGCGTTTGTTAAAAAAAAGAAATTTAATAGATTTGACACGTAAGGTATGACAAAATTCTGACTCCATTTTGGACAGAATTCAGATATAGTTTAGTAAATCTACTGGTGACGACTCGAGCGAATGTGCTGGGATAAGGTGTTATCTGAGCATGCTCGTGCCCTAATCGAGTGTCTTCAGCGTGCTCAAAATCAATCACCGGACGACTTGTATCTGCGGGCAGGTTTCCTTTAGAGATTTGACAGGCAGCTTTTTGTTAAAAACTAACAACAAAAAAAAAGCAATAATAAAAAAAGTAAAATCTGAATTAAGTTTGGAGAAATCTCAATTTTGCTGTCACTATTAAATGCCTATTTTGCCACATGAAAAATGTTTGGTAAAAGGAAAAAAAAAAATGCATCAAAAGCACAGAGTGTGAACAAGCCCTGAAGGTCAAGTTTGGACACGGTTCACACGGCTTTGTAGGCTCTGTTCACACAACATTGCAATTATACTCTAAGCTCTATTCACTGCCGGTGTGTAAGGCCGGGATCACACATGCGAGAAACACGGCCGAGTCTCGCATGTTAATACCCGGCACTTGAAATCGGAGCGTCTGGCCGCATAGCAATACATGGAGCTGCACGCTCCACTCCTGAGTGCCGGGTATTAACGTGCGAGACTCGGCCGTGTTTCTCGCATGTGTGATCCCGGCCTTAAAGTATCAGTTTATACAGTTTTGTGACAAACGTGCCAAATACTAGAAGTCTGCAGGTGGACAGGTGACGACTTACCCCTGAACTGCTGGTTTTGGAGCTGGTCGCAGTAATGGTCTATACCGCAAAACCGCTGGGACTTCTTGTGCCGAAGTGCAATTGTAAACTCCCCATGTGTCCTCCTGCGGTTGACCAGATCCCGTTGGTCGCTATTCACACAAGATGATGGCGGCACATGGAAATCTTCCAAGTGTCCTGCAAAAAATAAATGAGAGGTGTAAGGTTCCTACACAAACCAGACCCGGATTAATTGCTAATCTGATACGTCTGTTCTGAACATGCAGCATGGGATCTTCTGCTGGGTGAAGTCTAGAGTCTGTGCCTGCTGTAGGAGGCCACTTCTTTTAGTTGCTTCACTGCAAACAAAGCCTGAAGCAGTTTTTGCAGTGAAAAACAGCAACATATGCACAGCAAGTGGTTTTGACATTATGGTGAATATTTTCATTCCTTTTAATGTTTATTTTGTGTTTTGTTTTGATAAAGAAGTCACATACACATACAGAACTGTGTATACACAGTGCGGTCATGCTGCAGTAAAAGGCTGCTGTGGTGTTTCTACTGATTTCCTGCACCGACACAGGACTGAATAGTCGAACAGTTGTTTCCCTGCAAGATAAAGTGATTGTGCAGGGATAGACCGGAGTAGCGCAGTGCTGTTGCTGTTAAAAGCCACCACATACCCATTGTGTGTGAACACAACCTAAGGCCACGTTCACATGTTCAGTATTTGGTCAGCATTTTACATCCGCATTTATAAGCCAAAACCAGGAGAGGAACAATCAGAAGAAAAGTATAATAGAAACCCATCACCACTTCTGCATTTATCACCCACGCCTAATACTGAGGTAAAATACTGACCCAATACTGAATGTGTGAACGTGGCCTAAGGGGACTAAAAAAAAGTCTAAACTCCAAAAAAGTTTTTTCTTAAAAATATAAAGAATTTGTATTCCTTCTTCTGTTTCCCGCAATTAAAAATAAAGATATAAAAAAGCATATTCGCCAATTACCACTTTCATATAGGATATAAAATTAATGACCCTGTATGGTAAAAGAAAAAATATATAAACATGTTAGAATTGTGGATTTTCTGTCGCCATGTGTCTCTAAGGCAAGTTTCACACTAGCGTTTCACTGACCTGCGTCAGTCTGCGCATGGTGGCCACTAAGCTCCGCCCCCGGCCGCTCCACCTATGGTCGCATGATGCTGCATGCGACCTGTTTACTCTATCTTTGGCATTGGGTATGCAGGCCATGTGCAGGTATGCGTTTGCCGGCGCATGCGTCGTTTTGACAGTGCGACGAGCGCACAAAAATGAAACATGGTGCGTTTGGTGCTGGTCGGCGCACCGTCAAAAGCACGCATGCGCCAGCAAACGCATACCTGCGCAAGTCGCATACAGCATCATGCGCCCATAAGCGGAGCGGCCGGGAGGAGGTGCGGCCAGGGGCGGAGCTTAGTGGCGACCATGCGCAGACCGACGCAGGTCAGTGAAACGCTAGTGTGAAACTAGCCTAAAAGAATACAATAAAAATCGAACAAAGAGATTCTGATTGGTGCCAATAAAAAGACACAAGAAACCCCTCCTCACGCAGCTCCATCTGCAGAAAAACAAAAACATTTTGGAACTCAAAAAATGGCGACACAATTATTTTTTTTCTACAAACTTATAATTTTTTTTTACCAGATTAAAAAAAAAAAAATAATAATAAAAAAACTATGAATATTTTGTACTGATTGGGAGAATCATAATTGCAGATAATTTTTTACCATAAAATAAAATTTGTAAAAAAAAAACAAAACAAAAATAAACAATGGGAAATAACATTTTTTTGTCGCCATTTCATCCCATTTGGATTTTTTTTCCTTGTTTTTCAGTACGTTGTTTTGTAAGTGAACGGTGTCATTCAAAGCTTCAACTCTTGTGACTAAAAACAAACTCACCAAACCTTTATTAAGCCACGTTCACATGTTCAGTATTTGGTCAGTATTTTAGATCAGTATTTGTAAGGCAAAACCAGGAGTGGAACAATCCGAGGAAAAGTATAATGGAAACACGTCACCACTTCTGTATTTCCCACCCACTCCTGGTTTTGGCTTACAAATACTGATGTAAAATACTGACCAAATATTGAACGTGTGAACGTGGTCTTAAAGATAATCTGTCAGTAGGTTATTGCTGTGCAATCTGAGAGCATCGTGACGCAGGGGCAGAGATCCTGATTCTATAGATATGTCACTTACTAAGCTGTGTTTTGCTGTTTCAACAAAATCATCAAATAAATTATCACTATAGGACTAGCTGTCTCGTGCCTCCGAGTCCTCCTGCTCTGTGTAACCCCTCCCCCACCACTGATTAGCAGCTTTCTGTCAATATACAGTATACACAGGAAGCTGATGTAACGTTGCGCGGGGTGGTAGCTGTGGACGAGGAACTACTGCCTCATGCCCAGGAACACAACATGAAAATGGGGTCCTCCCTGGGTGTGTGGACTTAAGCTATAGGGTTACTACGCCCTTGCTGACCACATGATGTTGGTGACATTGAACATCCAGAACCAGATGTTGTAGAGCGATCAACACTCAAAAATAAAATGTCTGTTACTGAACAGTACTGTAGGGAGGAGTACTGTATGTACAGTGGATAACGGGTGCAAAACTTCATGGACTTTTCTCTTAGAACATATGACATTTTCTTACACATTCTGTTTCTTCCTGAGCTCGCTCCGCTCTCTGACCATTAGCCTCTTTCTCCAGCTTCACCACCACCCATCACAGCACATCGGGAGCTTTCCTAGTCTCCAACAACAGCATCACTAACCAGTAAGTGAGAGTCCTATTCTTCAGCCGGCAGTTCCGCGCCCTTTTCCCCTAAGAGGAGCTACTTTTGCCGCTATGGCCATTACTTAACTTCTCTGCCTGCCAACATCTTGGACCTACCTCCCGAGGCACTGTCTCTTCATCCTGCTCTTCTTCTCTGTGCTGCTCCAAAATTTAACTGTCAGATAACTCCATACTATCTCACTAGGCTTGTTGCCCCCAGACCTCGTCTCTGGAGAATCACTAAGGGTGGTTTCACATTTGCGGTTAAGGCCGCAGCGACGGCCTGCGCACGGCCGCCGCTAAGCCCTGCCCCCTGCCGCGCCTCCTCCGGTAGCTCCACCTACGGGCCCATGACGCTGCATGCGTCCTGCGTCCCCTATCTTTAGCACTGGGGACGCAGGCAGTGCGCAGGTATGCGTTTGGCGGCGCATGCGTCCTTTTGACGCTGCTCCGACCAGCGCCAAACGCAACCTGTTGCAATTTGATGCGGTCGGCGCAGCGTCAAAAGGACGCATGCGCCATCAAACGCATACCTGCGCACGGCCTGCGTCCCCAGTGCTAAAGATAGGGGACGCAGGACGCATGCAGCGTCATGCGCCCGTAGGCGGAGCTACCAGAGGAGGCGCGGCAGGGGGCGGGGCTTAGCGGTGGCCGTGCGCAGGCCGTCGCTGCGGCCTTAAACGCAAATGTGAAACCACCCTAAGGCTGAGTGCAGACGGACTTTTTTGCCCTGCGGATTTCTTCCATTTTTAGCGTGGTTTTCGTGCGGTTTTTGTGCAGTTTTCCACTGCGGATTCCCCCCTGCAGATTTGGAGACAGGGGAGGTGGAAAACCGCACAAAAGAAGTAACATGCTGCGGATTTTGTACCGCAGGAAAACCGCGCGGAAAAATCTGCAGTGTCTGCACAGCGTTTTTTTTTTCCATTTATTTTAATGCTACTATACATCACAATGCGGATATGCAGCGTTTCTACGTGGAAAAATCCACTGCGGATCCGCTGGATATCCGCATCGTGTGCACACAGCCTAACACTTTTCCTTGTCTCTGGATCACGCTATCAAATGCCTCGGTTTCCACTCACTTTAGGGACACCCAATTCTTGCAACTCTGCTGAGTAATCAGACCAAAGGTCTGCCGTTCTACCCGGAACCTCTCCATTGTGCCCACGTTAAGGCCGGGGTCACACTGGCGAGGAATACGGACGAGTGAGAGGCGTTAGAAGCACGCATTACACACGGACCAATGATTCTCTTTGGGGCAGCTCCCATCAGCCGTATATTTCTCGTCCGTATTCTACGGTCCGTGCCAATCGCAGCATGCTGCGATTGTCAGCGTACTACGCCCGTAGTACGCCAATGCAAGTCTATGGGAGCGCTAAAAATACGGATTACACACGGACCACACGTGTGACCTGCGAGAAATACGCACCCAGTGTCTTAGAAAAGCCGGCAATTCAGTGCGCGATACAGTAAACTCACACTGACAGGTATAATAAAGAAAGAAAGAATAGATATATACACATAGAATACATATATATATATATACACACATGTCATTGTGACAAACATATATATATATATTTATATTTCACAGAGTTCTTCATAGCAGAATAGCCGCTAATTAAATTGCCGGCTTCTATCAAATCATTCCCCAACCCGACATGAAATGACACATGGCTTACATTCAGTAAAGCAATTCATTTCATGTTTTTTTATATGTCCTTGACTAATAATTAGATGAGGGTTTGTGTGCAAAATTTGGGAGTTGTAGTTGTTATTTAAAGGGGTTAATTCATTTATAAAAAATGCGTGGGCTTCCCATTGCCCTGTAGCGGTGGCGAATGGGTTAATCTAACAAAGGGTTAATGTCACCTTACAATTGAATGGTGACATTAACCCTTTGTTAGATTAACCCACTCGCCACCACTATAGGGCAATGGGAAGCCCACGCATTTTTTATAAACGAATTAACCCCTTTAAATAACAACTACAACTCCCAAATTTTGCACACAAACCCTCATCTAATTATTAGTCAAGGACATATAAAAAAATATGAAATGAAATGCTTTACTGAATGTAAACCATGTGTCATTTCATGTCGGGTTGGGGAATGATTTGATAGAAGCCGGCAATTTAATTAGCGGCTATTCTGCTATGAAGAACTCTGTGAAATATAAATATATATATATATATGTTTATCTCAATGACTTGTGGGTATATATATACAGTATATATATATGCATTCTATGTGTCTATATCTATTCTTTGGTTTCTGTTATAAACCCTGTCATAGGGCTCCATTATATGTCCATTTTGCAAGGCGGTGAGAAAATCTCGCCATACGGATTACCTACGGATGCTTACATGCGCAAAATACGCAACCACACCTTGCATACGGATGACATACGTAGCACTGTTTAGGGGTCATTCATCCGTATTACGCCTGTAAACTACGGACCGTATTTTGCGCCGGTTAGTGTGACCCCAGCCTAAGGCCTTAGTACTGGCTAGTCCCAGTTAATAACCCAATAGGCTACCTAGTTCTGGGTAGAACACAACCTATCACTAAGAATACAGCTTATTAAGCATTCAAATGTCATAACGCATTGCAACAAAAGACATGTCTTAAGGGGGATTGGGCAACACCTCCCCCTCCGTACACGTCTAATCAGTGATGTGGGTGGCGTTATACAGCGTTACAGCGATAACTCTGCAGCAGAGAAAAGTGAGTGTATCACAACTGCTATATCCAGTAAACTAAGTGATGCATTGCTGCAATCAAGGTCTCTTTCCCTGCATCATGCTGCTCTCATATTACATAGCAAAACCTTGCTGACAGATTCCCTTTAAAGAAAAAGTATGCCTCTGGAAAGAAGGAAAGGAACAAATAAAAGTGCAAAAACTAAAATTTGCCTGTGAGTTTTGGGGTTAATAGCCGAATCTGGTCCGTAAAATGGATGAGAATAGGACATTCTGTGAATCTCATGGATTGGGAACATAGATCCATTTTTAAAATGGATGTAAGAATAAATTAAGCTTTATGGGTCTGTGTGCTCTCTATACAATGAATGTGTGCTTGCAGCCTATGGCCACGTTAAGTGTTTGGTCAGTATTTTACATCAGTATTTGTAGCCAAAACCAGGAGTGGAAAAATCAGTGGAAAAGTACAATAGCGGAGACAAGCAGCATGTACATAGGAAAAGAGAATCTATACTTCTGTCAATGTATCACAAGTTGAGTTCTGTCCACCAACTTGTTCAAGTCAGTAACAGTTTCACCAGTTGCTTTACTGTTTATTACATATTTGTGCATTTTATTTTCTCTGTCTCGGCAAAAGCTCACATTTCTGTAAGTTAAACTTCAATTGTCATTTCTCAGCCCAACGCTTACAGCTTCTCCAAATCCCTCTATAGTAATAAACTATCCTCCTCCGTATTGATTGCTTTTCATAATTTAGCATCATCTGCAAATATTGAAATTTGTAAAGTCATTAATAAATGTATTAAAAAGAAGAGGGACCAGTACCCACCCCTGT
The DNA here is from genome assembly GCF_039654945.1 of Dendrobates tinctorius. Classification (NCBI taxonomy): domain Eukaryota; kingdom Metazoa; phylum Chordata; class Amphibia; order Anura; family Dendrobatidae; genus Dendrobates; species Dendrobates tinctorius. The sequence continues at coordinate 17,671,510 of NW_027361727.1, read as the reverse complement.
GGTATCCCATGGTTAACTAACCCAGCCAAACTGTGTTCCAACCTCTCTTTCCTATCACTCAGCCAGTTGTTAACCAAGTTACACATATATTCCCTGGTTCCATTTTATATACCAATATTTTATGTGGCATTGTATCTACGTTTTTAACCTGGTCCAACATGGAATTTACATCCAAATAGATGCTGATCAAATTAGTTTAAGAGGACTGATCCCTCATAAACCCATGTTGATGCTGTGTTATGTGAATATTTTAACCCCTTAAGCCCCAAGGGTGGTTTACACGTTAATGACCGGGCCAATTTTTTACAATTCTGACCACTGTCCCTTTATGAGGTTATAACTCTGAAACGGTTTCATGGATCCCGGTGATTCTGACATTGTTTTCTCGTGACATATTGTACTTCATGTTAGTGGTAAAATTTCATTCATATAACTTGCATTTATTTGTGAAAAAAATGGAAATTTGGCGACAATTTTGAAAATTTTGCAATTTTCCAAATTTGAATTTTTATGCCCTTAAATCACAGAGATACGGCACACAAAAAACTTAATAAATAACATTTCCCACATGTTTACTTTACATCAGCACAATTTTGGAACCAAATTTTTTTTGTTAGGAAGTTATAAGGGTTAAAAATAGACCAGCGATTTCTCATTTTTGCAACACCATTTTATTTTTATGGACCACATCACATTTGAAGCCACTTTGAGGGGTCTATATGATAGAAAATACCCAAAAGTGACACCATTCTAAAAACTGCACCCCTTAAGGTGCTCAAAACCACATTCAAGAAGTTCATTAACCCTTTATGTGCGTCACAGGAATTTTTTGAATATTTAGAAAAAAATGAACATTTAACTTTTTTTCACAAAAAAAATACTTCAGGTTCAATTTTTTTATTTTACCAAGGGTAACAGGAGAAATTGGACTGCAAAAGTTATTGTGCAATTTGTCCTGAGTACGCTGATACCTGATATGTGGGGTGGAACCACTGTTTCGGCGCATGGCAGACCTCAGAAGGGAAGGAGCGCCGTTTGACTTTTTCAATGCAAAATAGGCTGGAATTCAGATCGGACGCCATGTCGCGTTTGGAGAGCCCCTGATGTACCTAAACAGTGGAAACCCCCCACAAGTGACCCCATTTTGGAAACTAGACCCCCCAAGGAACTTATCTAGATATGTGGTGAGAACTTTGAACCCACAAGGGCTTCACAGAAGTTTATAACGTACAGCGGTACAATTAATAAATCATATTTTTTCCACAAAAATGATCTTTTCACCCCTAATTTTTATTTTTCCAAGGGTAACAGGACCCTAAAAGTTATTGTGCAATTTGTCCTGAGTACGCTGATACCCCATATGTGGGTGTAAATGACTATTTGGGCGCATGGCAGAGCTCGGAAGGGAAGCAGCGCCATTTGACGTTTTTGGCTGGAATTGAGATCGGACACCATGTCGCGTTTGGAAAGCCCCTGATGTACCAAAACAGTAGAACCCCCCACAAATGACACCATTTTGTAAACTAGACCCCCCAAGGAACTTATCTAGATGTGTGGTGAGCACTTTGAACCCCCCAGTGCTTCACAGAAGTTTATAACGCCCGGGCGTGAAAATAAAAAAATCATATTTTTTCCACAAACATGATCTTTTAATCACCAATTTTTTTTATTTTCCCAATGGTACAAGGAGAAATTGGACCCCAAAAGTTGTTGCCCAATTTGTCCTGAGTACGCTGATACCCCAATGTGGGAGAAGACTACTGTATGGGCACACGTCGGGGCTCGGAAGGGAAGTAGTGACGTTTTGGAATGCAGACTTTGATGGAATGGTCTGCGGGTGTCATGTTGCTTTTGGAGAGCCCCTGATGTACCTAAACAGTGGAAACCTCCCAAAAGTGACCCCATTTTGGAAACTAAACCCCCTAAGGAACTTATCTAGATGTATGGTGAGCACTTTGAACCCCCCAGTGCTTCACAGAAGTTTATAACGACCGGGCGTGAAAATAAAAATATCGTATTTTTTCAACAAACATCATCTTTTAGTCCCCATTTTTTTTATTTTCCCAAGGGTACAAGGAGAAATTGGACCCAAAAGTTGTTGTCCAATTTGTCCTGAGTACACTGACACCCCATATGTGGGAGAAAACTACTGTATGGGCACACGTCGAGGCTCGGAAGGGAAGTAGTGACGTTTTGGAATGCAGACTTTGATGGAATGGTCTGCAGGTGTCATGTTGCCTTTGGAGAGCCCCTAATGTACCTAAACAGTGGAAAACCCCCACAAATGACCCCATTTTGGAAACTAGACCCCCTAAGGAACTTATCTAGATGTGTGGTGAGCACTTTGAACCCCCAAGGGCTTCACAGAAGCTTATAATGCCCAGGCATGAAAATAAAAAAATCATATTTTTTCCACAAACATGATCAATTAGTCCCCAATTTTTTTTCATTTTCCCAAGGGTAACATGAGAAATTGGACCCCAAAAGTTGTTGTCCAATTTGTCCTGAGTACGCTCATATGTGGGAGAAAACTACTGTATGGGCACACGTCGGGGCTCGGAAGGGAAGTAGTGACGTTTTGGAATGCAGACTTTGATGGAATGGTCTGCGGGTATCATGTGCGTTTGGAGAGCCCCTGATGTACCTAAACTATTGAAACTCCCCACAAGTGACCCCATTTTGGAAACTAGACCCCCCACGGAACTTATGTAGATGTGTGGTGAGCACTTTGAACCCCCAAGTGCTTCACAGAAGTTTTAACGCCTGGGTGTGAAAATAAAAAAATCATTTTTTTCCACAAAAATGATATTTTTGCCCCCAATTTTTTATTTTTCTAAGGGTAACAGGAGAAATTGGACCCCAAAGGTTGTTTTGCAATTTGTCCTGAGTATGCTGATACCCTACATGTGGGGGTAAAACACTGTTTGGGCGCATGGCAGAGCTTGGAAGGGAAGGAGCACCGTTTGACTTTTTCAACGCAGAATTGGCTGGAATTGAGATCAGACGCCATGTTGCATTTGGAGAGCACCTGATGTGCCCAAACAGTGGAAACCCCCCAATTTTAACTCCACAGCTAACCCCAACACACCCCTAACCCTAATCTCAGCTTTTAGCCTAGCCCTAACCCTAATGGAAAAATGGAAATAAATACATTTTTTTAATTTTATTATTTTTCCCTAACTAAGGGGGTGATAACGGGGGGTTTGATTTACTATTTATGGCGGTTTTTATGTTTGGCGGCTGTCGCACGCTAAAAGACGCTTTTTATTGTAAAAATAGTTTTTGCATCACCACATATTGAGAGCTATAATTTTTCCGTATTTTGACCCACTGAGTCATGTGAGGTCTTATTTTTTGCGGGACGAGTTGACGTTTTTATTGGTACCATTTTCGGGCACGTGACATTTTTTGATCGCTTTTTATTCCGATTTTTGGGACGCAGAATGAACAAAAACCAGCGTTTCATGAATTTCTTTTGGGGGGGGTGCGTTTACACCGTTCCGCCTGCGGTAAAACTGATTTTATTCTTCGGGTCAGTACGGTTACAGCGATACCTCATTTATGTCTTTTTTTATGTTTTGTCAGTTTTATGCAATGAAAACTATTTTATATAAAAAATAATTATTTTTGCATCGCTTTATTCTGTGAGCTATAACTTTTTTATTTTTTTGCTGATGACGCTGTATGGCAGCTCGCTTTTTGCGGGACAAGCTGACGTTTTCAGCGGTACCATGGATATTTATATGCGTCTTTTTGATCGCGCGTTATTGCACTTTTTGTTCAGTGGTATGATAATAAATCATTTTTTGCTTCGTTTTTTGTTTTTATTTTTTAAGGGGTTCGATAAAGGGGTTAACTAATGGGACAGTTTTATAGGGCGGGTCGTTACGGACGCGGCGATACCAAATATGTGTACTTTTATTGTTTTTTTATTTTATTTTCAAAAAAAGAATTTATTGGGGAATATTTTTTTTTTTTACTAATTTATTTAGCGATTTATTTAAAATTATTTTTACACTTTTTTTTTTTTTTAACTTTATTACATTGTCCCAGGTGGGACATCACTGTCCTGTGACAGATCGCTGATCTGTCACATCACAGATCACTGTGACAGATCAGCGATCTGTCACAGGCACTGCTGCAGACTTCCTCATGCCCCTGCTTTGCAGGCACTGAGGAAGCCGGCTCCCTACAGGCCCCCGAAGGTCCCCGTCGCCATCTTGGATTCGGGGACCTGCAGGGATGGAGCCCCCTGCAGTAGCACTGCACATTGCACTGCTGTGGGGGGCTCAGGGAAGCACGGAGGGAGCCCCCTCCCTGCCGATGCTTCCCTTTAACCCCCGGTACACCGCGATCATGTTTGATCGCGGTGTACAAGGGGTTAACGTGTCGGGGGCGGTCCGTGACCGCCCCTGACACATTGTGCCGGGTGTCAGCTGTGATAATCAGCTGACACCCGGCCGCGATCAGCGGCGCTCACCACTTGGGCGCCACTGATCGCTATGACGTACTATCCCGTCCCTGGGAATTAAGTCCCAGAGCACATTGACGGGATAGTACGTCTGCTGGCAGAAAGGTGTTAATTGATTTGTTGCAGGATAGAATCTTTTAGAAAACCCTCAAAGATTTTGCATACAGTAGAAGTTCAACTTAACTCCTACATGTGCAGTAGGAAGCTCCACCGCCTCCATTTATTTTTTTAGAAAGATTTGCTCCTGGGTTTCCCTGCCAGGGCCGTGGGGTACTCGGTACCGGGCCGGTATCAGCGGGATGTGTCACAGCAGCGGTGACCCGGACCGTGGCCCTGGGCGCCCAAGTAATAGGAAGATGTGAATGGTGTAATGTAGTTAATGGAGTAGTTCGTGACGCCACCTGTGGTGTTCGGCAAGGGAGGTGTTAAGCCGACGCTGCAAACAGATCCTCCGGGACAGATGGTGTGATGCAGCAATGATGGTATAGCCCTCCACAGGCAGGGCTGTTGTCCCAGGGCAGTGTAGATGTGGGGACACCTAGATGGTGTAGTGTTTGGTGCAGGGGATGCAGCAGTGCCAGGCGGACGGACACAGGAAGGAATGGTGGACACCAAGGCATGTAGTTCCAAAGCTTTACTCACAGTCTGTAGTGCCCGCTTCTGTGCCGTGTCCTCCGGGTCAGACACTCAGTTAACCTCCAGGCAAGATGGAATACTCCCTTCCACACTCTGCCAACTTATGTGCCTTTTCTGAACGTCTCCTCTATAGCGCCTTTAAGTGTGAAGATCTCCTAGTACTGTGTTACACTGGAGTTCCTCCTGACAGATGTTCCCAAGAACACTACTTGTACGGCAGACAGCTGTAGCCTGCTTTGAGGACTCTCTACTCCTGAATCCCGGCTCTCTATCCGTGTTGCTGTTGTGCCCTCAAGTCTTAGATGGGAGTAGTGCATTTACAGCCCACTACTCCACCGGTGTCTGCTGCAGAACCATTAGTGTCCATACAACCTCAGGGACCGGGCCCCGGCCTTGGCTTAGAACTTCTAGGCAGGGTTCTTCACTAACCCACGTCCTCTGTGTTCCCTTTTACTCCTACATTCCGTACTTGTCTTTTTTCTTCTATGGAAGCTCAGGCTTCAGTTCAATGTCTTTCTCCTTCTTTCCTTTCCCGTGCCAGCTGGCTCAGGTCACTGAGGCAGCTGCAGCACTCCTTCCTCCATCCCTCTTCCAGGGATTCCCACTCCTCTCCGAGTGGCTTCCTCTCCCTCAGACTCTCCGTCTGACTGACCCTCTACTCAGACTGAACCCCAATCCTGGAACTGTCCCGCTCTTTTATATGTCTTCTCAACTCCACCCACCTCCCAGCATGTCTAGTGTTCCATGCAGGGAAGCACCAAAGGTGCTCTGCTTCTCTCTAAGCAAGGAGCCGCAAGGTGGTTTTGCTGAACTACTCTATTGTGTGGGGTGCGAGTGTTGGAGCGTGGTCAGGAGCCTCCAACTTACCTAGTTGGTGGGGCACCACACCTTAGGAGAAGGTGCAGTACCTCTGTGGCGACTGAGCCTCAGGGGCGACTGAGCCTCAGGGGTGCCACACTCCAAGTCGATATACTGGGAGCTGTACCTAACAGACTGCTCAACATGCGGTCCACCTTGGCTTTCTGGATGGTGAGCTGCTGGTGTCACCTGAAGAAAGCTTGAAATTATGTGGTGCAGGTTATTTTCAGGACACAGCAGTGGAGCTTACTACTGGACGTGCTCACAGCCACCTTTACTATTGACATCATAGGACAGGTTATATTAGAGTAACAGTCCATATACTGGGAGCTGAGGCTAAGAGGCTGCTCAGCCTGCCATCCACCTTGTCTTTCTGGATGGTAAGCGGTTGGCGTCACCTGACGATAAAATGCTATGCTACCACATAGGGTATCTTCAGGTCACAGCAGCGAAGCTTCCTATTGCACATGCTCACAGCCACCATACTATTGACATCGTAGGACAGGTTTTATCAAAGTAACGATTGATTTAAGAGGCTGCTCACCCTGCTGTCTTCCATGTCTTTCTGGATAGTGAGTGGCCGGTGTCACCTGAAGATAGAGTGCTAGTATGTGGTATGGGTATCTTCGGGTCACAGCAGCGAAGCTTCCTACTGTTCATGCTCACAGTCACTTGTACTATCATAGGACAGGTTTCTTTAGTGTAACAATATGATGGCTATTAAAAGTCTACAGTGATTATCCCCTAGACAAAACAATTGTGATATGCTAATTAAACTTATATAGTAATTTATAGGAATATTTTTATAATGAAATTTCCTTTAGCTTCTTCTGTTTTTTTTTTTTCCCTTTCCGGAGAACCCCTTTAACAGAGTCTCAAAATGTTCCTCTTGCATAAAATATGACTGTAACAAGATTTCCAAAACAATACAAGGTAGAGTCCATGAATGACAAAAAGAACATCTGCTCTGGTTTACAGCGCGGCAATAGTACTATAGCGCCGCGTTACATGAGTGATGAGGTCACTGTACTGTCGTGTTAAAATATTAATCCCTACTTTAAGGCTCTTTGTAAATCAGGTCAGACAGAAACCTTAGGGACGTACTGACTCCTCTGTAGAACCTCTACACAGAATAAACATGACCACACAGCTGCTGTGTAGGAAGACGAAAAATGCCGGGCATCTTAGCGACCTTGTTCCCTCATTACATGATGTATAGAATCATTATACGTAGCAGCGTACAAAGTAATCTACTTAATGCAAAGAATATCGCTAAGTGAAGACCAGCTATAGAATGCTACCTTTCAGTGATTAATGTATGGACTCTAATGGGTGCCATGAACCAATTACGCTGTGTAAGTGTTTTATGCATGTTCGCAGATGTAAATTGCGGGGCAACATAATCCCAATTTCAACGATATAGTCCATGTTTGCACAATGAATAGTTTACATGCCAAGGATGAATCTAAGAAAGCTTCTGTCACACACAGACTAAGTACAACACAAAGGGATAAAGGGAAGGGGAACCACTAGGGAAGGGGGAGTGGAGAGCCATAGACAGATCTAACCTCATCCTGTCTGCCCTAATGTCCCTGTATAGGTTGTGTACCTATCGCCAAGCAAGATAACTAACCCCTGCCTGACCCTGGTGATAAGCCGCTTAGGGAAGGATAGGATGAGCGCTAATCAATCCCCACCACCATTAAAGACAGCTAGGATACACAAAACAAGGGAACACTAATGGCCCCGTCACACACAGCAATCTCACTAATGAGATTGCTGATTTTGTGACGCCACAGCAATCTTACAAGCGAGATCGCTGTATGAAGGGAATCAGTGACTGCCCCCCCACGGGTATCGCTGATCGTGCCCGGTCGTTTTTGATCGTTACTCTCCCGCTGGCCAGCGTGCATCGCTGCGTGTGGCAGCGGGAGCCAATGATCAACGAGGCTCCCAGCGCTCTAAGCAGGCGCTGAGAGCTGGTATCTAAGGTAAATATCAGGTTACTAAATGACGCGGGCCGCTTAGCAACCCGATATTTACCTTAGATACCAGCATCCTCGCTGGTGCTGATCGCTGGTGAAGCTGCCTGTTTGGCAGCTCACCAGCAATCGTGTAGCGATGCACCATCGATCCTGACAATGTCATATTGTTGTCAGGATCGCTGGTGCATCGTTTAATGTAACGGGGCCTTTAGCTTGAGTAGACGCATAGAGGAACACCGTCGTCCTTCAAACACCAAAGTGGACGCTAGCCGACTGCTACAACTCCAAGCCTCAACAGGGAAGTGCAAATAGAAAATAACACCTGCAACTCCCAAAAGGAAATTGGGAGTTATAAACACCGAGATCAAGGTGACTCCACTGGGGGGAGGTGTCTTCTAGTCTGCAAGGCCAACCGCTGAGACCTTCTGCAGCCAGATGCAGTGAGACTGTCTGCAGCCTCTGACACACCCTTGACAGCTTCTTTCTATGTTCCAATATTTCCAATTACGGATAATTAGGACCTACTTTTAATGTTTCCATTTATTGCTCCTACCAAGAAGAGGAGAACTACGGTTTCCTCTCTGTGAGCCTGAAGTCTGGGTGGGAATAGTATGGCAAGAGATAAATCCCACCACACCAAGGAGATAACTACTGAAACATGGTACCACAGCTTATCTATTCAGCTAAAGCACAGATGCCAACGTTCCCACAATTATCTGACCCAACAGTTACATCTGTGTGTGACTGGTATTGTTTAGCCGTTTCCTCATTACTAGTGCATAGGTTGCATGCATGCCACTCAGTACGTGAAGGCGATACAAAGGAAACATGAGTTCTTTTTGGATTCCTGGGGAAATCTTACTCGCGGCAACCATTACTTATAATTCTTTACAGTAGAGGGGCGGTAATGATTTACATGCACACAGTTATGACACAGATCTGAGCTGGAGTTGATCACAGGGGTTTTATTCAAGCTTCTTTTCATCACAGAAAATCACTTCTCTTCATGCAATGCTTCAACATATATGAAAGTCTCTTCACAGATAACTTCTCTTCACACACAGTGTCTTAACCTAAGCACAACTGTACTTTCCTCATGTAGTGAGGTGGGGGGAGGGGGATGAGTCCGGTGCTGTAGCTCTCTCACGTCTATCTTGAGGTAATAAAGATGCTCCTGGCTGTCCTGACTGCGTCAATGATTACAGCAATCACTTCTCTGGAAGAACTGGTTTATACTGCTTGTCTGATTTCAGTCTGACAGGAGATTCTCTAGCACACACTTTACTCTTGGATGTCCAGGACACAATAACAACTTTTCCAGCATCCTTGGGTGCTGAGCTAACCACTTATTGTCTGCTATAACCCTATAGTTGCTGGATGATTCAAAATCAACAGTGTAACTTCTATCTGTCACGCTTAGATGCAGGAAGCTTAAAGGGATTCTGTCACTAGGTTTTTGCTACCTAATCTGAGAGTAACATGAAGTAGGGGCTGAGACCCTGATTCCAGTGATGCGTCACTTACTGGGCTACTTGGTGTAGTTTTGATAAAATCAGTGTTTTATGAGCAGAAGATTATCACTGCAGGACTATTTTGTCTTGTGCCTCCTGGTACAACCACACACCCAGCACTGATTGGCAGCTTTCTGATACTGCACCACTGTCTCCCTTCCTGTCTTTAGCGGTTACGTGGTGCCGCTCATCGCCACTCATGAATATGCGCATATTCATGAGTGGTAATGAGCGGTACCACATGACCGCTGAAGACAGGAAAGGAAGGGAGACAGTGGAGAAGCGAGCGAGGCTGCAGAGACTGCGGCAGGATGGGTGAGTATAGCGATATTCACCTGTCCCTCGGTCCATCGCTGCTCACCGCTGTCTCTGCTGCATCCTGTGTCAGTGACGTTTAAGCAGCAGGGGGCGTGGTGACGTGATTAGTGTGCGCAGCCCCTCTGCTGGCTGAACAGTCACTGACACAAGAAGCAGCAGAGAGCGGCGATGGACCCAGGAGAGGTGAGTATGGCAATTTTTTTGCAGCATATGGGGGCATATTCTATGGAGCAGCATATGGGGCATATTCTATGGGGCAGCATATGGGGGCATATTCTATGGGGCAGCATATGGGGGCAAAGTCTATGGAGCAGTATATGGGGGCAAAGTCTATGGGGCAGCATATGGGGGGCATAAACTATGGAGAAGCATATTGGGGCATAATCTATGGAGCTGCATATGGGGGGCATAAACTATGGAGAAGCATATGGGGGCATAAACTATGGAGCAGCATATGGGGCCATATTCTATGAAGCAGCATATGGGGGCATATTCTGTGGGGCAGCATATGGGGGCATTGTCTATGGAGCAGTATATGGGGGCATAGTCTATGGGGCAGCATATGGGGGGCATATTCTATGGAGCAGCATACGGGGAATTTTCTATGGGGCAGCATATGGGGGCATAGTCTATGGAGAAGTATATGGGGGCATAGTCTATGGAGCAGTATATGGGGGCATAGTCTATGGAGCAGTATATGGGGGCATATTCTATGGGGCAGCATATGGGGCATAAACTATGGAGCAGCATATGGGGGCATAAACTATGGAGCAGCATATGGGGGCATAAACTATGGAGCAGCATATGGGGGCATAGTCTATGGATTCCACCTCTCGGCTTATACACGAGTCAATAAGTTTTCCCAGTTTTCTGTGGCAAAATTAGGGGGGTCGGCTTATACAAGGGTTGGCTTATACACGAGTATATACGGTATTAAACATGTAGAACATACAATTTATTACTGAGGTGTCTATAGAGCTGCAGTGATTATATCTTTTTTTTTAAGTTATAGTAAATATCCAATGTGCTCAACCCTTTGGTCATTGTGATAAAAAGCTGGCCAGTCATCTTTTTTAATCTTAGTTTTCTTTTTTAAACAAGGGAATTATTTTTACTGAAGGTCATTTTTTCATTTTTTTACTTTAGACTTTTTTATTTTTTATTTATTTATTTTTAACTTTTTCCCCCATCATATTATTGCATTGTAATAATATCAATGGTGTAATAGAAGTTTGGTGAGTACAATTGACAATGCTCTAAGGGGTTCAACCCTCCACCAGTACATAAGCTATTTGCATGCTTAGACATGTGCCGACGAGCTGCTTTCCCTAATTCTCTCAAAGTTCAGTGAAAACTGAGAGAAGCAGGAAGAAAAGCTCATTGTCACGTGACCTTAAGTATGAAAATCGCATATGATTGAAGAGGCCATGTGATGACTGATAGAGCCAGAAAGCAGAGAGGAATCATGACAGTGAGGATATTACATGCTGTTAGGATTGGCTGCAGACTTCATTTTATAATTAAAGGTCTTGTCCGGGTTTGAGATGAAAGTCTTCAGTTACTATAGGTAACATAGTAACATAACATAGTAACATAGTTATTAAGGTTGAAGGGAGACTTTAAGTCCATCTAGTTCAACCCATATCCTGTCCTAACCTGCCCTAACATGTGGCAGCCCTCCAGGTGGCTGCAGGTTCCTGAATTCTCACAGAGCGTGCACTGCTCATGTGGCACCCCTGAGGGTCCAGTCGCCACAGAGGTACTGCACCGTGCCCATCTCTCAGGTAAGGAGGGAGCACCACCCAGGACTCAAACACCTGCACCCAACACACACTACAGTAGTAGGGCACCCTGGACGTACCCTACGGGAGGATGGTCTCATCCTTGGATGGGTAGTAAAGGGTGTTGGGAGATGGGTGGAGTTGGTGCTTCAGCCATAAGCCACAGTTATCTTCAACGGAAAGGCAGCCTTAAGGGAGCAAGGGGACGCAGAGAGGACGTCACCCAACGAGGTCTGTGGCTGCTGGCCTGGGACACTGACTGTGAGGTGTTGGGCAGGAGAGGTGGAAAGCCAGCACTGTGAGACAGCCAGGAGAGGTATATACTGAAGGGAGTCCTGGAAAGGTGTATCCTGATCTACCTGGGAGTTTGCTTGGCCCCTCACCTGGAGGAAGCAGCGCCAAGCGGCCATCTGTGCATGCCAGAACAGTGAGTAAACCTTTGGAACTGCACCCAGCCGTGTCCTCTAATTATTCCTGCGTCACCTGCCCTGAATCACATCCAACAACATCACCTTTAACATCTACACTCAAATTGCCCTGGGATACAGCTCTACCTGTGGAGAGCTATACCATCTCTGCTGCCCTGTCACCATCCCAGAGGATCTGCTTTGCAGCGTCAGTCCCCTGACCGAATACCACAGGTGGCGTCATCAGCACTTTATTACAAACTTTATTTATCCCTTGCAAATATTCCTTTAATTGGATGCCCAGGGCCACAGACCAGGTCAACTGCTGCTCTGATACTACCCCTTTAAATACTGGCCCGGTAACGAGTACCCCGTGGCTCTAGCGGGCGATCCAACTTGGCGTCACGAACAGGATGAACCGATCCTTTAACCGGGGTCCCGCGCACCTAACAGAATGTGCAAGAGTGTAAATTTATTGAACTGTAAAGATGGCTGCCATTACTGTCCCACACAGTGTGTGGTGAGGCGTGGTGTCGTGGGCGGTACACAGACGATGGCATGAAAGACGATGGCCGCCCCTTGCCTTTAGTACTATGTGACTCAAACATGGCCAGTGGCCAGGGAGGTCCGCCTCCTGGCCTGTATGGTGGCAAAGGGACAAGGTGCCGCCTCCGGTGGTGGGCGGAGAAAAATCCGGTGGCGGGAAAAGAAGTGGAACAGAAGTGTGAGCCCCTGGAAGACGACATGGCGAGCGGTGAGCGGAGGCCTGTCGGGCGTGGGGTGAAAGCGGAAAGCTCCCCGGCCAGGAAGATAGAGGCTCCACCCACTTGTCTGCAACTGACCTAGCGCTCCTGGAGGGAGAAGTGGAGGAGCTGACATGCCGCTTCCTGCGAACGCAGCTGGCCGCAATTACTCGGTGGAAGGAGATGGTGCTGGAGAGAGCTACCGGGCCCCAGATGCCCATGCCACCTGCACCCTCTATCCTGGAAGCTCAGCGGATAACACCGGCACTGGAAGAGCAGGTACCAGTGCTGCCCCTGGGGAACGGGAGACCCTGCTGGGACCCCTAGAACCACTGCCAACCCCTAGACCTAGCCAGGTGATGCTGGATGACAGACCCCAGTTGTGGGCTATTGGAGCCGGTAAGGACTGAAACCTGCTCCTGGTTGTGCGCAGCAGCCAGGAAACAATCCCGTGGGAGAACCAGGGGTCAGATCTGATGGGGTTCCTGATAGATGAGGAGGAGAGGCTCTGTCGCCAGCAGGTGCTGAAGCTGGAACAGGAGGAGAGGGAGCCTCAGGCCTGCTAGGAGGCAATGGAGAGAAGGAATATGCAGGCCAAAGCCCAGGCCCGCAAGCTGAGGATGGCGGACCGGAACCCGCTGAGTTGGGGTACCGTGGTGTCCTTCAACCTAGACAGAGGTTGGGGATTTATCAAAGAACCCGGCAAGTCAAAAGAACTCTTTGTCAACCGGAGGGATGTGGAGTTCCACCTCATCAAAGGACACCCACACTGCAACCTCTTCCCGGGAGAACGTGTCTTTCATCTGGCACTGGGGGGAATGAGGCTGGTACACCCTCCATGTTAGAAAGGTACCTGTAAAACTGTTGGCCAGAAGTGAACACTTGGGAGCTGTAGAACACCCGTCTGCTACTAGCACAGCAGCGGCCAGTTCACAGGCACAGCAGCAGGACCCTTGAAATAGACAAATAAATACTGTCGCGGTCAAGTGTATCTGGACGCAGCGAGTACCGCAAGGTGAGCCCATATGACACACGTGACCCTGGATACACCGCCTCCAGTAGGGCGAATTTAAATAATGAAACGAACAGCTGGATACACCGCCTCAAACTGGCGAATTTAGGTAATACACGTTATATATACAGTAGTCTGGAAACCCGCCTCCAGTAAGGCAAATTTAAATAATAAAGGGGAAACCTGGGTAACAATAACAATTGTGGGCCCTGCGATAGGGAATAGGGACGTGGAGACCTCCTGTACTCCCCTGAGCCAGTGTCCCTGCACTCCTAACGTTCCCTATGCCCGTTCCGCACCGGGCGACGCACGTGTACCTCAAACCCTGACTCACCCTGCATGTAAACCCTCACTAGGGAATTGGTCGGTGGAAACTAATCCCACCACTGCACTAAACACACATAAGGAAAAGACAATACAGGGGGACACCACTTTGCTTTGCTCTGTTGCTTACGCTCCCAGCAACAGAGCCCACCACCTGCATGCATCTTCTCCTCCAACCAGATCCATCACGATAACCGGATCCATCACCATAGTGCAGCCTTGGAGCAGAGTCCACCACCAGTTGCAGCTGCCCAGTAAACAGAGTCCCAAAGATGAGTCCAGCTTCTGCCAAAAAGTCCAGCATGCTTGAGTCCAACTTTTCTGCCAATAAGTCCAGCATGCTTGAGTCCAGTTTTCAGCAACGAAGTCCAGCATGCTGAGTTCAACTCTCACCATAGTCGCCACTCCACCAAGCCATGCTAGCACTTACTGCTGACAACATAAACTGCGACTCCACCACGCCATGCCAGCCCTTCTTGCCACATCATTGGACTCCACCAATCCATGCCAGCACTCCCTGCAGACTCCATAGCTGGCACTCGTCTCTTCTGGCTGGGCTGCCCAGGACTCCTGTTCAGCTCCATCTTTCACCCAGGCTTACTTGTGAATAACTATCACCAACAGTGATCAAACACACCTGACACTCATTTATAGAGCATCACACCTGTTTTATAATTACGTGCACATTAAACCAAAGAAACTAAAGTGCACTACCGCTCACCACCACTGACGCAACTTAGAATGAACGACACCACGTGTAATAATTCTAATTGCCACCGGGGGCAATCAATCCACTTTGGCACTAAGCCAAAGGAAAAAAAGTTCACTTTGTCCATTTACTTGTCAGATCCACCTTGGATCATGACAAATACGTTACTGTACATAGTTAAACAGTTAAAGTTAACCCGGTAGGGTTTTTGTTTGCCAAAGTTTGCCAAGTTACCAGGACTATGTGATCATGAATGGTGAGTGGTCCAAAAACTTTTACCTATAAATAGTTAGTGCCTCTTAAGGTGTTTCCTCTTGGTTTTACTTGTAGCCTTTAAAAGTGAAAGTTCACTTGCCAATTCATCACAGAACAAAAACTCCTTTGGCGTGGCCGAAGATGTGGTCCCAGAAGGAGACCAGCCATGCCTTGCATCACCCCAAGGCCTACGTTGGGGGTTTTGGGACAGGTCCCTGTTATGAATGGGTCACGGTTTTCATGTTAGAGTAGGGACTGACAAGTGTAAGGAACTTTGACGCAGTTTGTCAGCTTCCGTATTAAGGCCTCAATATCAACCAATACCTTACATATATTGATATGTTTGTTGTGCACTTTTTATATTTTTTCCAGGGTGCAGTTGGGCCCAAATGGTTCTGCAAACTTGTGGCCTCTGTTCACACGGGATGTATTCTAGTTGGCACTGGGCAGCCCCCCTAAATGGTGTTACTAAGAGGTTGTGAGCCAGAAGCCCTACATTCCCTGTGTGAACACTGCCACATGCGGATTATTTTTTCTGCACTGGTGTACAACACGGCCAATCTCTGATTGTAGGCTGGCTATTTCATTTGGTATTTATGCACCTGTGCAGCTGCCATTTTACTTGGGTCCGCTGCACCCTGGATTAGTGCAGATGCATTTGGGCCTGTCTCATTTGTAACTGAATTTTTTGGAGGATTTTTTTTTCCTCTTTTTGTGGTTTTCATGGGTCACGGAGGAGGAAAACTAAACAAGCTAAGTCACAGAAAACCAGAGAGGTTGGTAACTATGTAGATTGCAGACCCCTGATCCTAACCACACAACTAGCAGCAGCCGTGGAGCGTTCCTATGATGAATCTAGACGCCTCGTCACAACCGGAGGACTAAATAAGCCTAAAGCAAGAAAAGGGGAAAACTAACTGCCCCAGAGCAGACCCCAAAGGAATAGACAGCCCCCACACAAGTATTGACGGTGAAACAAGATGAAAACACAAACACAGGCAGGAAAATAGGCTGAGCAAATGATGGGGCCCAAACTAACTAGAAAGGACAGGAAAGGAAAGACACTGTCTGCAATCTGCCCAAAAAACCCTACAAAAATAATGTCCAACACTTCTGATAACAAAATTAACCCTGAAGTCACTAGACTTCTCCCACTATATCAGCACTCTGAAATATTCTGAGACAGAGCAAAAAAGAGGCCAATCTAATAAGG
Source organism: Dendrobates tinctorius (assembly GCF_039654945.1). Taxonomy (NCBI): domain Eukaryota; kingdom Metazoa; phylum Chordata; class Amphibia; order Anura; family Dendrobatidae; genus Dendrobates; species Dendrobates tinctorius. Next base: position 17,655,287 of record NW_027361727.1, on the reverse strand, counting down.
GACAAAAAGCAAATTGGCAAATACAGATAAATAAGAGTGGAAATTCAGCACAGCCCCAGCCAGGGCTGGCTGATCACACAGAAAACTGAACAGACCAACAAAATCAAGTGTCAACATTAGCAGAAACACTTAGCTTGAGATGACTGGAACAGAGCTGAAAACCAAGACCTGAAAAGCCAGAAGGAATCACCAGCACCAGAATAGGGCGTCGGCTGTGTTAAATCCAGTCTGAGATTCCACAGATCCAATCGTTATCCTCATCATCAGGTGGCAGATCTCTGCTAATTAAATCAACCTCACTACCTCCTGTTACCACCAGAGGGAGCCCGGAAGGAGAACTCACAACTGGTAGACCAGAAAATGAGTTCACAACAGGTCTCCCATTTTGCACTAAGGACATAAGAAGAATACACCAGGTGGGGATTGCACTAAAGAACTACTTCAGTTCAAAGTTTAGCTGAACCCTATTGAGTTTAATAGAAGTTTACTTGCATTTAAATGTTTTATTGTAAAATAAAAATGTTTAAATATTTTATATAGAAGGTAATATATATGTTGTAAGGAATAACTTTATAACTTGGAAGTAGTTGTTATGCAACGTTAAAGAATAAGTGCCTCCCATAAAGGGAAGTTGCATTTGATTTGTTTACCTGTTGTAATGCATTACCCAAAAATCTTTTGTATGTTCCTTTAATACCTGTTTTACTTTGTTTCAGCCCACGGACGTGCTGTGTTTAATGGGGGGGTATGTGGCACCCCTGAGGATCCAGTCGCCACAGAGGTACTGCACCTCACCCAGAGGTGTGGTGCTCCACTCTCAGGTAAGGAGGGAGCACCACCCAGAACTCAAACACCTGAACCCAACACACACAACAGTAGCAGGGCACCCTGGACTTACCCTATGGTAGAATGGTCTCATCCCTGGCTGGGTAGTAAAAGGTGTTGGGAGATGGGTGACGTTGGTAGGAAGAGAGCAGGAGACCACAGTCCAGTTCAGTCAGGAGGAAGGAGAGTGGAGAGATAGGTGAAGCAGCTCCATGTCAGGAGGAGCTGCAGAAGGAGGGAAAGAGACAGAAGGAAGCTCCCGGAGAGCAGAAGGGGTGTTAGGGGCACAGGAAAAGTGGATGCCACCCGTGGGGCCCGATCCAGTATTGGAGAGACCAGGTTGCATGGGGGTACCAGCCCCCGAGCCTAGTGGAGAAATCACCGGACTCAAATAGAAGCTGGAGGCAGAGGCACCTGTAGGTGTTTCAGCCACAAGCCACAGTTATCTTCGCCAGAAAGGCAGCCATAAGGGAGCAAGGGGACACAGAGAGGACGTCACCCGACAAGGTCCGCGGCTGCTGGCCTGGGACACTGACTGTGAGGTGTTGGGCAGGAGAGGCGGAAGGCCAGCACAGTGAGATGGCCAGGAGAGGCATATACTGAAGGGAGTCCTGGAAAGGTGTATCCTGAACTACCTGGGAGTTTGCTGGGCCCCTCACCTGGAGGACGCAGTGCCAAACGGGCATCTGTGCATGCCAGAACAGTGAGTAAACCTTTGGAACTGCACTCAACCGTGTCCTCTAATTATTCCTGCGTCACCTGCCCTGCATCACATGCAACATCACCTTTAACATCTACACTCACTGGGATACAGCTCTACCTGTGGAGAGCTATACCACCTCTGCTGCCCTGTCACCATCCCAGAGGATCTGCTTTGCAGCGTCAGTCCCCTGACCGAATACCACAGGTGGCGTCACGAACACTTTATTACAAACTTTATTTATCCCTTGTAAATATTCCTTTAATTGGAAGCTCAAGGCCACAGACCAGGTCAACTGCTGCCGTGAATTGGACGCCCAGGGCCACGGACCGAGTCAACTGCTGCCGTGACACTACCCCTTTTAATACTGGCCCGGTACCGAGTACCCCACAGCCCTAGCGGGCGATCCACTCACTTTTACGATTCTCCCTTGCCGCTGCCAAGAGTGGATGGTCATGTGAACACAAGTATGTGATTTATATACTTCTGGCCACATTCCGAATAGACGTGTCCGGCCTCGATCAATTCACTTTCATTGAGTGAGGCCACACACGTCTCATTATCATGTGATCGAATGTATGCAAATCGCCAGCATCAGAAGATCCTGATAATGTGCACTGCACACTGTGAGAATTCAGAAGTCTGCAGTCACATAGAATGACTGCAGACTCATCACAAACTTGGACAACCCTTTAAAGCTCCTAACATACATAAAAATATAAGAATTAATCAGTATCACCAAATTTTTTTACATCCAGGTACCTTATAGATGATGTTGTCTCTGATCCCCTGAATAAATAATTGCCACACATTACATTCCCTGCACAAATTATGACCCATACACTGTTCTTATGATATATGTACTCCACACTGCCCCCTTCTTTTCATACTCAGCCCTTCTTTAAAATTTCCTCTCACACTGTGTAACCCTTATAAAGCCCAGTCTCTATACTATGCCCCCTCATCACACTCCCCCTCCTTTGCTGACTGTCCTCTCCTGGTTGTGCACTTACACTGTCCCCCATGCTACACCCCACACTACCCATTCTCTATTCTATGCCCACTCACAATTTTCTACCCCATACTCTCTTCTCACACTTTTCCCTTCAATAGTGTCCTCACACATTTCCCCTCCCTCCTCATACTGTCTCCTCTCACATCCCCCCTGCTGATCTTACTGTCTCCTCATATATCTACCCCCTTGCTTTCTATACTGCATCCTCACACATCACCTCGACTCCCCATACTGTGTCCGCACCCATCCCATCACCCTTGCTCCCTATTCTGTGTCCGCATACATTCTTCCCTTTGCTACTCATACTGTGTCCACATCCATTCACCCACTCACCATACTATGTCAACATACATTCTTCCCCTTGCTCCCCATTCTGAGCCTGCCCCCATCTTCCCCATTCTGTGCCCACATCAATCCCCCTACTCACCATACTGTGTCTGCACCCATCCCCTCCCTCGCTCCCCATACTGCATCCACACCCATCTGCCCCATTCTGTGTCAGCACCAAACCCCCATCTCCATACTGTGTCCACACCCATCCTCCCCATTGTGTGTCCACACCAATCCCCTTACTTACCATACTCTGTCTGCACCCATACTGCTTCCTCAAACCTGCCCCCAATCTTCCCTCTTGCTCATAATTTTGTGTTTTCAAGTTTCTTTCACTCCCCATATTGTGTCTGCACCTGACCCTTCCTTGCTCCCCAAACTGTGTCATCATATCTTACTTACCCCCTCCCCTCTGTTGCGCTATATCTCCCTGCCACTTCACTAAATCCCCCCTTCATGGCACTAAATCAGAGCTTCAATTGTACTCACGTTTGAAAGACGCAAGTACAATTCATCACTGGGAGCCAACGTGCTGCACTTTCTATGACAAAGAAACACCAGAAACCTGCTGTGTCCAGGGTCGATGCCCCAGCTGCCCACCTTGATATGCCTGTGTATGCTTCATTTACGATGGGGCTCTGCATATGTTGAAGAGCCCCATTACTGGAATTTCAAGGGATCCCATCAGTCTGATGTCCAATCTCAATACATCATTCCCTATTTAGTGCATGAGAAATAATTTACTATTTTGGAACAAGCCTTTAATATTGATGGTCTTCACACACTTTTGCATCCATGATCATTGTAATGATACTGTACGATAGGACATAAGGTTCCCTGAGTATTACACTGCAGATGAGATTTTTACCTGTCAGTAGCTGCGACACCCCCTTCCTCACCCACAGCTCAAACACATTTCAGCTCTGTGCCTGCATCTGTAACAAGACACCAGACACTTCCTGTGCCAACCTTCTCTCTCCCCAGAAAAGGAATGTTAATTAGCTAAGTGGAAAGAATGTCTTTTGTCCTCACCATGCGGCAAATTCAAGTATGGGAGATATTAGCGAAGCCATAGCTCAGACCCCGTTCGCGACAGAAAAATGAAACGGACATTTCTTCGACGTGCTCCGATCCGGCTTCACTACGGTGGTTCTAGCTATGTTCTCGCCCCAACAGAACCAGAGAAATGGAGTTCTCCTAACCAGAGTGGAATAAACAGCTGGTGCTTGGTGTCATTACAAAGCAAATTTCAATATAAGATGAATGATGGTTCTGCCGATACTCTGCTAGGTTTTCAAGCCCAGATATGGTGGTAATAAGCTTTCTGGACCTACATCTGTACTTTGAGCAGGAGGAGGACACTCATCAGCCAGCCCCTTTAGTGAGGTCACAAACCCTAAGCGATAAGGTATTCCCTCCCTAAAATGGGTCATTCCAGCTAGAGATCTCATGCCAAGAGGTTCTCAGATGAGTGGAGACGTGTGGCTGCTGCCCCTCCCCCCACATGGTTAGCCTAGGACCATCTAAGCACATGTAAGGGTACGTGCACACGCTGCAGATTCTGCTGTGGATTGATCCGCACGGATTTTGCAAAATCCGCAGGTAAATCCACAGGTCAAAAGACCTGCGGTTTATCTGCAGAGTAGCCTGCGGTTTTGCCCTGCGGCTTATCACCTCTACAATGGAGTAGATGGTAAACTGCAGCAGAATCCACAGAAAGAATTGACATGTCAATTCTTTTTGTGGATTAGAAACTGCAGCAAATCCGTGCGGAAAAATCCGCAGCATGTGCACAGCGGTTTCCATTTCCCATAGGATATTATGGTACTGTACACCGCAGCAGAAACTGCTGCAGATCCGCAGGACCAAATCCGCTGCAGATCCGCAGCAGAATCCGCAGCTTGTGCACACACCCTAAGTGTTAACCTCTGTTTTTTAAACCTGTTTATTTTATATTTGCATTGTACATATCTAATGTCTCAACTTCATAAAATCTTTTATCTCTGTAAACACTGCCCGCCTTTTTGGGAATAAATAACTTTAGTCTGTCTCCATGCTCTAGAAACGAATTTACGTGCCTTTAAGATAATTACGCTACTGAATTGGGTTGGCTTTGAACCCCTCTATTAAGTTTATAAATTAATCAGAGGAATCTGGAGCTGGTGGCGGCGAAGTGTGCTCTGGGTCCTGGGCACTGCTGAGAGTGACGGAAGGGATTTTATAAGTTAAATTGGGTGGCTGTGGCCAGAGCATTGATAATTCCCTCACTACAGCGTGCCGGGTGGCCAGTCCTCATTGAAGTAGCCGGCTGGCGACCAATTATCCCAGGTGTAGTTCCCTGACTGACCTGAGGGTAAGGGGGGGTGCCGGAGAGCTGCACATTCCAAAGTGGAAGTGAAAAGTGGGATATACATAAATACCCGCAGTTCGTGAAATACTGTTAGCAGTGGTGGGACATCCAAAATAACCCCCCTGTGATAAATTGTTAGGGCAAGACTAGCTTGCTGTTTTTATCACATTGTGGCAGTGGTGGGATAACTAAAATAAGCCCCCCTGTGCATGTAATAGCCGTGTGTCAGCAGTGCACTGCGTCCCTCTGTCCGTGACATATTGGTGTCAGCAGCAGGATCGTGACAATCATCCTTACCTATAACTTCTCAGAACAACCCTCACTTCTCCCTATCATAGATCGAGTGAAACCTCTTTGAGACGATCAGTCCAAATTGCACTGACAAGTTGTCTTCTAGGGGATGGTCTTCTCATAGATGAAGACCAGTAGGCATAAAAATCTGTCATAAAATATCCGGTATGAATGAGGGGGTGGTCTCAAAAGGGTGGTCTTTTATAGAGTTTTCACTTTATTTCCATTGTCTTGAGTTTTGATTTCCATGATTGATTGGTAAGATTTGCTTTCATCTCCTTTTTATGCTATGTGAATCAGAACTGCTTTTACCTGATGAAGGCAGTGCGAGTGACTCTCTGGAAACCAGGTCCTTGAAAACATATTGTTAGTATAAATTAAAAAGGATCAATTGAGAATAATTTTTTTTTTACTTTGAAAAAAACATCCCTGACTGTAATAATTGAAGCATTCAAACAGCTATCAAGGCTGATTTATTTATTTATTTTTGCAAGTAACCCCTTGTGGTGTAGTGACCACTGTGTCCACTAAGGGGCGCTGTATGGATGTCCCAGGAGAGTGGATGAATGGCAAGATACTGAATGACCGTTATGTATCTCAAGGTGGGTGGCCTTGAGATGGAGGTTTATGTGTGTGTTAATCAGCAGTGATACTGCTGAGGTGCTAGTTCAATGTGTCAGGGACTAATTACCTACAAACCCACCCAGAGGGTGTGTTTAATAACGCTATTGTAAAGTCTATATGTGTGTGTGAAGGACCTGTGATGAGGTCATAGTCATGTGACCTGGTGGGCGTGGCTATGGACCATATAATGTGGCCAGGGTAGGTAACATGAGGTGAATGCTGGGACCCGATTGGTCCAGTGTGGAAGGTCCCGCTGAGGTGGAGCTTCCTGGCTAACAGCCTGTGAAGTGGCTTTGGTGAATGGCTGCACGTGTCTGAGAGTTCCCAGTGGAGGGAATGGACGTCTGCAGTATCCTAAAGGAACCATGAGTGACCCTGACGTGGGTGAGATATTTGAGGCTAGAAAGCCTGTGCATGTTTAACCCGTGTGACCACAGGGATTACAGAGCTGAACTCTGTCATGGACGCTATGCTGTTATAAGAACTTTATGTTGCTTCTATTGGTTTATGCTGCTGAATATACCACATGGACTGTTTTGGTTTGGTGGAAAACCTGGAGCCAGATGTGTTTTGTTCACTGCCTAGCGAGGATCCCCTAACTGAATAACAGCGCTACCTCACACCCTTTATGAATAAGTAATTTTTTCTTTCTTTTTTTGTGTCTTTTGGTCTTTGCTTTCCGAGACGCATAACATTTCTTAAAATTTTACATCAACATAACAGTATGAGAGCGCGACGAGTTGTATTTTTAAATTTTTTTAAGCAGCATCATTTAATTTACCATATATTGTACTGAAAATTTAAAAAAAAATGGTGCAGAATGGGAAAAAAACACAATTCTACATTTTAGTTTGAAATTTGTTTATATTGCTTTCACTGTTCAGTAAAAATTACATGTTATCTTTATTCTGTGAGTTAGTACAATCATGGAAATTAAACTACCTTTAAAAATTTTTTGGCTCTTTTTCTTGTCCCCTAGGAGTCGGTTGATCAGAGATACAATACTTACTCTAAATGTATTCATCTTCTATGAGGCACTGCCTGCGATAAATGCTCAAGAGGGGACTATCAATTTAAAGAGGTTGTCCAGGACTTTATTTTTTTACTTTTCTATTTTTTTTACTATGGGCCTAAAAACTTGATAACAGAGACAACTACCTGCCTGTTATACCCAGTCATGGCTCAGAGCACTCACTAACCACTCCTGCCAGTGATTCAGCTGCTCCACTTCAACAGAGCAGCTCTTCCTCTTCTGCTCTGCTCTGTTGACGCGGTGTGACTGCCGATATCATGCTGATTAACAACCAGCTTCCTGTAGTTAGCCAGCAGGAAGATGGCAGTCAATCAGCATGACATCGGCAGTCACACCCCATCAACAGAGCAGAGCAGAAGAGAAGCAGCTGCTCTGTGGACGAGATGTTAGCAGAAACTGCTGAATCGCTGCCAGGAGTGGTCTGTGACAGATATTGACAGTTAGAGTGATCAATGAGTGGAACAAGCTGCCACGAGAGGTGGTGAGTTCTCCTTCAATGGATGTCTTCAAACAGAGGCTGGACAGACATCTGACTGGGATGATTTAGCGAATCCTGCTTTGAGCAGGGGGTTGGACCAGATGGCCCAGGAGGTCCCTTCCAACTCTACGATTCTATGATTCTATGTGCAGGCGGATATCAACGCTGGTCACAACTCGTAGTTAATTAGCATTTACCTGCCTGTTAATTCTTAGGCACATTGTTAAAAAAATAGTCACAGATAACCCCTCATATAGGGACAATTATTTAAACAGGTTCACGAGGGGAGATATGTATCATCAAGGTTGGTAGCCTCGGTGATGTAAGCCAAGTAAAGCAGTGCTAAGAGATTTAATGGGACATGTTTTCGAGCAGCAGAGAGATGGGTGAGACTAGCTGCTCACATATCTCCACCCCGGAGCATGGTACGGCAGATAAAAAGGAGACGAGTTGTCTCATTCAGTGCATAGAGGTGTGCAGACCTCCAGTACTGTTTGTGTGTGCTAAGGACTCAAGAGCTGGACACTAATCCGAGCGGGGCGAACCCGTACTATTGTATGGACTATTTATTTTTTGTTTTCGCTTTGTGCCAGAAATGGCTGTTTTGTTTTGTTGTACTGAGTGGTTTATGAAGGTTTTTAATAAACCAACCTGGACATTTTACAGAAAACCGCTTCCTGTGCCTACCTCAAGTGCAACCGAGTGAGTAGAAATCCTACACCACTTATAAATAGTTTAAGGTATAAAATCCTGCAGTCTTCGCTTTCTCCATTCCTTCCTCTTTTGTGTCCCTATTATATTTTACAGAGATGCTCTCTTTTTTTCCCTCTTGCATTATATAATTCATATACTTTTTGATGCTCGACCAACAAAATCAAAAGACTGTTGACCTCAGCATACCTCCAATTTCATGTGTTGTAGAGAATCTAATGCGAGGCCCTAGCATTGCCTCCAGGTAAGCATATCTCTGACATACGATACCGCAGAGAGCACCATATGGCGATACACAGAGTGCACAAAGCTCTGCAGAACAGAGCTCCAGGGGACTGTGCGCTGCCTGCAGCTCCCTGCACACAGCGCTGCAATGCTTACGAGGACTTATTCTTAAGAACTCAAAAGATAGAAGGAGGAATGAGAAAGCACCTTTTCGGAAAGGAACACGTTCTGTATGATATTGCTCCACTCATGAGTAACAAATGTCTAATACCGTGCATATATTTGCATTTTATTGCAACGAGGCAGGATGCGGCGTGTTCTACATTTCCACAAATTTGCACTTAAGACGACCGTCCGTTATTTTTTGGGGGCTTATGAAAACAATTTTTACTGATGCATTGGGGAATATTTTCCATGAATACGCAAGGCAAGATGCAAAGAAAGAAAATAATGTCTCAAATCTTATCTCCACCGGGACGGAGATAGAATGAAATATTAGATTCTATGTGGATAAAAGAAAGGTTATGCAACAAGGGGGAGCTAACAAGATTGCATTATACACTGGGGGTTCTGTTTCTTACATATTCTTCCTTTTGCATAGCCTATCAGGTGCTGCTAATCTTGTAAATTATATCATATATAAAACCGAATGGAAAATACAGTGCACTGCAGCAGGTCTGCCTGAAACCTGAAGGCACGTGATACACCGGACACACCTACATAACATAAATGTAAGTCATCGCAAAAAGGTATCACTGCTCTCAGCATATATGCTATTCTTCAGTTATATAGTGACACTTTTTCAAAGTAATCATCATAATATTAATTATAATTAGAGATGTGGGAATAAATGCACAGGATCCTGGCCTAGTGGACCATTCAAGATTCCGTGGCCACAGGACTGGAGCCCTGAGAACTTCTTCTTACCTCCCGACATTCACGGCACCTCTTTTGGTCAGCCGACCTGGCTCAACGTCAAGTGTGCGTTGCGATGCAATGATGATATTGCACCAGATCGGAAGAAGGTGGTTCACACGGCCTCCGTCCGGTGGTCATTGAATATTAACACAGCCGCTAAAATAGGGACTTGCGAATCGATTCTCTCATATCGAATTATATTGCTGATTATCGAGATGCGCAGAACGATTGGAGGTGTTTGGAGGTGATTCGAAATTGTTTGGAATCTCACCAAATTTTTGGGGATTTAATGGATGCCAAATTTTGGGGGAATTTGATTCGCTCAATGTCACGGATGTGTCAGAGGCTGCAGACCGTTGCACTGCATCTGTCTGCAGAAGGTGTCCGTTGTTTGCTTTGCAGACTAGTGGTGGCCACCTCCCCAGGTGCTAATGACCACACCTGGACCTGAGTGTTTTTAGCTCCTTACTTCCTGTTGGAAGGTGCGGGTGTTATTTCTTGTTTGCCCTTCTCTGTTGAGACTGGGAGCTGTAGCAGTCTGCTAGCATCCTCTTGGGGTTTGGAGGGCATCAGCGTGTCTCTGAGTCTACGTAAGCTAAGTGTCCTCCTTGTTGCATTTATCCTTGCTGTCTTTAGTGTTAGTGTAAGGGAGAAGACCAGGATGTGGGTACCAAAAGGGCACCCGTCCGGAACTGCTGAGGCCGTGTCCAGTGTTGCAGGGAGAAAGGAAATGGGAGACGGAGAGGACCCATGACCTGCAGAGGAGGGGCGTGGGGAGCGAGGGAGAAAAAGAGGGAATTTGAGCGGGAAGAGTCAGAAAGTTCCAGCCAGAGAGTAGAGAGAGCAGAGCTCTAGCGAGTGCCATGGGTAGCCTGAGCCCATGCAGTAGCAAGGGGTGAGAAGTGCAGGAAGGACCAGGAATGCTGCCGGGCATGCAGGATGAAGCATGCCAAGAGGGAGACTGAGGCACGGGACTCCTGACTGCAGAGTGTGCCGAGCGGGAGATCTTGTGTGAACAGATGCTGAGGGCAGCATGATAGACTAGGGGCTCAGCGGGTCAGACTGGTGACCACCTACTGCCGTCAGAGTCAGATGAGTTGGAGCAGATCTGTTGGGCGGGTAAGCCTGAAGACCGCAACACCGGCATCAGCCGGCTTTCAGCTTTCAACTGTGAAGAAGTGATCAGCATCGGACTCAAGTTAAGCGGAACCAATACCTGCATAAACTTTTGCTTTAAATTACCATGTTATTTGAATTCTCAAATTAAAAACCTGTTGCCGGCGGCAGTGCCGGGTATTAAAGCGGGAGACTTGCGTGATTTTCTCGCATTACACTTGCAAGTGTGACCCCGGCCTTACCATCCAAATTTTAGCAAATCTGGAGATTAATTTATCTCTAGATAACAATAATGAAAATGTAAAAAAAAAAATAAATAATAACAATAATAAAATAATGTTAATATACTTTTGAATAAAAAGCAAAAGATAGCAAATTGGGCATTTTTTTCTATAAAGGCAATAGTGACTGAAGTTTGAGCAACTGCTGCAAAAAGAAGACGTTTTAATCTGAACTGACCTATCTTTAGTCTCAAGAGTAACATAAATGTAGTAATCTCTATATGAGTGCAGCTCCGAGTGGCTCCGGTTAAGGGCATGCCGCTCGGTAAATGCCAGCTTTGCTGAAGCCTGATTCTAATGGCCAAACACATCATGGGTTCACATTGGGTCACTGCTATGGATGAAGAATACATTTAGTAGCTAGAATCGCTCTATCGAGAGGATTTTGTTTGTTTTTTCTTTTCTTTGTGAGCAGGTGAGCTCAGAATATAAAAAATAAAAGTACGCACAGACAGGTGCACTTTAAGGCTACGGCAACACTATTGTGACGCATTAAGGTCTGTGGGTGACTAATATTGACTAGTATTGATGTGATATTGATGTGACCAACTATATGGATTACAGGCAATGTGCCATTGGAAAATGGTCTTGTTTTTAACCCTTTAAAGACCTGGATTTTCTTTTGTATTTGCGCTTCATGTTTTTTTTCTCCTCCCCCCTGTTCCAAGAGCCATCATTTTTATTTTTCCAGCCACATGGAAAATCATTGGCTTCATGATCATGTTGCGAAGCTGGTCCACCTGAAATCATGCCATGTGCTGCTTACAAGCCACAGACAGCTGCTGAAATACTCACTGCTCCCCACGCCCGGGACTATGGGAGTGTGGAGCAGTGAATATTCATTTCACTTTAATAGTGGGCACAGTAGCCACAGCCGCTGGCTTCCTGCAATGGCCAGGCAATCACGTGTGCCCGCTACTTAAGGAATGAATATTCACTTCTCTTCACTCCCATAGGCGTGGGGACCAGTGAATATTCATTGATCTTTAATAGTGGGCACATGTGATTGCCTGGGCTGCGGCAGGAAATTGGCGGCTGCACCTCCTGTGAACACTATTAAATATCAATGAATATTCACTGCTCCCCACGCCTATGCGAGTGGAAAGCAGTGAATATTCATTCTCTTTAGTAGCGGGCACACGTGATTGTCCTGCCGCTTATGTGTGCCTGCTATTTAAGAAAATGAATATTCACTGGTCTCCACGCCCATAGTGCCTCCCACGTCTCGGCACTGGCTTCACTGCACAGAAGTGGGTGGGACTATAGGACTGGGGAGCAGTGAATATTCATTTTTCTTTAACAGCGGGCACAGGGGTTAGTCAGCAACCGGCTCCTGCCTCCTGTGACATGTTGCTCCGCCTCTCCCCCATCTCCCCATCCACAGCCCCCATCAGGCATCGTACATCCAGACTATAAGACGCACCCCCCATTTTCCATTTCCATAGCAAATCAGAAAAACTATACATTTCTAATCGCAGGTACTTGCTAATATTATTATTACACCTACAACATATTGGGGTAGGATCTTGAATATGGGAACACCCCTTTAAGCACACATTAAGGATGAGAAGTTCTGTTTCAGATGTCGAATATACTTTTTATTTTCATTTTTATTTTTAATTTTTTTTCATTTTTTACCATGTCTCACAATTCTATTTTCTGGCAGTGAATAAATGCCTCAAAAGACTAAAAAACTATTTAGACCTTGCTCTGTTACTCTGTGAGTTTCCATTGTCTAGATCAGGGTTTGGCAATGATGGAAACACCGCAACAGACTGGAATACTATTAAATGTCTAGAAGGATTGCAACAGTAAAAGTTTCACTGTACTTACAAAACATATTTGCTTACAACACCTAGTAATAGGCTCATCAGGTAAGGTGGCTCCTCTAAGCTTCAGGTCTGGGTGGGCACACGGCCCCCAGGCATTGATGCAGAAAGCAGGAAGGCACATGGGCAGTGTTGACTTGGCACATTCTTGAATTTCAGGGGCAGCAGCACGAATGAAGTGAAACCCGCAGTGATGGAGGCAAGTTAAAGCACAGTATGCATGGAAGGTGGAGCACACCAAACATAGAGGTTTAAAGCATCAATCTCAAGAGGTGGAGCACACCAAACATAGAGGTTTAAAGTATCAATCACAAGACACAGGTGACTATGGTAATGTGTCTTATTTAGGTCTAGGGAGATGATATCATTGATCAATGCTAGGCAACTTGCAAAACTTAACGTGGAGCACAACAGAGGGCAGCAAGCACAGAGGAAGGAAGCGAAGCCCAGGATACTCGGGACAGGTGCGTAACGGCTATTTTGTTTTTAGGATTTTTTGTAGTATTAGTAGAGAACTCATTATTAGTGCTATCAGAATGGCATACATCGATTGAGTGATAAACCTCTATTGCAGAGGAATTGCTTTAGGGTTTCAGAGGCTGGTATGTCCAAGTTCTGGTGCCTGAGGGAGCCCAAGTATTCATGCCATGTAAAAATAGATTTTAATATTGATGTCCAGGAGCTTTTTGTTACACCTCTGTTTATAAGTTTAAGAAACGTAGATTACAGACTAATGCATTTTACCTACAGTGGCGAGAGACAGATTTGTGTTGCTTATGTACTTAGCTGCCAGAAAATTGTCTGGGCTGGATACGATTATAACAAACTCTCAGCTGACAGAAGCATATCACTATATGCGTGCGTAGTTTCAGCTTCCTGATTAAATCTAAATACGTTCTCATTTATTGAAAAGGAAAAAAAGGGACATAGAAAATAGTAAGAATTGAAAGAAAATAACTAAACAGTAGCGATGAAAGAATCAAATTTGACTAAATTTTTTTTGCGATTTAGTTTGACAAACCTAGCAAAATGACCACTAAATCTCGCCGGCCTCCTCTCTTGGTCTTTCTTATACCTGTTATATTTTTGATTGGGTCTTCTGCTTTCTATTTCAATCTCGTATCGTAATTCGTAACGTGATGGCATGGGACAGAGTGAACAGAAGACTAGGCCGAAGGTTGCCAGAGACCCAAAAAGAAGATGGGCACTAGATAGACCACACACGGTGATATGCAAATTAATTATGTGGCTCATGCCCTGTGTAACGACGTGGGGCATAGTGAACGAAAGACCAGGTCTGAAATGGCCAGAAGTTAAGAATGAAGATTGAAAAAAGATGGTAAAAGAGCCGATGGAGGGACTGGTGGCGGTGGGACAAGAACATTGAGTGCCAGAATGAAGATAGAATTGCTGATGGAAGGACTGGTGGCGGTGGGACAAGAACATTGAAGGCCAGAATGAAGATAGAAGAGCTGATGGAAGGACTGGTGGCGGTGGGACAAGAACATTGAAGGCAAGAATGAAGATAGAAGAGCTGATGGAAGGACTGGTGGCACTGGGACAGCAATAGGGAAGGCCAGAAGGAAAATAAAAAAAAGAAGATAGAAGAGCTGATGGAAAGACTAGCTGCGGTGGGACAGGAACGAGGAGGGCCGAAGATAGGTAAGTATACAAGGTAAATTTTTAAACCTAGCTAATTTGCATCATATTTATTAGATGTCAATTGAAAAGTCACAACTGAATTGAGGGAACCTGCAAAAATTAAATTTTGGTAAATTAGTTCAATGAATTGAGCCTAAACTCAAAAACCTCTCTAATATAAGCAAACAAATGGTTAATTCTATATAAGAGTTGTATGAAGCATTGAAATGAAAAACTTGTGTATGTAATTAACTTCGTCTAAAGGGATTGTTCGGCTTTGGGGTACAAGTCTGCAGACTTGTGAATCCTTGCAGCGTGCATAGTGCATGCTGTGAGGATTCTGCGGTGCCGGGAGCAGGCAGGATGTGAATGCAAGTATACAATTTGGCTACTTCTGGCCACATTCCGACTAGACATTCAGTGGGGAGAATAAGTATTGATACACTGCCAGTTTTGCAAGTTTTCCCACCTACAAAGAAATTTTTATCGTAGGTACACGTCACCTCTGAGAGACAGAATCTAAAAATAAAAAAAAAAAGAAAATCACACTGTATGATTTTTATACAATTAAATAGCATTTTGTTACATGAAATAAGTATTTGATACAATAGAAAAACAGAACTTAATATTTAGCACAGAAATCTTTGTTTGCAATTTCAGAGGTCAGATGTTTCCTGTAGTTCTTGACCAAGTTTGCACAAACTGCAGTATGGAATTTTGAAAACAAAATCAGTGTGCATAAAAATGCACAGGATGACATCACCACCTGGTGAGCCTCCCAGCAAACAAATACACCAACTCCAATAAATTATGTCATAACAAGAGAAACTGGAGTGCGCGGTGACAGCAAGAAAAATACTTTTTTGTATGGGGTGGACATTAGGCACCTGGGGCTCCCTCTCTGGCTTCTTAGATCCCGGTAAGCGGCATCATTCATTTATTTAACCTGGCTGCTCAGGATATATCGTGGTATTATTGCGGTCCATGATGGGAACTTCCTGACCTGCCTCTTATACATTTTTTCTTTTGGTCACTTGACCTGAGTATTTGCTTGCAATAGGATTGCTTTGCCAGAGGGGTGGCCCTCGTGTTTTGCTTGTATGCTCCTTGGTGCACTATCCTACTATGTATAATTATTTATATATTTTGTATGCATAATAAACATTTATATTTTTATACAAAAAAGTATTTTTCTTGCTGTCACCGCGCACTCCAGTTTCTCTTGTTATGGCAGTATGGAATTTTGGCCCACTCCTCCATACAGATCTTCTCCAGATCTTTCAGGTTATAGGGCTGTCGCTGGGCAACATTGAGTTTCAGCTCCCTCCAAAGATTTTCTTTCGGATTCAGATCTAGAGAATGGCTAGGCCACTCAGGGACCTTGAAATGCTTCTTACGGAGCGACTTCTTAGTGGCCCTGGCTGTGTGTTCGGGTCATTGTCATGCTGGAAGACCCAGACATGACTCATCTTCAATGCTCTCACTGAGGGAAGGAGGTTCCTGGCCAAAATTTCACAATACATGACCTCATCCATCTTCCCTTCAATATGGTGGAATCATTCTGCCCCGTGCAGAAAAGCACCCCTAAAGAATGGTTTCCCCCCACCATGCTTCACAGTTGGGACATTGTTCTTGAGGTTGTACTCATCCTCCTTCTTCCTCCAAACATGACGAGTGGAGTTGATACCAAAGATTTCTATTTTGGTCTCATCTGACCACATAATCTTCTTGTCACGGTCACGCGTGTCTGGACGCAGCGAGTACTGCAAGGCGAACCCATGTGACACACTTGACCCTGGATACACCGCCTCCAGTGGGGCGAATTTAAATAATAAACATGTGCAGCTGGATACAGCGCCTCCAACTGGTGAATTTGGTGGGCCCTGTGATAGGGAATAGGGAAGTGGAGACCTCCTGAGCTCCTCTGAGCCAGTGTCCCTGCACTCCTAACGTTCCCTATGCCGGTTCCGCACCGGGCGCGCAAAAGGAACCTAAAAACCCTAGCTCGTCCTGACCTAAACCCTCACTAGGGAATTGGTCGGTGCGGAAACTAATCCCACCACTGCACTAAAACACACATGAGGAAAGATGACAAAACAGGGAAAACACCACTTAGCTTTACTCTGTTGCGTACGCTCCTAGCAACAGAGCCCACCACCTGTGTGCATCTTCTCCTCCACCCGGATCCATCACCATAACTGGATCCTTCACCATAGTGCAGCCTTGGAGCCAAGTCCACCACCAATTGCAGAAGTCAAGTAACAGAGTCCCAAAGATGAGTTCAGCTCCTGCCCAAAAAGTCAAGCATGCTTGAGTCCAGCTCTCAGCAACCAGGTCCAGCATGGTGAGTGCAACTCTCACCATCGTCGCCACTCCACCAAGCCATGCAAACACCTCCTGCCGACACCATAAACTGTGACTCCACCACGCCATGCCAGCCCTTCTTGCAGACCACCTAGCTGCCACTCGTCCCCTCTGGCTGGGCTGTGCAGGACTCGTGTTCAGCTCCTTCATTCACCCAGGCTTCCTTGTGAATGACTAACACACAATATCACCAACAGTGATTGAACACACCTGGCTCTCTTTTATAGAGCCTAACACCTGATTTGTAATTAAGTGCATATTAAACCAAAGAAACCACAGTGCACTACCGCTCACCACCACCAGGGCAGCTTAGAATGAACGACATCACGTGTAGTAACTCCAATGGCCACCGGGGGCAATCAACCCACTTTGGCACCAAGCCAAAGGAAAAAAAGTTAACTTTGTCCATTTAACTTGTCAGATCCAGCCTGGATCATGACAGTACCCCCTCCTTAATGAGGGGCCTCTGGACCCTCAAGACCACTCCTCATTAGGGAAACACCAACAGCGGGGACGCCCAAATCCTGAGTTCACCCCACCACTACCTGACACTTCAGGTTAATGACAAACGCACCGCTGGTATTGGCAATATGTGTTCTGGAGGCACCACTCATCTCAACAGCGAAGACCTGGGGAACGAGTTTATGTATGTGTATGTTTGCTATGAGCTGATCAGACTCCACAACACACTTCCACAAGATGTTTTTTGGTGGCCACCCATACATGCTTGTTCACACACAGGTCCGGACCTGAACGTTTATTGCCACACATTCGTTTGTCATAAATTTGGTGAACTCATACTGGACTCGACAACAGAGGCGTCCCTCTGCGTCACCACACTCACACCCCCGCTATTCACCAAGGGACACCACCCTCCAACCCTTTCACCATGAGGTCTGCGCCTCCCAGGGTTGGTTAACGGCAAGAGTTGAGATTTGTCCCTACTCCCCCGCAGCGCACCTGCTGCACACACCTGGAGGAGAAGGGGACAGGAATATGGAGGAAATATACACTCGCTGGTCGCCTTCCTCCAAACGACCAGGAAGGGGCGGCCTCTTCGGTGGTATAGAAGATTTGGCGTCAGCCCCGCGGACTATAACACCAGTCTGCTCCCTACAGGGACGTACCCCTTCACCTCGGGGAACCCCAGACAGCACCATGGGGATCACCAACTCCACCCACCTGTCTGGTTACGTCCACCTGTATGAACAAGTCCCGCTCCCCAGCAGCGACTCCAGGGGGCTTTTACCAAAGCCGCAGGGGCATGGAGGAAAAATACACTCGCTGGTCGCCTTCCTCCACACGACCAGGAGAGGGAGGCTTCTTCAGTGGTACTGAAGATTTGGCATGGGCCCCGCAGACTATCACCAGTCTGCTCACTACAGGGACGTACCCCTTCACCTCGGGGAACCCCAGACAGCACCATGGGGATCACCAACTCCACCCACCTGTCTGGTTACATCCACCTGTATGAACAAGTCCCGCTCCCCAGCAGCGACTCAAGGGGGCTTTTGCCAGACCCGCAATTTGCCAAAGCCGCATTTTGATTTCCTGGTTGCCTGAGCAGAGGCCCCAGACCCTGATAACTGCTGCTGCAGCGGCTCTAAGCACCTTGCCGCTCCCCACTCACCTACAGTGAGGCCCGGCAGAAATTACTCACAGGTCTCCACATGGCCAAAGCTCACCAGAAAAAAAAATGTAATGTTGGTGATAATGTCACGGTCACGTGTGTCTGGACGCAGCGAGTACCGCAAGGCGAACCCATGTGACACACATGACCCTGGATACACCGCCTCCAGTGGGGCGAATTTAAATAATAAACACGTGCAGCTGGATACAGCGCCTCAAACTGGCGAATTTAGACATTACACGTATATACAAGTCTGGAAACCCCGCCTCCAGTAAGGCGAATTTAAATAATAAAGGGGAACCTGGGAAACATTAACAATGGTGGGCCCTGTGATAGGGAATAGGGAAGTGGAGACCTCCTGAGCATCCCTGAGCCAGTGTCCCTGCACTCCTAACGTTCCCTATGCCGATTCCACACCAGGCACGCATCAGGAACCTAAAAACCCTAGCTTGTCCTGACCTAAACCCTCACTAGGGAATTGGTCGGTGCGGAAACTAATCTCACCAATGCACTAAAACACACATGAGGAGAGATGACAAAACAGGGAAAACACCACTTAGCTTTGCTCTGTTGCGTACGCTCCTAGCAACAGAGCCCACCACCTGTGTGCATCTTCTCCTCCACCGGGATCCATCACCATAACTGGATCCTTCACCATAGTGCAGCCTTGGAGCAGAGTCCACCACCAATTGCAGAAGTCCAGTAACAGAGTCCCAAAGATGAGTTCAGCTCCTGCCCAAAAAGTCAAGCATGCTTGAGTCCAGCTCTCAGCAACCAGGTCCAGCATGGTGAGTGCAACTCTCACCATCGTCGCCACTCCACCAAGCCATGCAAACACCTCCTGCCGACACCATAAACTGTGACTCCACCACGCCATGCCAGCCCTTCTTGCAGACCACCTAGCTGCCACTCGTCCCCTCTGGCTGGGCTGTGCAGGACTCGTGTTCAGCTCCTTCATTCACCCAGGCTTCCTTGTGAATGACTAACACACAATATCACCAACAGTGATTGAACACACCTGGCTCTCTTTTATAGAGCCTAACACCTGATTTGTAATTACGTGCACATTAAACCAAAGAAACCACAGTGCACTACCGCTCACCACCACCGGGGCAACTTAGAATGAACGACACCACGTGTAGTAACTCCAATGGCCACTGGGGGCAATCAACCCATTTTGGCACCAAGCCAAAGGAAAAAAGTTCACTTTGTCCATTTAACTTGTCAGATCCAGCCTGGATCATGACACTTCTCCCATGCCTCCTCTGCATTATCTAGATGATCATTGGCGAACTTCAAATGGGCCTGGACATGTGCTGGTGTGAGAAGGGAGACCTTGTGTGCCTTGCAGGATTTTAATCCACAATGACATAGTGTGTTACTAATGGTAATGTTTGAGTCTGTGGTTCCAGCTCTCTTCAGGTCATTGACCGGGTCCTCCCCTGTAATTCTAGGCTGATTCCTGACCTTTTTCAGAATCATCCTTACCCACAAGGCGAGGCCATGCATGGAGCCCCAGACCGAGGAAGATTGACAGTCATCTTGTGTTTCTTCCATTTTCTAATAATCGCAACAAGAGTTGTTGCTTTCTCACCAAGCTGCTTGCCTATTGTTCTGTGGCCCATCCCAGCGTAGTGCAGGTCTACAATTTTGGCCCGGACATCCTTAGATGGATCTTTTGTCCTGGCCATGGTGGAGAGGTTGGAATGTGATTGAATGAGTGTGTGGATAGGTGTCTTTTTATACAGGTAATGAGTTCAAATAGCTGTAATTAATACAGGTAATGAGTGCAGAGTAGGAGGGCTTTTTAACCCCTTAACGACCGCCGATACGCCTTTTAACGGCGGTAATTAAGGGTACTAAAACCACAGCGCCGTTAATTCACGGCGCTGTGATTTAAGTGAATAGCGCCCCCCAGTGTCGGATTTTCTCCGGGGTCTCGGCTGCCAGGGGTAGCCGAGACCCCAGAGAACATGAATCGGTCGGTTTTTACGATCGCCGTTATAAACCCTATAACGGCGACCGCAAAAAAAAAAAAAAAGCCGTGATTTTACATTTAATTTCTCTCTCCTCTGATGTGATCGCACATCAGAGGAGAGAGAAATAGGGTCCCCGATCCCCCCCGGTACCTCTTCGTGGCCCTCCGTCCCCTCCCGGTGGTCCCACGTCCCGCTGGCATCCTCCGATGGGTGCCGCCATCTTGAAAATCGCGGGCGCATGCGCAGTGCGCCCGCCGGGAATCTGCCGGCTCCGGCTGGCAGATTCCATTCATTATTTTGATCACTATGATAAACGATCATAGTGATCAAAATAAAAAAAATAGTACATAACCCCCCCGTTTATCACTCCCTTATGTAGGCCAATATAATGAAATAAAGAAAATATTTTTTTTTTCAGTTTTCCATTAGGGTTAGGGTTAGGGTAGGGTTAGGGCTAGGGTTAGGGTTAGGGTAGGGTTAGGGCTAGGGTTAGGGCTAGGGTTAGGGTAGGGTTAGGGCTAGGGTTAGGGATAGGGTTGGGCTAGGGTTAGGGTTAGGGTTAGGGTTGGGCTAGGGTTAGGGTTGGGCTAGGGTTGGGCTAGGGTTAGGGCTAGGGTTAGGGTTAGGGTTGTGCTAGGGCTAGGGCTGGGCTAGGGTTAGGGCTCGGGTCACGACTAGGGTTAGAATTAGGGTTAGGGCGAACTAGAATTAGGGTTAGAATTAGGATTAGGGATTAGGGTTGGGATTAGGGTTAGGGTTGGGATTAGGGTTAGGGGTGTGTTGGGGTTAGGGTTGGAGCAAGAATTGAGGGGTTTCCACTATTTGCCAACTTTGGGGGTCTAAAAATTGGGGTCTAAAAATCACTTTTGTGGAAATAAAAAAAGACTTTTTATTTTCACGGCTCTGCGTTTATAAACTTTTGTGAAGCGCTTGGGGGTTCAAAGTGCTCACCACACATCTAGATAAGTTCCTTAGGGGGTCTAATTTCCAAAATGGGGTCACTTGTGGGGGGTTTCCACTGTTTAGGCCCATCAGGGGCTCTGCAAGCGCAACATGATGCCCGCAGACCATTCCATCAAAGTCTGCATTCCAAAATGGCACTCCTTCCCTTCCGAGCTCTCCCATGCGCCCAAACAGTGGTTCCCCCCACATATGGGGTATCGGCGTACTCAGGACAAATCGCATAACAACTGTGCGGGTATGATTTCTCCTGTTACCCTTGTAAAAATAAATATTTGGGGGCGAAAAGATCATTTTTGTGGAAAAAAAATTGATTTTTTATTTTCACGGCTCTACGTTATAAACTTCTGTGAAGCACTTGTAGGTTCAAAGTGCTCACCACACATCTAGATAAGTTCCTTAATGGGTCTAGTTTCCAAAATGGGGTCACTTGTTGGAGGTTTCAACTGTTTAGGCACATTAAGGGCTCTCCGAACGCAACATGGCATCCGATCTCAATTCCAGCCAATTCTGCGTTGAAAAAGTCAAACGGCGCTCCATCCCTTGCGAGCTCTGCCGTGTGCTGAAAAAGTGGTTTACCCCCACATATAGGGTATCAGCGTATTCAGGAGAAATTGTTCAACAAATTGTGTGGTTGATTTTCTCTTTTAACACTTGTGAAAATAAAAAAAAATGGTTCTGAAGTAAATTTTTTGCAAAAAAAAGTTAAATGTTAATTTTTTCCTTCCACATTGCTTTAGTTCCTGTGAAGCACTTAAAGGGTTAATAAACTTCTTGAATGTGGTTTTGAGCACCTTGAGGGGTCTAGTGTTTAGAATGGTGCCACTTTTGGGTATTTTCTGTCATGTACACCCCTCAAAATGACTTTAAATATGATGTGGTCCCTAAAAAAAATGGTTTTGTAAATTTTGTTGTAAAAATGAGAAATCGCTGGTCAACTTTTAACCCTTATAACTTCCTAACAAAAAAAAATTTTGCTTCCAAAATTGTGCTGATGTAAAGTAGACATGTGGGAAATGTTATTTATTAAGAAATTTGTGTGACACATCTCTCTGATTTGAGGGCATAAAAATTTAAAGTTTTAAAATTGCAAAATTTTCAAAATTTTCGCCATATTTCCGTTTTTTTCATAAATAAACACAAGACTTATCGAAGAAATTTTACCACTAACATGAAGTACAATATGTCACGAAAAAACAGTCTTAGAATCAGCGGGATCCATTAAAGCGTTCCAGAGTTATAACCTCATAAAGGGACAGTGGTCAGAATTGTAAAAATTGGCCTGGTCATTAAGCTGCAAACTGGCTCTGTCGCTAAGGGGTTAAAGAAGAACTAACAGGTCTGTGAGAGCCAGAATTCTTGCTGGTTGGTCGGTGATCAAACACTTATTTCATGCAATAAAATGCAATTTAATTATGTAAAAATCATAAAATATGGTTTTCTTTTTTTATTTTTAGATTCTGTCTCCCACATTTGAAGTGTACCTACGATAAAAATTACAGACTTCTCCATTCTTTCTAAGAGGGAAAACTTGCAAAATCGACAGTGTATCAAATACTTATTTTCTCCTCTGTATTTAGCCTTGCTCAATTCATTTACATCTAGTCATTATGTGACATAACGTCTAGTCGTTATGTGACATCATGCATACTTGCAGTCACTGGCCCGCTGCTCCCGGAGTAGGCACCTCAGAATCCTGACAGCATGCACACTGCGCACTGTGAAGATTCACAAGTCTGCAGTCACTTTAAGTGACTGTAGATTTGTAGCCAAAGTCTGAACAACCCCTTTAAGCTCAGATTTTTTTTAACAACATCTTGAGAAAACTTGGGAACAGGTTGGTTTGAAAAGATAAAGCATGTCACCTTATATGTTAAAAATCTAACGTTAACCCTGCTTAAAGAAAATGTCTGGGAAAATATGAAATCAGATGAGAAACATTTTTCATTAGTCTCTGTATTTGTCACAGCGGTAAAGTCTAATGAAAGAAACAAGCTGATAAACAATTAATTAGAAGACAGAATCCCCTTGGAGCATTGCCCTGTCTGACGCAGTGAATATTAATATCTTTAATTGTCTAATATATATGTACATCACATGCTACGGCATGCAGAATAAAAGGGGCACTGAAGGGTAAATCTGTGGTGCTGCAGGTCTTACACTTAATATTTTAAATGTCAAACAGAATTTCTGCTCTTCAAGGCAATTGCTTTTAATTGAGGGATGCCTTGAACAAGAAAATGTTATCATCGGAATATGGGCCTCGTCTCCATTGTTTTGGTGCTGGCTGAGCTGTGTTTTGAATAAAAAAGGAAAAAGTTTAAAACATTTATTCTATAAATTATGTATTTCTCACCATCTACTACTAATCTTGACTTCAAAGCATCAAGGTTGTTTCAACATACGTTGCATAAATCCATAGAGATAGTACATCTAGGAAACTTTGTCTTATATTTTTAGCAGAGAAATATGCTTATTTTTCTATTATGAGCCAAGAAGAGTAAAAAGAAATGGAGATACACAAAGAACCATATTGCTGCTTTCTAGTAAGTGTTTAATCTCACACCAGAGCTGGATTCACAGCTACAGTAATCAGTACTGCTGTATAAAGCACTCCATGATGCTGTTTTAAACATGTGATACATAGTGTCACGAGGTTACTGCAAAAGAGAGGAGCCAGAAGACCACAGTGTTAGATTGCTTCTACAACTGCGCTGAAAAGAAGCACTTTGCCTTCTTTTTAAATGGTGTTAATTTATTTTGGCAGAACAGGGGTTAATCGGCCATGTCGAGAGCTCTGGGAGTCTGAGCTCTCAACTGAGCTCGGTTTGCCACTCCTATCCCCTATATAATCTGTGCCCTGATTGGAACTCATGTCAGAGCTAGCTTATGCTGCATGGCTTGGAGGAGAGGTGTTTATATGAGGAGTTTTGAGGAGTTATCTGTGACTGTTGCATGGCTTTGTAAGTGTGATAATTCTCTTCTGTCCTCTTATTATTTTTTTTCCCCTTTACTCCACTCCCTGGTGCTTTCCTCTGTTATATGTAGAGTAAGTGAATATTTGTATGGCAGGTATTTTCAGGTACCCCTTGTTTGGGTTGCCTTGTTTGTAGGGTTGGTGTACTGTGGGGAACGGCAGCTCCCCTCTTCCTTGGGTGGGG
Source organism: Dendrobates tinctorius (assembly GCF_039654945.1). Classification (NCBI taxonomy): domain Eukaryota; kingdom Metazoa; phylum Chordata; class Amphibia; order Anura; family Dendrobatidae; genus Dendrobates; species Dendrobates tinctorius. The sequence goes on along the minus strand of NW_027361727.1, from coordinate 17,630,826 downwards.
GAAGGGAACAGATGGAGGGTAGATTCAGGAGGCAAGGCAAGGGTGGAGGCCCCGGCATCTTCACCTTCAGAAGTATCCCGGGGAATAGGGCAAACTAGGGTGGCCCCTAATGTTAGGGACAGGGAAGGAGCCCCTGGTCCCGGGTCACCCGACAGCTGATTCATGACACATAGAGGCAGGAAATCAAGATCTCTTATGTCTGTGTGAGAAACACTATAGCAGTTAGTCTCCACCTACTAGCTCTGAGACAACTGACAACTAGAGTTAGAGCTTGAAGAGGAGAAAGCTAGTGAAAAATACAGGATATATCATGTACACATGTGACGGTTGATTCTAAACAGTTGCCTGAAATGACAGGTACAGTACAGTTAAAAGAAGACATAAAACATAGAGAAAAACTGCACTTTGTGAACCCGAGCTCAGGCTCTGTTTACTTCTTTGTCGAGTCTTCGGTTTCTGATAAATGATCAATATGATTTTAATGTATAAAATTGGCAGCATTGTGTAAAATACCAGGCAGGATAATGGAGGATAGTTGATGTCAAGTGATGGTACTTGTAATCAATCGGGTGGTAATTCAAAGTGACCAGTGTAAATAGAACATATATCCTTAACCCTGCAATGGCCAGGGTATTTTTTTCATTTTGTGCTTCAATTTTTTCCTGTTCCAAGAGCCATAACTTTTTAATAGACGAATGATGGCTTGTTTTTAGATAGATCAGTTCTGTTTTTTAATTGTACCATATAATGTACTGGAAACGGGGAAAAAACTCCAAGTGCGCTGAAAAATTCCAAGTGCGGTGAAAAAAAAAGCAATTCTGCCACTGTTTTTTGGTTCTTGTTCTTACAGTGTTTATTGTATTATCGTAAAACCAAACTTGTCCAGATTTTATTTTTTTAAATGGTCATTTTTAGAGATGAGCGACTTTGCCTTTTTTCGGGTCGAGTTGGGTTTCATGAAACCCGACTTTCTAAAAAGTCGGGTCGAACGAAATTGGCTGGCTATAGGGAAAAGTCGGTGTCCGACTGAAACACGAAACCCAATGCAAGTCAATGGAGAAGAAAAGTCGGCAGTGAGTGGAGGACAGTAAACACACCTACAGTGCCCATTTCAATGCCAACAACATCAATTCTTATTACTTAAGCTTGGCAACCTTAATTTACTTTATAATAATAGTTACACACTGAAAACTGGGGGTTATTTGTCTAAAGTTGTGGGGAGGGGAGGGCTGGCACCAGGTTTTCGTGTGCCCTGAGCCAAAGAGTGTCAGTGCGCCCTTTTAACACATGCCACAATTCATGATGCTCCGATACAGCACAGAAATATAGGTATAGTACAATGATAAATACTTCACTGCTTACATGACATGACTGATATCTATTTTAAATTGTACAATAGCTAAAAAGAAAAGGACAGTATATTACTCCATACAGTATTATGGCCACCACCTAGTGCGCCATACAGAATAATGAGCCCCATATATTTCTCCATACAGATAATTGGTCACACATAATGTTCCATACAGTATATTATGAGCTCCACATAATGCTACAGTATATGTTGGTCCCCATGGATGATGCTCCACTGTCTTATGGGCCCAAATAATGCTCCATAGAGTCCATATATAATGGGCCCCATTTCTAATGCTCCAGTGTATAATGGGCCCCGTAAATGCTGCTCCAGTGTCTGATGTCCCCCATTTGGAATGCTCCAGTATATGATGGGCCAAATGGATGATGCTTCAGTGTATGATGGGCCCCATATATCATTCTCCAGTGTATATTGCTCCCCAAAAAATGCTCCCAACATTTAAAAAAATTAAATACCTCTCCTCGCTGGGCACTGCTCTACTCTGGACTCCTCAGCATTGCCATTTTAAATCTCTCTGCACTTGTACTGTTTTGGTAGAGGGCATACAGACGTGATGTCATCGCGCTCTGTAACCTGAATGTCACTGTCGGGAAAGGCGGAAGACATCACGGCGGTGGAGCAGGGAGAGGTAAGTATTGTAAGTGCTGTGGCCCTGAGCAAGCATGGGGGGCCCACTCGTGGGTGATGGCACTGGCACAGGGTGACCAATCGGGTCATCTTGTGCACAAAACTTTACAGGAAAAACTCAGAAACTGCACCCAACTGTGTCCTTGGTGGCTTTTACAACTCGCCTGGTACACACGCTACACTCACCATCACCGTCAATGGCTCACAAACACCATCTCAACTGCCCTGGGATACTGCTCTGCCCGTGGAGAGCTTCATCATCTTTGCTGCTTTAACACCGGCCCAGAGGATCTGCATTGCAGCGTCGGCTACCCTAGCCGAGTACCACGGGTGGCGTCACGATCCCCCTTTTCCAAATTAATTATCATACCATCTTCCCCCTCATGTGAACTGTCATCTTCTTTATTGGACACCCAGGGCCACGGACCGGGTCCCAATCACCACCGTGACATACTTCCCCCTTAAAAGAGCCTGAAAGGCCCAGTACTGAGTAACCCCCGGCCCTGCATGGCGTTTCATTTTAACACCAGATAACAGGGATATATTGCATAGTTTCAACATTATAAATCTATGTATATATTTGAGGAGGCAGACACAGACGCCGTCATGGCCAGTATGGATTTGACAACAATCTAAAAAGTCAAAAAAAGGTACAGTAGCACCAGATCCAAGATATATATAGTTTAGTTTCAACATTCAAAATCTCTGTATTTATTTCAGGAGGCAGACACAGACGCTCTGAGGCCCAGTATGGTTTACACAACAATAGAAAAAGCAGTAAAAGGGGAATGGATCCCAAGCGTACTGCTGTATACAGTGTTGGGGTCATTTGGCAATCTACATATATATTTCAAGAGTAACACACAGCCTCTCACAGGCTCAGTATGGATTACACAAGAATATAAAAACTTGAAAAAGGGTAATGTTTTACAATCGTTCAGCTGCATACAGTGTTGGTGTCATTTTAAATCTCCTTATATTTTACCAGAGTAAGACACAAACTCTCACAGGCTCAGTATGGATTACACCCGAATATAAGAATAAGAAAAAGGGAAATGTATTCGAAACGTACAACAGTATACAGCGTTGGAGTGCTTTGAAATCTTCGTTAATATTTCAGTGTCAGTCTGCAAGTCCAGACTCTCCGCTGGAGGAAGGTAGATGGATAAAAGTACAGACGTAAAGTCGAGGGATTTTAGATGTTTTTGAATTAATAATCATGGGAAAACCTCCTGGGAGAATTCGCAGAGGCGATGCTGACTCTCAATAACTTTAACTGTGGATACAGCTAAAACGCATATTAGTGAAGAAAGGGTTGCTGTATCACAGTAAAATGTGAAAGGTGATCATAAAGCACCACTGCATCCGATTGGGAGTTGACGTCCATTACAAATGGTAGCCATTGGTAATCTGAAGGTAGAGGCCAGCAGCACAGGACATAGCTACATCTTAACAATCATGGAGCTGTACACCAAATTTGTAGTGGCCGTCCCTGTGACAGATTTAACTGGCCAGACTACACAGTGGTGGAGCATGGAGAGGTAAGTATTGCAAGTGCTGTGTCCCTGAGCAAGCAGGGGGGACCCACTCGTGGGTGCCGGTACTGGCACAGTGTCCTCATAGTACGCCAGTGTGTTTGACGGCAAGTGGGCCCCCCCCACCGTCAGAGACACTTTATTGTACTATGAGAGGCCCTGTGCCAGTCCCATCGCCCAAAGGGTGGGGCCACACACCTGTTCAGGGCAACAGCACTTGCCCGGGTGCGGCAGGTGTTGACACTGGGCCTGGGGTGGGGGGGGGCAGCCCCTTTCGGGTGGTTTAAAAAATGGCATATGTTGATGTGTAGGCTTGACTTTCAGCTGCTGCAAATGGAGGAATTGGAGAAGTCAGAGGAAGAGGAGGACAAAAGCGAGCCTTTTTTCTGGCAACCTATGTGTTATCAGTAGAGTTGAGCGAAACGGGTCGGTCAAATTCATAAGTCGCCGACTTTCGCTGAAGTCGGGTTTCATGAAACGAAACCCGACCATAGCGTGAGGTCGGCCACGAGGTCGGCGACCAGAGCGCCAAAGTCGCGTTTCAAATGATGCTTCCAGTGCCCTTTTTCAGCCAATGATGGAGGACGCACACTGTGGGCAACGCGATGACATAGGCATTGGTCACCACCATCAAGGGCATGCAAGTGATTGGCTTGCTTTGTATGGCATCACAGGGGCTATAAAAGGGCGTGCACGCCGACCGCCATCTTACTTCTGCCGATATTAGCATTAGGGAGAGGTTGCAGCTGCTGATTCTGAATAAGGGAGAGTGTTAGGCAGGGAAGAAGAACAAAAAAACTGCTTCTGCTGTTAGCGATTTCCACTGTACAACCCAACAGTTTGTGTGCAGTGACAGGGGAGGCTCTATTTTTGTGGATCAGCTCTGTTGGTTATTAGGCTGCCTTATAAGGCTCCCTGATAGCTGCATTGCTGTTTGCACACTGCTGTGCAAACTGCTTTTTTAAAAGCAAAAATACTTTTCCTTCACTTTTCTGCACAGTTACCAAACGTTCATTTTTCCACACTTTTGTGTGCAGCAGTCCTGCTTATTAGGCTGCCTGCTGCCATACTTGGATTGAGAGCATCATTGTCAGCCTCCTAAAATCTCTAGGAAGCTTCCAATTCTCCCCAATACTATATATGCCTTGTACTTTGTCATACACCAGCCAATTTCAGCCTGTTAAATTGAGGTGTAATCTATAGTGGGCTTGAGATAATAGTTCAGCCTCCTAAAATCTCTAGGGAGATTCAAATTTTCCACAACACTATATACACCTTGTATCTTGTTTTACAGTACCATATAGCTGGTGGTATTTTGGGTACATTTTTCCAAAAATGAGGAAGTATGGTGGAAGAGGCCGTGGAAGTGGGCGGGGGTTGCCAGCTGGTACTGAAGGTGGTGGGGGTGGTGGTGCATCTGCTGGTAGTGGCAAAAGCACAATAGCACCTAAGGCAGGAGGTGTTGAGCCTGCGTCATCGTCTGGCTCCACAAGGCCTCGAAGGCTCCCTTTTCTGGGAGTAGGTAAACCGCTTTTAAAGCCGAGCTTCAGGAACTAGTTTTGGCTTACATTGCTGACACAGCCTCCAGCTCTATCGCCTCCTCTTCTGAAGTTTCAAAAAATAAAAGCACTGAGTGGAGTCAGTGGAGGCTCCTGGTCAGGAACAACACCTTTCCTTGTGTCCTTCACCCCTACCAAAAGTGAAGGATGCAGCAGGTCACACTACAGATTACTCCATGGAGCTCTTTTCACATACCATGCCTGGGTTATCAAGTCAAATCGTGAATTCCACAGTCCAAGATGAATCGGACATGGAGTGCACTGATGCACAGCCACTGCTAGATTTTTCTGCTGGTACATTCACTCAGAGCACTACATTGTCCTCGCAATGTACTGAGCCAGAATCTGATCCTGATGAGACTCAGGTGCCCCTTCCCGCATACTATACCACCTTACACGGTGACACAGAGGAAAGTGCACATGAAATTGAAGAGGAGGTGATGGATGACCCAGTTGTTGACCCAGATTGGCATCCATTGGGGGAAGAGGGTGCCGCTGCCAATAGCTCAGAAGAGGAGGAGGATCCGCAGCAGGCATCGACATCGCAACAGCTGTTATCTGGTAGGCCCGTAGCAGTCCAAAAACGGTTTACAAAAGCCCAAAGAGTTGCAGGACAGCTTGGCCAGACGGTCAAATTAGCACAGAGTGCAAGGCCTCAAAATGTCTTCCAATAGTAGGAAGAGTGCAGTGTGGCACTTTTTTGAACAAAATCCTAATGATCAGGCAAAGGTTATCTGTAAGAAGTGTGCAAAGACCTTTAGCCGAGGGAAAAATCTGAGAAATTTGAATACCAGTTGCATGCTTAGACATTTAACCACCATGCACTTGCAAGCGTGGACGGACTACCAAACCTCACGTACCACATGTGCACCTGCTCCGAATGAAGGTAGTCAGCAACGCTACATCGCTTCCCCCACTGTAAGCCCACCAGTTAGCACACCACCAGCACCAAATGTTGAGGTGTCGTCGCAAGGCCAAAGCAGTCAGGGAATCACAATGTTATTGCTACGAAAGACTGAATCTAGGCCATCAGCAAGACTACCAACACCATCACCATCACCAACTCTCTCTCAGTCCGCCATGTCCACCGCTAGTTCCACCATATGCAGCTCTCAAGTCCAGCTCACCCTACCAGAGACTCTCAGTAGGACAAGAAAGTATTCATCCTCTCATCCGCGTACACGGTGTTTGAAGGCCTACATTGCCAAACTAATCTCGTTAGAGATGATGCCCTACCGGTTGGTTGAAAGCGAAGCTTTCCGCGAGCTCATGGCCTATGCAGTACCATGCTATGGCCTACCCAGTCGGCACTTCTTTTCTCGAAAAGCCATCCCAGCCCTCCACCTGCATGTGAAAGATCGCATTGTCCATGCACTCAAGCAGTCAGTGAGTGGAAAGGTGCACCTCACAACAGATGCATGGTCCAGTAGGCATGGCCAGGGCCGTTACGTGTCCATCACTGCGCACTGGGTTAATGTGGTGGATGCAGGGTCCACAGGGGACAGCGGTGGTGGGACAGTGCTGCCTAGCCCATGGTATAGGAAACAGTTGGCTATAGGTGTTCGACCCCCTCCTCCTCCTCCCGAAGCGAAAGCTCGTCCACAGAGCGCAATCGCACGAGCACTCCATCCGCTGCTGCCAGTGTTGCACACGAGGTATCCTACTATTGAACAGCTAGTGGTAAGCGTTAGCAGGCTGTGTTGAAGATGATGTGTTTGGGCGACAACAGACACACCGCGGAGGTACTGGCCGACTACTTGCAGCGACAAACTGAGTCATGGCTGGGAAGTCTACATCTTGAGGCAGGCAAGGTAGTTAATGATAACGGATGGAATTTTGTGGCAGCCGTAGCCCTTTCTAAACTCAGACACATACCTTGCCTGGCTCACACCTTGAACCTGGTGGTGCAGTGCTTCCTCAATAATTATCCGGAGTTAACAGCCCTGCTCCATAAGGTGCGAAGACTGTGCTCGCACATCTGCCGGTCGCCCGTACACTCCAGTCGTATGCAGAAGCTGCAGCGATTGCTCCACCTTCCCAGGCACCGCCTAATTATCGACGCTGCAACAAGGTGGAACTCCACCCTGCACATGGTTCAGAGGCTGCGCGAACAGAGGCAGGCTGTAATGCATTTGTGGGAGGATACACGGGCAGGCAGTTTGAAGGCAGACATGGAGTTGTCTGGTGTGCAGTGGTCGAAGCTGAAAGACCTCTGTAAAGTCCTTCAGTGTTTTGAGGAATGCACAGGCAGGTAAGCGCAGACGATGCCATCTTAAGCATGAGCATCCCACTTATGCGTCTGCTCATGCAAACTTTGATGCACATTAAGGAGCAGGTGTCTGCAGCCGAGGAGGAAGAGGAGGAGGGAAGCCATGATGACAGTCAGCCATTGTCTGGTCAGGGAACTCTCCTGGATGAGATGGAGGAAGAGGAGGATGATGGTGATGATTATTTAGGGGAGGAGGATGCTTCTCAGGGGGCAAGAGAAAATGTTGGCGTGGCAAGGTCAGGTACAGGGTTTGTGCGTGACTGGAGGGATGTTGATTTGCCAGAAAGTGCTCCTCCACCCAGCACTCGCAGTGCATCATTGACACCTAGAACATTGGCCCACATGTGTGATTATGCCTTTCAGATCCTAAAAAGGGACCCCCGCATTGCCAAAATGATGAAAGATGACGACTACTGGTTGGCCAGCATCCTGGATCCACGCTATAAAGGCAAATTCCAAAACATCATGCCACAGGAGAACCTAGAGCTAATATTGGCCAACAAACAAGCAACTGTCATGATCTCAGTGCGGGTTTGACTCGCACACGTGGGGTTAATGTCTGGAACCAGTGCTGATGACTGGCATTTCTGGGGTTAAAGGTTTTGATCCCAGTGCAGGCTTACCTGCACACCTGGGGCTTTGATTGTGGCCTTTCCCTGGTTCTGGGAGAGGCTTCTTATAACCTCAGGACGCTCCCATCCCCGTCAGTTATACTTTTGCCCTTGGCATTGTGTGGTGACCCCTGAGTGTGTTTGTGCTGTGTTCTGGTTGCTTGATTCTCTGTGTATGACTCGGGCTGTTCTCTGGATATTGCTTTGGATTCTGCTTGGTACCTTCTATGTCTGTTTGGTTTTGACTTCTGCTTGGCCCTGACTATCCGTTCTGTCTCATCCCTGGTACTTTACTGATATCTCTGTGTGTGACCTCCGTTTTGCCTGACTCTGAGTATTTCTGTTTAGTGTCCTGCCATCTCTGAAAGCAGGATGCTAAGCCCCGCCCCCTTGCAGTCACATGACCGTAGGTCCTATGACTGCTTGCTAAACTTTAACGTCCACAGGTCCTGTGTATCTGTACTTTCCAGCTGTACCTGACCCTGGGCCCCCCCTACAGTGCGGGTGAGTCCCTGCTCAGCGGAGGCTGCACGCCAGCGCTGACAGGATCCTGACAGCAACTCTGGTAAACCGTTTGTTTGAGGCATTCCCAGCACACAGCGGCGGTGATGGTTCTCCCACGAGCCGTAAGGGACAGCATGGAAGAGGTGTTCATGGTGCACACAGCTGAAGTGGCGTTGGACACAGGGGTTTCATGACCATGTTGTGGACTGATTTTTCAAGTACCGCTCACACGACTGATAATACTGCATCAATTGAAAGTGACAGGAGACAGCAGTTGTCAACTATGGTTACAAACTACTTCTCCTCCCATATCGATGTTCTCCCTCACAGGTCATTCCCCTTTGACTATTGGGCCTGTAAACTGGACACCTGGCCTGAATTGGCACAATATGCCTTACAGGAGCTCGCTTGCCCTGCTGCTAGTGTGCTACCCGAAAGAGTCTTCAGTGCTGCTGGATCAATCCTGACAGAAAAAAGGACCCGTCTGTCGACCCAAAATGTTGATGATCTAACCTTCATTTTGTCCCACCTTCCCCTGCTGACATGTAGGTTGCCAGAAAAATGGCTCGCTTTTGTCCTCCTCTTCCTCGGACTTTTCCAATTCCTCCATTTTCAGCTGCTGAATGTCCAACATCAACATATGCCATTTTTTCAACCTCCCTAACTGGGCTGCCTCCTCCCCAGGGCCGGGGTCCACCTGGCGCATGCACCCGTGTGATTGCCGTTGACCTGGACAGGTGGGTGGGCCCACTCTTGGGCGACAGCACTTGCACAGGGTCCCTCATAGTACAATCAAGTGTCTCTGACGGGGGGGGGGTGCTCACCCGCCATCAGACACACCGGCGTACTATGAGGGGCCCTGTGCCAGTACTGCTGCCCACGAGTGGGCCCCCCCTGCTTGCTCAGGATCACAGCACTTGCAAAGTTGAAATATTTACCTCTCCCTGCTCCACCGCCGTGACGTCTTCCACGTTTCCTGACAGTGACATTCTGGTCAGAGAGCGCGATGACATCACGTCTGTACGCACGCTGCCTAAACAGTCCAAGTGCAGAGAGATGGAAGATGGGGACGATGAGGAGTCCAGACTAGTACAGGGATTCCCTAGTGACGAGACTTATTTAATTGTTTTAAAGGTTGGGAGCAATTTTTGGGGGGCACTATACTCTGGAGAATGATATATGGGGCCCACCATACACTGGAGCATTCCAAAGGTGGATATCAGACACTGGAGCAGCATTTACAGGGCCCATTACACACTGGAGCATTAGAAATGGGGCCCATTATATATGGAGCATTATTTGGGCCCATAAAACAGTGGAGCTTCATCCATGGGGACCAACATATACTGTAGCATTATGTGGAGCTCATCATATACTGTATGGAACATTATATGGGACCAATGATTCTGTATGGAGAAATATATGGGCCTCATTACTCTGTATGGCGCACTAGGTGGTGGCCATAATACTGTATGGAGTAATATACTGTCCGTTTTTGGAGCTATTGGAGAATTTAAAATGGATATCAGTCATGTGATGTAAGAAGTGAAGTATTTTCCATTGTACTATACCGCTATTTCTCTGCCGTATCAGAGGATCATGAATTGTGGCATGTGTTAAAGGAGCCCATTGACACTCTTTGGCCCTGGGCCCACGAAAATCTGGAGCCAGCCCTACCCTCCCCCACAACTTTAGCCAAATAACCCCCAGTTTTCAATGCCTAACTATTATTATAACGTAAATTAAGGTTGACAAGCTTAAGTAATAAGAATTGATGTTTTGGCATTAAAATGGGCACTGTAGGTGTGTTTCCTGTCCTCCACTCACTGCCGACTTTTCTTCCCCATTGACTTGCATTGGGTTTCATGTTTCAGTCGGCCTTCGACTTTTCACTATAATGGGCCGATTTCGTTCGACCCGACTTTTGCGAAAGTCAGGTTTCATGAAACCCGCCTCGACCCGAAAAAAGGCAAAGTCGATCATCTCTAGTTATCTAGTTAGGGGAGGGTGGGACAAAATCTTTTGAAACCCATGCATGGTTCATTTTAATGATGGTTAGATAATCAACTTTTTGGGTCGACAGACGGGTCCTTTTTTCTGTCAGGATTGATCAAGCGGCACTGAAGACACTTTCAGATAGTACACTACCAGCAGGGCAAGCGAGCTCCTGTAAGGCATATTGTGCCAATTCAGGCCATGTGTCCAATTTTGAGGCCCAATAATCAAAGGGGAAAGACCTGTGAGGGAGAACCTCGATGTGGGAGAAGTAGTTTGTAACCATAGTTGACAACTGCTGTCTCCTGTCACTTGCAATCGATTCTGTATTAGCTGTCATGTGCGCGGGACTTGAAAAATCAGACCACAACATGGTCAGGAAACCCCTGTCTCCAACGCCAGTTCGGCTGTGTGCACCATGAACACCTCTTCCATTTTGGCCACTACGGCTCGTGGGAGAACCAGCGCCGCTGCTGTGTGCTGGCAATGCCACAAACAACCTGTTTACCAGAGTTGCTTGTTTGTTAGTCAATATTAGCTCTAGGTTCTCCTGTGGCATGATGATGTGTAATTTGCCTTTATAGCGTGGATCGAGGATGCTAGCCAACCAGTAGTCGTCATCCCTCATCATTTTGGCAATGCGGGGATCCCTTTTTAGGATCCGCAAGGCATAGTCCCACATGTGGGCCAATGTTCCAGGTGTCAATGCTGCATTGCCAGTGGTGGGTGGAGGAGCACTTTCTGGCAAATCCACATCCCTCCAGTCACACACAAACCCTGTACCTGACCTTGGCACGCCCACATGATCTCTTGCCCCCTGAGAAGCATCCTCCTCCCCAAAATAATCATTCCCCTCATCCTCCTCCTCATCTTCCTCTTCTTCCTCCACCTTGTTCACGCCAGTTCCCTGACCAGACAATGGCTGACTGTCATCAAGGCTTCCCTCCTCCTCCTCCTCCTGTTGCTCCTCAGCTACAGACGCCTGATCCTTGATGTGCGTCAAAGTTTGCATGAGCAGACGCATAAGTGGTATGCTCATGCTTATGATGGCATCATCTGCGCTTACCAGCGGTGTGCATTCCTCAAAACACTGAAGGACTTTACAGAGGTCTTTCAGCTTTGACCACTGCACACCCGACAATTCCATGTCTGCCCTCAAACTGCCTACCCGTGTTTCCTCCCACAAATGCATTATAGCACAGCCTCTCAACCATGTGCATGGTGGAGTTCCATCTTGTAGCAACGTCTATGATTAGGCGGTGCTTGGGGAGGTTGAGTGATTGCTGCAGCTTCTGCATACGACTGGAGTGGACGTTTGAGCGACGCATGTGCGAGCACAGTCTTTGCACCTTATGGAGCAGGGCTGTTAACTCTCCGGATAATTATTAAGGAAGCACTGCACCACCAGGTTCAAGGTGTGAGCCAGGCAAGGTATGTGTGTGAGTTTTGAAAGGGCTATGGCTGCCACAAAATTCCGCCCATTATCACTGACTACCTTGCCTGGCTCAAGATGTAGACTGCCCAGCCATGACTCAGTTTGTCGCTGCAAGTAGTCGGCCAGTACCTCCGCGGTGTGTCTACTATCGCTCAAAGACATCATTTTTAAAACAGCCTGCTGCCGCTTACCACTATCTGTTCCATAGTGGGACACCTCGTGTGCAACACTGACAGATGTGGAAGGAGTGCTCCTGCGACTGCGCTCTGTCGACGAGCTTTCACTTCTGGAGGAGGAGGGTCACGCCTACAGCCAACTGTTTCCTATACCATGGGCTAGGCAGCACTGTTCCACCGCCGCTGTCCCCTGTGGACCCTGCATCCACTACTTTAACCCAGTGCGCAGTGATGGACACGTAACGGCCCTGGCCATGCCTACTGGTCCATGCATCAGTTGTGAGGTGCACCTTTCCACTCACTGATTGTTTTAGTGCATGGACAATGCGGTCTTTCACATGCCAGTGGAGGGCAGGGATGGCTTTTCGAGAAAAGAAGTGCCGACTGGGTAGGTCATAGCGTGGGACAGCGTAGGCCATGAGCTCTCGGAAAGCTTTGCTTTCTACCAAGCGGAAGGGCATCATCTCTAATGAGATAAGTTTGTCAATGTAGGCATTCAAAGCCAGTGTACGCGGATGAGAGGATGAGTACTTTCTTGTCCTACTCAGAGTGTCTGGTAGGGTGAGCTGGACTTGAGAGCTGTATATGGGGGAACTAGCTTTGGACATGACGGACTGAGAAGGGGTTGGTGATGGTGAGGGTGTTGATGGCCTAGATTCAGTTTTTCCTCGCGAAAATATTCTGATTCCCTGACTGGTTTGGCCTAGCGACGACACCTCAACGTTTCTTGATGGTGGTGTGCTTAGCGGTGGCCTTACAGTGGGGGAAGCGATGGACCATTGCCGGCTAACTTCAGTCGGAGCAGGTGCACATGTGCTACCTGAGTTTTTGTAGTCCGTCCATGCTTGCAAGTGCATGTTGGTTAAATGTCTAAGCATGCAAATGGTATTCAAATTTCTTAGATTTTGCCCTCTGCTAAAGGTCCTTCGGCACTTCTTACAGATAACCTTTGCATCATCAGTAAGATTTTGTTCAAAAAAGTGCCACACTGCACTCTTCCTACTATGGTACAAATTTTCAGGGCTTGCACGCTGTGCCAATTTGACCGTCTGGCCAAGCGGTCCTGCAACTCTTAGTTTTCTTGCCAAGTTTTTTGACAGCTACGGGCCTGCCGGATAACCACTGCTGCGATGACGATGCCTGCTGCAGATCCTTCTCCTGTTCTGACCTATTGTCACCAGCACCCTCTTCCCCTAATGGATGCCAATTCGGGTCAACAACTGGGTCATCCATGACCTCGTTCTTCAATGCCATCTGCACCTTCCTCTGTACCTTCCTCTGTGTCACCGTGTAAGGTGGTATAGTATGCAGGAAGGGGCACCGGAGTTTCATCAGGATCTGATTCAGGCTAAGTAGACTGCGAGGGCAATGTAGTGCTGTGGGTGAATGTACCAGCAGATTCATCTATCAGCGGCTGTGCATCAGTGCACTCCATGTCAGATTCATCTTGGACTGGGGAATTCAGGATTTGACTTGATAACCCAGGAATGGTATGTGAAAAGAGCTCCATGGAGCAATCTGAAGTGTGTGCTGCAGCATTCTTCACTTTTGGTGTGGGTGAAGGGCACAACGAAAGGTGTTGTTCCTGACCAGAGGCCTGCACTGATGACTCTGTGCTTGCAGTTTTTGTAACTTCAGAAGAGGAGGCACTAGAGCTGGAGGCTGTTTCGGCAATGTAAGCCAAAACCTGTTCCTGATGCTCCGGCTTTAAAAGCGGTTTACCTACTCCCAGAAGAGGGAACCTTAAAGGCCTTCTTGTGCCAGACGATGATGCAGGCTCAACACCTCCTGCCTTAGCTGCTATTGTGCTTTTAGCAATACCAGCAGATGCACCACCACCACCATCAGTACCAGCTGCGCCCCCTCGCCCACGTCCGTGGCCTCTTCCACCACACTTCCTCATGTTTGGGAAAATGTACCAAAAATACCAGCAGAGAAATGGTACTGTCTGAGGAGCGTACAGCTGTTTAAGGTGTATGTAAAAAGTGGAATCTCCGTATATATTTTGGTAGTCACAGATGCTCACCAAGTATGTATTTGACTGTAATCCAACAAGCAGATATACGGTACTGTATCAGAAGTGTACAGCTGTATATGTTGTTGGTGAAAATGTCAATCTCCGTATGTCTTTACGGAGTGTCACACCCACACGCTGACACTGTGTAGATGTGCACTGACTGTAATAAGAACACCAGATATCCGATACTGTTTGATAATCGGACAGCAGTCAATATGGTGTATGGAGAAATGGAAATGTCCATACATGTATTTACGGAGTGTCACACACACACGCTGACTCTGTGGAGATGTGACCGTAATAACTAAGAACACCAGATATCCGATATTGTTTGATAATCGGACAGCAGTCAATACGGTGTATGGAGAAATGGAAATGTCCGTATATTTATTTATGGAGTGTCACACACACACGCTGACACTGTGCAGATGTGACCGTAATAAGAACACCAGACATCAGATACTGTTTGATAATCGGACTGCTCAATACGGTGTATGGAGAAATGGAAATGTCCATATATGTATTAATGGAGTGTCACACACACACGCTGACTCTGTGTAGATGTGACCGTAATAAAAACACTGTTTGAGAATCGGACACCTCTATACGGTGTATGTATGGAAAAATGTTAATCTCCGTGTATTTTTTTTTATGGAGTCACACACATTTAGCAAGTATTTCTCTGTGATACCAGCCGGTACACGGTAGTGTGTGAGGAGCGTACACCTCTATACGGTGTGTGAAAAATTTTATGCTCAGTATCTACTGTGCAGAAAAAAGGAATAAAAGGATTTTTGCTTTTAAAAAGCAGTCTGCACAGCAGTGTGCAAACAGCAATGCAGCTATCAGGGAGCCTTACAAGGCAGCCTAATAACCAACACAGCTGCTGCACACAAATATATCCTCCCCTGTGACTGCACACTATACAGTTGTGTTTTATAGTGACATTCGCTATCAGCACAAGCAATTTTTATTCTTTTTCCCTGCCTAAACACTCTCCCTATTGAGAACGATCAGCAGCAACCTCTCCCTATGCTAAGATCGGCAGAAGTAAGATGGCGGTCGGCGGTCACTGCCTTTTATAGGCACTGTGATGCCACACAAAGCAAGCCAATCACTGCAATGCCCTGCTCTAACATGGTGGGGGCTGCTGCCGACGTAATCGCGTTGCCCACAGTGTGCGTCCTTCATGATTGGCTGAGAATAGGTGCTGGAAGGATTGTGGGAAACGCGACTTTGGCACTCAAGTCGGCAACCTCATGGCCGACCTCACGCTATGGTGGGGTTTCGATCGGCGAAACCCGACTTTAGCAAAAGTCGGAGGATTCTGAATTTGGCCGACCTGTTTCGCTCAACTCTAGTCATTCTTTCATATCTCTTAGAAAAAATAATTTTAGTCGTCATTTTCTGGGACTTATAAAAGTTTGATTTTTCAATCAATGCTTTTTTTGCACGATGAGCCGTCCTTTTTATTGACACTTTTGTGGTACATGACAATTTGATCGCATTATTTTAGAGGAAGTGCGGCAACCTAAAAATGGCAATTTCAGTTTTCCAGTTTTTTATCCTTTTGGTGTTTAATGTACGATTTATCTAAATTTATATTTTGATAGATTGGATTTTTTTTTTGGGACACGACAATGCCAAATAGGTTTATTTTTTTAATGTAGTTATTTTTTTTATGTAAACTTTTAAAACATTTGTTTCTTTTATTTAGTCCCCTCTAGGGGAATTTGAACCTTCGTCCATTCGCATTTTTTTTGCCGTAATCACAATAGACCTGCAAAGTTCTTGGTTCAATTTTGGAAACAAATGCAAAGCAACTGCAACATGTGAACGCATTCTTGCAGCGGGTATATCGGATGCACTGTAGATAAGTAATGTCTCCATTTGTTGATGTATTTGCTATATCTACTTTATAGTTTTTCACTGGCGCACAACTCACTCGATTGCCTTTTATACTATCCGTGATTTTAATTGGTGTCATACAGAATTGAAAGCTTGGAACATATGGGTAATTGCTTCATGCTTCCCTTACAATGGATTTATCCATGTGTGCTACCGAAAGGGTCTGGTATGAGGCTGAAATCTAATATCTCATTCAGTGATTAAAACTGCATTACCATCTGGATTTTCCAGTTCTTTTCTAATCCTTCATATTAAAATACTTCTAACTACATGAATCTATTTTCATTTTTTTTAATTTTTTTATTTTATTTCGGGAGTCGTAAGACTTAAGTTGCTTACTTAAATGCTTAAAGGGAATTTTCATTAGAAGATACTACTGTTAAACTATGTAAAAGATATAACGATTTCACATTACAGTCCTGGTTTGTGTAATCCAGACCGTTAACCAGGATTTTTACATAATTATGTTTTATATAATTATCCGTCCCATGTAAAATTCCTTATATAGATTTTTTTTCACACATTATAAGAATTGTTTCTGAAGGTTTGACTATTATATCAGTATATGGGCCAGCACACCCGTAAATTGATGTGTGCTCCCTACTTTATCGTACATTACTTGCCACTATTAGCCCTGTTTTCTGTGGTTAGTGGCATATTGTCACAATCCATTTTTGGATCTGTGGCAGATCTGCATTTTCACATATAAACTTTTTTCCTTTCAGGCCATCGGGGGGTTAATTGCTGGTGAGTTTGCTGATGCAGGTGGTGACCACTCCTTCCTTCCTTTAAAAGGGCACCTGATCAATCAGCTGACTGTTGGTGATACAGGTCCTTTTGGATACCAACCGTGCTTTAGACAGGAGCTTTCTGGTGCAGTGGCAATTCAGCTGTATGCTGTTATCTGGTGCCTTACTCTGCCGTGCGGTGCATTGCAGCAGAGAAAGCTAAGTGTGGTGTCATGATCCCAGTGCAGGTTTTTGAGCTGCACGTCAGGGGTTAATGTCTGGAGCTCAGTGCAGGTTTTGACCTGCACACCTCGGGTCAATGATTGTGGCCTCTTTTTGGTTCTGGGAGAGCTTCTTAAACCCCTGGGAAGCTCTAACCCCTGTCAGTTATACTTTTGCCTTTGGCCGAGTGTGGTGACCTCTGTGTGCCTGTTCGTTGTTATAGCTTGTTTATATGGTTCTGACCCCATTCTGTTCCCCGTTGTGAGTTTGCCTGTTGATTCGGTACTGCGCTATCCTCTCTGTATATGACTCGTGGACTGTTATCTGACTACTCTCTGCTCGCCCCTCTTGTACCTTGCAGCTATCTCTGTGTATGACTCATTGGCTAAGTCCTGACTATCCTCCCTGTCTATGCCCCTTGGAAACTTTGTCTCTCAGTTACCCTGCTAGGAGTTATCTTGCAGCTCCTAGCTCTCTGGAGCTTAGGCCACGCCCCTAGTAGTCATGTGCTTCAGGTCCTGCTGTTCTGAAGTACGCACCTACTCGGCAGCTGCCAAATCCACAGGTATCTTTGAGCACAGTTCGCTTTACTCAGAACACGCGCACTGGCTCAGTGAGCAAGTTCAGTGCGGTGTTCCTGACATGTGGTTTTTGCTACCCTGTTCCTTTTGCTGTCTGTCTATTCTTACCTTGTGTTGTATTAGTGCAGTGGTGGGACCAGTGTCTTCACTTGCCAATTGCTTACTTAGGGATAGGTG
The DNA here is from genome assembly GCF_039654945.1 of Dendrobates tinctorius. NCBI lineage: Eukaryota > Metazoa > Chordata > Amphibia > Anura > Dendrobatidae > Dendrobates > Dendrobates tinctorius. Next base: position 17,613,110 of record NW_027361727.1, on the reverse strand, counting down.
CAGGGCAAGTGAGAGCTAAGGTATCCTGCTCGGCGACAGGTTGAAAGAACCTGTATAGGGACACTAGTAAGAGAAGGGCACATCCTCAGGAGAGTGCAGGAGGTGTCCATTTCCCCATTCCCTATTGCCGGGCCCACCGTTGTAATTGTGTCCCCGGTGTTCCCTTGTTTGTTTTACCGTTTAGTGACCGACCGATTGTTGGGTCATGTCAAACAGGGCCAGTCACTCCATGACACATATACAGTTTTCCTCTGAATCAGTATCCAAATCAATCAGGATTAAGAGCTGAGGTTAGAAAATTTTGCCAAAATTTAGATTTACGGCAAAACCAAAGAAATGAGCCGGAGCACAAGTTGGCATACATACAATGTATAAGAGCATGTTCACACTGTCGCTATTTAACCGACAAAACCCAAGACAAAAAACAAAATGAGCATATTGGAAGTGAAAGTGATGGTACATATAAATAACATAGGATCGTTAGTAAATATTGTTTTCGTTCAAAAAAAAGTGTGAGAGCCATCCCACCATGACACTGTGTGCCCCGGTTGGGACGTTCTGATCCTCTAGTATTAAAATCTCACCTTGTGTCAGATGACCTCATAGTAGATGTTGGCAGAGCAGGACTAGGATTTGACTGTTCAGACACGTATATAGATAAAATGCCTAGCTCAAAAAAGAGGGCCACACCCCTGTTTGTACAAAGTACAAGAAACTACATCAAAACCAAAGAAATGAGCCGGAGGATAAGTTGGTATATGCTTGAAATTCAAATTTGTCAGATTTGCTTGAATTTTGCTGGAAAACACAAATTGCAGTCAATAAATTCATTAAGAAACCAAACGGTCAGGAATGAGTTAACCCCACCCCATATATTCACCTCTACTTGGCCCTTCCAATTCTTCTAATACCACAGTCAGTCCTCTGACCAGTTCCTTAATCTTCTGTCCGTTTTCTTTTCTTCATTTCCTTCACCTCGGGTGCAATGCACAACATTAATGTTGATAACGTGTGTCGCGTCCAATACGACCGGTTGGTGCCTGGAGAAGAACGACAGCTGTGAAGGCCCGGAAAGAGAAGAAGACATAACACGAGAGAAGATGAAAGAATCGATCTGAGGACTAGTGAAAGCATTAGTGTTTTGGAGAGGGCCAAGGAGACATCAGCATAACATTTTGTTTTCCCTATCTCCTTCCCGACCCTTAGAATCCAGCAATATGGCAGCCAGGTGGCCATACTGGCTCGTCAAAATTTTTCAGCAAATTATGAAAAATAAGTTGTCTGTACACTGCCAAGTGAAAGTGTTCCCTCTCTGTGAGTAAGACACAACATAGCTCAGTTTATATGTTCTAGTCCTGATGGTTGAAACAGACCACATGGTCGACCTAGGTTATGATAACATTTTGTCCTTTACTTATATAAATTAGGATAGATATATGTTTATGGGCATGGATACATTGACTTACTTTTCATTATCCAATTACATGTGTTGGAAATTTCTTCCAAACATCTATGGGCTCCTGCAGATGGCCATATTATTGGTCTGAATGCGAACCGACAAAACATCAGATTGTATCTGGACCAATGCTATTTTATGTTGCTGTGCAGAGTCCGTCCGAGGAAAAATATCGCTACATGTCTGAGTTTGACCCGATATTCAGATTGCACTCGGCCAAGCAAGTCAATGAGGGAAGGGAAAAACATCAGACTGTACTCGGATGTCATCTAAGTGCAGTTCGAATCCGCGCGCTGACACAATGGAGAAAATGGAGACATTTGGTAAGCCCTGCTTAGGGAAGGAAGGGGTGAACACAGGTCGAACCCTACTAACACTACAGACAGCAAGGATACACAAAACAAGGGAACACTTAGCTTGAGTAGACTCAGAGAGAAACACTGTCATCCTTCAAACTCCAAAGAGGATGCTAGCCGACTGCTACAGCTCCTAGCCTCAACAGGGAAGTGCAAATAGAAAATAACACCTGCAACTCCTAACAGGAAGTTGGGAGTTATAAACACCGAGATCCAGGTGACACCATTAAGGCCGGGGGAGGTGGCCACTAGTCTGCAAGGCCAACCGCTGAGACCTTCTGCAGTCAGATACTGTGTGACTGTCTGCAGCCTCTGACACACACGTGACAATACACTAGGATAACAATCTTCATCTTTCTGCCGGTTATACTTCTATCTATACAGGTAAGCATCCTACTTCCTTTACTTACCTGCTGACCTTACTATTAATTTATTTTGAAGCTATTGGAAATCAGTCACTCTAAATTCTTCTGTTCTAAAGTCTTGGCTAACATTTAATTACAAAATATGATGATCTGACAAAGGATTATTTCTTCCTAATTGCTTTATTTTACATTTGGAATCATTGACACCATTGTTTTGGACTCAGGGCAGAAGAAGGGCTGTCCTGTAGGATCCAAGAAATTGAGATTATATAGGCTGTGACATAGTATTGTGAATTAAAGGCGTATACTGATAAAAAAAAGATATCACTTATCCACATTATAGATGCTAACTTCTAGACCTATGGACGGCTAACTACTAAGCTTATCACTGACTGTCATTATTTCCAAAAGTTTCATAGAAAATGCATGGAGCAACAATTGAGCACTGTTTTTCATTAAAAATACTAACATTTTGCTGCTGTAGAGTGTCTGTAGGTCCTTTATCTAACTAAGTGTTTTTGCAAAACTGATAGAGATACTTTTACGGCCGTCTCTGATTTCCTTCTCCCTTCTCTCTGTCTTAGAGATAGCAGCACTGAGGGGCCGAGGTTCTATACAGGTCTTCACAGTGTGTAGAGAGGTGAAAGTATTTACAGTCTCAAGGAGTGCAGAGAAAGCAGATTTCAGATGAAGGAAGCACAGGAAGAAGAAATAAGTGCAGGATAGAAGCTTTGCTGCTAGTGAAGACAACAGTACCCTGGATATACACAGATATACCATCCAGCCTACATTGCTGGGAGTGATGCTCCTACGAGAGGAATATTAGAAACTTGAATGAAGTTGCAAATTGGACACAGTAGGGTATGAAAATGAATGATGATATGAAGATTTTAAAATAAAAATGCATATTTATTATGTTTATTAACTAAAGGCAAGCACCAGACACAAGTAATAATATATTTTTCCATGTTAAAGCTGTCCGCAGGCTCTAAATATAAAATATTACATGTTTTATTGGATCTACTGTTCTGGGAGATATTTAGAAGGCAAAAAAAGATTTCTAGTGCTAAAAACATTGTTATAGTCAGCCATTTTAAAGGTCATAGACAAGCCAGTAAAGTGGCATTCTGAGTGTAATAAACTATTTTATGCCATGTTGAGAGCAAATAATAATTTATACCTTCCATAAGAGGGTTTTAGTCAGATCATGGAATTTTGAGCTAACAAGACGAGTTAAGTAAGTAATGCAATGTATTATATTTTTTTCAGGTTACTATAGATAATGACTGTAAAGGGAAATAGAAAATGGAGCATCAACCTTAAGACTCAATATGGATGCAACATAAAAAAATAAAATTATTTGAGGTTTTAAGTGAATGTTGTAAACAGAGCCAGGACCAGGGATTTAGGTACACTATGCAGATAAGGTTCCTATCTTGAACCTGTGTTCTCCAATAAAGCTATTGTAACATCCACTGATCTTCACAGTTCCATCGAAAGAATAAAAGAATCCACACTATCTATAAACAGAGAGATAGTGAGGTAATACTTAGCTAATTTAAAGGAATTTAGATCTCCTGGTCCAGATGGATTATTCCTAGGGTACTGAAAGAGTTAGCAGAGGAAATTGCACAACCACTAGCCAGAATCTTTGAAAAATCCCAGCGAACAGGAGAAGTCCCAGAATATTGGAGAAAGGCAAACATTGTCCCTCTCTTTAAAAAAGGAATGAAGATGGAGCCAGGAAATTACAGGCCAGTAAGCCTTACTTCTATACCTGGAAAGAACAAATTATTAAAAGGCATGTATGTAAGTACTTGGATAAGAATATACTAATTTACCAGAGCTGGCATGGGTTTGAAACAAGACATTCCAGACTAATCTAATTTCCTTCTATGATGGAAACACTGACTGGGTGGATCAGAGAAATGCGGTAGATATAGGAAATCTCGACTTCACCAAAGCGTTTGATAAAGTACATCATACTATCCTTATTGGAAAAAATTGCCAGGTATGGGATTGACAAGGCTACGGATAGGTGTATTAATAACTGATTCAGTGATCATACTCAAAGAGTGGTGATAAATGTTTGCACATCCAATTGGAAAAGCATTTCAATTAGGGCACTACAAAGTTCTGTCCTGGCCACAGTGTTGTTCAACATTTTATAAATGATCTAGAAAAGGGAACTGAAGGTAAACTGATCAAATTTGCAGATGATGCAAAGTTAGGAGGGATAGCTAACTCTAGCGAAGCCAGAGAAAGGATTCAGAAGGATCTAGATAAGCTTGAACAATGGACAGCGACGAATAGAATGGTACTTAGCAGGGGGAAATGTAAGATTCTACATTTGGGCAAGAAAAACAAAAATTACAGAATGGGACGAATAGAACTAAGCAACAGCACGTGAGAAAGAGACTTGCAGTTTTGATAAAATCACTCTTTTATCAGCAAGAGAGTATTACTAGAAGACTCTTAACCTGCTGCCATATAGTCCACCCCCACCACTAATTGGCATCTTTCTGGCTATGCACAGTGTATACAGAAAGCTACCAATCAATGGTGTGGGAGGGGTTATACAGAGGTCAGCATTTATAGAACTGGTAGTTGTGCAGTAGACACAGTGATCTTATCAAATTGACAGCATACAGCCCGGTAAGTAAAACATCACTGGAATCAGGATCTATGCCCTTACATTATGATTTTCTCAGACGGGTTAGCAAAAACTTCATCCTATAGGTGTGCAAAGCTGATAGAGACAGACCCCAAAAGACTTGCAGCATTAATTGCAGATAAAGGTGGTCCTACAAAGCATTGACTCAAAAGGGCTGAATACAAATGAATGTCACAATTTTCAAATTTATATTTTTTAAATAATTAGAAAACCGGATATCATTTCCTTTATACTTCACAAATACTTGCTACTTTGTGTTGGTAAATCCCATAAAATGCATTTAAGTTTGTGGGTGTAATGTGGAAAAGTTCACAGAGTATGAATAGTTTTTCAAGGCACTTTGTATTTACTTCTGCTGTGAATTGGTGCAACTTTCAAATGTCTTCGAAACAGCAATTTTATTTCAAAAAAATCTTCAAGGATGTTAACAATTGAGAACTGCGCCGACCTGCGGTATTGCTACATGCTGTTGTGACTTGCAGCAGTATTATCGCCATATAGATGCAACTAGGCGTATCTTTACGGTAACACCTCTATATACTATACCATTAAATATATGTACAATTTAGGAATATGGCATTACACATACGGTATATACTGTACACAGCAACCACCCACTGGACAAAAAACACTCATTACATACACATCATATACACATATATTCACATGAAGCAAACTGTAATTACATAAAAAAGCACACATTATATGCAGTATAGCTGAGGAAGGAGGTATAAATTCAGCTTCTTCTGCCCGGAAAGACTCACTGTCAGTACTGTTATACCTCTGATTGTCCTCCTACCTCCGTCAGTGACCCTGCCTGGTGATGAAGGTTGGGCAAGGAAATAGGATAAATCCACATGTATGCGTTCGTGTGTCAGAAGAAGAAAGTCATGCTTGAAAATGGAGTTGTCTGCAGGTAGTCCGGCCAACACATTTGGACATTGGAATCCAGATTGGCAGCTAGACCTTCTTGCCAAGAGAGGTGAACATTTTCTATGTGCATGAGAGGGTATAACTCCATATACAGTTGTGGCCAAAAGTATTGACACCCCTGCAATTCTGTCAGATAATACTCAGTTTCTTCCTGAAAATGATTGCAAACACAAATTCTTTGGTATTATTATCTTCATTTATTTTGTCTTAAATGAAAAAACACAAAAGAGAATGAAGCAAAAAGGAAAATATTAATGATTTCACACAAAACTCCATAAATGGGCCAGACAAAAGTATTGGCACCCTCAGCCTAATACTTGGTTGCACAACCTTTAGCCAAAATAACTGCGACCAACCGCTTCCGGTAACCATCAATGAGTTTCTTACAATGCTCTGCTGGAATTTTAGACCATTCTTCTTTGGCAAACTGCTCCAGGTCCCTGATATTAGAAGGGTGCCTTCTCCAAACTGCCATTTTTAGATCTCTCCACAGGTGTTCTATGGGATTCAGGTCTGGACTCATTGCTGGCCACCTTAGAAGTCTCCAGTGCTTTCTCTCAAACCATTTTCTAGTGCTTTTTGAAGTGTGCTTTGTGTCATTGTCCTGCTGGAAGACCCATGACCTCTGAGGAGACCCAGCTTTCTCACACTGGGCCCTACATTATGCTGCAAAATTTGTTGGTAATCTTCTGACTTCATAATGCCATGCACACGGTCAAGCAGTCCAGTGCCAGAGGCAGCAAAGCAACCCCAAAACATCAGGGACCGTGTTCTTTTCTTTGAATGCCTCTTTTTTCTCCTGTAAACTCTATGTTGATGCCTTTGCCCAAAAAGCTCTACTTTTGTCTCATCTGACCAGAGAACATTCTTCCAAAACGTTTTAGGTTTTTTCAGGTAAGTTTTGGCAAACTCCAGCCTGGCTTTTTTATGTCTCGGGGTAAGAAGTGGGGTCTTCCTGGGTTTCCTACCATACAGTCCCTTCTCATTTAGATGCCGACGGTTAGTACGGGTTGACACTGTTGTACCCTCGGACTGCAGGGCAGCTTGAACTTGTTTGGATGTTAATCGAGGTTCTTTATCCAACATCCGCATAGTCTTGCGTTGAAATCTCTTGTCAATTTTTCTTTTCCATCCACATCTAAGGAGGTTAGCCACAGTGCCATGGGCTTTAACCCTAGAACGCATACCCATAGAAATCTACACATTCACGCACCTGGGGCCTTTTAGGCCTGTTTACAATTATCATGGAATAACTCAAATAAAAATACTTTTCAAAGTTTATTGCAAAGTAAGGATGCATTCCGACTAGCGCTGGGGTCCGCCAGTACGGGATTCCGTAATGGATCTGACCTCCTGGTGACCCCAGTTCCGACATAGTAAAAACACTTGCTCTACGGATTACGGATCCATTACGGATCACCTCCTGGCGGACCCCAGCGCTAGTGGGAATGCATCCTTACTTTGCAATTGTAAAATAAATTTTGAAAAGTATTTTTATTTGAGTTATTCCATGTTATTTGCACACAGGCCTAAAAGGCCCCAGGTGCGTGAATATGGGGTAGTTCCAAAAAAAGGTTGTTATACCGAAATGTCTGTAACATAAAAATATATGAATAACTGGAAATTACTAACAACTATATACCTGAGGATTACCTAGATTTTCAAAATTCTAACTAAAGTACTTTTACAGAAAATAGAAAACAAGTAACCTGGCAGGCCTGCGAGGCCCCAGGTATGCGTTCTAGGGTTAAACTTCTTGATGACACTGCGTACGGTAGACACAGGAACATTCAGGTCTTTGGAGATGGACTTGTAGCCTTGAGATTGCTCATGCTTCCTCACAATTTGGTTTCTCAAGTCCTCAGACAGTTCTTTGGTCATCTTTCTTTTCTCCATGCTCAATGTGGTACACACAAGGACACAGGACAGAGGTTGGGTCAACTTTAATCCATGTCAACTGGCTGCAAGTGTGATTTAGTTATTGCCAACACCTGTTAGGTGCCACAGGTAAGTTACAGGTGCTGTTAATTACACAAATTAGAGAAGCATTACATGATTTTTCCAACAGTGCCAATACTTTTGTCCACCCTCTTTTTTATGTTTGGTGTGGAATTATATCCAATTTGGCTTTAGGACAATTCTTTTTGTATTTTTTCATTTAAGACAAATTAAATGAAGATAATAATAACAAAGAATTTGTGTTTGCAATCATTTTCAGGAAGAAACTGAGTATTATCTGACAGAATTTCAGGGGTGTCAATACTTTTGGCCACAACTGTAACTGCTAAAGGTTTTAGGGTGACTTACTGTCTTGCCCGGGTGATGCGCTGTCCAGTTGATGTGCTGTCTGGGTTGGGTTAATGTCTGGGTAATGTGGTGTCCGGGTGATGTACTGTACTGGTGATGTGCTGTCTGGGTTGAGTTCATGTCTGAATGAGATCCTGTCCAGGTGATGTGCTGTCCGGGTGATGTACTGGCTTGGTTGGGTTAATGTCTGGGTAATGTGCTGTCTCGGTGATGTACTGTATGCGTGACATGATGTCCAGGTTGAGTTCAAGTCTGCGTGATGTGCCGTCTGGTTGATGTGCTGTCCGGGTGATGTGCTGTGCTGTCCGAATGATGTGCTGTCCAGATCAAGTGCTTTTCAGGTTGAGTTCATGTCTGGGTGAGGTGTTGACCGGGTGATGTGCTGTCAAGGATGAGTTCATGTCTGTGTGACGTGCTGCCTGAATGATGTGCTGTCCGGGTTGAGATCATGTCTGAATGATATTCTGTTCAGAAGATGTGCTGTCTGTATCACGTGGTGTTCAGGTTGAGTTCATGTCTGTGTGACGTGCTGTCCGGGTGACATGCTGTCCTGGTTGAGCTCATGTCTGTGTGACGTGATGTCAGTGTGATGTGCTGTCCTGGTTGAGCTCATGTCTGGGTGACGTGCTGTCAGTGTGATGTGCTGTCCTGGTTGAGCTCATGTCTGTGTGACGTGATGTCAGTGTGATGTGCTGTCCTGGTTGAGCTCATGTCTGGGTGACGTGCGGTCAGTGGGATGTGCTGTCCTGGTTGAGTCCATGTCTGGGTAATGTGCTGTCCGAGTGATGTGCTGTCGGAGTGATGTGCTGTCCTGGTTGATGTGCTGTCCTAGTTGATTTCATGTCTGTGTGACGTGCTGTCTGGGTGACGTGCTGCCCTGGTTGAGTTCATGTCTGGGTGATGTGCTGTCCTGGTTGATGTGCTGTCCTAGTTGAGTTCATGTCTGTGTGACGTGCTGTCTGGGTGACGTGCTGCCCTGGTTGAGTTCATGTCTGGGTGATGTGCTGTCCTGGTTGATGTGCTGTCCTAGTTGAGTTCATGTCTGGTGATGTGCTGTCCGAGTGACGTGCTGTCCTTGTTGAGTTCATGTCTGGTGATGTGCTGTCTGAGTGATGTGCTGTCCTGGTTGATGTGCTATCCTAGTTGATTTCATGTCTGTGTGACGTGCTGTCCTGGTTGATGTCCTGTCCTATTTGAGTTCATGTCTGTGTGACGTGCTGTCCGAGTGATGTGCTGTCCGAGTGATGTGCTGTCCTGGTTGATGTGCTGTCCTAGTTGAGTTCATGTCTGTGTGACGTGCTGTCTGGGTGATGTGCTGTCCAGGACGAGTTCATGTCTGTGTGACGTGCTGTCTGGGTGACGTGCTGTCCTGGTTGAGCTCATGTCTGGGTGACGTGCTGTCACTATGATGTGCTGTCCTGGTTGAGTCCATGTCTGGGTAATGTGCTGTCCGGGTGATGTGCTGCCGGAGTGACGTGCGGTCCAGAAAGCTCTTATTTGTGTGATGTCCACGCATGTACTTTTGTCAATATTGCATAGGGAAAAAAGTGCCAATACCTATATATTATTTGCTATTTTTTTGCTGCTAGATTAGGAAAGTTCACAAAGTTTCTATCACATGCACATTTACATTTCAAGAGTTGGAAGACATAGCTCATTGGAAGGAATAAATAATGTGATTTTGGCTGCACTACAAATTTCATAGTTTTGCCAACAGGAGTTTGTAATCATTTTATGATGTTTCTGGTATTTATATGACACTTCTGATTGCTGCAGAAAATATTTATTGTAAATTTGTTTTTTATTGCAGACTTCCAAGTTAAGGTAAATTTTTATTTTCCTTCAAATGGAATCCGACACTATAAAAGAATGGAAATTTAATAAAAGTCGGTATCGTTACTTGATGCTGCTACGTAGATTTGCAGAGAAATATGCAATTTTTTTCGGCCAGTCTCCCGTGGTCGGAATATCTTCATGGTATTTCTGTGGTTGAACATAAAAAAAAAAGTATTGATTGTCTATGCGACAAAGAATCGTCTGAGAAAAAAAGCTTTTTAGCTTAAAGGGAACCTGTCTCTTGATTCGTACTCCTAAACCATGGGCAGCAAGAATCAGCCCGATTGTATGATTGCAGCCAGGTATGTTTTTCTCGGAAATGCTCCGGCATTTAAAAGAAAACATGAAATGAAGAGCTGGTGACTATAATAAGTGACGTGACTAGTCCAACAACGCTTCCAGCCGGATTCTCTCACTCACTGCTTCATTTGATTGATAGTTCTCTCCTATGTGTGTACATAGGGAGAGTCCTGTCAATCAACTAGAACAGTGCAGGAAGAAGGGCAGCATTTGACTAGTCAGGTGTTTCCCTTTAGTCCAAGACTCCTCAATCTATTTTTTTCTCTGTTTCCTCTCCATCATCAATGGACTTGTCTCCTATCGAGTACATCTGGGGCGTCATTGGTTGGTGACTGCACTGGGCACTGCCAGCAGCGGATCTTGATGATTTGCCTAAGTGAGAGTATTTTATTTTTGGGGATACTGTTACTTTGAGGTGGTACAGAAGGAGGATGTGTTAATGTGTTGGTGCATCGGGGCAGCATGATGGAACATTTCTTCTTCATCCAATACAGTGTAGAAGTAGGGCATAAGTAGAAGGCCACGCTAAAAGTGATCAGCCATAGGTGTCTGTGCGTTCTGCGGGGAAGAGTCATGGCTGGAAGAGGTCATACATGTCTGATAAAGAATATAAGTGAAAATTAATTACTTCATGCGTAGGCATCATTGATAAGTCAAGTGGATTTACACTTATGTGGTCTACAGAGCTCCTGTTTACAACTGTCACTAGTGGAGATATTAGTGATAGTATAGTGGCTTTTGTTAATGATCAGTATGGTGGTAATATTTGGTTGTGACTGTATACGAGTATGTTGGCAATAGATGGTCACTGTGTGATGTTATTTGTCTCTTGTATGATACATTATTAATATATTGGTCTTAGTATAGTGAACTTTGCTCAGTAAGGCTAGTTTCACACTAGCGTTTATGAGCGCAGCGACGGCCTGCGCATGGCCGTCGCTAATCCCCGCCCCCTGCAGCGCATCCGCCGGTAGCTCCGCCTACCGGCGCATGACGCTGCATGCGCCCTGCGTCCCCTATCTTTATCACTGGGGGCACAGGCCGTGCGCAGTATGCGTTTGGCGGCGCATGCGCCTTTTTGACGGTGCGCCGGCGCAACCAAACTGCAGCAGGTTGCGTTTGGCGCAGGTCGGCGCACCGTCAAAAGGACGCATGCGCCGCCAAACGCATACTGCGCACGGCCTGCGCCCCCAGTGATAAAGAAAGGGGATGCAGGGCGCATGCAGCGTCATGCGCCGGTAGGCGGAGCTACCGGCGGAGGCGCGGCAGGGGGCGGGGCTTAGCAGCGGCCGTGCGCAGGCCGTCGCTGCGCTCATAAACGCTAGTGTGAAACTAGCCTAACAGGATTGTTGTTGTGTAGGCAAAAAGCTTGGCACTTCAAAACTTAAGAACAGTTTATTTCCGGACCCCATACCTCTGTATATACAGTTTAACGTTTCGGCCGTCATTTTGGCCTTCATCAGAAATGCTGCATCTCTCCGTTTTTCTCTTACACTCTGCAATCTGTTTCTGCTGAAGGCCTGAGTAATGGCTGAAACCTTAAACTGTATATATAGAGGATTGCTGTCCTGAAAGAAACAGTTCTTGGTTTTTGCATCCATTTGTAATTCCATGTTTTTTGTCTATATTAAAGATGGAGTGGAGTTCTACTTGAGCACTCATTTAATAAGGAGTACCACGCATCTCTTTATTTATAGGATAATAGTTATATTTTGATACTATGGGCCTGATTCATCAAGGCTGGCGTTGTTCTTGATGAGGGGACACGCTGGAGTCAGCTGCTCCTGATGCCTGAAGAAGTGCACAATTCTTCACAAATCTGGAAAGTCTAACCAGTGGTGTGCGCCTCCATGCGCTACACCAGAAATCTCATTCCAGTCAAATACTGGAGTGAGATTTCTGTCATACGGAATGTCACAGCTCGTCATGAATTAGATGACCATTGGCATCCAGCTACCGCCATGCCTTATCCCAATTTATCACCATCTATTTTGGCAGAGCTGGGAGAAACTGTCGTGAAAATGCTAAAAGTCTCAAAATTTAGGCGCAATTTTGAGTTGTGCCAAAATTTTTCAACTTTTCAAAGGTTTTACTCAAGAATTCTGGCGTGAAAGCTTTGATGAATCGGGATAACAACAGGCCATGTTGCGGTTGTTAGGGTTGGCGGAACCAACTAAATAAAATATAATAATGAAGTGGGTTCGCAACCCGGGGTCCACCATGCAGAGATGTAAAACTGAAGCTAATGTGAACAATGGCGAACTAAAAGCAATCAAAATGCACAGTGCTGTCACACTGTGTCAACAGAAAGCTAAGTTCCAAGCTCTGTTACTCCACAGAGCGGTAACGTACAGCAGAACACTGAGTACTATACCCTGTTAACCGCCACAGGGATACAGCCAATATGAAGCTAGGTGGGGTCCCTATCGCTTCCCCTAGGGTAGTCTAGGCTGGTGGTTGTGCTTGCTCTGACACTCGGTGTGCAAACTGCACCCTCGACTTAGGACGCCCGGAGTCAGATGCTTAGCCAAGCGGGAGTTGCCTGCCTAGACCCACATTCACCACTATAAGAGCGTCCCACACACATGTGCTCACAGAGTGGTAGTGTACCCACACACAATCACAAATGATACTAGCGCATAGGCGTGCGCCATTGAGAGCCTTTTATACCTTAAGCTCAAGTCCAGACAGGACCTTGCTTGTGGACCAATCTGAAGCTGCCACATCACCAGAGCAGCTGACATCCGAGCACCAATGAGAAGGCACCACATCATGGACATGCTCAGTAGGGTGAAATCTGGACTTAGTCTCCAGAGTACAACGCTGCACGTGTAAACCAGTAGTCACCATAGGCTTAGCTAGAGAGCCAGCAGCAACTAAACATGCAGCAAGAGCCTGGGCAAGGTGCTGGGTCCGGAGTCTGTGCTGAGCAGTCATCCCAGCGGCCGAGCTTGAATGGGAGACCACAGCACCAGACAAGGCTTGGGATCTATCCTGTGCAGTGGAAAAATCCTGGCACTTAACAGCGGTAATATTATTTTGCCATTGCACAGGAATATTGGTAAATATTGGTTTCGGCATAGTGGACTTTGTTCAGTAACAGTTCGGTGATAATATTTATTTGGTAACTGACTTCATTACAACTATTATTTAGAAAATGATCTTATTGCTGAGTTTTCTTTGAGATTTATATATTTTATCAGTATTTTTCTTTAGTCATGCTACTGGGGCCCTTGCATATAAGCGACATGCTGGTGATGGCAGACGGATAGGTCCTTTCCCGGTAAATGGGAAAAGGACTCATCCTAATCTTGATATCATCAGTCTGGCTCAGAAAGTTATGTTGTAAAATGTTAAGGAGGAAAATCCACTTTGAGCTTCAGTGATAGCTAGATTTAATAATAAAAAATAAATAAATTTAGAAGTACGAAATTAAAGTGATCTTTTGCTCTTCCTCTATACAATAGAACATATCAATTTCTTCAGTAGGACTAATTGAGAAATATTGGTAGATAGATTATAAAAGACAAGTACCATGCGTCCTCTTTAGCCGATTAATTTAAAACAATAAGAACATTGGAATCATTAGAAAAGGTGGTGTTCTGGTCATATGCCTCCCAGTAATGCAGTAATCGAGCTGTCAAATGCGGAATAAAGCTGTGTTTTGGTCCCTCAAGGATCTGTCTTTGACCCTGAGATTAAGGGAATTTAGAAGATCAGATAGAAGAATCAAATGCTGAATTTCTATCAACCGCCGGAAAGCCGAACGTCTGAGAATCTGCGGCACAAACTGTAACCGGAATGCCCTAATTCTTCCTAGTGATTACAAATACGTCCTTCTACCTCTTGCACTCGATATGGAAGTACCCAAAATTGCATCAGTATTGGTCGGACATGATGAATCCTACTTTAATCATTTTAGACAAAAGGGAAAAATCGAGAGTGGCGAAGATGTGAGATTGACACTTCCACTCTTGCTTTTGGCAAACTTTAATATCGCGTATAAATGGTTATCATTATCAAACAATATTCCAACTTATTCCGGATTAGGGAGTTAGAGAGGTGGATTGAATTGTACGACGGCAGTGGAAAAAATTCAACAGTATTTCAAAAGAATCATTCACAAAATTTTTTTTTTTTTTTTTAAGAAAAATGGAACTGGTTAGTAAAGATATTAAAAACTTCTTAGGGACTTGAGTTTTTGGGTCAAAACCTGAACGGAAACTCTCGAAATCTCAAAAACTTGGTTTTTATGCTTCGAAAACTCAGCAGAAAAACTCCATAGCTTTTAGTTATTTTTTTTCCTGTCTTTTGTCAAGATAAAAAAAATCCTGTATAAGAAAGTGCTATAAAAGTGTTCACAACTAAATAACACAAAGTGGAATACAGTATTAGTATAACAACAACCTGACCCTGATCATAAAGACTTGAAATTCCATATAATAGGGAATCTGTCACCAGGTGTTTGCTATGTAATCTGAGGGCAGCATGACTTAGGTGATGAGGCACTAATTTCAGAGATGGGTCAATTATTAGGCTGTCTGGTGTTGTTTCGGCACAATGAGTGTTTTATCAACAGGAGATTATCACTGCCTGGACTAGTGCCCACATGAGATCTAGTCCAACTCCGCCCCAGCACTGACCAGCAGCTCAAATTAAATTATACAGTCTAAAAATATGCCATATTTTTCAAACTGTATGAACCTCTGTAATATATCTGGCTAATTTTAAGACTGTCTGTTAAAGGGGTAAAATTATTCAGAGGAGACTTTTTAAAGTCATTTTTCCTTGGGACTATAGTGTTAAATTTGTCACATCTTAAGGCACATTTATTCTACCTAGAAATGTTAGTCTACTATTTTATGCCATACCCTTATAGGAGTGATATTCCAATTTTTTTTTTTTTGCAAGATTACAAGTCGTAATTCATAAATAAGGCTAAAACCTTATTTTCCTTGTTAACCACCTTTTTGAAAAGTGGCAAGCGCAGCATTAAAATACAAAAAGTTCACATTATTTTTCTCTAAAATTGCTCCAAATCATGCAACTATTTGATGTCAGAAAAGTGGTATGAAAATTATATTTATTTATTTTGTTATATGTTTTTTTATTTTAAGATTTTATTTTACTATATAGTAAAACACATATTTCTATCCAGCACATATTAGATGATGCTGAATTAAAACTTTAAAATGAAACAACTTGAATAAACATTACCTTACATGAGTTCTTTACTATACTGAATATATAACAAAATGGCTTTAACACAAAGGGTAGAAATCTGTTTAAAGTGTATTGTCACATTCGGCCTGCAATGGGGTTTTGTCAGTGGTCACCTGGCAGATGTAAAAATGGACAGGCTTAGATGTTCAGCGCTAGCCACACTGTTTATCAGATCCCATGTGTTGCCCTGGCCTTCATTCTTTAACACCTTTACAGGGATATGGAATTACACAGGGCCTCTGAGTTGGGGCCATGGAGTAAGCTACTGGCTGGTGGTCCAAGCTGGCAGAAATTGTCAGGTAGCTGGGTTAGAATCAGGAGTGCAGACAATGTACAAAATCAGGAGGCAGAAAATTGGTCAATAATTGGGTCAAGGTCAGAGCAATAAACGAATAGGCTAAACAGGAGCTGAGAAGCAGCGGCAATCCAGGAGAAGAGCTAATTACAACTGGAAGATACCACCGGTAAGCTGGGAGCTTTAGTAGGGTGTGGTGCTGTCCAGTTGGTTGAAGCATGAAGCTGATTACTTCAACTAGCAGGAAAGGTGTGAGCGCTGTCCAGATGAGTTAATAACTGCAGGTCTCGGCCATCCTACTCTAAGTGGCTGGATAGAGCCTGTGCCGCAAAACTGATGGTAACACTGGCCCACCAGAGAACCAGGGGACCATTCAAAGGGCCAAGTCTCTAAAACTATGGAGCTCCATGGTACAGTAGAGGACAGCTTTATTTCAAGTTCACTTTGGTGCCCAATCACTTATGTTTCAGCTTACCTAGTGAGGTGGATCCTCCAAGCCTATGGGCTGGTTGGGCACACGGGCCACACACGTCGGTGCAGCAGGTAAGGCATACAAGATACAAGGACTGGAAGCAATTGGGTCTGCAGGCAGACCTGACATTGGACAGTAGGTATGGATATAGAGCAGGTACTGGAAGCACTGGAGGCTGCAGGCGGACAGGACACAGATGAAACTAAGAGTCTTAATACCAAGACGTAGGTGTGTGTGTGTGTTGGTGGTGAGGCCTAAGCAGACGATCACAAGGGAGTACAGGAGACACAAAAGACAGCAGAGTTAAGTGGACCAGGGTGAGGGGAGCATAGCCCAGATCTGGTGTCAGGGCTGGCGGAACGCACCAAATTATAAAATAATAGTAGGTGCGTTCACAGCCCGGGGTCTACCGTGCAGAGGTGGTACACTGCTGCTAAGTAATGGCGGAAGAATAGAGCGGCGTAAAAACAGTCACACGTGGGTTACGTCACCCAATGTGAACAGGTGCGAACTCTGTTAATGCACAGAGTCGCACAATTGCTGAACGTAAATGCCGGAGCCTGTTTAGCTCACAGAGCCCGGCCAAAAGAGCGCACAGTGTACAGTCACAGAACTCTACCCCAAGGACATGGGGTTAGAGTCCCTCTAGGCCCACTGAGCGCGCAGCGTCGCTGCCGCGAGCAATGCTATAGACGCTGGCTATGAAGTGGAGCACGTGCACTGAGGTGTGCCGAGTCCCTGGTGAGGACTGATGCCTGACTCAACCTCTGTCCTACCTACACCTAAGCCTGGGCGCTAGCAGGCTAGGCTGCACAACACATGCCTATCAAGGGTAGGGGTTTCTTAATGAGTCATTCACCAGAGACATTCATACGTGCATACATCACTCATTCCACATAGTCTGTAAATACAATCTATCCTAGCGCATGGCCGAGCGGCCATGCGAACCTTTTATAGCTGCGAGCGTCCGGGACCTTCCTGGCTTCTCGGATGGGCCAATCTGAACACGAGCAGGACCTGAGCACGTGACCTTCGATCTCTAATGGGAGATCACTTCACGGGCATGCTCAGTGGCCTGACATGGGGACTTAGTCCCTGGAGAATCTTGCTGCTGAGCAGCATGTATTGCCATAGATGTGCCAGAGGTGGCAGCAGCAAGAAAACCCATGGAGCTGGTCTGGGCAGAGCACCTGGACCGATGAGTTTGCTGAGCAACCTCCTCTGCGGCTGGAGAGGAATGGGAGACTGCTGGAAGTAAGGCTCGGGATTCTCGCTGTGCAGCAACAGAAATCCGACACCAAACATTATCCCCCTTCCTAGGGCCCCCCTCTCTGAGCCTTATTCTACAATGAGAAGAGGAGCGTGGATGTTCTCCACTGGCTCCCAGGTCTGAGCCTCTGGACCATGACCCTTCCAATCCACCAAGTAAAAAATTTTGCCCCGCATCATCTTGCATCCCACGATGGCATTGACCTCAAACTCGTCTGACGACAGGTCTGATGTCCCGGCAGATGGCTCAGAAAACCGGGACATGTGCACCGGCTTAAGGAGAGACACATGAAATGTGTCCGAGATAGCCAAGTGTGGTGGAAGAGCCAGGCGGTAGACCACAGGGTTGATCTGCTCGAGGACCTTGAAAGGGCCAATATAGCGCGGTGCAAACTTAGCAGATTCCACCCGCAGCCTGATGTTTCGAGCGGAGAGCCACACTAAGTCGCCAGGAGCGAAGGTCAGAGCCGGGCGCCGGCGAGTGTCAGCGGAGGACCTCATTCTCTCCTTGGAGGCCTGGATAGCATCCTGCGTGCGATCCCAAATGTCACGTGCCTCCACCGCCCAGTCTGCCACCCTAGAGTCTGTGGATGACACGGGTATGGGCACGGGGAAGCGCGGATGCTGGCCGTAATTTAAGAGGAATGGGGTCTGACCAGTGGAGTCGGCCACAGCGTTGTTCAAGGCGAACTCCGCCCACGGCATGGCCGAGACAAAATGTCGCAGATATGTCACCAGGGTCTGGTTGGCTCTCTCAACCAACCCGTTCGTCTCGGAATGATAGGCTGAGGAGAGGTTTAGCTCTATGCTGAGCAGAGAACAGAGCTCTCTCCAGAAACTGAGGACCCCGGTCGCTGACAATCTAATCCGGCTTGCCGTGCAGGCGGAAAACATGTTTAATAAACAACGCTGCCAGGCCCCGTGCCGAAGGTAGCCGAGAGAGTGGTACCAGATGCACCATCTTGGAGAAATGATCCGTGACCACCCAAATGACGGTGCTGCCACTGGACTTGGGCAGACCCACCACAAAGTCCATACCGACCATCTCCCAGGGCCTGTCAGCAACCGGCAGAGGGTAGAGTAACCCAGCGGGCCACTGCCGAGAGGGCCGATTTTGGGCGCAAGAGACGCATGCCCGTATATAGTCCCTGACGTCACGGGCCATATGCGGCCACCAGTACGTTCTCGCCAGAAGCTCAGAGGTCCATTTGATCCCAAAATGTCCACCCAGTCTGGACGAATGAGCCCAAGAGAGGACTTCCGGTCGCAGATGGGCAGGGACAAAAGTCTTGCCCGGAGGTACAGACTCAAGGGCGACCGGAGCCACTGTCCTCAGGCTCTCAGATGGGACTATCAGCCGAGGCTGCTGCTCCTCCTCCTCCGATGACACCACGGAGCGGGAGAGAGCATCAGCCCGGACGTTCTTCTCCCCGGAGAGAAAATGCAGGGTGAAGTGGAGATGGGAGAAGAACAAGGACCATCTGGCCTGGCGAGAATTCAGCCAGTGGGCTGTTTGTAAATAGACCAAATTCTAGTGGTCGGTGAATACCTGGAAAGGGTGGTGAGCCCCCTCCAGGAGGAGTCTCCACCCTGAAAAGGCCAACTTCATAGCTAGCAACTCCTGGTCCCCGATGGAATAATTCCTCTCCGCCGGTGTGAAGGACTTGGAGAAGAAGAAGCATGGGTGCTTCCGACCTTGCGAGTCCTTCTGGAACAGGACTGCTCCAGCACCGACGGAAGAGGCATCCACCTCCAGAATAAAGGGTTTATCCACATCGGGGCGATGTAGAATGGGAGCGCTAGCGAAATGGCATTTAATATAGGAGAAGGCCTTGGAGACAGGTTCTGACCACAACTTGGGGTTTGCACCCTTCTTGGTGAGGGCTACCAAGGACGCTACCAAAGTTGAGAAGTGGGGAATGAATTGGCGATAGTAATTTATGAACCCCATAAAGCGCTGCACCGCTTTGAGAGAATGGGGTTCCTGCCAATCCATCACCGCCTGTAGCTTGGCAGGATCCATGGCCAAACCCTGGGCTGAGATGATATAGCCCAAAAAAGGCAAGGACTCCTGCTCAAACACACACTTCTCCAACTTGGCATAGAGGGAGTTTGCCCGCAGGAGGTCGAAAACTTTGCAAACATCTCTCCGGTGGGAGTCAGTATCTGGAGCGTAGATGAGAATATCATCCAGATAGACTACTACCGAGGTGGTAAGCATATCCCAGAAGATATCGTTCACAAAGTCTTGGAAGATGGCTGGGGCATTACAGAACCCGAAGGGCATCACCAGATATTCATAGTGCCCGTCTCTGGTGTTAAATGCGGTCTTCCATTCGTCCCCATCATGGATGCGAATCAGGTTGTAAGCCCCCCACAGATCAAGTTTGGTAAACACTCTCACTCCCCGTAGCCTATCAAACAGCTCCGATATCAGGGGTAGAGGATACTTATTCTTAATGGTGATGGCGTTAAGACTCCTGTAATCGATGCAAGGACGTAGTTCCCCGTTCTTCTTCTGGACAAAGAAGAATCCCGCCCCTGCTGGTGACACTGACTTCCTAATGAATCCTCTTGCCAGATTCTCCCTGATGTATTGAGACATGGCCTCTGTCTCCGGGAGAGATAGGGGAAAGACTTGACCCCGAGGAGGCTCAGCACCAGGCAAGAGGTCAATAGGACAGTCATAGGGGCGATGCGGTGGAAGTGTCTCCGCCGCCTTTTTGGAGAACACGTCCGCATACTGTCGATAGTGTTTGGGAAGCGAGGAAAGATCTGCGGGGACCTCGGTGGAGGCAATCTGGATGCATTCCCTCAGACATCTACCCTCACATGACTTACTCCAACCAAGAATTCTCCCCGAGGACCACTCTATATGGGGAGAGTGATACAGCAACCAGGGGACCCCAGAGGGACCAGGTCGATACCATCGGGCATGATGAGGAGGGATATCATCTCCTGATGATATGGAGACACCGAGAGTAACAGTGGAGCGGTTTGGTGGGTAACTATGTGAGGGCATAGCAGCGCCATTCACTACTCTGACGGTGACTGGTGTAAACATCATAGCCAGGGGTATAGCGTGCCATTGAGCGAAGGCAGATGACATAAAATTGACCTCTGCTCCGGAATCCACGCAAACCTCCACCGCCAGAGTGGAAGAACCAAACCCAAGTGTCCCCTTAAAGGACAACTTGGAGGAAAACGCCGTAGATCCTAGTGAGCCGCCTCCTACGGCCACTAGGGGCGAGCGTCTTCCCAGCCGCTGTGGGCACTGGTTGGCAAAGTGACCGGACTGCCGGCAACCATGACAGATCACAGGGGCTCGAGCGGGCCGGGGCCTGGATCCCTCGCGGGAAGCCCCCTGACCCTCAGACACCCGATCGGGAGATTCCAGAGGTTTAGCAAAACTGGGTGCCAACCTAAACCTCTGCCTACACTGGGTCTGCTCCAACCTTCGCTCGGCAAACCGAAGGTCTATACGGGTGGAAACGGTGATAAGCTCCTCCAGTGTAGCAGGAATCTCCCTGGTGGCTAGAGCGTCCTTCACATGGCCAGCCAAACCTCTCCAGAATGCCGGAATGAGGACCTTATCTGGCCACTCTAACTCCGAGGCCAGCATCCGGAACTGGAAGGCAAAGTGGCTGACCATGGACGAACCCTGTGACAATGCCAGCAGCCGGAGCGCGGTGTCATGGGTGACTCGTGGTCCCAGGAAGACATGCTTCAGAGTGTCCAGGAACCGAGAGGCACTCTGCACCACATGATCACTACGCTCCCACAGCGGTGTGGCCCACTCCAAAGCCCTGCCCGACAAGAGGGAAATAATAAATCCCACTTTGGCCTGCTCGGAGGGGAATCGTGCTGCCAGCAGCTCCAGCTGTATCGAGCACTGGCTCACGAAACCCCTACAAGAGGCACTATCACCCGAGAACTTCTCGGGCAGTGGGAGGCGGGACAAAGTCGGGGCAGGGATGGCAGAGGTCACACGGGAGACAGCCTCTGTGGCTGCCTGAACAGCGACCGCAGTAACATCCACAGCTGAGGCTGGACGCTCGAGAGCCGCCAACCTGCCCTGCAGCTGCCGGATGTACTGCAGCAGTTGCTGTTCGTTTGCCATTACTAGCCAGACCCTGGCACTAGGATAATGTTAGGGCTGGCGGAACGCACCAAATTATAAAATAATAGTAGGTGCATTCGCAGCCCGGGGTCCACCGTGCAGAGGTGGTACACTGCTGCTAAGTAATGGCAGAAGAATAGAGCGGCGTAAAAACAGTCACACGTGGGTTACGTCACCCAATGTGAACAGGTGCGAACTCTGTTAATGCACAGAGTCGCACAACCGCTGAACGTAAATGCCGGAGCCTGTTTAGCTCACACAGCCCGGCCAAAAGAGCGCACAGTGTATGGCCACAGAACTCTACCCCAAGGACACGGGGTTAGAGTCCCTCTAGGCCCACTGAGCGCGCAGCGTCGCTGCCGCAAGCGCCACTAGAGACGCTGGCTATGAAGTGGAGCACGTGCACTGAGGCGTGCCGAGTCCCTGGTGAGGACTGATGCCTGACTCAACCTCTGTCCTACCTACACCTCAGCCTGGGCGCTAGCAGGCTAAGCTGCACAACACATACGTACCAAGGGTAGGGGTTTCTTAATGAGTCATTCACCAGAGACATTCATACATGCATACATCACTCATTCCACATAGTCTGTAAATACAGTCTATCCTAGCGCATGGCCGAGCGGCCATGCGAACCCTTTATAGCCGCGAGCGTCCGGGACCTTCCTGGCTTCTCGGATGGGCTAATCCGAACACGAGCAGGACCTGAGCATGTGACCTTCGATCTCCAATGGGAGATCACTCCACGGGCATGCTCAGTGGCCTGACATGGGGACTTAGTCCCTGGAGAATCTCGCTGCTGAGCAGTATGTATTGCCATAGATGTGCCAGAGGAGCAGCAGCAGCAAGAAAACCCACGGAGCTGGTCTGGGCAGAGCGCCTGGACCGACAAGTTTGCTGAGCAACCTCCTCTGCGGCTGGAGAGGAATGGGAGACCGCTGAAAGTAAGGCGCGGGATTCTTGCTGTGCAGCGACAGAAATCTGATGCCTGGGATAGGTGTGTATCAAATGAACTTCTGGTTGTATTTTTGGGTTGAGCTGATTTACAGAAAAGTTATTCGATCTCATTAATAATACAGTATGTCCCGTGTAATCAAATAAGATCAGAAAACTATAACAAATTGCTGCCCTCTCTCGATGGCATGGTCTTCCTCTGACAAGTACGCCCTTGATCACTCTTTTTAATATTTATTTAAAATATCTCTACGTAAAATGTATTATTGACTTTACACTAGAATGTTGGAGAGAAAAAGCTACAAATGTCAACTTCTTGAAGTTTTTACACCTTTCTTGTCGATTGGCTCAAAAGTGAGTGGGACTTAGCGGGAGAGGGCCGAACCCTCCTGCTGCCTGACAGCTTTTATCTAATATACGCCAGAAGCTGTTTTCAGAAACAAAGCCTATTTTTTCACGTTGGATCTTGCATCCTCCCCCCCCCAACATTCTAGGGTTGCGTGTTACATACCCCAATGCATATGTCAGTCTGTTTTACACTTAAGCAATATGGATGATATTTTATTCTCACATCAAGAACACTATAAATCAGCGCATGCCACATTACATTATGTATCGGTACTGCGAACAGTACACGTGAGAATAATGTGGTGTCCTTGATTTCGGCTGCTCTGGACCTTTCCTGCCCCTGGTGTGATACAAGCACAGAAGCTTAAAGCTATCAGAAAGAGATACATAAAACAGCAGAGACACAAGTCAGTGGTAACACCTCCGCAGGGAATGCCTTCATTATAACCAAGGTATATGTGCCAATTACCGCATTTACAAAGCTTGACCTACCGCTGATAATGCACATACTTTTATTATTGAATCTAGACAAGTACGTTTTATTATATGTTACATTTACTTTATTATTTCTCTACTTCAACGGCAAAAGGATTTTTTTTATAGCTCTATACCTCTTTGGGTACTGGCTTACTTGCCATTGTACAACAAAGATGACCTTAATGTCTTAATTATCGTCTCGGGCTATTTTTACGGTCGTATTATGTATGCCATCTATGTGGCACACTATTGTAGCGCTAACAATGTCGTCTTATTGTTCTCAGGAATCTTTTGTCTCCGTCACTAATAATAGCTTCATGCTGAGAAATTACGCTGCCCATACCATTATTGGGAACGGAAAGGAGGTGAAATAATTATGGAGCAAGATAGATTTCTTTTCTTGGCTATGCTTTAATATCCACGGCACATCAGAATTGTATAGCGAGTGCCAGGTTATATACTCTACTCTTAATATAGTTTTCTTTGATTGCAGTGATTACTGTACTTAAATGCATTGTGAAAATTAGCAAAAAAAACAATATTAACATCTCATTCTACTCTCAATGAAAGGCCAGTATGACTCACAACTAGAGATGAAAAAATCTGTGAAAATAGCAAATGTGACAAATATGGCAAATTTGATCAAATTTGCCAAATTGTGCAGATTTTACCGGAAGTCAAGGTATTCTCCACAGATTGAATATGCCCTATTTTTCTCTCTCTAGACCAGTGGTTCCCAAACTCCAGTCCTCGCGGACCCCAACAGGTCGCCGAATATGAATTTGCCATATTCGTGCCATATTGCTACCCTATTCGTACCAAATTTATGTTCGATGATCGGTTCCGAACATATTCAGTAATTTCTACTCCCATTGTCTCCAATGACTTTCACCTGCCAAAACAATATTCGCTGCCGATCATAATCGGAACCAAATTTTGAAAAATTTGCTCTTCTCTACTATCGATATACAGTCCTTGCTGCAAACTATTGGAGAAGAGTTAGTAAAAACTGAGTTCGCTATTTTATACATCTTTGAGCCTATGGACTAATATTATTTTAAAATGGACAAACCTACGAGGGAGTTAAAATATTTGCTTTTATATAAATAAAGTTAAACATTCACATGCCCTTCTGGCTCCTTCCAATGCCAAATCCCATGTGTGTCTTCCTGTGAGTATGTAAGTTATATATAAATACAAACATTGATTTATGAGGCACATGAGATTTATGGTGCTCCGGAGAGGCATAATATAGGCTAGTTATATATAATGCAATAGCAATGAGCCCGGTGGTGGTAGTCCTTTTAAGTCCATTATAGTTCTCTGATGGCCAACAACTCTTAGGGCATGCCTATAGGTCTCTCTCTCAAGGGGAAGGGTCCGTCATTCTCAGTCTGCCTGCCCTCTCAATCAGGAATTCCAATCTCAACCTCGCTCGGATTCGTAACATAGGATCGCACTTTCTCTACCAGCTTATTAAAGCCTCAAAACATTGCCGCTGTAGTTGGACTCACAGGAGCTCTGTGAAACACAGTACTTTGGTCTACGATGAAAGCTCTTTCTAAGAATGACGATCACTTTACACTAACAGGCATCCACCCAACTCTCTAGCACACCAGCTCCACCTTTTTTATAGGCCACACCATTACACACCCAATGTCATGGCACTAATAGAGATGGGCGAACCTGAACAGTAAAGTTCGGCGTCCGAACCTAACACCTACAGTTCGGGCACAGACATTTAACACGGACTTCAACAGGAAGTTTGTGCTGCTGTTAGTGTTCGGCCTCCCGAACAGTGGATGTTTGTCGCGCTGTCATGTGAATGACAGCATGGCAAACACTGCCTCTGATTGGCAGTAAAATCATTACCACTGGTCAGAGAGCACATGCACATGCAAATGACAGCGTGGCAAACACTGGATGCTCAGGGTTCAGGTCCGGGTACTGTTTTGGTACCCGAACCTGAATTTTTTGTAACTGTTTGGCCGAACCATCCAGACTAGTGATGAGCAAGCACTAAAAAGCTCAGGTGCTCGTTGCTCGAGTCGAGCAAATTGGAATACTCGGGTACTCGACCTGAACAATGAGCCCAATGTAAGTCTATGGGAAAACCGAGTATTTTTCCCACGACCCCCCCGGGGGTCCTTCTAAAGTCTAAAAATGTCTGAAAATGATGGAAACAGTGCTCAGATGATATGGGAACATCATGGGGAATGTCCCTGGAAGAATTTCTGACTCCCAGGTCACAGCTGTGAACAATGCTGTCAGAGTCTTACGCCATTTTTACAGGCGCACAATAAAAAGTACAAAAACGAAACCAAAATGGATTTTCCTGGGAAATATGTTAAGGGTAATGACTTTTATACAACGCAAAATAATTAACCCAAAGCAAAAATGTTCCTCCACCACTTGGGCTAGCTTCACACGTAGCGTTTTTGATGCGTTTTTCAACTTTAACATTGCTTTCAACCAAGACAAATGCATTCACTGGGAAATGTCATTTTAACAGTTTACAACCTTCTTTGGCCATGTGGTGTGTAACACATCATCAGACACATCCTGTTTCATTCATGAAGGAGGGACTCTGAAAGTCACAAAGCCTATTTTTAGAGAGCCAGCAGACGGCCCTCACTATTCTTAGAGAGCCATCAGCCGGCTATGCTTTGTTGCTCCCATAATTAAACATTGGGTCTCTTAAACTACTATTGCGTATGCAGTGAGTGGCAGGGCTGTCCAAAATTTGCACACACTCCAATCCCCCAAGGAAGAAATGTGGAGGATGGTCTCCACAGAAAGTCTTCCCCGTTTACAGGAGCAGGTTTCCTATACTTGTAATGCCCATACACTAAATGTATGGGCTGACAAACATTTCCCCCTAGGGGGTACACATCAACCTACTGTGTAAATATTTTTTTTATGGCCATCATAAACACCCTTGTAAAAAAGTATAGTGGCTGTTGCATCACGGACCACGATTGCCCTGGTGATCTAGAGGTGGTGTCGGAAGAGACGTGGAGGATGGCCTACTAAAACTGTTTTCCCAGTTTACAGAAGCAGGTTTCCTATACTTGTAATGCCCATACACTAAGTGTATGGGCTGACAAACATTTTCCCCTTGGGGGGCACCACAACATAGAGTGTAAACATTTTTGGAACGGGCATCATAAACACCCTTGCAAAACTTTCTAGTGGCTGTTGCATCACGGACCAGGGTCACCTTGGTGATCTAGTGGTGGTGGATGATGAGGATGAGGAGAAGTAGGAGGATAACAGCAAATATCCAAAATCAGAAAGCGTATACCCATGTGTGGGTGTGAAGAGGTGCATAGGAATATACCTCACAAAAAAAGACACTGTATTGGAGGTTATGTTTCGCTGTTATCATTCGGTGGTGTAGAGAAGTCTGGCTCAATCCAGCCCTTGTTCATTTTTATAAGAGTCAGCCTGTCAGCATTCTCAGTTGACAGGCAAATGCACTTATCAGTTATAATTCCTCCAGCGCCATTTAAAATGCTCTCTGACAAAACGCTAGCAGCAGGGCAGGCCAGGACCTCCAAGGCTTAGAGAGCCAGTTCATGCCACATGTCCAGCTTTGAGACCCAGTAATTAAAAGGCACAGAGGAATCTTGGAGGACGTTGGTACGGTCAGCAAGGGACTCTCACACCATATTCCAAAACTGCTTGTGAGAGTACGCCACGCATCAGGGCCACTGCGATGGGAGGGTATGAGAAAATTCTCCCAGAATGTTGCCAGTGTTCCCCTGCCTCTGCTGGATTGGAGTTGTGTCTCTCTTGCCTGTACTCTTTGGTTGTCCAACGAACTGTGGGGGCACCCCTGATTGATGTAGGGCCCAAAATTCTCGGCGTCAGGAGGACGTGTTCCATTCCAAAGTCCGTCAGGGTCCTGGCTTCCACTATGTTAACCCAGTGTGCCATCAGTGAGGTCTAGCGTCCCTGCCCACAAACAATTATCCACATGTCCGTGGTTAGGTGGACTTTCCCAGTAACAGAATTGTTCAGGGCATGGGTAATGTTGAGGGAAACATACTTGTGTAATGCTGGGACAGCACACCGGGAGAAATAGTGGCGGCTCGGGCCGAGTACCTTGGGATGACCACCACCATCAGGTTGCGGAAAGCTTCCGTCTCCACAAGTCTAAAAGGCAGCATTTCGACCACAAGCAGACGAGAAATGTGTGAATTTAGCACTGTGGCCTGAGGGGAGTTGGCTGCGTATTTACGCTTGTGTTCCAATGACTGGGGAATGGACAACTGAAGGCTGCGCTGGGACAAGGACGTGGATGTGCTTGATGATGGTGGTAGTTGAGTGTGGGCAACGACAGGTGCAGGGCAGGAGGCATCTCTGCATGCACCGTAGACAGGGGATTGGCTTGCACGCACAACAGTGGAAGAAGCAGTGTCTTCATCCACAGACACTGTTCCTGGAGCCTGGGGTTGGGCCCACAAAGTCGGGTGCTTTGCTGCCATGTGCCTGATCATGCTGGTGGTGGTCAGGCTGTTAGTTTTGCTACCCCTGCTGATGCGAGCTTGGCAGGTGGTGCTTGTTTGGGGTTATCGGCAGAGTCTTTATAGAACAACCAAACTCGAGACCTAACAATTGTACAGCCAACTTCCGTCGTGTTGGTGTTACGAGTAACGGTTGCTTGCCTTCTGTCTGCGGCCAACACACTGCTTCTTCCTGCCTGTTGGGGTGCTACACCTCCCTCCCCCTGTGTGCTGCTGTCCTCGCTCTGCATGTCCTCCTGCCAGGTTGTGTCAGTTACTACATCATCCACCACCTCGGCTTCCACTTCCACTATAAGTGACTGAGCAAAGGGTCTGAATACTTATGACCATGTGATATTTCAGTTTTTCTTTAATACATTTGCAAAAATGTCTACATTTCTGTTTTTTTCAGTCAAGATGGGGCCCAGAGTGTACATTAATGAGAAAAAATGAACTTTTCTGAATTTGCCAAATGGCTGCAATGAAAGAAAGAGTGAAAAATTTAAAGGGGTCTGAATACTGTCCGTGCCCACTGTATATACAGTATATATATACACACACAGATCTTTCAACTTCTGCTTGGTAAGACCCATACACTATATTCAAACACTCAGAATTCCCCTGTCTGATTAAAAACATGAGAGCAAAAAGTCTCAGATAGGGAATGTCTCATACACAGACTTTTAGAAAATTATGTGGTGTTCTTGCTGAGAAGCAGTTGAAAGCAGAATATAAAAGAGCATGAAACAGCACTGTGGCATAGTGTTTGGGAGAGAAGAAAACAAAATAATATAATGAAGTATAGCATGAAAGTTCAAAACTGTGTACTTTCTGGAGAATGATTGGATTAAAAAAAGATTTTGCTACTGACTAATAAAACAATGAAAATGCACATGAAAAATACTGGTAACTTTATATGGTGGATGAGGCAAAAAAAATCCCAACAAATTGTAAAAGTTTGCATAGGCATACTGTATATTCATTTTCCTTCAGAGCTGCCTGTAATAAAGAGCCTACTGTGTCTGTTGGAAAATCCCATGCTGTGTGTGCCAATTTATTTGTACAGTTTTACAATGTGTATAAGGCCAAAGTTACTTTTTAGGGAGAAATAAGATTGTCACAGGTAATAGATAAAGCATTCACTTTGGAAGATTTTGGAAGATACTTTGGAAAGAAAAGTAAGGAAAAATAGAAATAGTGGCCGCCATACAACAGGTAAAATATGTATGTCGGGTGGGTTCTTACACATTGGCGAATGACATTATGACTTGGGACCTAATTAATCGAGCAGTTTTTTTAAGAATTCTGGCAAAAAAATAGTTTGAAATGTTGCAAATTTTGTATGCAAAAATGTTGTCATTTTTGGTGTTTTCACGCAGTCTTGGCCAGCTTTTTGAAAAGTGGGAGTAGCTTGGATGGAGTGTTGCCGAGTGTGCCCAACAAATTCATTATCATCATTGCCATAAAAGTGCAGTAAATTACGACAGGCCGGTGTATACTTCTGGCGGTGACATGCGGCAGCTGAATAATGCACTAAATCCATTAAGCGGTGCATGCCTCTTAATGAACTTGGTGCATTTCACTCCGGCGCAACTTCGTTATTTAGATACATAACGTCATTCTTAATGAATCGAAGGCTTTGGGTTAAAAATTAAATAGAATAGCAAATAAATCAAATTTTGCTAAGTCTAAATGATTAAAAAAATATACAGCACAAGGCACAATCAGCTCCACTACCAGAATAGCGTAACACAATATTAGCAGGACATCTGCCGTGACATGTTTTTCCCACTAATTTTCTATGATGAGAAGGTTTAGTGATAAAATAAAACACATGTTAAATAAATGGCCGTTGTCTGTCAAAGCTTCAGAAAAAAAAATTGATAGTAATTAAAGTGGACAAAAATGCTACTGGGAATGTTCTAAGTGAGTCTGATGTGAGTGGCATAAACGTGTGAGCGCTGAACTAATTATTTGTGAAAAGGGTTTATTTTAAGTGGCTGAAAAACTAATTTATAATAATAATCATCATCATCACGACAAAAATAATAATAAAATATAATGTGATGATTGTACACGTGCAATAATAATTGGATACATATTTTGCAGTGTTTGTAATATGCAGGGCCAGACGGGGACTGAAATGAAGCCCTGCATTAGAAAGAACAAAGCCCTCCCCACCACACATTCACTCCCTAGATGGGGGGTCTCCATCACAAATATGACCTTGACTAACGTTGGGGGAAATAAAAATTAATTGCAAGACGAATAATAAAAATATTTCTGCAATGCAAGGGTAAATAATATTGCCACGCTGTGACCACATAATACCACTACGTAGTGACCTAATATTGACATTATACTAAACATTACCAACATGACTGTACCAAGACCGTTTTTAACATCAATACTGCAATATAAGGCACAAATACTATGGCCAGACCAAAACCACATTTTGCCAGCATTCAACAGTGATAATACCACCATACTGATCTTTAG
Source organism: Dendrobates tinctorius (assembly GCF_039654945.1). Classification (NCBI taxonomy): domain Eukaryota; kingdom Metazoa; phylum Chordata; class Amphibia; order Anura; family Dendrobatidae; genus Dendrobates; species Dendrobates tinctorius. Next base: position 17,582,721 of record NW_027361727.1, on the reverse strand, counting down.
CCAAAACTTCTGTAACTAAGCCTGATAATACCAACATACAGTGAACTTATAATGGTAGATATCAGTGATCACACATGTGTGTTCCTGTACAGATAAATCCATTGACACACCTATGACATTCTTGCTGTTTGTTGTCGTTAACGTTCCCTTTTACACACTGCTGAAGCATAAGAGAGTGGGCTAATGTCTTTTTGCGTTGCCATGCGGGTCTCCCATAATGCCCTGCAGCTATGACATCTAGCTGATTATCATACTATAATGTAAAGTGCTGCGGAATATGTTGGCGCTATAGAAATAAAATTATTATTATTATTATTATCATACCTGAGTGGTGGTCAGCATAGTTTATACGAGAGAGTCGTTTTCAATCTCCAGAATTACTGGGTAAGTCTCTGTATATGGTAGTGTAAGCTCTTATGGTCAGCGGGGTCCTCTCTCTTCTGTAGAGTGTAAGCTCTTATGGTCAGCGGGGTCCTCTCTCTCTCCTGTGAAGTGTTAGCTCTTATGGTCACCGAAGTCCTCTCTCTCCTGTAGAGTGTAAGCTCTTATGGTCAGCGGGGTCCTCTCTCTCCTGTAGAGTGTAAGCTCTTATGGTCAGCGGGGTCCTCTCTCTCTCCTGTGAAGTGTTAGCTCTTATGGTCGCTGAAGTCCTCTCTCTCCTGTAGAGTGTAAGCTCTTATGGTCAGTGGGGTCCTCTCTGTCCTGTAGAGTGTAAGCTCTTATGGTCAGTGGGGTCCTCTCTCTCCTGTAGAGTGTAAGCTCTTATGGTCAGCGGAGTCCTCTCTCTCTCCTGTAGAGTGTAAGCTCTTATGGTCAGCGGAGTCCTCTCTCTCTCCTGTAGAGTGTAAGCTCTTATGGTCAGCGGAGTCCTCTCTCTCTCCTGTAGAGTGTAAGCTCTTATGGTCAGCGGCGTCTTCTCTCTCCTGTACAGTGTAAGCTCTTATGGTCAGTGGGGTCCTCTCTCTCTCCTGTAGAGTGTAAGCTCTTTTGGTCAGTGGGTCCTCTCTTTCCTGTAGAGTGAAAGCTCTTATGGTGAGCGGAGTCCTCTCTCTCCTGTAGAGTGTAAGCTCTTATGGTCAGCAGGGTCCTCTTTCTCCTGCAGAATGTAAGTTCTTATGGTCAGCGGAGTCCTCTCTCTCCTGTAGAGTGTAAGCTCTTATGGTCAGCGGAGTCCTCTCTCTCTCCTGTAGAGTGCAAGCTCTTATGGTCAGCAGGGTCCTTTCTCTCTCCTGTAGAGTGTAAGCTCTTATAGTCAGCGGGGTCCTCTCTGTCCTGTAGAGTGTAAGCTCATATGGTCAGCGGCGTCTTCTCTCTCCTGTACAGTGTAAGCTCTTATGGTCAGTGGGGTCCTCTCTCTCTCCTGTAGAGTGTAAGCTCTTTTGGTCAGTGGGTCCTCTCTTTCCTGTAGAGTGTAAGCTCTTATGGTGAGCGGAGTCCTCTCTCTCCTGTAGAGTGTAAGCTCTTATGGTCAGCAGGGTCCTCTTTCTCCTGCAGAATGTAAGCTCTTATGGTCAGCGGAGTCCTCTGTCTCCTGTAGAGTGTAAGCTCTTATGGTCAGCGGAGTCCTCTCTCTCTCTCCTGTAGAGTGTAAGCTCTTATGGTCAGCGGGGTCCATTCTCTCTCCTGTAGAGTGTAAGCTCTTATGGTCAGTGGGGTCCTCTCTTTCCTGTAGAGTGTATGCTCTTATGTTGAGCGGAGTCCTCTCTCTCCTGTAGAGTGTAAGCTCTTATGGTCAGCGGGGTCCTCTCTCTCCTGTAGAGTGTAAGCTCTTATGGTCAGCGGCATCCTCTCTCTCCTGTACAGTGTAAGCTCTTCTGGTCAGTGGGGTCCTCTCTCTCTCCTGTAGAGTGTAAGCTCTTATGGTCAGCAGGGTCCTCTTTCTCCTGCAGAATGTAAGCTCTTATGATCAGCGGAGTCCTCTCTCTCCTGTAGAGTGTAAGCTCTTATGGTCAGCGGAGTCCTCTCTCTCTCCTGTAGAGTGTAAGCTCTTATGGTCAGCGGCGTCTTCTCTCTCCTGTACAGTGTAAGCTCTTATGGTCAGTGGGGTCCTCTCTCTCTCCTGTAGAGTGTAAGCTCTTTTGGTCAGTGGGTCCTCTCTTTCCTGTAGAGTGAAAGCTCTTATGGTGAGCGGAGTCCTCTCTCTCCTGTAGAGTGTAAGCTCTTATGGTCAGCAGGGTCCTCTTTCTCCTGCAGAATGTAAGTTCTTATGGTCAGCGGAGTCCTCTCTCTCCTGTAGAGTGTAAGCTCTTATGGTCAGCGGAGTCCTCTCTCTCTCCTGTAGAGTGCAAGCTCTTATGGTCAGCAGGGTCCTTTCTCTCTCCTGTAGAGTGTAAGCTCTTATAGTCAGCGGGGTCCTCTCTGTCCTGTAGAGTGTAAGCTCATATGGTCAGCGGCGTCTTCTCTCTCCTGTACAGTGTAAGCTCTTATGGTCAGTGGGGTCCTCTCTCTCTCCTGTAGAGTGTAAGCTCTTTTGGTCAGTGGGTCCTCTCTTTCCTGTAGAGTGTAAGCTCTTATGGTGAGCGGAGTCCTCTCTCTCCTGTAGAGTGTAAGCTCTTATGGTCAGCAGGGTCCTCTTTCTCCTGCAGAATGTAAGCTCTTATGGTCAGCGGAGTCCTCTGTCTCCTGTAGAGTGTAAGCTCTTATGGTCAGCGGAGTCCTCTCTCTCTCTCCTGTAGAGTGTAAGCTCTTATGGTCAGCGGGGTCCATTCTCTCTCCTGTAGAGTGTAAGCTCTTATGGTCAGTGGGGTCCTCTCTTTCCTGTAGAGTGTATGCTCTTATGTTGAGCGGAGTCCTCTCTCTCCTGTAGAGTGTAAGCTCTTATGGTCAGCGGGGTCCTCTCTCTCCTGTAGAGTGTAAGCTCTTATGGTCAGCGGCATCCTCTCTCTCCTGTACAGTGTAAGCTCTTCTGGTCAGTGGGGTCCTCTCTCTCTCCTGTAGAGTGTAAGCTCTTATGGTCAGCAGGGTCCTCTTTCTCCTGCAGAATGTAAGCTCTTATGATCAGCGGAGTCCTCTCTCTCCTGTAGAGTGTAAGCTCTTATGGTCAGCGGAGTCCTCTCTCTCCCCTGTAGAGTGTAAGCTCTTATGGTCAGCGGGGTCCTTTCTCTCTCCTTTAGAGTGTAAGCTCTTATGGTCAGTGGGGTCCTCTCTTTTCTGTAGAGTGTAAGCTCTTATGGTGAGTGGAGTCATCTCTTTCCTGTAGAGTGTAAGCTCTTATGGTCAGCGGAGTCCTCTCTCTCCTGTAGAGTGTAAGCTCTTATGGTCAGTGAGGTCCTCTCTCTCTCCTGTAGAGTGTAATCTCTTATGGTCAGTGGGGTCCTCTCTTTCCTGTAGAGTGTAAGCTTTTATGGTTAGCGGGGTCCTCTCTCTCCTGTAGAGCGTAGCTCTTATGCTCAGTGGAATCCTCTCTCTCCTGTAGAGTGTAAGCTCTTATGGTCAGCGGGGTCCTTTCTCTCTCCTGTAGAGTGTAAGCTCTTATGGTCAGTGGGGTCCTCTCTGTTCTGTAGAGTGTAAGCTCTTATGGTCAGTGGAGTCCTCTCTCTCTCCTGTAGAGTGTAAGCTCTTATGGTCAGCGGCGTCCTCTCTCTCCTATACAGTGTAAGCTCTTCTGGTCAGTGGGGTCCTCTCTCTTTCCTGTAGAGTGTAAGCTCTTATGGTCAGTGGGGTCCTCTCTTTCCTGTAGAGTGTAAGCTCTTATGGTGAGCGGAGTCCTCTCTCTCCTGTAGAGTGTAAGCTCTTATGGTCAGCGGGGTCCTCTCTCTCCTGTAGAGTGTAAGCTCTTATGGTCAGCAGAGTCCTCTCTCTCCTGTAGAGTGTAAGCTCTTATGGTCAGCGGGGTCCTTTCTCTCTCCTGTAGAGTGTAAGCTCTTATGATCAATAGGGTACTCTCTCTCCTGTAGAGTGTAAGCTCCTATGGTCAGCAGGGTCCTCTCTCTCCTGAAGAGTGTAAGCTTTTATGGTTAGCGGGGTCCTCTCTTTCCTGTAGAGCGTAGCTCTTATGCTCAGTGGAATCCTCTCTCTCCTGTAGAGTGTAAGCTCTTATGGTCAGCGGGGTCCTTTCTCTCTCCTGTAGAGTGTAAGCTCTTATGGTCAGTGGGGTCCTCTCTGTCCTGTAGAGTGTAAGCTCTTATGGTCAGCGGGGTCCTCTCTCTCCTGTAGAGTGTAAGCTCTTATGGTTAGCAGGGTCCTCTCTCTCCTGTAGAGTGTAAGCTCTTATGATCAGTGGAGTCCTCTCTCTCCTGTAGAGTGTAAGCTCTTATGGACAGCGGGGTCCTCTCTGTCCTGTAGAGTGTAAGCTCTTATGGTCAGCGGGGTTCTCTCTCTCCTGTAGAATGTAAGCTCTTATGTTCAGCAGGGTCCTCTCTCTCTCCTGTAGAGTGTAAGCTCCTATGATCAGTGGGGTACTCTCTCCAGTAGAGTGTAAGCTCTTTTGGTCAACGGGGTCCTCTCTCTCCTGTGGAGTGTTAGCTCTAAGGCTACGTTCACACATAGCGGAACTCTCGTGGAAATTACCGCGAGAATTCAGAATTCCATTCCGCGGGAAAATCACATTTTAAATTCCCGCGATTTTCCCGCTGAAAAACTAGCGTTTTGCAAGCGTAATTAGCTTGCAGAATGCTAGTGTTTTCAAAGCGATCTGTAGCATCACTTGGAGAACTGATTGACAGGTTGGTCACACTCGTCAAACATAGTGTTTGACGAGTGTGAAAAAACTTTTTACTATTGAGGCTGCCTATGCGGCATCAATAGTAAAAGATAGGATGTAAAAAATAATAAAAAAAATAAAAAATATTGTTATTCTCACCTTCCGGCGTCCCGCGCAGACTTCCCGCCTCTCTCCACTCTCCCGGTCCCAGTAATCCTTTGCGAGAATTACCGCGATGACGTCCGTTCTCGCGGGATCGTGACTAGTGTTGAGCATTCCAATACCGCAAGTATCGGGTATCGGCCGATACTTGCTGTATCGGAATTCCGATACCGACTTCCGATATTTTTTCAATATCGGAAGTCGGCATCGGAATCGGAAGTTCAAAGTTGATTGACAGCCTGACGTCATCATGATGCGCGGTGTGTGCGCATCATGATGCGCCGTCATTTCGGGCCTTCCGGGGGTCTCTGCCGGCCTGCCGGGGGGCTGTGCCGGCCTGCCGGGGGGCTGTGTGGACTGCCCGGGGTCTGTACCGGCCTGCCGGGGGGCTGTGCCGGCCTGCCGGTGGTCTGTGCACCCTGTGGGGGTCTGTACCGGCCTGCCGGGGGGCTGTGCCGGCCTGCCGGGGGGCTGTGCTGATGTCCGGGGGTCTGTGCAAGCATCGTCTGATGGGACTACAAGTCCCATCTGGCGATGCCTGCTACCATGACAGTGATTGAAACATTAGCCAATGATGGGACAGTAGTAGTCCCATCATCCGGCTAATGTGTTAAATGTTAAAAAAAAAAAAAAAAAAAAAAAAAAATACTACATACATACTACATGCATGCTACATACATACTACATGCTACATACATACTACATACATACTACATACATACTACATACATACCACATATATACTACATACATACTACATACATAACACATATATACTACATACATACTACATAAATACTACATACATACTACATATATACTACATGCTACATACATACTACATGCTACATACATACTACATACATACTACATGCATGCTACATACATACTACATATATACTACATGCATGCTACATACATACTACATGCTACATACATACTACATATATACTACATACATACTACATACATACTACATGCATGCTACATACATACTACATGCTACATACATACTACATATATACTACATGCATGCTACATACATACTACATGCTACATACATACTACATAAATACTACATACATACTACATACATACTACATGCATGCTACATACATACTACATGCTACATACATACTACATATATACTACATGCATGCTACATACATACTACATGCTACATACATACTACATATATACTACATACATACTACATACATACTACATGCATGCTACATACTACATGCATGCTACATACATACTACATATATACTACATGCATGCTACATACATACTACATGCTACATACATACTACATATATACTACATGCATGCTACATACATACTGCATGCTACATGCATGCTACATACATACTACATACATACTACATGCTACATACATACCACATATATACTACATACATACTACATACAATACATTCATACAATACATACATAGACATACAGTACATATAACATAGAGTAACATACTTACCAATACTTGTCACATTGTTCCCCGAAGCCATTGTCTTTTACGGAATAAATATTAACATAACAAACCACAAAAATACTCATCCATGATCCGAAGCAGTCCACGAGTGTGTCCCACGACGATCTTGGGTAGAGAACTGCAGCATCAGCTGTTGCTGCCGTTCTCTACGGGCTGCAGGAATCCAATGACGGAAGGTAGGTATCCTTCTGCACTGTATTCCTCCGCCACTTAAAAAAAAAAAAAGTCCCTAGTCTCACTTTATGCCATTGCTGTGTGGGAAATTCCCACGCATACCACATAGGTCCCACGCATACCACATAGGTCCCACATAGGTCCCTAGTCTCACTTTATGCCATTGCTGTGTGGGAAATTCCCACGCAGCAATGGCATAAAGTGAGACTAGGGACTTTTTTTTTTTTTAAGTGGCGGAGGAATACAGTGCGGAAGGATACCTACCTTCTGTCATTGGATTCCTGCAGCCCGTAGAGAACGGCAGCAACAGCTGATGCTGCAGTTCTCTACCCAAGATCGTCGTGGGACACACTCGTGGACTGCTTCGGATCGTGGGTGAGTATTTTTGTGGTTTGTTATGTTAATATTTATTCCGTAAAAGACAATGGCTTCGGGGAACAATGTGACAAGTATTGGTAAGTATGTTACTCTATGTTATATGTACTGTATGTCTATGTATGTATTGTATGAATGTATTGTATGTAGTATGTATGTAGTATATATGTGGTATGTATGTAGCATGTAGTATGTATGTAGTATGTATGTAGCATGCATGTAGCATGCAGTATGTATGTAGCATGCATGTAGTATATATGTAGTATGTATGTAGCATGTAGTATGTATGTAGCATGCATGTAGTATATATGTAGTATGTATGTAGCATGTAGTATGTATGTAGCATGCATGTAGTATGTAGCATGCATGTAGTATGTATGTAGTATGTATGTAGTATATATGTAGTATGTATGTAGCATGCATGTAGTATATATGTAGTATGTATGTAGCATGTAGTATGTATGTAGCATATATGTAGTATGTATGTAGTATGTATGTAGCATGCATGTAGTATATATGTAGTATGTATGTAGTATATATGTAGTATGTATGTAGCATGTAGTATGTATGTAGCATGCATGTAGTATATATGTAGTATGTATGTAGCATGTAGTATGTATGTAGCATATATGTAGTATGTATGTAGTATGTATGTAGCATGCATGTAGTATATATGTAGTATATATGTAGTATATATGTAGTATGTATGTAGCATGTAGTATGTATGTAGCATATATGTAGTATGTATGTAGTATGTATGTAGCATGCATGTAGTATATATGTAGTATGTATGTAGCATATATGTAGTATGTATGTAGCATGTAGTATATATGTAGTATGCATGTTGCATGCATGTAGTATATATGTAGTATGTATGTTGCATGTAGTATGTATGTAGTATGTATGTTGCATGTAGTATATATGTAGTATGAATGTAGCATGTATGTAGTATGTAGTATGAATGTAGCATGTATGTAGTATGCATGTTGTATGTATGTAGCATGTAATTTTTTTTTTTTTTTTTTTTTTTTTTTACATTCAACACATTAGCCGGATGATGGGACTACTACTGTCCCATCATTGGCTAATGTGTCAATCACTGTCATGGTAGCAGACATCGCCCGATGGGACTTGTAGTCCCATCGGACGATGCCTGCACAGACCCCCGAAGCCTGCACAGCCCCCCGGCAGGCCGGCACAGCCCCCCGGAGCCTGCACAGCCCCCCGGCAGGCCGGCACAGCCCCCCGGCAGGCCGGCACAGCCCACCGGAGCCTGCACAGCCCCCCTGGCAGGCCGGCACAGCCCCACGGCAGGTCGGCACAGACCACCGGAGCCTGCACAGACCCCCTGGCAGGCCGGCACAGCCCCCCGAAAGGCCCGTACAGACCCCAGAGAGGCTGTACAAGGGAAAAACAGGATTTTTCTTATTCCGATACCGGAAGTCCCATAGACTTGAATGGGACTTCCGGTATCGGAATCGGCGATACCGATACTTTTTTTTAAGATCGGCCGATCCATTCCGATCCGATACTTTGAAGTATCGGACGGTATCGCTCAACTCTAATCGTGACGTCTCGCGGTCATTCGCGATGACGTCGCGCGAATGACAGCGAGACTTCGCGATCCCGCGAGAACGGACGTCATCGCGGTAATTCTCGCAAAGGATTACTGGGACCAGGAGCATGGAGAGAGGCGGGAAGGCTGCGTGGGATGCCGGAAGGTGAGAAAAACAATATTTTTTATTTTAATTCTATTTTTTACAGGGATATGGTACCCAGAGCCTGAAGGACAGTCTCCTCTCCTCTGGACCGTGGGTACCATCCGCAAATGTTCTGCTTACTTTTCGCATGGTGGGCACAGCCACATGAGGAAAGTAAGCAGAACAATGCATTCCTATGGGTGTGGGATCGCCGCGATTCCTCTAAATTAATGAGCATGCTGCGTTTTTTACCGCGAAGCGATTCTGCCGCGGTAAAAAGTGCAGCATTAGCACAGCATTGCGGAATCCCATAGGAATGCATGGGATGCTTATTTTTTGCGCTTTCGCTGCAAAATTGCGCGGTTAAAACCGCCACGTGTGAACTCCGCCTTATGGTCAGTGGGGTCCTCTCTCTCTCCCGTAGAGTTTAAGCTCTTATGGTCAGCGGGGTCCTCTCTCCTGTAGAGTGTAAGCTCTTGTGGCCAGTGGTGTCCTCTCTCTCCTGTAGAGTGTAAGCTCTTATAGTCAGTGATGTCCTCTCTCTCTCCTGTAGCGTGTAAGCTCTTATGGTCAGCAGGGTCCTCTCTCTCTCTTCTGTAGAGTGTAAGCTCTTATGGTCAGCGGGATCCTCTCTTTCTCCTATAGAGTGTAAGCTCTTATGGTCAGCAGAGTCCTCTCTCTCTCGTAGAGTGTAAGCTCTTATGGTCAGTGGAGTCCGCTCTTTCTCCTGCAGAGTGTAAGTTCTTATGGTCAGCGGGGTCCTCTCTTTCTTCTGTAGAGTGCAAGTTCTTATGGTCAGTGGGGTCCTCTCTCTCCTGTAGAGTGTAAGCTCTTATGGTCAGTGGGGTCCTCTCTCTCCTGTAGAGTGTAAGCTCTTATGGTCAGCAGGGTTCGTCTCTCTCTCTCCTGTAGAGTGTAAGCTCTTATTGTCAGTGGAGTCCTCTCTCTGTCCTGTAGAGTGTAAGCTCTTATGGTCAGCGGGGTCCATTCTCTCTCCTGTAGAGTGTAAGTTCTTATGGTCAGCGGGGTCCTCGCTCTCTCTCTCCTGTAGAGTGTAAGCTCTTATGGTCAGCGGGGTCCTCTCTATCCGGTAGAATGTAAGCTCTTATGGTTAGCGGGGTCCTCTCTCTCTTGTAGAGTGTAAGCTCTTATGATCAGTGGAGTCCTCTCTCTCCTGTAGAGTGTAAGCTCTTATGGTCAGCGGGGTCCATTCTCTCTCCTGTAGAGTGTAAGTTCTTATGGTCAGCGGGGTCCTCGCTCTCTCTCTCCTGTAGAGTGTAAGCTCTTATGGTCAGCAGGGTTCCTCTCTCTCCTGTAGAGTGTAAGCTCTTATGATCAGTGGGGTCCTCGCTCTCCTATAGAGTGTAAGCTCTTATGGTCAGCGGGGTCCTCTCTCTCCTGTAGAGTGTAAGCTCTTATGGTCAGCGGAGTCCTCTCTCTCCTGTAGAGTGTAAGTTCTTATGGTCAGCGGGTCCTCTCTCTCTCTCCTGTAGAGTGTAAGCTCTTATAGTCAGTGGGGTCCTCTCTTTCTTCTCTAGAGTGTAAGTTCTTATGGTCAGCAGGGTACTCTCTCTCTCTCCTGTAGAGTGTAAGCTCTTATGGTCAGTTGGGTCCTCTCCTGTAGAGTGTAAGCTCTTATGGTCAGCGCGGTCCTCTCTCTCCTGTAGAGTGTAAGCTCTTACCGTCAGCAGGGTCCTCGCTCTCTCTCCTGTAGAGTGTAAGCTCTTATGGTCAGTGGGGTCCTCGCTCTCTCTCCTGTAGAGTGTAAGCTCTTATGGTCAGCAGGGTCCTCTCTCTCTCCTGTAGAGTGTAAATTCTTATGGTCAGCGGGGTCCTCGCTCTCTCTCTCTTGTAGAGTGTAAGCTCTTATGGTCAGCAGGGTTCCTCTCTCTCCTGTAGAGTGTAAGCTCTTATGATCAGTGGGGTCCTCTCTCTCCTGTAGAGTGTGAGCGCTTATGATCAGCGGGGTCCTCTCTCTCCTGTATAGTGTAAGCTCTTATAGGTGTTCTGCCCATCTAGTGGTGGCTGAATTTATAGCTGTGTCTTTACTAGCATTTACAGCCTGTGTCTTTAACAGAGTGTTGCATTGTGGGTTGAAGCAATGTGTTCTGGGATGAGGAAGATGCCATTTTATTCTGTGTATTTCATAAGGACACAGGTGTTTTTTGTCCTCCTGTAACTCCCCTACTTGAGTTGGTTATCCGGGTAAAGCATATCTGGTAAGATTAATATCTTTTCTTACAATGCAGTGTTGTACAGAGATGTTATTAACTGTATGGCAGCCAGTGCTCAGTAGATATAATTAGACACCTGTGTGTTTCTATGTAAAGTTTGCATCTGTTAGGAACGGCGGAACGCACTAAATAAAAATAAATAATAAAGTGCGTTCGCCACTCGGGGTCCACCGTGCAGTAGATGTTACACCACTGCTAGGTAATAACAGACGAGCAATATGGCGGTATAATGCGCACGGGTTCAACTTCACCTGAAGTGCGCAGTGCGGGCTCTGTGCACACACAGAGGCGCCGCAACATAAACATACAAAAACTCTGAGCCTGTTAGTGTCACAGGTCTCAGGTAAATGCACACACGGTATCTGGTCACAGGAGCAGGACCTAAGACAGAGGAGCTGCGTCTGTCTAGACCTACCGTGTGTGCGGCATCGCTACTGCAAGCGCCAAGAAGGACTGCAACTGCAGCGCGGCGTAGGACACTGCCGCTCGACGACAAAGCTAGAAAGCAAGCGCAATGTCGGACGCTAGCGTAGAGGTGCTAGCGTAGAGGTGCTAGCGTAGACAGTGGCCTAAGACTTGCCACTGACTGGCGCTGACTGCTGAACTAATTCCCTATCCACATGCGTAATATCAGAGGGAAGGGGTTTCAAATGAGTCAGTCACCAGAATCATACATCCGTCACCATTCACACATCTAGCAAATATAACCTATACTAGCGCATGGCCAAACGGTCATGCGCGCTTGTTATAGCCATGCGGGACCTTCCAGATCTCCGAGATGGACCAATGAGATCAGAAACAGGACCTGAGCATATGACTCCTGATCTCCAATGGGAGATCGTCTCGTGAGCATGCCCAGTAGGAGCACAGAGGGACTTAGTCTCTGGAGCGGTCTGCTGCAAAGTAATCTCCTCTGCAGTAGATAGACAGCAGGAGACTGCAGAATGTGAGGCTCTGGATTCCTGCAGAGCAGACGCAGAAACCCGACGCCTAACAGCATCACACTGTATACTTCCTGTAACTGTGTTAACTGTGTGATCATCTGCCCAATACTTACCCATGTTTGTATTCTTTATAGTTTTACCGCATGTTCTATACTCTTCACCAATAAGCCAGTTAGACTACAGAGAACAGTCTGCTTATTTTGGAAGATAGAAGGTGGTTTATGCTGTATGCTAGAGTGCACACTGTGTATGAATGTTGAACAATAGGGTTTTCGCTCTCCCTATTTATCCTTTCTCCTATGTGTATTTTCCAAGCAAGCACAAGCTTTCCAGTATTGAGATTCATACAAATTTGTTTGCCGCAAATCAATTTTTTTTCTGAAGCTGGAGAATTTGAATGTCAAAAGATCAGCTTATCGCTAATCAAAATCCATATAACTATACATCAGTTCAAAACAAATGAATAAGCTGCACATAAAGTACAGTAAAAATGTTTAAGTAGCACTCCTATCAAAGTTTTTATTCTTGTAAAATATAGCAGTCATTATATTATAGAACACTGGGTACTTACAATTGCTCATTTTGCCCTTCTATCCAGTTAATTCTTCTCTTTTCAATTAGGTCTATGACATCATATGATTAGAAAGAGACTAGCTAAATACTTCTAAGCTCCATGTAGAAATAGGAAATCTATTTTCCCTGCATGAGTCATCATTAGAACTGCAATTCTACATTACTGCAAATTCCCTGGCAGGGGAAGGAGTGAAGAAGCTGGGTCAGGAGTTGAAGAGGAGATTGAGCTTGCCTGTTAGTTACTTTGTAGTAAGGTAGAATTGTAGTTCTAATGATTAGAGTTGAGCGACTTTTGGTTTTTTAGGGTCGAGTTTCGTTTTGTGAAACCCGACTTTTCCAAAAGTCGGGTCGAGCAAGATCGGCCGATTATAGGGAAAAGTCGGGGTCGTCCCGAAACACGAAACCCAATGTAAGTCAATGGGGAATAAAAGTCGGCAGTGAGAGGAGGACAGGAAACACACCTACAGTGCCCATTTGAATGCCAAAAGCATCAATTCTTCTTACTTAAGCTTGTGAACCTTAATTAACTTCATAATACAAGTTACGCACTGAAAAATGGGGGTTATTTGGCTAAAGTTGTGGGGGGGTAGGGCTGGCTCCAGGTTTTCATGTGCCCTGGGCGAAAGAGCGCCCCTTTAACACATATCACAACTCATCATGCTCCGATACGGCAGATAAATAGCGGTATAGTACAATGAAAAATACTTCACTTTTTACATCTCATGACGAGGCCCATCTATTTCTCCATACAGAATCATTGGTCCCATATAATGTTTGAAACAGTATATGATGAGCTCCACATAATGCTACAGTATATGTTGGTCCCCATGGATGAAGCTCCACTGTCTTATGGGCCCAAATAATGCTCCAAACATAATGGGCCCCATTTCTAATGCTCTAGTGTATAATGGGCCCTGTAAATGCTGCTCCAGTGTCTGATGTCCACCTTTGGAATGTTCCAGTGTATGGTGGGCCCCATCTATCATTCTCCAGAGTGTAGTGCTCCCCAAAAATTGCTGTCCCAACATTGAAAACAATCAAATAAGTCTCCTCGCTAGGGAATCCCTGTACTAGTCTGGACTCCTCGTCGTCCCCATCTTCCATCTCACTGCACAGTATTTCAACCTTGCAAGTGCTGTGATCCTGAACAAGCAGGGGGGGCCCACTCGTTGGCGACGGCACTGGCACAGGGCCCCTGATAGTACGGTGGTGTGTCTGATGGCGGGTGGGCCGAACCTGCACTTTCATCTGCAGCTTCCTCTTTGTCACCGTGTAAGATGGAACTGTATATGGGAAGGGTAACCTGAGTTTCATCAGGGTCAGATTCAGGCCGTGTAGCGTGCGAGGGGAATGTAGTGGTCTGGGTCAATGTACCAGCAGATTCATCGAGCAGTGGCTGGGCATCAGTGCACTTGTGTCGCCCCCAGGAGTACGGTCGCCACAGTGGCATTACCTTCCTCCTAGGGAGTGTGATGTCATGCTTGGGAGCAACGAAGGATCTCTCTAGCAGGTTAACTGATTGGGCGGCGTTATTCCCACGAGTCATGACCCTCCAAACAGCGTTCATGAAGGCAAAGTGTTTGTTTTACGTGGGCAGTATGGTTGCAAAGCTGAACCTTAAAGGAATGTCCAGAAGGGCACCACCAGGAGTGGAGCGTACGGTTAAATTCGACTCCACCTGGGAAACCTCAACCATGCCAGCTACAGAAAAGATGCACAGATTGCAAGCTTAATTCCGTTAACGAACGAGACTCCGTCATGCCCCGCGGTCCGAGTCCGGCTTACTAGAGGGACACGTGAGGCTCTGGCACATGAGATTGGCCAATAACTGGTGTGTCATGCCCTTACATGTCCGTGGCTGCATGTGTGCTACACTGAAAAGGCCAGCGTTTGTCGCTTACAGGTGCAGATAACCCGCTGAACAACGTTAGTGATGGGGATCACTGATTACAATTATTACCCGCGAACGATGATTTCCCAGAAAGTGCAGGTCAACCGCAGTTCCGGAATTAGGCCTAACCGTCATTCCTGAAAAAATGAAAAACTTACGTGTGCAAACCACAGGTGCTGTAACTTGCTTAACAGCTCGCCAGCCGTTCTCACGCCCAGTATGGATTACACGTGATTGCACAAAGGTGAGAAAGGGTACCGTATCCCAGGATAACATGTATGGATAGCGTACACATTCAAAAGATATGTCTATACATCAGGAGGCAGGCTCAGACGGTGTTAGGCCCAGTATGGCTTGCACGTGATTGCACAAAGGTGAGAAAGGGTACCGTATCCCAGGATAACATGTATGTATAGCGTACACATTCAAAAGATATGTATATACATCAGGAGGCAGGCTCAGATGGTGTTAGGCCCAGTATGGATTGCACGTGATTGCACAAAGGTGAGAAAGGGTACCGTATCCCCGGATAACATGTATGGATAGCGTACACATTCAAAATATATGTCTATACATCAGGAGGCAGGCTCAGACGGTGTTAGGCCCAGTATGGCTTGCAAGTGATTGCACAAAGGTGAGAAAGGGTACCGTATCCCCGGATAACATGTATGTATAGCGTACACATTCAAAATATATGTCTATACATCAGGAGGCAGGCTCAGACGGTGTCAGGCACAGTATGGATTTGACGGCCCAGACTACACAGCGGAGGAGCAGGGAGAGGTAAAGATTGCAAATGCTGGGGCCCTGCCCAAGCAAGGGGGGCCCACTCGTGGGCGTCGGTACTGGCACTGGGCCCCTCATAGTACGGTGGTGTGTCTGACGGCGGGTGTGCACCACCACCGTCAGAGACACTTGATTGCACTATGAGGGACCCTGTGCCAGTGCCCGCGCCCAAGAGTCGGCCTACCCACCTGTCCAGGGCAACGGCACTCGCACGCTGTCATGCGCTAGGTGGTGACCCCGGCCATGGGGGGGGAGTCAGCACAGTTAGGGAGTTTTAGAAAGTGGCATATGTTGATGTTGGACATTCAGCTGATGCAAAAGGCGAAATAGGTCAAGTCCCTGGAAGAGGTGGACCAAAGCAAGCCATTTTTCTGTCACCCTATGTGTCATCAGGGGAAGGTGGGACAAAATCCTTGGAAACCCATGCGTGGTTCATTTTAATGAAGGTTAGATCATCCACATTTTGGGTTGACAGACGGGTCCTTTTTTCTGTCAGGATTGATCCAGCTGCACTGAAGACTCTTTCCGATAGCACACTTGCAGCTGGGCAAGCGAGCTCCTGTAAGGCATATTGTGCCAATTCAGGCCAGGTGTCCAGTTTAGCGGCCCAATAGTCAAAGGGGAATGACCTGTGTGGGAGAACATCGATATGGGAGGAAAAGTAGTTTGCAACCATAGTTGACAACTGCTGTCTCCTGTCACTTTCCATCGATGCAGTATTACCAGTTGTGTGAGCGGTCCGTGAAAAATCAGTCCACAACATTGTCATGAAACCCCTGTCTCCAACGCCACTTCTGCTGTGTGCACCATGAACACCTCTGCCAAGCTGCCCCCGGCCCGTACGGCTCGTGTGAGAACCATCACCGCTGCTGTGTGCTGGGAATGCCTCAAGCAGCCGATTTACCAGAGTTGCTTGTTTATTAGCCAATATTAGGTCAAGGTTCTCCTGTGGCATGATGTTTTGTAATTTGCCTTTATAGCGTGGATCCAGGATGCTGGCCAACCAGTAGTCATCATCGTTCATCATTTTGGCAATGCGGGGGTCCCTTTTTAGGATCTGCAAGGCATAATCTGACATGTGGGCCAATGTTCCCGGTGTCAATGATGCACTGCGAGTGCTGGGTGGAGGAGCACTTTCTGGCAAATCCACATCCCTCCAGTCACGCACAAACCCTGTACCAGACCTTGCCACGCCAATATTTTCACTTGCCCCACGAGATGCATCCTCCTCCCCTAAGTAATCATCCCCATCATCATCCTCCTCCTCCTCTTCTTCCTTCACCTCGTCCAGGAGAGGTCCCTGAGCAGACAATGGCTGAATGTCATCAAGGATTCCCTCCTCCTCTTCCTCCTCATCAACATTGGCTGCAGACGCCTGCTCCTTAAGGTGCGTAAAAGTTTGCATGAGCAGACACATAAGTGGGATGCTCATGCTTAGGATGGTGTCGTCTGCGCTTACCAGCCGTGTGCATTCCTCAAAACACTGAAGGACTTTACAGAGGTCTTTCAGCTTCGACCACTGCACACCTGTCAACTCCATGTCTGCTCTCAAAGTGCCTGGCCGTGTATCCTCCCACAAATGCATTATGGCCTGCCTCTGCTCGCACAGCCGCTCCACCATGTGCAGGGTGGAGTTCCACCTTGTTGCAATGTCGATAATGAGGCGGTGGTTGGGAAGGTGGAGCAATCGCTGCAGCTTCTGCATACGAACGGAGTGTACAGGCGACCGGCGGATGTGCGCGCACAGTCTTCGCACCTTCTGGAGCAGGGCTGTTAACTCCGGATAATTTTTGAGGAAGCACTGCACCACCAGGTTCAAGGTGTGAGCCAAGCAAGGTATGTGGCTGAGTTTTGAAAGGCCTATGGCTGCCACAAAATTACGGCCGTTATCACTAACTACCTTGCCTGCCTCAAGATGTACACTGCCAAGCCATGAATCAGTTTGTCGATTCAAGTACTCGGCCAGCACCTCAGCGGTGTGTCTGTCGCCCAAACACATCATCTGCAACACAGCCTGCTGACGCTTTCCACTAGCTGCTCGATAGGGGGACACCTCGTGTGCAACAGTGGCAGCTGCAGATGGAGTGCTCGTACGACTGCGCTCTGTGGACAAGCTTTCACTTCTGGAGGAGGAGGAGGAGGAGGGTCGAACGCCTACAGCCAACTGTTTCCTATACCGTGGGCTAGGCAGCACTGTCCCACCACCGCTGTCCCCTGTGGACCCTGCATCCACCACATTAACCCAGTGCGCAGTGATGGACACGTAACGGCCCTGGCCATGCCGACTGGACCATGCATCAGTTGTGAGGTGCACCTTTCCACTCACAGACTGCTTGAGTGCATGGACAATGCGGTCTTTTACATGATGGTGGAGGGCTGGGATGGCTTTGCGAGAGAAGAAGTGGCGACTGGGTAGGTCATAGCGTGGTACTGCATAGGCCATGAGTTCGCGGAAAGCTGCGCTTTCCACCAACCGATAGAGCATCATCTCAAACGAGATTAGTTTGGCAATGTGGGCGTTCAAACCCAGTGTACGCGGATGAGAGACTGAGTACTTTCTTGACCTACTCATAGTGTCTGGGAGGGTGAGCTGGACTTGAGAGCTGCATATGGTGGAAGTAGCGGTGGACAGGGTGGACTGAGAGAGGGTTGATGATGGTGATGGAGTTGGTGTTCTTTCTGATGGCCTAGATTCAGTATTTCGTTGATATAACAGTGGGATTCCCTGACTGCTGTGGCCTTGCAACGACACCTCAACATTTGCTGCTGTGCTAACTGGTGGGCTTACAGTGGGGGAAACAATGTAGCGTTGTT
The DNA here is from genome assembly GCF_039654945.1 of Dendrobates tinctorius. Taxonomy (NCBI): domain Eukaryota; kingdom Metazoa; phylum Chordata; class Amphibia; order Anura; family Dendrobatidae; genus Dendrobates; species Dendrobates tinctorius. Next base: position 17,564,916 of record NW_027361727.1, on the reverse strand, counting down.
GACTACCTTCTTTGTGATCAGTTGCACATGTGGCACTTGAGGTTTGGTGTTGTGTCCACGCTTGCAAGTGCATGGTGGTTAAATGTCTAAGCATGCAACTGGTATTCAAATTTTTCAGATTTTTCCCTCGGCTAAAGGTCTTTGCGCACTTCTTACAGATAACCTTGGCCTGATCATGAGGATTTTGTTCAAAAAAGTGCCACACTGCACTCTTCCTACTTTGGCAGACATTTTGCGGCCTAGCACGCTGTGATCTTTTGACCCTCTGGACAAGCTGTCCAGCAACTCTTTTGATTTTTGGAACCTGTCTTTGGAGTGCTCCGGGCCTGCCAGATAACAGCTGTTGCGATGTCGATGTCTGCTGTGGATGCTCCTCCTCATCTGAGCTATTGGAAGCAGCACCCTCTTCCACCAATGGATGCCAATCTGGGTCAGCAACTGGGTCATCCATCACCTCCTCTTCAATGTCATGTGCACCTTCCTCTGTGTCACCGTGTATGGTGGTATAGTGTGCGGGAAGGGGCACCTGAGTCTCATCAGGGTCAGAATCTGGCTCTGTACACTGCGAGGACAATGTAGTGCTCTGAGTGAATGTACCAACAGAATCATCTATCAGCGGCTGTGAATCAGTGCACTCCATGTCAGATTCATCTTGGCCTGGGTAATTCACCATTTCACTTGATAATCCAGGCATGGTATGTGAAAACAGCTCCATGGAGTAATCAGTAGTATGGCCTGCGTCATCCTTCAATCTTGGTTGGGGTGAAGGACACAAGGAAAGGTGTGGTTCATGAACATGAGCCTCCAATGACGACTCAGTGCTTTTATTTTTTACAACTTCAGAAGAGGAGGCGATAGAGCTGGAGGCTGAGTCAGCAATGTAAGACAAAACTTTTTCCTGAAGCTCTGGCTTTAAAAGCGGTTTGCCAACTCTTTGAAAACTAAGCCTTTGAGGCCTTGTGGAGCCAGATGATGACGCAGGCTCAACACCTCCTGCATTCGGTCCTATTTTTCTTTTGCCACTACCATCAGATCCACCACCAACACCATCATTACCAGCTGCCAACCCCCGCCCAATTCCACGGCCTCTTCCACCAGCCTTCCTCATTTTTGGTAGAAATGTAGACAAAATCCAACAAACTATATAGTAATGTAAAACAAGGTACAAGGTGTCTATAGGACAGGGGAGATTTTGAATTTCTGCAGACATTTGTGGACACTGGACACTTTTGGATTGTGTGAGGCCCACTGAATATCAGAGCGCTATGTCACAGGCTCGATGGCACAGGTGTGAAAAAAGTGACTACAGGATAAGGGAGATTTTGAATTTCTGCAGACACTAGTGGACACTGGACACTTTTGGATTGTGTGAGGCCCACTGAATATCAGAGCGCTATGTCACAGGCTCGATGGCACAGGTGTGAAAAAAGTGACTACAGGATAAGGGAGATTTTGAATTTCTGCAGACACTAGTGGACACTGGACACTTTTGGATTGTGTGAGGCCCACTGAATATCAGAGGGCTATGTCACAGGCTCGATGGCACAGGTGTGAAAAAAGTGACTACAGGATAAGGGAGATTTTGAATTTCTGCAGACACTAGTGGACACTGGACACTTTTGGATTGTGTGAGGCCCACTGAATATCAGAGCACTATGTCACAGGCTCGATGGCACAGGTGTGAAAAAAGTGACTACAGGATAAGGGAGATTTTGAATTTCTGCAGACACTAGTGGACACTGGACACTTTTGGATTGTGTGAGGCCCACTGAATATCAGAGCGCTATGTCACAGGCTCGATGGCATAGGTGTGAAAAAAGTGACTACAGGATAACGGAGATTTTGAATTTCTGCAGACACTAGTGGACACTGGACAATTTTGGATTGTGTGAGGCCCACTGAATATCAGAGCGCTATGTCACAGGCTCGATGGCACAGGTGTGAAAAAAGTGACTACAGGTTAAGGGAGATTTTGAATTTCTGCAGACACTAGTGGACACTGGACACTTTTGGATTGTGTGAGGCCCACTGAATATCAGAGCAGTATGTCACAGGCTCGATGGCACAGGTGTGAAAAAAGTGACTACAGGATAAGGGAGATTTTGAATTTCTGCAGACACTTGTGGACACTGGACACTTCTGGATTGTGTGAGGCCCACTGACGCTGTATGGTGTGAAAAAATGCACGCTCAGTACCTCAGCAGGACAAAAAAAAAATTGGGATTGCTTTTAAAAAAGCAGTTTGCAGAGCAGTGGGTAAACAGCAATGCAGCTGTCAGGAAGCCTTAGAAGGCAGCCTAACAACTAACACCGCTGATCCACCACAATATAGCCTCCCCTTGCACTGCACACACAGTGACTGGTGTGTTGTACAGGCAAAATCGCTAGCAGCAGAAGCAGTTTTTTTTTCTTCTTCCCTGCCTAACGCTCTCCCTACAGAATCAGCAACCTCTCCCTATGCTAAGATCGGCAGAAGTAAGATGGCGGTCGGCGTGCACGCCCTTTTATAACCCCTGTGACGCCCACCAAAGCAAGCCAATCACTTGCATGCCCTTCTGAAAGATGGTGGCGACCCCTGTCTATGTCATCACGTTGCCCACAGTGTCCGTGGATCCTGATTGGCTGAAAAAGAGCGCAAAACAAACTTTTGAAACGCTACTTTGGCGCGTAAGTCGCCGACCTCGTGGCCGACCTCATCCTAGGGTCGGGTTCCGTTTCATGAAACCCGACTTTGCCAAAAGTCGGCGACTTTTGAAATTTTTCGACCCGTTTCGCTCAACTCTACTAATGATGATTCATGGAGGGAAAAGAGACTTCCTGTTTTTACAAAAAGCTTAGAAGCATTCCACTAGTCTGTTTTAAATCATGTGATGTTATAGACCTAATATAAAAGATAAGAATTAATTGGGTAAAATAGCAAAATGAGCAATTGTAAATACACAATGCTATATACAGTACTGTATATGATATACTATATATATGATTTCTGAATTGTCTGATCATCAGAAATGCCACAGATTCAAATGAGAGATTGTAAGATTTACATGACAAATTGTGGATGCATATAAATGTAGAAATGAAATAATAAAGGTCACTATAAACCACATATGGATGCGAACAAATGAAAATATACAAAAAAAAAGTGCTATACAGAACATCACATAACATATAGACAAAAATCCCAGGATAATCTTTACACACATTGTGCCAAAGTTGCTAGCCAGCCACCAACCCCAATGTGTGTTTTGCATCTGCAGCTTCTTCAGGGGTCGTGGTTGTAATCAGTCCCAAAGCCTCCTAAATGTTCAGTCCAGTCTGTCCTTCATATGATCAGAACTCAGTCATTCACAGCACAATTTGTGGCACATGTGCACCTGATCTCACAGCTCTTGAGATGTTTCCTGTTAGTCAAGCCAAACTGAGCATATCTGGGTTGAGGATGTATATTATCACATACCAGGAAGGCACAATTGCATAAAGACAATGGAGTGAGGCGCGGAGGCTAAGTACACATGTGCTCCAACTGCTGAGAATGGCAACAATACATCAAACTAAGATATAAGTCTTGTGATTATGATAGTAACATTGCTGAGAAAACATGTGAAGAAAGCATAATTAATAGGACAAATAAGATAATTACATTGTAGAAGTAATATTAAGAGTTATTCGCAAAAAATAAAAATAATATATAAAAAGTGCATAAGTGAATAATTTCTTCAGTGTTGATTAAATGCTTTTTATATTTATTACATTTCACTTTTCACATTTACATTTTCTTATTTGTTAGTTTTTCTTCATTAGGTAAAAAGATAAAAAGCACATATAATTCTCAATAGGATGTGAGATACAGGGAAACACTAGTGCATGTAAACCGAACTGTAAAGGAAGACAAATAACCACATATTAGACACTTAAAATAGTAATAAAACAAACAGTGATAATAGAAATAAATATTTGCAGAGATGTTTACAGGAAAGGAACAAACCTAGTTGTTTTATTAAGACTGGGGATGGGCGGACCAGTGGATGTTCGGTTTTGTCGGGTTCGGCCAAACTTTATAAAAAAATGTTTGGTTCAGGTACAAAACTGGTACCTGAACTTGATCCCGAACCAGGACCCCATTCACGTGAATGAAGGACCCGAACATCCGGCGGTTCCCACGTTGTCCTCTGTTTGACAGCATGAAACAATGGTTCTGACCAGCGTTAACCTTACTGAAGTCACCGACAGTTACAGTAGCTGGGTATCACGGACCTCTGTGGGTTCCCACACTGTTGCACAAAGGACAGCGTGTGAGTCAGCGGCTGTGACCGGCAGTGAAAAGGTTACCGCCGATCAGGCATCAGCTGATGACTAGTACCCTCCTCAGTGTTGTCTGCTCTCGCTGATAGCACAGAAAGCAGGCGTGTGCTGATGAGAGTATTTATCAGCCTTTGCATAGTAAGAAATATATCAGTGAGATACATAATAAGTGCAGCGCATGTGTAGCTTACGTACATGTATTTAGCTCAGAAATAAAACAAAAAAATGGTGTGCAGTTCCCCTTATTTTTAATACCCAGCTGAGGGAAAGCAGACAGCTGGGAATTGGTGTTATTTTTCTGGGAACAGGCCAATACCCATGAAGCTTTCCAGGCTCACAGCTGTCTGCATATCCTTAACTGGTTATCAAAATGGGGGGACCCAACCAGAAAATTAAATGGGGTCTATGCATTTTTAATAACCAGTAAAGGCTAAGCAGACAGCTGGGTGCTGATATTAATGGGCTTGGAAGGGGCCATGGATATTGGCCCCATCCCTAACTAATAACACCACCTGCCCCAGAAATGACGCATCCATTAGATGCACCAATCATGCTTCTTAGCCTCGGTTCTTCCCAATTGCCTTGATGGGTTGGCAAGTAATGGTTTTGGGGTTGATGTTCATTGGCTGTGAACTACGATAACCTTACTGATGTCAGTGCTCGTCACAGCATCCGGATTCATATGCTACTGTCATTGTGTTCTGGCAGTCGTATTGAGTGGTCACATTAGTGATGTCATCGCTCAGCACTGCATTCAGATGTAGCAGAGTCAGGGATCTCCGTGGGACTGATTTACGGAGGACCCCTTTGATGAATTTATTCTTTAAAGGTAATAAGTGTGTAAAAGAGGGTCGGAGAGTGTTTTATACAATTAAAGGACTTTTCTCAGTGTGTTTATTACTTTTGACTATGGGGTTAGTAATGGGGTGTTTTATAGATGACTCTCCATTACTAACCCTTGGGTTTGATGTCAGAGGACATTACACAGCTGACATCAACTCCAAAACCATTACCCCACTTGCTAACATGCCAAGCAGAAAGAGCCGGGCAAAGCAGCAGATGTGGCGCTTCTAAGGGATGCACTTTTTCTGGAGAGGCTGCTATTTTTAGGCTGCGGAGGGCCAAATATCCATGGACCTTCCCAGCCTGAGAATACCATCCTCCAGCTGTCTGCTTAACCTTGGCTGGTTATTAAACAATAGGGGGAACCCCACACCATTTTTTTATCTAAATAATTAAAAAACGGCATCGGAATCCCTCTATTTGTGATATCCAGCGAAGATAATCCAGACAGCTGAGGGCTGCAGTCTGTAGCTGTCTGTTTTACCTGCGCTTGCTATCAAAAATAGAGGGGACCCAACGTCTATTTTTTTAATTACATTTTTTTTTACATATTGTGCCTGCCACTTGGCATGTTCTTGATGGAGCCGGAAGTGTCTTTCAAGAAACTTTGTCATGGCTGCTGAACCTGAACAGTAACACGGACATCCATGAGAATTCCTTGTTCAGAGTCCGTGCACGGACACTTGGTATCCAATACGGACCCAGAACTTTACTGTTCTGGTTCACTCATTACTAATTAAGGTCACTGGGGAATCTGTTAAAAACAATTTTGTGTCATGTTAAAGGGCATCTATCAGAAAATCAATCTCCCTAAGCCATCTTTACAGGCATGTAGATCAGAGAAAGTGAAATAAAATGACACCTTGATATCTGAGATTTGATGTGTTACTTCAGAGAAATCCACGTTTTTATTGATATGCAAATGAGCTATTAAGATCTATGGGCTTGACATAGATCTCACTGAGAATCTGTCTCCACAGCTTATTTTAAAAGAAAGGGGTGTAATCATCAAAGCTTTTTTGCCAGATTTCTGGTGAGAAAAGCTTTGAAAAGTTCCTACTTTTTCTGCAAAATGAGTGTAACACCCATGCCCGCACAGGGTCCCCGCCGGGGCCCCGTCCTTCTACTGTGGTGCCCATACCCTCGCGGGGCCCCCAGCGGGGTCCCCGCTCTCAGTCTGCTTCCTGCTGCTCTGCTCCTGCCCCTGCTTCCTGGCGCGCGGCCAGCATATCCCTGAGTATGAGACTAAGGCCGAGCATGCTCTCTCTGTCTCTTAAAGAGACAGTGCGCATTTTTTAAAATGTGATTAACCAATGATAGCATTGTATGTACTACTTCTGGCCCCTCTGCCATAGAGAGGGCTCCGGAGCAACAAGTGTTTCCTGTTGCTAGTTTCCGGTTCAGTGATCTGACGTTCCAGTGATCTGTTGTGCTTTGCCTGTGTCCTGTCTGTACCCAGCTAATACTACTTGTTTTTTTAGACTATCTGCGGCTTGCTACTCCATCCTCAGGATGACACCAGTGCTGCCTGTGCAAGTTCCATCAGGCTCTGATGTCCGTCTCTCCGTTATCTACGATGACGTCTGTGCTGCCTGCCAGCTCTGTCCCGGCCAGCCGCATCCAGCCTGTCGAGTTCTACATTATCTGTTACCCCATGTTTGTGCACCCGTTTCGCTGGGCCAACTTCCACATGTCCGGGGTCTCACTGCAGGTAGCACCTGTGTACCTCGGACATTCCACTCTGATCCTGTTTGATGGGTCTTACTACGGGTGTCTGGGGTTCGCATAGTCACGCCCCCCAGACTGTGGTCCAGTGGCTCCACCAAAATCGCAATAAACGAATGTACACTTCACCATCTGTGCCTTCGCTTCCATTCATTACAATGAGTTTGCTCAAAATATGCCTTTTCTGGAATTTTCACACCATTCTTGACCAAACAAAGTGGGCAGAAGCGTGATGATGTGTGATGACCTACGCTTGTCAAATTCATGACAAGCAACAGAATTCGCTATGCCTCAAATCTTACTCCTCCAGAGGCTGGGGTAAGATTTGTAGCGAGGCACACGCAGTGGCGCACACTACTAAGTGCCTCGCCTGATTCATTAAGAGGGATACGTAAACATAGTGATCGCAGTGTAGACTTAGAACAAATTATTTGTATCTGAATGTGTTACAGCAGAATTTGTGCAGCGCTTTATAGTTCTACTAATACTATATTTTTACTCTTCACCATATCTGTCGCTCAAGTAGTAGAGCCTGCCCTACTAGAAACCAGGAAGTAAGGAGACTGCACGGCTCTTAGCTGCTCAAGAGACAACTTGAGAATTTACTCCAGTACATACAGCACCCGAGCATCATTGTGTGAGTTCTACTTACCAGTGGTTGCCTATTCAAAGGAGAGGGAATTGCTTGATTCAATAGACTCAGCTGTATGTCCTGTATGCACTTATTTATTGTGATTTTTATTACTTACATAGCGCTCTTATGTCTCTTATTATTGATGTCTATGGATCTATCACACATCTGACAAATGTTTGAGGTCACAACAGAAGTCATAGCCAGCACATTTGATTGGCTAAAGTATGGCATTGTTTTTTGGGTACCCAAGTAGATGACATCTATCTGGCTCTTCTTCAATACACTATTTCCAATCTAGAGATAGGGAAATAGTATATTGATAATTGATCAATAGTATTTTATTATTAAGCGCTATGGATCTATCCCACACCCAGCGAATGTTTGACATGAAAACAGAAGACGTGGTCAGCACATTTATTTAGTTATTTTGCCAAACCGTGGCATTATTATTTGGGGACCCAAGGAGATGACATGTATCCAGTCTGTCTCTTCAATTTATTATTTGCAATCTAGGGATAGGGAATAAGAGGCTAATAATGCCCCTGATGAACCCCCAAAACAGGCCAGGGTAGATTAGTAGTCATCGACAGTGTCTATCAGTGCCAGTGACTTATTTTATTCGCTGGCCAAGTTTGTTGACTTGTACTCTAGAGGAATCTTTTTTTGATAGAGATGTAATATGGTGTGGGGCAGTAGCCATGGGCGAGATGCTCGTATCTAATGCCCCGGGACATTACATGAATGTGGAGATCCTGGCAGGTAGGTAGACTTATGCTTTTGGGGCACAACACCCTTGCAGGCCACATGTTACCAATGACTTTGGTTTGCCAGGAATAAATATTGAGGACTTCAATGAGGGAGACCACCAGTCGAAAATAAACTTTTTACTTAATAACTTTGTGGAAATTATGCACAGTATGTAGCGGGTGCACAACTTTAAAAACATTTCCTTCACCATACGGAGCATTTTCACATGGTGTTAATTCCTTTCTCTTTACTTGTTTCTTCTCTATCCCCACTGTTTCTCTCTCAGCTCAGTATCAAAGTCTAGTTAGCAGGAGTCCAATTCTCAACTCGCGGTTCTGCATCTTCTTTCCCCTCAAAGGGTCCTAGTTTGCCAGTATGGCTGATAGCTTCATTGCTACTGCCGATGTGGAACTCCCGCCCAGGGCATGCTCTTTGTCTCATGTACTCTGTCCCGTCTTGACCCGTTACCTCTCTAAGTTATAAACTCTGGTCTGTACTGCTAGGCGTCCTTTCCCAGGACCCATCTCCAATTGATCCCTTCATCCTCCGGCCAGTATTCCTTCTCTCTTTACTCTGATTCACACTAACCACCTCATGTGGCACTCACGACATGCGGTACTGCCTACTGTCCAGACCTTAGGTCTACTTCAGACACACACCGGGCCCTATCTGACGTTTTGACAGGAAACTTTCTCTGTCCTTTCACCTTAGCTCATTCCACTCAGGGAAACCCACGTCATGCGGCGCTAACTACTGTCCAGACCTTAGGCCTTCTTCAGACGCACACTGGGCCCTATCTGACAGGAAACTGTCTCTGTCCCTTCCCCTTAACCCTTCCCACTCTGGACTGGTCCCAGTCTTAAACTCTAACTCTCCCTACTACAGAACACAATACCAACGCTTTTAACGAATGTCACAGTTCCCATTACACAATACAGCAATACGCATGTTCTTCAAGGAGGAAGAGACAAGAAGGGACAGTATCAGATAGTTCAGTCCTCATCTCTGGATGTGTTCACCTAATACAGTATTAAAATTCTCCACACTTTCCACCACGCGCAGTTTTTGATCTTAAGCAATTATTCTTACTCTATCTGAGAAAGATTGCTGGTTATATTAATTGCAAATTCCGTACTGCATTTATCACCATCAGCGAGATGCTTGCATTTCTATGAAGATGGATGAGGAGAACAATTCTTGTAAAAAAAATTTTTTGTTAAACTCATAAAATTTGCACCTGTTCCCCACATGATTTCATTATATTCATGTTAGAAATCTGCAATTCCCCCCGAGATGCTGCATGGTACAATGTCATAAGAACACATGCGTACCATCGATTATATATATATATATATATATATATATATCTAGAGAGACGGAGAGAGCTTTTGTCTGCACAAACCAAGCAACGTCAAGCAGCACGAACATTAGTAACCAGGTGACGGCTGTGAGTTGTATGTAGCGTATGTCATTTAATACACATTTTACTACAAACGTACAATAGAGGATGTTTGCAGGTTCATTATTTTCATGTCTTCGAATACCCTCATGCATTTGCAGAAGAAACATTGGCAAAATGGTTTTCTGCCTCATGCAATGAATGATTGCGGTCTGTAAGATGAATGCCTGGGTATTGATATATTTCTCTCCTTGGTATTCATATGCTGCTAATGAATATGACATGGAATCCGTCTCGTATGCTCAGATTCGCATCTTGCGTCATTCCTCTACATATTTGCCATCTGATCCCAGCTATTGCTGTTAATCTGAAGTGTAGTGTAATTTTTTTTGTTATGGAATGTCAGTATGTCTAACTGAGAAATATTTTGTATTCCTTTAAAGGATATGTGATGGGCTAATTAAAGGGAATCTGTCACCAGATTTTTTTTAACCCCATCTAAGAGCAGCATTACAAAGGGTGCAGAGACCCTGATCCCAGCGATGTATTAATTTTTGGGCTGCGTAGTGTAGTTTTCGTAAAATTCCTGTTTTATCTGCTGCAGATCTCTGAATGCTGAGCTGTGTATAACCCCACCCACACCACAAAAAGCTGCCAATCAGTGTTGGGGGCGGAGTTGGACTACATATCAGCAGGTTTACTAGTCCTCTACTGATAATCTCCCGCTGATAAAAGAGTGGGTTTATCAAAACTACAGCAAGCAGCTCAGTAAGTGACTCATTGTTGGAATCGGGATCTCTGTCTCGACATCATGCTGCTCTCAGAATAGGTAGCAAAAACTCAATGACCAATTCCGTTTAATATAGAAAGGCATGTGATATATATATATATATATTTTTTATGTGCCTATACTTCAGTAGGCCCCCAGCTGTAATGGTAATTTATTGGTGCTCCTCAATTGCGTCATAGGGGGCCGATGAAAGCCAGTGTGCATGAGCACCAAAGCATATTTTATTTAAACTCCACTGTCAGAGATAGCAGCATTTAAGTGGTTAACAGCAGCGATCGGAGCTCAACTCTGGCTGCTGCCGTTAGACACGGATGCTGGCTGTGTAACACATCCGGCATCTACCACGTCTGCAGAGAGGTCTCCTGAGCCAACGCCATACACAGATGCCCCACAAATGATATATATATTTTGCATTATGGGGTTCAAGGGAGTCTGTCAGATGCAGACTAAAATAAGTGTCCATCCTAAAAACATCACCTTTTAGTGGACATATCCCTAATAAAAATTTTAGTACTATAGTCCATTGAGGTGTAATGAGATGCTTTGTGCACTCTTGGTGGGGCCAAACGGCTCAGTGCACCTCCTACCTACTTTCTTTACATGTATCTCCACCTCCACTTTTTTAGTTGACAACTCTGGCTCCTGTAACGTGTAGATGTGCACTTATCTACTAAATGTTTTAACTTACTAGTAAAATCAATAAAAATAATGTAATAAACAATAACATTTATGTAACGCCATTTGATGTAGCTATATTGTACAATCAACATATTACGCTTTGCAATAAAAGAATAAAATTTGCGTATTGTCTATGAATGGAGGGCCAATGAAATTAAGGAACAGTATGACTGATGAAATACATATTATCAATTAATGAGTTTTACGAACAATCAAATATAATGGATTAATTTAAGGAAAGATCAAATTAATATAATACCGAATAATAAATGTTAAGAACAATTAAATGGAATTAATTGAACAGAGAAGAGTGAATACCTTCACAGGATCCTGGTCCAGAGGCCATGCCAGTAGTCCGTGGTCATGGATTTAGCCTGGTGAACAAGCTTCTACCTGTCGTAATCCCCAGCTCCTCTTCTGAGCTGGAGGCTTGGCGCAACATCATTTACAGATCCCGTTACATCACATCTGTTGGATGAACAACATTTAGACTTGCACTTAAAGGAGACCGGTCACCTGGTTTTTCCAATATAGAGCCAGCTCCTTTCGGCACTCTTTAATTTGAAGTATGCATGTTCCCTATCCATTTGCAAGACACACAAAAAAACTGATTATCATAACTACAGACGGCGCTGTCCGGCCAGATTGGCATCCCTGGTCTGGATTCGGCGCCTCCTCTCTTCTTACGACTACCATCTTCCTTTCGTGCTTCATATAGATGATGCGTCCTATGTCATCCACACAGTGTCCTCCATCTTTCTTCTGCTCAGTCGCACTTCTTCTCTGCCCCGCCAATGGCAGAGCAAAGCCCTGTGACGCGCATGTACCGGCTTTACTTTTGGGTCATCGGTGTTCTTTGGCCTTTGCTCTGCCCTGGGTATGGTAGAGAGTAGTATGCCTGAGCAGGAGCATGATGATGGATACCGTGTGTATGACGTAAGACACGTCAACCACATGAAGCATGGAAGGAGGATGGCAAGTGTAAGTAGAGAGAAAGCGCCAGATGAAGACCATCGGACCGGACCGTGCCGCCTCTGAGTATAATGAAACGTCTTTTGTAATCTTGCACTGGAAATTGGGGACATACATACAGCATACTAGAAAGATATAACAGAGGACTTACAGGTGCTGGTCGTACTTTATATTGGGAAAATCTAGTGACAGGTTCCTTTAAATTACTCAAAAAGAAATCCAGCATATTGGTTGGACAAGACATCTTCATGAATCATTACTGTTCATGAGTTATTACATTTTTCTCCGCCATATACTTCCGCAGGTTATTTTTTAGAATCCCTTAACATATTTTACACATAACAGATATTAGTCATACCTGAGGGTAGTTACATCATTCCACCTTTTTCACCCTTCTCAGGTATTGATACAATATCAGCTATCCTCCGATGTTCCAATATCGTCCCTGTTAGAAGAAAGTGAGATACCATGGTTTATCAATTACTAAACTCAATTCCCTTAAAACCTAGGGATAAATATCATCTGAGCCACAGGCATGATCAATATGTAATTCGATCAGATACAGCTATATTTCGTCTCGCGTTAAGTAAGTAATATTGGGTGAAGAACCTTGTATATTGTCACCATGAATGATGTCCAGCACTAATAGCTCCCTGGTGACCACAGATTAGTACTTGCTTAATATCTCAGACTACTCTATTACCGTGGTCATTTTTGCTTTATACACTGTATAGGATATATAGTGGGTACGGAAAGTGTTCAAACCCCTTTACATTTTTCACTCTTTGTTTCATTGCAGCCATTTGGTAAATTCAAAAAAGTTCATTTTTTTCTCATTTTGGCAAATTTATTAAAAAAGAAAAACTGAAATATCACATGGTCATAAGTATTCAGACCCTTTGCTCAGACACTCATATTTAAGTCACATGCTGTCCATTTCCTTGTGATCCTCCTTGAGATGGCTCTACTCGTTCATTGGAGTCCAGCTGGGTTTAATTAAACTGATAGGACTTGATTTGTAAAGGCGCACACCTGTCTATATAAGGGCCCCGTCACACATAGCGACTCACCAGCGATCCCGACAACGATATCAACTTGTCAGGATCGCTGGTGAGTTGCTACATTATCGCTGGTGAGCTGTCAAACAGACAGCTTCACCAGTGATCAGCACCAGCGACGCTGAGCGCCCGGCGCTGCTGTGTACGTTAGTTACCAGCGCGCTGATGCGGGGAGCTGGTAACTAAGGTACACATCGGGTTTCTAAGCAGCGTGCGTCACTTAGAAACCCGATATGTACTTTGGTTACCAGCTCACGCGCGCTACTTAGAAACCCAATGTTTACCCTAGTTACCAGAGCGCTGATCTCCCGCCTGTCACAAGCAGCGATGCGTGCTGGCCAGCGGGAAACCAGCGATCAAAAAAATGTCCTGGCTATTCCAGGATGATCAGCGATAACCGGCAGGGGGGCCGGTCGCTGGTCAGTGTCACACACAGCGATCTCGCTGGTGAGATTGCTGTTGCTTCACCAGAAATGTGACTCAGCAGCAATCTCGCTAGCGAGATCGCTATGTGTGATGGGGGCTTAAGACCTCACAGCGTACAGTGCATGTCAGACCAAATGAGAATCATGAGGTCAAAGGAACTGGCCAAGGAGCTCAGAGACAGAATTGTGGCAAGGCACAGATCTGGCCAAGGTTACAAAAGAATTTCTGAAGTACTCAAGGTTCCTAAGAGCAGAGTGGCCTCCATAATCCTTAAATAGAAGAAGTTTAGGACCACCAGAAGTCTTCCTAGACCTGGCCGTACAGTCAAATCGAGCAATCGTGGGAGAAGTGCCTTGGTGAGAGAGGTAAAGAAGAACCCCAAGATCACTGTGGTGGAGCTCCACAGATTCAGTAGGGAGATGGAAGAAAGTTCCACAAAGTCAACTATCACTGCATTCCTCCACCAGTTGGGCCTTTATGGCAGAATGGCCCAACAGAAGTCTCTCCTCAGTGCCAGACATGTGAAAGCCTGAATAGAGTTTGCTAGAAAACACACGAAAGACTCCCAGACTATGAGAAATAAGATTCTCTGGTCAGATGAGGCGAAGATAGAACTTTTTGGTGATAATTCTAAGCGGTATGTGTGGCGAAACCAAGGTACTGCTCATCACCTGCCCAATACCATCCCAACAGTGAAACATGGTGGTGGCAGCATCATGCTATGAGGGTGTTTTTCAGCTGCAGGGACAGGACGATTGATTGTAATTGAAGGAAACATGAATGCGGCCAAGTACAGAGATATCCTGGATGAAAACCTCTTCCAGAGTGCTCTGGACCTCAGACTTGGCCAATGGTTCATCTTCCAACAAGACAATGACCCTAAGCACACAGCTAAAATAACAAAGGAGTTGCTTCAGAACAACTCTGTGACCATTCTTGACTGGCCCAGCCAGAGCCCTTACCTAGACCCAATTAGCATCTCTGGAGAGACCTGAAAATGGCTGTCCACCAACGTTCACTATCCAGCCTGACGGAACTGGAGAGGATCTGCAAGGAAGAATGGCAGAGGATCCCCAAATCCAGGGGTGAAAAACTTGTTGCATCATTCCCAAGAAGACTCATGGCTGTACTAGCTCAAAAGGGTGCTTCTACTCAATACTGAGCAAAGGGGATGAATTCTTACAACCATGTGATAGTTTAGTTTTTCTTTTTTAATAAATTTGCTAAATTTTCTACATTTCTTTTTTTTTTTCAGTCAAGATGGGGTGCAGAGTGTACATTAATGAGAAAAAAAATGAACTTTTTTGAATTTACCAAATGTCTGCAATGAAACAAAGAGTGAAAATTTTAAAGGGGTCTGAATACTTTCCGTACCCACTATATTTATGTACCACAAAAAAAAGCAAAAAAACCCCAAAAAGCTGACCAGCACCTCCTAACAAATGAAGCAGGTGCGAACAGCTGCAAGCCGTTGTGACTGTAGTAAATAGAAACTAAAGAATACAGCAGCACTGTGTGTGCTAATATACAGGTGCATCTCAAAAAATTAGAATATCATCAAAAAGTTAATTTATTTCAGTTTTTCAATACAAAAAGTGAATCTCCTATATTCTATAGAGTTATTACACAGTGATCTATTTCACGTGTTTATTTCTGTTAAGGTTGATGATTATGGCTTACAGCCAATGAGAACCCAAAAGCCATTATTTCAGTAAATTAGAATACTTTATAACACCAACTTGAAAAATTATTTTAAAATCCGAAATGTTGGCCTACTGAAATGTATGATCAGTAAATGCACTCAATACTTGGTCGGGGTTCCTTTGGCATCAATTACTGCATCAATGCGGCATGGCATGGAGGCGATCAGCCTGTGGCACTGCTGAGGGGTTATGGAAGCCCAGGTTGCTTTGATAGCAGACTTCAGCTCGTCTGCATTGTGGGGTCTGGTGTCTCTCATCTCCCTCTTGACAATACTCCATAGATTCGCTATGGGGTTAAGGTCAGGCAAGTTTGCTGGCCAATCAACCACAGTGATACTGTTGTTTGTAAACCAGGTATTGGTACTTTTGGCAGTGTGGACAGGTGCCAAGTCCTGCTGGAGAATGAAATTTCCATCTCCAAAATGCTTGTCAGCAGAGGGAGACATGAAGTGCTCTAAAATTTCCTGGTAGATGGCGGCGGTGACTTTGGTTTTGATAAAACACAGTGGACCTACACCAGCAGATGACATGGCTCCCCAAACCATCAATGATTGTGGAAACTTCAAACCGGATCTCAAGCAGCTTGGATTGTCTGTCTCTCCACTCTTCCTCCAGACTTTGGAACCTTGATTTCAAAGATGAGAGACACCAGACCCAACAATGCAGACAAGCTGAAGGCTGCTATCAAAGCAACCTGGGCTGCCATAACCCCTCAGCAGTGCCACAGGCTGATTGCCTCCATGCCACACCGCATTGATGCAGTAATTGATGCCAAAGGAACCCCGACCAAGCACTGAGTGCATTTACTGATCATGCATTTCAGTAGGACAACATTTTGGATTTTAAAATCTTTTTTCAAGCTGGTGTTATAAAGTATTCTGATTTACTGAGATAATGACTTTTCGGTTTTCATTGGCTGTAAGCCATAATCATCAACATTAACAGAAATAAACACGTGAAATAGATCACTCTGTGTGTAATGACTCTATATAATATGAGTTTCACTTTTTGTATTGAAGAACTGAAATAAATTAACTTTTTGATGATATTCTAATTTTGTGAGAAGCACCTGTATAAGAAAGCATGGAAAAAGTTAAATTTAAACTGCATTGCTGCTAACTACAATATTGTAATGAATTGAAGATACTCAGAGCACAAATTCACCGATTTGTGTGTGCCCACCAGCCATTACAAGGAGACCTTTCTCTCATGAGATCATAATCACGTGTATATCAGATTTGCCTCTCCCAGTCCAAAGACCTACACATTTAAAGCTAGGATCCAATGCTCATTAGAAACAGGTTTAGACTAATGGGAGGCATACTCAGATAATTAAGGAGTCAGACACTGACTCCAAATGTATACAATAAAACAACAAAAACTGACGAACACCTCCTAAAAGAATGAAGCAAGTGTGAACAAGTACAAGCTGCAATTACTTTATTATACACAAATCAAAGAGTGCAGCAGTACTTAGCACACAAATTGACCTATTTGTGTGTACCTACCTGCTATGACGAGGTAAACTTGGTTATGGTCCTCTCAGATAAAGGTTGCCTTGTCATGGCTGGTGGGCACATGTATATTAGCCAATTTGTGCACTAAGTTCCTTCAATTTATAAGCATAGTCTACAGTATATAGCAATAATGCAGTTTAAATTTAACATATTCATTGTTTGCTTATATACATACTGTATATATACATTTTTGTCACGCCAGTTTATGACTGCCATTCTACTCACTGCATGCACCGCTCTGCTCCTCTCAATATCAAACCATCTCTCTGAGCTGCCTCAGTGTTACATCCTCCTGTTGCTGGAGAGGCTCCACCCAGCTATAGGGAGGCATGGCCTATAGGGAGGCTTCAGTATAGTCTACAGTATATAGCAATAATGCAGTTTAAATTTCACATATTCATTGTTTGCTTATATACATACTGTATATATACATTTTTGTCATGCCAGTTTATGACTGCCATTCTACTCACTGCATGCACCGCTCTGCTCCTCTCAATATCAAACCATCTCTCTGAGCTGCCTCATCAGTGTTACATCCTCCTGTTGCTGGAGAGGCTCCACCCAGCTATAGGGAGGCATGGCCTATAGGGAGGCTTCCCTGGCCTCTCCCTGCCAGAATATATTAGGCAGTTCCTCCCTCCACACGATGCCTTAGATAAAGGTCCTAGTTGCAGTTCATTTCTAGTTCCCTGTCAAGGTTCTTTATTATTTAGTCTCTCTTGTCACTGACCTGCCTTGTTTACTTGTTTTGTCTGACCTCTCCGCTCCTGACCCTGACTTTGTATTCTGAATCTGTACTCCCTGACCCGACCTTGGACTTCCTGACCACGGATCTGTCCTTGCCCTCAGAGTCTCGTATTTTGCATTTGTGCTGTTGGTCGGTTGCTGCAGATCGGGGACTGTCATAGTGACCACTCTAACATCCGAAGCCTATCTTCACCAACAGAGGTTCTAGTATTATGCCCCTCCTGGATAAGCTGGCCAGGTCCCACTGTCGTCACACACATGTATGTACGCACATGTTGGAATTCTTTTTTTCCTTTTTTTTTTACTGCCGCTAACAATTTGTTTTTCTGTGCCTATTTTTGCTAAGCAGATTTTATTTTTGATTTCCTTTGTAAGCCTTGAACGCTTTGTTTGAACCCTCAGCCTTCAATGTTTTATTCTTATTATATTCAGCAGTTTTGTATTCAGCATAATGATTTCTTTCTTTGTATTACTGGACATTTTGTTATCAGAGGTTATAACCTTACACACAATTTCTAGACTATATATTTTGAAATTCCCCATTTATCTTCAGTATCTCTATGTACCAGAGCATGTTCCCAGTATACAACACTGAGCTCTTCTTTTTTACCTATTGAAATATATTTTGGTAGTTCCTTTTTTACTCTTTTAATGAATATAATTTCTATCATGTTACACTATGGTCACCACTGGCCAAATGCTCATGGACCAATAAATCTGACAATATATCTGGAATGTCTAACAAAACCAGATCCAGAAAACTATGTTTGCTGCTTGGTTCATCAAGGAAATAATGTGTTTTGACTTGTACTTTCATAGATGGCATACATGCTGTGTGATTTTTGGAATCAACAGTTCTGGTAGTACAGCCATTTAGAATGAGCACTGTGCAATATATATTTTTTCTTATCAAACTAACATAATGTTCATATTGATCGTCTCTCATGGATCCAGTTCCGGGTGATGTATCTTCATCTTGTTCTGGCCTCCTCATTCTAGTCTTTTGTGTTTTAGGTTATCATGGCAACCCTGTGTACTCCGGTGATGTCATTTGTTCAGGACTTGTTGGCCGTCTTAGGCGGCCGGATGCCAAATGAGTATTAAGGTAGTTGGTGTCCACGCCAATACCGTGGATTGTCTCCTAGTTCTTGAACCATTTATACTACTTGTCTCTGCTACACTGCTGTCCAACCACAGACATGGACTCTGTGATTAACCAAGCTCTAGTATATCACTTGGTAACACTGCTTTAATACTTTACCAGCTCTGCCTTGGACTCTGTAACAAAAGAAGCTCTGCTATATTCCTGGAAAGCATTGCTTTATCACTGTGTCAACTCTGTGTTGGACTCTGTGACAAAGCTAGCCATGTTATAGTGCTGGGTAACTCCGCCTTATTGCTGTACCAACAAGGCTTTGGACTCTGTGACAAACCCAGCCCTGCTATATCACCAAATAACTCTACCTTCTCACTGTGCCAGCTTTATTTTGTACTTATAAACCAATTTGTTTCTGCTATATCACTGAAATAGCTCTGCTATACCCCTGGACCAGTTTAGTTTTCGTGATGTAATTGCTGTGTCGCTCAGCTTTGCATCACTGGTTTGTTGTTGCTGAGCCAACTTTGCCACTTTGCAGTTCCAAGATCTCCATCTGCTCATGCGCCGCCCCCAGCAGCCATTTTCCCGGAGTAAACCGCAAAATATACCATGGAAGTACTGGGGCTCCGAGCTTTCACAAAATGTCAGCGGAGCCTCCGCACCACTGTACACCTGCAGCATCGCACTTCCGAACACCCCTTTCTCTCTGTCTGGGGTCCGCATCATCGCCCCACTCCTGCCTCTGCCAGCATCGAACCTGGGACCCCGCTTCACCGCAGCCACCACTCCCGTTAATCAATAAGACGTATGGATTGTAAGAATCACCACCATTTTATTAAAAAAACTTTTTTCTCTATTTTTCTCCTCCAAATTTAGGGTGCATCTTATAATCCGGTACATCTTATAAACCGCAAAGTACGGTAGGTCTTATTGTACAAAATGCCTGTCTCCTCTGGAGATTAAACCTTTCGTTCAGGCAAAGAGGTTCATTCAAAATCTCTTTTGTAATTAAGAGCAGACGAGTGAACTTTTGGTCTAGAGTCTAGACCCACTGGATTCGGCACCATGCAGTCACGGCACCCTTGAAATTGTTCCAGAAAATGAAGTATTTCTCCCAGAAAATTATTGCAATTACACATATTTTGTTATACACATATTTATTTCCTTTGGGTGTATTGGGACAACACAAAAAACAGAGAACAGAAGGCAAATTGGATATAATTTTTATACAAAACCACCAAAATGGGCCCGTTGTGTACATTCCTCAGCACGGATGTAGGGTGTGCCTGCAAGGGTTAATTTATCTCCTCTCACTCAATCCAACACTCAACCTCTGTTTTAGACTATAAAGTGAGCACAAATCACATGCCGACAAATTCAGCACACCCCGGTTGCTTACTGTGCTGCCACCGCTCATCAAACACATGGGGTGATGTCCCCATAATTTGTTCTTGTCAGACAATCAAAAAGGTCACACCCTTTCTGAATTGCTTGGGATTCTTTAGAGCATACAAGGATCAAATTTATTAAAGATTTTACGCTTTATATAAAAATATACATTGCTTACAATAAAAGATATAAAAAGGTGAAAATAAAATGACTGTCATGATCCAGGTTGGATTATGACAGATTTTGCACAAGTCACCTTTTTTTTTCCTTTAAGCTGTTTGCTTAAAGTTAGTTTTGCCCTCGGTGGCCATTAGGGTCATTACACTGTAGTTGTTTTAGTTCTAGTTTAGCCCCCGGTGGCCATTAGGGTCATTACACTGTGCTTGTTTTAGTTCTAGTTTTGCCCCCCGGTGGCCATTAGGGTCATTACACTCTGGTTACTTTAGTTTAGCTGCCCCCGGTGGTCGCTAGTGTTATTGCACGTGATAATGAAGCATGTGTGATTCCCTGGCTGCTACCTATAAAAGAGTAGCAGGTGGTCTCACTCACTGTTGGTGATATTGCTCATTTCCAACCAAGTCTGGTGAAGGAAGGAACTACAGAGAGGAGTTCCTGGCAGCTCAGGGGAGCTCTGGTGTAATAGCTTCAGGCGGAAGCTGAATTCAGGTGTCGAGCTTCAGGGGTGAAGCTGAACTTTGGTGTCGTACTCTGTTGCTGGGAGCAATAGTAACAGAGCTAAGCTAAGTGGTGTTTTTCCCTGTTTGTTACCTTCCTTGGGTGTGTATTAGTGCAGTGGTGGGATTAGTTTCTGCACCGTCCAATTCACTAGAAAGGGATAGGTGCAGGGCGAGCTAGGGATTTGAGGTATCCAGCTCCACGCCAGGTGCGGAACCTGCCTAGGGATCGTCAGGAGTGTAGGGATACTGACTCAGGGGAGTGCAGGAGGTCTCCACGTCCCCGTTCCCTATTGCAGGGCCCTCCATTGTAACGGTTTACCCGGTGTTTCCCTTAACTCTGTTTAAATTCGCCCTGCTGGAGGCGGTGTATCCAGGTTCACGGGTGTTATAGAAATTCGCCCTGCTGGAGGCGGTGTATCCAGTCACACGTGACATTACAATGACATTCAAATATGCAGAACAGTTATAAAATAAAAAGGAAAAAAAATAACAAATATCTAAATGTTTCTGTCTACAGTTATCTTCTGTTTCCTTGAGGGAAGGAGAAATGAATTATGGATCACACCAGTATCCTAGACAGCCCTCACATGAGAACAACTTTCTTTTGTACCATCCAGCTTTTTATAGTCCTGATCATAGGCTCATATTTCCAGAATGACCCCGACTGGTCCATTTAAAAGTTGCTCTATTTGACTGGTGATGGGCTAATTTATGCCCTTGCATTTCAAATATCCTGTGTCTCCCCCACCCCTCTCTATTCAGTCAATAGGAAATACTCTGTCTAGTTCAGACCATTTGCTAACCCCTTTGAAGCCCAGTGTACAGGAGCTAAGGTACCATGTTTGACACCTCAAGTAAAAGTCCATTTATGGTTGCTATACTGGCATATCCAAATTCACCCTTTTGTCACCTAAATGTAACTACTACTGTTTTCCCTTATTAATTACATATTTACTTCACAGTACAAAATTGTTGGCACCCTCAGCTTAATATTTGGTTGAACACCCTTTAGAACAAATTACTGCAATCAATTGCTTCCTATAACCATCAACAAGCTTCTTACACCTCTCAAATAGAATTATTTACCACTCTTTTTTTGCAATATCCTCCAGGTCTCTCGTATTTGAAGTTTGCCTTCTCCCAACAGCAATTTTAAGCTCTCTCCACAGGTTTCTATAGTTTTTAGATCTGGACTTTTTGCTGGCTATTTCATAACTCTCCATCCATTTCTGGGGGCTTCTTGAAGTATGTTTGGGGTCATTGTCCTGCTGGAAGACCCTAGGGCGCAAGCACAGCTTTCTGATACTGGGTAGTACATTCAACCCAAAGTCCTTTAGTATTCTTCAGATTTCATGATGTCTTGCACACAATCAAGGCACCCAGTGCAAGACACAGCAAAGCAACCCAAAACATCTTTGAATCTCCACCTTATTTGACTGTAGGCACTGTGTTCTTTTCTTTGTAGGCCTCATTCTGTTTTTGGTTAACAGTAGAATTATTATTATTATTGTTTATTTTTATAGCACCATTCCATGATATTGCACATGAGAAGGAGTTATATACAAATCACAAGTCAAAATTACAATGAACAAACAAATAGTGACAGACATGTGCAGAAGGGAGAGGGCCCTGCCCTCGTGGACTTACATTCTACAGGAATGATGTGGAATTATGTGCTTTACCAAAAAGCTCTATCTTCATCACATCTGTCCTTAAGATGCTTTCTCAGAAGAATATTGGCTTACTTACGTATGTTTTGGCAAACTGCAGTCTAGTTTTTTTTTATGTCTCTGTGTCAGCAGTGGAATCCTCCTGGGTCTCCTACCATAGCTTTTCATTTCTTTCAAATGTCGACGGATAGTTCACACTTATTCTGATGCACACTGAGCCTGCAGGACAGCTTGAATTTCTTTTGAACTTAATTGGGGCTGCTTATCCATCATCCTCACAATCCTGTATTGCAACCTTTCATCAATTTTTCTCTGCCGTCCGGAAATATTATCTACAGTGCCATGGGTTGTAAATTTCTTGAGTATATTGTGCACTGTTTTCTCGTGACATATTGTACTTCATGTTAGTGGTAAAATTTCATTCAAATAACTTGCGTTTATTTGTGAAAAAAATGGAAATTTGGCAAAAATTTTGAAAATTTCGCAATTTTCCAACTTTGAATTTTTATGCCCTTAAATCACAGAGATACGGCACACAAAAAACTTGATAAGTAACATTTCCCACATGTTTACTTTACATCAGCACAATTTTGTTAGGAAGTTATAAGGGTTAAAAGTTGACCAGCGATTTCTCATTTTTACAACACCATTTTATTTTTAGGACCACATCACATTTGAAGCCACTTTGAGGGGTCTATATGATAGAAAATACCCAAAAGTGACACCATTCTAAAAACTGAACCCCTTAAGGTGCTCAAAACCACATTCAAGAAGTTTATTAACCCATTAGGTGCGTCACAGGAATTTTTTTGAATATTTAAAAAGAAATGAACATCTAACTTTTTTTCACAAAAAAAATACTTCAGGTTCAATTTTTTTTATTTTACCAAGGGTAACAGGAGAAATTGGACTGCAAAAGTTATTGTGCAATTTGTCCTGAGTATGCTAATACCTGATTTGTGGGGGGGAACGACTGTTTCGGCGCATGGCAGAGCTCAGAATGGAAGGAGCGCCGTTTGACTTTTTCAATGCAAAATTGGCTGGAATTCAGATCGGACGCCATGTCACGTTTGGAGAGTCCCTGATGTACCTAAACAGTGGAAACCCCCTACAAGTGACCCCATTTTGGAAACTAGACCCCCCAAGGAACTTATCTAGATATGTGGTGAGAACTTTGAACCCACAAGGGCTTTACAGAAGTTTATAACGTACAGCGGTACAATTAAAAAATCATATTTTTTCCACAAAAATGATCTTTTCACCCCAATTTTTATTTTCCCAAGGGTAACAGGACCCTAAAAGTTATTGTGCAATTTGTCCTGAGTATGCTGATACCCCACATGTGGGGGTAAACCCCTATTTGGGCGCATGGCAGAGCTCGGAAGGGAAGCAGCGCCATTTGACGTTTTTGGCTGGAATTGAGATCGGACATCATGTCGCGATTGGAAAACCCCTGATGTACCAAAACAGTGGAAACCCCCCTCAAATGACACCATTTTGGAAACTAGACCCCGTAAGGAACTTATCTAGATGTGTGGTGAGAACTTTGAACCCCCAAGGGCTTCACAGAAGTTTATAACATAAAGCCGTACAATTAAAAAATCATATTTTTTCCACAAAAATGATCTTTTCACCCTCAATTCTTATTTTTCCAAGGGTAACAGCACCCTAAAAGTTATTGTGCAATTTGTCCTGAGTACGCTGATACCCCACATGTGGGGGTAAACCACTATTTGGGCGCATGGCAGAGCTCGGAAGGGAAGCAGCGCCATTTGACGTTTTTGGCTGGAATTGAGATCGGACACCATGTCGCGATTGGAAAACCCCTGATGTACCTAAACAGTGGAAACCCCCCACAAATGACACCATTTTGGAAACTAGACCCCCTAAGGAACTTATCTAGATGTGTGGTGAGAACTTTGAACCCCCAAGGGCTTCACAGAAGTTTATAACATAAAGCCGTACAATTAAAAAATCATATTTTTTCCACGAAAATGATCTTTTCACCCTCAATTCTTATTTTTCCAAGGGTAACAGCACCCTAAAAGTTATTGTGCAATTTGTCCTGAGTACGCTGATACCCCACATGTGGGGGTAAACCACTATTTGGGCGCATGGCAGAGCTCGGAAGGGAAGCAGCGCCATTTGACGTTTTTGGCTGGAATTGAGATCGGACACCATGTCGCGATTGGAAAACCCCTGATGTACCTAAACAGTGGAAACCCCCCACAAATGACACCATTTTGTAAACTAGACCCCCCAAGGAATTCATCTAGATGTGTGGTGAGCACTTTGAACCCCCCAGTGCTTCACAGAAGTTTATAACGCCCGGGCGTGAAAATAAAAAATTCGTATTTTTTCCACAAACATGATCTTTTAGTCACCTTTTTTTTATTTTCCCAAGGGTAACAGGAGAAATTGAACCCCAAAAGTTGTTGTCCAATTTGTCCTGAGTACGCTGACACCCCATATGTGGGAGAAAACTACTGTATGGACACACGTCAGGGCTCGGAAGGGAAGTAGTGACGTTTTGGAATGCAGACATTGATGGAATGGTCTGCGGGTGTCATGTTGCCTTTGGAGAGCCCCTAATGTACCTAAACAGTGGAAACCCCCCACAAATGACCCCATTTTGGAAACTAGACCCCCTAAGGAACTTATCTAGATGTGAGGTGAGCACTTTGAACCCCCAAGGGCTTCACAGAAGTTTATAATGCCCGGGCATGAAAATAAAAAAATCGTATTTTTTCCACAAACATGATCAATTAGTCCCCAATTTTTTCATTTTCCCAAGGGTAACAGGAGAAATAGGACCCCGAAAGTTGTTGTCCAATTTGTCATGAGTACGCTGACACGTCAGGGCTCGGAAGGGAAGTAGTGACGTTTTGGAATGCAGACTTTGATGGAATGGTCTGCGGGTGTCATGTGCGTTTGGAGAGCCCCTGATGTACCTAAACTATTGAAACTCCCCACAAGTGACCCCATTTTGGACACTAGACCCCCTCACTGAACTTATCTAGATGTGTGGTGAGCACTTTGAACCCCCAAGTGCTTCACAGAAGTTTATAACGCTCGGACGTGAAAATAAAAAAATCATTTTTTTCCACAAAAATGATATTTTTGCCCCCAAATTTTTATTTTCCTAAGGGTAACAGGAGAAATTGGACCCCAAAAATTGTTTTGCAATTTGTCCTGAGTAGGCTGATACCCTACATTTGGGGGTAAAACACTGTTTGGGCGCATGGCAGAGCTTGGAAGGGAAGGAGCACCGTTTTTTTTTTTCAACTCAGAATTGGCTGAAATTGAGATCAGACGCAATGTTGCATTTGGAGAGCCCCTGATGTGCCCAAACAGTGGAAACCCCCAATTCTAACTCCAACCCAAACCCCAACACACCCCTAACCCTAACCCAAGCCCTAACCCTAGCCCTAACCCTAACCCTAACCCTAGCCCTAATGGAAAAATGGAAATAAATACATTTTTTTTATTTTATTATTTTTCCCTAACTAAGGGGGTGATAACGGGGGGTTTGATTTACTATTTGTGGCGGTTTTTATGTTTGGCAGCTGTCGCACGCTAAAAGACGCTTTTTATTGTAAAAATAGTTTTTGCATCACCACATATTGAGAGCTATAATTTTTCCGTATTTTGACCCACCGAGTCATGTGAGGTCTTATTTTTTGCGGGACGAGTTGACGTTTTTATTGGTACCATGTTCGGGCACGTGACATTTTTTGATCGCTTTTTATTCCGATTTTTGGGACGCAGAATGAACAAAAACCAGCGTTTCATGAATTTCTTTTGGGGGGGTGCGTTTACACCGTTCCACGTGCGGTAAAATTGATAAAGCGGTTTTATTCTTTGGGTCAGTATGGTTACAGCGATACCTCATTTAGGTCTTTTTTATGTTTTGTCGGTTTTATGCAATGAAAACTATTTTATATAAAAAATAATTATTTTTGCATCGCTTTATTCTGCGAGCTATAACTTTTTTATTTTTTCACTGATGATGCTGTGTGGTGGCTCGTTTTTTGTGGGACAAGATGACGTTTTCAGCGGTACCATGGATATTTATATGCGTCTTTTTGATCGCGCGTTATTACACTTTTTGTTTGGCGGTATGATAATAAATCATTATTTTCTGCTTCGTTTTTTATTTTTATTTTTTAAGGGGTTCGCTAAAGGGGTTAACTAATGGGACAGTTTTATAGGGAAGGTCGTTACGGACGCGGCGATACCTAATATGTGTACTTTTATTGTTTTGTTTTTTTATTATTTTCAAAAAATGAATTTATTGGGGAATATTTTTTTTTTTTTTACTAATTTATTTGGCGATTTTTTTTAATTTATTTTTACATTTTTTTTAATTTTTTTTTTACTTTATTACATAGTCCCAGGTGGGACATCACTGTCCTGTGACAGATCGCTGATCTGTCACATCACAGATCACTGTGACAGATCAGCGATCTGTCACAGGCAGTGCTGAAGGCTTCCTCATGCCTGCGCTTTGCAGGCACTGAGGAAGCCAGCTTCCTCAGGTCCCCGAAGGCCCCCGTCGCTATCTTGGATTCGGGGGCCTGGAGGATAGGAGCCCCCCGCAGTAGCGCTGCACATTGCGCTGCCGTGGGGGGCTCAGGGAAGCACGGAGGGAGCCCCCTCCCTGCCGATGCTTCCCTTTAACTCCCGGTACACCGCGATCATGTTTGATCGCGGTGTGCAAGGGGTTAACGTGTCGGGGGCGGTCCGTGACCGCCCCTGACACATTGTGCCGGGTGTCAGCTGTGATAATCAGCTGACACCCGGCCGCTATCAGCGGCGCTCACCACGTGGGCGCCGCTGATCGCGGTAGATGTACTTTCCCGTCCACGGTCATACGGGCCCGGGTACCATGGACGGGATAGTACGTCGGATGTCAGGAAGGGGTTAATATTGCCCACACCTGTTACTTGCCATAAGTGAGTTTGAACAAGCATCACTTGCTTGAAACAAAGTTGTTTACCCACAGTTTTGTCTGGCCCATTTTGGGGGTTTTGTGTAAAATTACGTCCAATTTGCCATTTTTTTGCGTTGTTCCAATACAGACAAAGGAAATAAACAAGTGTATAACAAAACGTGTAATTGCAACAATTTTCTGGTAGAAATACTTCATTTTCTGGAACAATTTAGAGGGTGCCAACATTTTCGGCCATGACTGTTTGTTACACTTCCCCTATAGGACCTGTGTGGTCACCAATATTGTAGGATTACTACTTTTCATTTACTTAAGCGTCTATAAAAGTTTAAATTTTTTACTATACTATATCCAACTAGTTTGAAATACGCTTTTCCACAGCTAAAACGAATATACGAGGCCGAAGGAGGCTCTTGTTGTTTTTATTTCTTACACATTTACAATTAGCCCCTAAATAAATCTCATTACAGCTGTAAATTATAATAGTTGTAAAATGCGGTAGCTGCATTAATAGACCCAGCAATAAGCCTTAATAAGCCTCATACAGGCTGAATTATCCAGTGCACCCCAAGAGGTTTATATATTCTTTTTTAATTACATGAGTTTGGAAACTGTGAAAGGGGACTTAAATCAGATTCTCAACTTTACTGATCAACAAAGGGCTATGCGACATATAAAATAACACAATCTTCACTATTTCAGACACTTGGGTTTCTTTTTTTTTCCTTCTTTTGAACACCAAGGACTACAGTATGATAAATAATGCTTATAATTTAGACATTAATGGGGACTGGGACTTTAATAATTGATAGAAGACAGACAGAAAAATCACTTTCTGCTTTCTTTCATATCTCAAACCCAGCATAAAATATGACATGATTTAATCTCTGTTTCTGATGTAATAAATGCTGTAATACTAATTTATCTAATGTTTTACATTGCTTAAGATCCAATTGTGAAATGAGCTATATGCCCAGATGACAGCTGTAATGTGCTGGACCCATGTGTAATGAATAATCCAGAGGTTCCCACCTGCTCGCCAGATTCTCTTCTTCTTTTCTACCTATTGTGTAAAGCTTGGCGTTTAGCAAATCAATTCTCACTTTTGCAACATTCCGGATAAGAAGTCATTTCTAACTCTTTTCTCATATATGGAATCAATCTAGTCTAATATTCTTGCACCACATGAACTGTCTCCAGAGCTAAGGAACAAACCCTTTGTGTGATGGCCTTAGAACTGGATAAGAATAGCTAGAACGGTACAACATTTAAGGCATATTTTTCTACTTTTGAGGGATTGGATCTTTTGCGGTGAAAACATTGAGTAGATAACTCAATAATGACATTTTATGAAAACACATTCAAGTATGTTGAATTTTATATTATGAGGCTATATGTCAGGATTCCTGTGGTCCTTCTGCAGATTGACCACTAGTGGCTGCTATTGTTCACCTTGATAATTGTGCTGAATTTCCACTCCCTACCTCTGGAGGCTGCAGTGTGTTCTGCAATCGCCCTTTATTAAAGAGAATCTGTCACCTATTTTTTCAAGTATCAGCTGCTAGCACCGCCATCAGGGGCTTATCTACAGCATCCTGTAATACTGCAGTGCGCAGGCGCCGGGAGAGGTCAGAGAGGTCCGACGGGAAGCAAAGAAAAGGGCGTCTTTGCTAGGAGATGGGAGTGCTGGACCGGATTGCGACACCCATCGGACCAAAACCGGATCCGGACCGCCCCTGGGTGAGTATAATATAACTCCTTTTTCTGATCTTTCAGGTTACATCGGGGGCTTATCTACAGAATTACAGAATGCTGTAGATAAGCCCCTGATGGCGGTGCCGGCAGCTGATACTCAGAAAAATAGGTGACAGATTCCCTTTAAGATGGCAGATTACTACTTAAAGCCACTTGGAATGCTCACTCATTGCTTGAGTATCCCGTTATGATACTGATGAAGCAAGGCATCTAATGTTCACTGATATCTGCATCCATTCATCCCAGCACTGATTTCTGTGGCATCTGAGAGCACAGCAGTGGTGATGATTAGGGATGAGCGGGCTCTTGGATGTTCGGGTTGGTCAGGTTGGACCAAACTTTTGTCCAAAGTTTGGTTCAAGTACCAGAATTCTACTAAAACTTGAACTCGAACTCCATAAAAGTTACTGGGGATCCGAACTTTCGTGCTATAAAGTGGTCATATTAAGGGCTAGGGAGCTGCCGAAGGAAGCCGAGTACCCTCACAGAGTCAGTCAGTCTCTCTCTGTGTTCTGAGTTCAGCACTGGACACTAGGTGTCCGGTACAATCCCAGAACTTTACAGTTCGGGTTCACTGATCACAAGTGATGTCACTACATTGCGCCAACAGTGCCTCTACACAGCGCAGGCCAGAGCTGTAGAGGAATAGGGTTAAGTGAGTAGTTCAATTTATTTTATTTTTTACATCATTCTTCGGGAAGAAACCGACATAATACAGCATGAGAGGGCTATATCAGGACATCATTCTCAACGGGAGGGCTGTGTGGGGGCATCATTCTGAGTGGGTGACTGCGTGGGGACATTATTCTGTGTTTGGAGACAGCATTCTGAGTGGGGGCTATGTGAGGACATAATACTGTGTAAGGGGGCTGTGTGGGAACATAATTTTGCATGGAGGTCTGTATTTATGTGGGGACATAACACTATGTAAGGGGTCTGGGTGGGGATATAATACTGTACAATTAGGCTGTGAGGGGACATACTACTGCATAAGGAGGGCTGTAGGGGGCATAATAGTGTGCAAGGGGGCTGTTTGGGGGCATTATACTGTGTAAGAGGGCTCTGTGATACCGTGTAAGAGGGCACTGTGGGGGCATAACACTGTGCACCATTCTCAGTGGGTGGCTGTATAGGGACATAATACTTTAGAAGGTGACTGTGTGGGGACATGATACTGTGAAAGGGGCTGTATGGTGGCATAACACTAAATAAGAGGGCTGTGTGGGGGCATAATACTGTGTATCATTCTCAGTGGGTGGCTCTATGGGGACATAATACTGTGTAAGGTGACTGTGTGGGGACCTAATACTGTATAGGGGGCTGTATGGTGGCCTAATACTATGTAAGGTAAGAGGGCTGTGTGGAGGAATAATACTGTGCATTATTCTCAATGGGAGGCTGTGTGGGTACGTAATACTATGTAAGGTGACTGTGTGGGGACCTAATACTGTATGGTGGCATAATACTGTGTAAAAGTTCTGTGGGACATCATATTATATATTAAGAGCTGTTGATCAAAATACAGGGGCTGAATAACAGGAGCATTGCAGAGTTAAGTTCAGCCGGTTGGTTTGGCCTCCACAACAGTCATAGTATCTCTAGTGGCCCCTTGGGAAAATCAATTGCCCACCCCTTTCTATTCTGATGACAGCCCTCACATGGTTGGGTGACAGTTTTTATCTAACAGGGCTAATATTGGGTACTTAGCCACTAGTATTTAGTAATGGTCCACTGCAGCCTGGATGCATTACACATAAGGTACAATGGGGCAGATGTGACATTGGTAGAACACCCTTGTATTAATAATGGAGTTCGTGGTGCTATCCACTGGTAGATGGTTGTGGGTTGGTCCCAGAAAAGTCAATATTGCTAATTATCCCAATTGTGAATAGAGGCCCCGTTACATTTAGCGATGCACCAGCGAACCCGATCACGATATGACCCGGTCAGGATCGCTGGTGCATCGCTAAATGGTCGCTAGTGAGCTGCCAAACAGGCCGGTCTCACTAGCGATGCAGCAGCAGTCGGCGGTCGATACTTACCGTCAGGTGCAGCGATGATGTCTTCTTCTGCCTGCGTCCATGGCTCACTCGTCGACGCCAGCAGGAAGCCGACGACGAGAAATGGACCAGGCCGATCTCGCGCGATCACCGATAACCAGCGGGGGAGCCGGTCGGAGGTGAGTATCACATGTAGCGAGATCGCTAGTGATATCGTTGCTGCGTCACAAAATCGGTGACGCTTTAGCGATATTGCTAGCGATATCGCTATGTGTAAAGGGCCATTAGGGCATAACGATGAACAATATATGACACAATGGGCGGTATATCAAATAACAGACTTTTCCAAACTTGATTCACTTGATGTTGACTTTGGGTACAGTGGAAAAATTTTTCACAACGGTGGTCAACTAAAAAAAAAGTATTAGCAGTTTATACGGTCACGATAATACGAGATGTGAATTTTTACCTCCCATTATTACCACTTTCAATGAAGGTGTGCAGAAATACTGTCCCAGTGTCGGTCTCATTTTTGGAACCTTGGGCAGCGCGGACTTTGAACCACTTCATTCCTCAATCATTGCATCAAGACTACGCTATAGTCGCAGTCTGGCACCGGACTCACTCAGTCATCACATTCAGTGTTAAAATATTAGTCTGAAATCCAACATGTATATATGTAAGTTTGAAAAGACATTAAAAGGTTTACGTCTAGACACAATTTGCCTGGGGATTGGATGATTTTGCTGCATGCCTGTTCTCTGTTCGGTGACAGAATTGTCAAAACATTGGAATATTGTGTCTGCGTGCTCCAAAGATGTATATTCATTCATGCATACCATGGCTTCACTTTACAGCGTCTTTCTGTGATTTAGAGAAATCGAGACCGGCTTCAGTAGGTGTATTTGCTTGTCACAAGAGCCGATGTGTCGAAAAAAATGAATTTGTAGTAAAAAGTTGAATAAATTAAAGTTTAAAGGATGATATAAAACACAGGCAACACGGTCTCACCTGATGTAACATAAATGAATTATTTATGAATTCTTTTCCATTGTCAAACGGAACCTTTCCAAAATCCACTCCTCTCGAATCTAGACCAGATCTCCTGTGACAGATGTCCAGTTCCACAGAATATTCTTTGAGGAGACGACTCTCCTAGAAGATTGCTTCATCATGCAATGTTGAGTGGTCATCCTAGAGATGTTTTAGTACAGTTGTTCAGTGCTTCAGAGTTGGTCAACATTCCATTTTTTCTTTTTGCATGATCCTCCTGAGATTTTGTTTTTTAGGTTTTGATATGGCTTTTAAAAACCCATGCAATTTTTTTTATCATTGACTTATGATGTGATGACCTCAATATGCCATTTATTGCCCAGTTTCTCTTGTTTCACATTAGTCAGTTGATACGTGACTGATCTGATGAAGAAGTCAGTCTGACTCCAAATTCTGATTCTCGTGATCGCTAAGAAAACTAAATGGCGTAGTTTTACTTATAGCAATCCCCATCACTGCAATATTAATTAATCTGCTCCTCTGTTTAATTTACTACATAAAATCTAAATTTAGAGGTTATAGGGGAATGACTAAAGTAAAAAGGATATTGGGAAAAATGGGAACACATGTATGGTCAGGGTGTCCAGAAGGTGGCAACAAGTTTCAGACAGAAACGTATGCTGTAGCGTGAGGAAATTGATTGTGAATATAGTCAGGAAAGTCAAGAATTGGATGACAGTGCTTAAAGAGGAACTCTATTATTTCTTTATTCCTTAAACTTGTGTAAATCATAGAGTAGTGTCAGTGTGTTAATATACTCACCCATTACCATCTTCTCCGGTGTCCAGCGCCATTTCGGTCTTCCTCTGAGCCAGATGATGACTCTTCTGGCCAGCCGGCTCACACTGGGTTCTACTGTACATGTGAGGTAGAAGTGGCTTTTACAGTGTAAGCCTATGGAGTGTCAGAACGATGCTCCATAGCCTTTTGTTGTAAATGAGACTTCCACAGAGCACACAGTGTTATCTGGAGAGTCCAGAATCAATCTCGCGGGACTCTGAAGAGGAATAGAGTGACGCTTGACTCAGGAGAATATGGCGATGAGTGAGTATATTAACACATTTACACTACACTATAATTTTCATAGGTTTAGCCAATAAAAATAATGGATTGCTCCCTTAAGTACTTGTGCAGTACTTTATATTATTTAAGTACTTAAATTTGCATATTCCATTTCCAAGAGGAGCATTGAAAGGCAAATAAGCATCCTTACCTTGGCATGCCAGAGCCGGTATGTCACTCTTCACAATGAGAAATATTACCCCTTATACCTCAATCCAGAGCCTCTCACCTAGCCAAATCAGTTCTCACACTTTGTACTGATGAGGGGCAAGAGCCTGAAACACTGTGTCTGCAAATTGAGATTCTGAGTCGGCTTTTATCCTGAGTCATACTGTAAGGTTCCTTAAAGGATTGATAGTGACTTGTAGGATCGCTGCTTCCAACCAGTGGCGCTATAGAGCTCAAGTCTTCTTCCTCTCTGAAGAGGCAATTTGCATCTTTAAGTAGACACAGGTAGGGTAATCAGAAAAGTAACCAGATGACACAAGAATTTGGTAATAATTATCAAGCAAAGCCAAGTATTTGATATTGATTGGACAAAGCAGAAGAGAATTCTAAAGGGCAGGTTTCAGTCAAGAGTCAATGGCTGAATGATTGTGGTGGGAGGGGACTATAAGACAGTCATTCGAAAAAAAGTCTTCTTGACATCCACACCATCGGCAGTACAACCAGTATGTAAGGGGGATGTGTTGCCAACTACTGTACAATCACTTATTGACCCATATAAATGATCCACTCATGCTTCAAAAAGGGGTTTACTTGATAATAAGCTAAGAATACCTGTATAGAAAAGAGCAACGCTCAAAATCAATAAGAAATGTATCCTTTGTTGGATAACAAAATAATTAAAAGCATAAAAATAGACATACAAAAGTCAGACGTAAAAAATACTAAAGGAAGGTAAGTGATGATAATAACTAAACTCCCTTGTGTGAATACTACAAATCAATACAAAGTGACATTATGAATGAGGATTATGTATAATGGCAAAATGGAGTGAAATATGTAGATTACGTGTAGTGACACCTAAAGTGAAATATGTCATACTGTAGTGTGAAGTTCTGGATGGAAAAAATCTGAATGTGCAGATTGTACCCTGACATCCTATATTAGGTTATTATTATGTTATGTTTGAATGATATATACGAGGGGCGTTCATTAAAGATTTCCCCTGACCCACTTCCTGTGGACTGAGAGCACAGAAATTTGGCACAGTTATTAGTCCTTCTCTACATAGGTGCCACCTAGGGACACGCACTTCTCCCATCTCTTTAAGCAACTGTAAACACCTCACTTGTAGAAGTCGACAGGTTGCTCCAAAAGCCACGTTGTGACTTCGGAAATCAGAGCCTCATCATCTGGAAAATGCTTGCCCTTCAAAAATAACTTAATTGTTGAAAAGTGGTGGAAATCCAATGGTGCGAGGTCGGGTGAATAAGGGGCATGCTGTAGAATTTCAAAGCCATAGGAGTATGCTTCCATTTGGGCAACATGTGAGCTGTGAACTGGTGCATTGTCTTGCAGGAGGCGTACACCTTTGTTGACCATGACATGTCTCTTGGTTTTGATGGCCTCCTGGAATTTCCTAGCAGTGAAGAATAGTATGCCCTAGTGATCATGGCTCCCTTTGCTAGGAATCCATCAATACTACTCCATGCCGGTCCCAAAATATTGTGAGCATGATCTTGCCTGCCGAGGGTTTGGCTCGTGCCTACTTTGGAGGCGATGAGTCATGATGCTTCCATTGCATCGACTGGACTTTAGTCTCAGGATCATAGTGATGGACTCAGCTTTCATCCTGTGTGATCAGTCTGTTGAAAAAGTCCTCCTAGTTTCCATGGCACATTGTCAATAGAGACTGAGAGCATTCAACTCGTTCCTGCTTCTGTAAAGGTGTGAGCAACCAGGGAACCCAGTGAGTGGATACCATATGCATGTGAATATGGTCTTGAATGATTTTTTCCACAGACCCCCCACTAATTTTGACATTTTGGGCTAGGTGGCAAATGGTTACGCGGCCATTTTCCAAAATGGCGACCTCCACTTGCTGGTTTGTGTGTTCATCAATAGAAGAGTGGGGTCGCCCTGGATTTGGAGCTGTTTGCACCGAAGTTCGACCGCATTTGAATTGACAATGCCAGTTTTTTACTTTATCATATGATGGGGAATCATCACCATAAACCTCTTTCCTCTCATCAGACGTCTCCTTTGGTGTGCGGACTTTCAAGTAAAGGAACTTGATGACTACTCTGTATTCCACTGGGTCCATTATCAAACCTCACTCCACTTCAGCTCTTGTAAAATCAAGACTGCTATCAGTACTGGGTTGCAAATTGGCACGTAACCTATAGAGACTTATATCATTACACATGTGCAATTTCAGCATCCTGTGATAAAAAGAAGTGGATAACGAGAGATAAGTAGCCACAAAAACTTTAATTAAATACAGCCAGTAATACAATAACATTAGCCATTGATGTTGTGCGTAAACTTGTCTCACCACCATAAATGAATGGCATGCAGCGTGATGTCTCAGAGAATGTACCATGTGATATATCAAAGTGGATTTTTCTATGTACTTTTCGTGTTCCCACACTCTTATTTTTAATTCCTGTGTAGTAAGCCCCACGTATATCTTACCACATGGACACTGAGTATGATAAATGACCCCCTTGGAAGGACAGTTGAGACTTTTTGTGATTTTGAAGTTTATTGTTCCATTGTGATTCAAGAAGACTTTACTCTTTGTTAGATTCTTACATGCCTTGCACAGGTCGGAGGGGGAAAAACATGGTTAGGGGTACAAAGTTCTTTTTTTTGGTTGAAGTGCTTGAAGCGTAGTGACTGCGGATTGGAGAGTCTTTGAGGTTCTTTGAGCGTCTTTCTACAATGGATGGAGTATTCGGTAGAATTTTCTTGAGGATAAAGTCTGCTAGCAAAATATTCCAGTGTTTTCTAGTTATAGAGGTGAATTCTGCCATTGTTTATTGAAATCAGTGATTAGTTGTACCTGATTTTTCTTATCATGGTCCATTGTCCTGTCTCTTTTTCCATAGAGCAGTTCTTCTCTGGTAGTCTTAGAGGGTTTTTTTTAAAAACCATTTTTGATCTGTTTAGTGCAGTAACCACGTTCTCTGAGTCTTCAAGTCAAGTCATCAGCTTGGTTTTGGAAGGATTTTCCGTCTGTTCAAATTTTTCTAATTCTTAGGAATTCTCCCATTGGAATGGACCTGGAAAACCATCTGCAGTGACTTTGAAAACTTAGGTAAGAAAGTGAAAGAACTGGGAGCACAGGTGGTCTTCTCTTCCATCCTCCCAGTGGATGGCCATGGAACAAGGAGGTGGAATAGGATACTGCAGGTGAACAACTGGCTATGTCGATGGTGCAGTCAGCAAGGATTTGGATTTCTGGATCATGGAGTGAATTACCTATACGATGGACTGCTTGCTAGAGATGGGGTGCACCTTACGAAGACTGGAAAACATGTATTTCAAAGTCGCCTTGCTACACTCATCAGGAGAGCTTTAATTCCATTTATTGTTGACGGTAGGTAGGATGAGGTAGCATGGAATTGGCATACCTTATTCATACGTTAAAAAATTACTTTTAGAGCATCAGACGTAGAGATGGAATTATTTGATGGAATTCTAAGAAGAAAATCTATTATATTCTTACATTGATTACAAATAGAAAAATGATAACAAATGTTTCTGAAAGCTTACCACAATTCCCTCACGTTTACAGCTGTTCTTGGAAATAGTAGTCTTTTATTCAAACTTATTTAACAAGTGACAACTCTAAAATTGCCACAAAACAGTGGAAAATTGCCTCTATTTGACGTACAGACCACACATGGCACCACAAATAATTTCAAGGGCAGTATCTCTGAGTTATTGATAGACACGCAGGATTTTCTTGAGGCAACATGCAAAGCTATTGATTGAACAAGCTGTTAAGGCGCTTCCAGTCGATAGGCATAAATTTCAAAATCCCCAGTTCACTTGAGACGGCTTAGAGAGCACACTTTTCATTTTGAAATTCATTTTTCCTTTCCCCTTTCATCGTCCTAATCACAACTTTCACCAAGAAATTACCTAGATGATATCAACTCCAGAGAAATATCGATATATAATCATTTGGTCGCCGTTACATTATGGCTATTTTTCTATAGAATTTTGTTCTTTATCTTTATTGTTTGAGGTTAATGTCTAGGCGGCCTATTCCTAAATTGGTATGAAAAAAATTGATAAAATGTAATGTCTTTAAGAAAAGAAGTGCATTTGACTCTATACTGAATCCATTCTTGACTGCTGCTCTGTACGAACCTCTCCTGCTATCATGCGGGTAAAAAGTGGACTGATGTCCTTCACTCTACCACACTGGGAGGCAGAGTAGACAATCTTCCTTTGATCTTTATATCCTTTTCATTATAAAAGCATCAATATGTAATTTTTTCTGTATTCAAGCCGGTCATTTGATTGACACATTGTTGTTTGGTAATTTTAACTAAATGCAGGTTATAGGTATTATCCAACTTTTGAAAACACAGAAGCACTCATAACTTTATAGTTTTTAAGGTTGAAGGTAACCAAGTTCCACCTATAAGCCTAACATGTTGATCCAGAGGAAGGTAAATACCTCATGAGACAGACATTAATAGCCCTATACTAGAGGAAATAATCCTTCCCAACTCCACATATGAAAATCGGACTAGTTCCCTGGATCTATGCCCCATCACAGAATCTACTGCCCATAAACTGTAATCTTAGATTTTTCACGAAAGGCCTCTTGGCCATCCTTGCACTTTTGTAGTGAATCAACCACTACAACCTCACGTGGAAGAAAGTTCCATGGTCTCACTGCTCTTACAGTAAATAATTCATGAATCTGCATCTATGATTATGGTTAAACCTTCTTTCCTTGCCCCTGTTTCAGGCCTAGGTGTAAAAAAGGTATAAAAACACAATGATTACACATAGATTGTATGCTTGACAAAGACCAATAATCTTGATGGTGGGGCCTCACCATTCTTGACAGACCCCACTGGCAATTTCATGTATATGGGAACACTTCTCTCTTCCATCATCTCAACAATGTCTCCTTACTACATTTTCAACGTTTCCTTCAAAGGGAGGTCTATCTATCTGCTAAATTGTAATTTTTTTTCCATAAAAACATGGTGTCACTGGTGTATCAGTGTTGACTGATACTCATCCTGGATCCGGCTGTAGAAGGTCTTTTGTGATTAGCTCAAGCACCTTCTTGATTTTTGTATCTCTGTTGTGGAGTGATGTCCCTCTCCCTTTAGGACCCAACGGTTACCTCCACCTTCTGCTGCTAATTTGACACCTTTGCTGAAGGTTTATATTCATTCCGCGCCTGCAGCTGGTGTTAGCTCTTACTTGTCTCTGTGTAGTTTGAAGTACTAACAGTCGGTTAGTGTCTTCTCAGAGGACTCTTGGAGGATTGCTGGCGTGACATCTCGGTGGTCTTCTCAAGCTACAAGCTAAGTGTATCCCCTCTTTCGTCCACCCTCTTTGTCTTTAGTTGTAGTAGGGGTTGACTATTTGTAACCCCATTCCTTCCCTATCCAGGGCCTATTGCTAGGGTCAGGCAGGGATTAGGTTCCTTATTGGCGATAGGTGCAGAACCTATTTAGAGACGTTTATGGCAGACAGGGTGTTGTTAGATTTGCCTTGGGGTCTCCACTCCCTCCTTCCCTAGTGTTTGGGCGTCCCCCTCCCTCTCCCCATCATTATGCACTTTACTTCTCCCTCACCCAGAGTGACAGAATCAAAGCCAAGCTGGGGGATGAAGTGTCATCAAAGAGTTAAGAGGGGACTAGTGCCAGAGAAGATTTTGTGCCTTCGGAAGCTAGCAGAAAACCACCAGGGAGCAGCACGGGGCAGGGATAGATGAAGGGATAGGTTACTATAATAAATTAATAATTTTAACCCCTTCAATTAATTATAATTTGCGGTTCAGGAGACTTCAAAACATAATAAACGCCTTTTTCAATGAAAATTGGAGCTATTTGATTAGCATTGAATACACCTGATGCAAATTAAATTACCCCCCCCCAACTTTGAGCAATTCTGCCAAATTTGAATTTTGGCAGATTCATCCCATTTAATGCTTATGATGATTTCCGATGTAATCAATCCTTTGCAAAATTCTGTCAAACAAGGCTCACGCACATGCACTTGACTTTTTGTAGGTTCTCATTAGAGAAGATGAATTTACTGGAGTTTATCAGCAGTAACCTACATAGCTCTATAAATCTTACAGCATCGCAAGCATAGTCATTTTTGGAAATGTATAACTTATTACTTAAGAACAGCGTCTGTCAAATGAAGGGTAACCGCTATCTTCAAATGCTGTCCCTGACAATGTGACAGTACATTAATAACTGTTTTAATTGATCACTTCAGTACTGCAGTGTGCTTTACTTTCATTAATGAGCAATAATGAATAGCATCCAACAGATGACATACTGTAGAAAATAATAATGTGTCCTCGCGGCTTCTCTATCACTTTTCCCAGTCTGTTAGTTACATTTCTTGTCGTTGATTTCCATTAAGTCCTTATTTTTTTCCTAAAGTTGATTTCATAACTGGGTATACGGGGAAATCTGTTGGATAGTTTGCAATAGAAAAACCAAAACAGAAAAAAAGTCCTCCAAAAAAATCATTTAAAAAGCAATTTTATTTTATTGAACAATGTCAAAAGTTAAAAAAGGGAAATACACATACAAGAAAAAATGCAAACATTGAGCAGGAGAAAAAGTTCAGCCCAAAATAAAAATAGAATACAATTTTTTCTGGATAATGGGTAGGAACATGCACAAAAATTTAATTTTTAAAGAAGTATAAAAGGGCTAGAACAGATCCCAAAGGACAATGGTTGGAGTGCTAAATACACACAAGCCAAACTCTTCTCCACACATTCTTGAACTCTTCTGTACTGTTGCTGCCTCTCCATGTCCCAATCAGCATCTGGTGACGCTACTTCAGGTGTCAGGACTCCCATGTCTAAGTCAATAGGCAGCTTACCAGGTCTTGCTCTCATTAAATAGGCTGGAGTACAGTTGGTAGAGTTCACTGGAATATGGTTGTAGAGGTCTACCAGATCGGGCAACTTCTCTGGCCACAGATTCCTCTCCTCCAAGGGCAAAGTCTTCAGGAGGTCCATCACTACCTGGTTCATTTCTCGCACATGCCATTGGTCTGTGGGTGATACGGCGCTGTCTGGATCTTCTTACAACCATACAGGTTACAGAATTCGTGGAATACTTCTGCCTCGAAAGCTGGACCTTGATCCGTAAGCACTCTTTCAGGATACCCATGTGGTCTACAGAAGTGCTGTTGGAATGCTCTGGCTGCTGTCCTGGCTGTCTGATCTTTGACAGGCACAACTACCAGGAATCTTGAGTAGTGGTCCACAATTGTAAGGGCATAGATCTAGCCTGACCGGCTTG
Source organism: Dendrobates tinctorius (assembly GCF_039654945.1). Lineage (NCBI taxonomy): Eukaryota > Metazoa > Chordata > Amphibia > Anura > Dendrobatidae > Dendrobates > Dendrobates tinctorius. Next base: position 17,524,241 of record NW_027361727.1, on the reverse strand, counting down.
GAACCAGCTTCACATGGTCCAGGGCTACCAACTCAAGGGGCTGTTTGGTGATAATTGGCTGTAGGGGAGCTCTTTGGCTGTCCCGATCCTTTCTGCGCAGGTTACATTGTCCACACTCCTGGCACCACCTCTTAATGGCTTTCCTCATACCAGCCCAGTAGAACCTCTCCTGGAGCAATACTTCCAACTTCTTCCATCCGAAGTGTCCAGCTCCATTGTGGTATGCTTCCAAGACCATTGATGCCTCTCTCTTTGGGACTATCACCTGCCAAACCAGCTCATGAGTGCGGGCATGATACTCCTCCGACACAGCTTCCCTTCATAAATGAACAGCCGACCTCTCTCCTTCCACAACTGCTGAGTTTCTTCAGGAGCATTCGACTCTGGACGTGAGTCAGCTCGTGTCAGCAGCTCCTTCACCAGGCAGACTGCAGGGTCACTATCTTGCGTTTCTGCCCAATCATGATGGGGCATTGGGTTCAGGGTGACCTCCTTCAAGCCAGACCGTCTGTTTCTCACTCCTTGAGCATGCTGGGCCGCAAGTGGCCGGTGGAAGGGAGGTAGCTCTACTTCTGCAAGAGCTCCAGGGTCTTCTCTGGCATCTGGTAGGTTAGGCATTCTGGACAGTGCATCAGCATTGGCATTCTTGTGCCCTGCCTGGTACTTGATGGTAAACTCGTAGTTCGGTAGCCGGGCCATCCATCGCTGTTCCAGTGCACCTAGTTTTGCAGTATCCAAATGCGTCAACGGGTTGTTGTCCGTGAACATAGTGAACTTGGCAGAGGCTAGGTAATGTTTGAACCGTTCGGTGACAGCCCAGACTATGGCAAGGAACTCCAGCTTGAAAGAACTGTAATTATCAGGGTTCCTTTCAGTGGGACGCAGCTTCCTGCTGGCATAGGAGAGCACTCTTTCTTTCCCATTCTGTACCTGCGACAGTACTGCTCCTAGTCCCATGTTGCTGGCATCTGTGTACAGCACAAAGGGTTTGTCATAATCTGGGTAGGCCAGAATTTCATCACCGGTGAGAGCCATCTTCACCCGAGTGAAGGATCTCTCCAACTCTTCAGTCCATTCAAAGGTGGAATTTTTCTGTTTAGTCTTCTTGGACTGCCCCAACAGGAGGTTTTGCATAGGGGTGGCTATGTCAGTAAAGCCCTTAATGAATCTTCGGTAGTAGCCTACCAGTCAAAGGAATTGGCGCACTTCATGAAGGTTGCTGGGCTTCGGCCAGTCCTGGATGACTGTGACCTTATCCGGATCTGGTGCCACACCTTCTGCACTGACCACATGACCTAGGTACTGAACCTTGGGCTTCAGGAGGTGGCACTTGGAGGGCTTCACCTTCAGGCCAAAATTGGACAAAGCTTCAAATACTTCGGCCAGGTGTTCCAGATGATCTTCATAGGTTTTGGAGAAAACAATGACATCATCCAGGTACAGCAGGACCGTCTCAAAGTTCATGTGTCCCAGGCAGCACTCCATCAGCCGTTGAAATGTTCCTGGAGCAGTGCAGAGCCCAAATGGCATATAATTGAACTCACAGAGACCCATTGGAGTGGTAAATGCTGTTTTCTCCTTGTCTGCCTCTGCCACGGGAACCTGCCAATACCCACTGGTGAGATCCATGGTGGAAAAGTAATTAGCAGTTTTAAGTGCAGCTAATGATTCCTCAATTCTAGGTAATGGGTAGGCATCTTTATGTGTAATACTGTTAATTTTCCTGTAATCAACACACATTCTCATGGTACCATCCTTTTTCTTTACAAAAACTATTGGAGCTGCCCATGGGCTACAACTGTCTCTGATAACCCCAGCTGCATTCATCTCTCTCAACATACTCTTAGCACATTGGTATTGTGTTGGGGGTATAGGTCTGTACCTCTCCTTTATGGGTGGATGGTCTCCAGTGGGGATATGATGTTGAACCCCTTTTGCCTGCCCAAAATCTAGTGGGTGTTTGCTGAATATCCGCTCATACTAAACCCCATTTTTCTGGTATGAAGGTGTAGAGTCAGTTCCCACCTGCAGTTGCTGGCACCACTCCCCCATCTGCTCCACAGAGCCACTGTCCTCCACCTGATCGGATGAGACCAAGGGCTCTGCTGCCTGCAATGAATTGTTGTTAACAGTGAGCAGCTTAGCAACTGTGGGGTACCGAGGTATTGTGGCGTCCTCTTCCCCACAATTCAAAAGGCGTACAGGTACTCTCCCTTTTCATACATCAACCACCCCTCTGGCTGTCAGGACAGTGGGCCTGCTCTCGGAGTATACTGGTTCTACCAACGCCTGGCAATCTCTCCCTCTAAGACCTATAGCTGCCTGACACCAAACCAATATTTCACATCTAGGGGTATTGCAATGGGGAAGGGGTCACTCACTCTGACACTGCCAATTTCTCCGCCAGAGAGTTCTACCTGTTGTCTTTGCATCAGGACTCTGATCTCCTTCTGCAGGACTCGTTGTTCACTGGAACCAGCAGTCTTAGCCACATGTTGCAACAAGACAATAACCTCGGACAGACGGTTTTCAATTACATTTGTACCAAGAGTCATCATGGGATTACATTCACGTCGATAAAAATATCAACAACTATTAAACCTTGAGACTTTAGCTCTACCCGCCCCACTTTAACAGTAATTTCTTTACATCCTATCTGCGGTAAAGACTGACCATTACTAGCAACTACTGTCAGTTCATCAGTGGGGCCACGGGGAAGTTCTGAATCAGCCCAATACCTCTTGTACAGAATATACAGCATATTGGTCACCTGGGAGCCAGTGTCCAGCAAAGCGTTCATGGGGATGCCGTCAAGCACCACAGGAAGGATCGGTCTCCCTCCCACACACTTGGCTCTCCAGTTCCTTGGGCCTGGGGATCCTATTCCTGGGGGTTGGCCCTCTGCCCCAGGGGTTGCTCGTTTAAAGGACAATATCTTGAAAGATGATCGGCCTTGTAGCAGCGACGACAGATGGGACGTCCGTCCTGGTCATAGCGATCGTTGTTCCTCCCTCGAAGTGGCGGGGCTCTCCTCCTCCTGAGCCACGGGACATCCTCTGGACTGGAAGCAAGCTGGATCTTTTCCTTGGAGGACACCTGCAGGGACTGCACGGTTTTGGTAAGTGCAGCCATCCCTTTGGTTAACTCCTGGACCTGAAGACGCAGCTCCTCAGTTGGATCTTTATCCAGAGTCTGTGCATCAGCCTCTACAGGGATGGAAGGAAAAGATGTTGCTTCCTGATGGTAGGTTATCGCTGGGCGCCTAGGGGGTGCTGGATGGCTGTAAGTGGATTCCTGCAGTACCTGAATAACCCTGTCCTTAAAATCAGCAAAGTCCAGATCAGGGTTTTGCAGAGTTAAGATAAGCAACTGTCCTCTGTGGGTATTGGATAGGAGTCCTTCAATGAACTGCTCCTTTAACAGTTTATCTTCCTCTTTCACACTGTCAGGATCAACTTGCTTAACTGCTCGCAGCGCCTCCTGCAGGTTGAGAGCATAGTCCCTTATACTGTCCTGTGCCTTCTGTTTACAGCCAAAGAACCTCATCTTGATTTCAGCTGCAGTGCCGGTGTCAAAGGTGCTTCTCAGCTTGGCCAGGATCTTTGCAACAGTCTCTTTATCAGTGTACTGCCAGGCTTTCACTTCCAAGGTCTATGGGCCAAGAGAACAGTGTGCTGGTCTATGGGGGGCACAGAGGTAGATATATGGTGGAAGGAGCAGTGTGAGAGCAGCACAGAATATTTCAGGAGAGAAGTGTGCTGGTCTATGGGGGGCACAGAGGGAGATATATGGGGGAGGAGCAGGGTGACAGTAGCACAGAGTATTTCAGGAGAGCAGTGTGCTGGTCTATGGGGGGACACCCTGTTCGGTGCCAGGGATTGTACATAAAGCACTGTGTTTTATACACATGGATGGACCGTCTGCTTGTCTGCTCCACAGAAATCTAGGAAACATTTCTGCTGATTGATGGCCTGTGCTGATCCAGACTTTACATGCAAAGACAGTCAGTGACTTTGCAGGCCCCATCAAAATGGCTGCTCACTGTGTTCCTAAATGTCATCCTCTCTTTTCCCTTAGCAAACACCCAGAAGGGGAGGAGAAGAGTGACATCACCCCCATGTCAGCAGATTCCAACCATAATTACTGCAGGGCAGTAATGTGAGCTCGTTGTACACTAGGTTTTTGTGCAAAATTTCAGTAGCTGCTTCCCCTAGTGTTAACAAGTGGAAATGCCAAACTTTTTAAAATTATTTTTCATATTTTACAAAATTAAAAACAAATGATAATATTTTTTAAGAAAATGTAAACATTAATACATTAATTCTTCACATTTTTTCAATTGCTGAAAAAAATTTTTTTGGATGTCACCTTCCCTTTAATGGTCAGCAGAGTCCTCTCTCTCTTCTGCAGAGTGTAAGCTCTTATAGTCAGCAGGGTTCCCTCTTTCTCCTCTTACACCACATGTATTTTCCAAGCAATTATAACCTTTCAAGTATTAAGATTCACACAAATTTATTAGCCATAAACATAATTTTGTGGATTAATCAGCAAGGTCAGTGAATTCTGAATTATTCACTTATCTGGCTTTGATTAAGGCCTCTTTCACACATCCGTCTGTCACCATCAATCAAAATCCACCGTTTTGCTAAGAAAACGGATCTGCCATTTTTTTTGGCGGATCTGTTTTTTCCCATTGAGTTGCATTACCGGCGGATCTTGACGGATGGCCATCCGTTGGATCTGTTTTTATACGGATCCGCCAAAATTTTGGCGTCCGCCGACTTGTCCGGACGGACAATGAAACGTTTTTTTGGCCGGCCGGATCTCTCTCTTTCTTTCTCTCTCTCTCGACCTGGCTGTATATGAGCTTCTCGACCAAATACTGACTGATGACCCATTCTTGCCTAACCAGCACTTGGAGTTTATCACAATTTCTGTGTTTTTCTTTTTGAAGATTTTTTTCTGTGTTTTTCTTTTTGAAGATTGACCACAAGTTTTCAATGGTATTGATATCTGGGGAGCTTACTTGGCTGACCATGGACCCAAAACTTCAAGGTCTTGTTCCCTGAGCCACTTAGTAATCACTTTTTGCTTTGTGATATGGTCTCTATCATGCTGGAAAAAAACATAGTTATTCACCAAATTGCTTTTGGATGGTTGGAAGAAGTTGGTCTTGGATGATGTTTTGATCCCATTATTTATGTGAGCCCCCTCCATGGATGAAAAGCCCCCACACATGAGTGGTCTCAGGTTGCTTTAATGTTTTTTATAACACATGACTCATAGACGGGTTCACCTTATTCTTCTCCAGACAATCATTCTTACAAATGTCCCAAACAGTTTGATGGAGGCTTCATCGGAGGAAACAACTTTGCAGAAAGTACAAGGATCAGAGGACAGAGGTAAAGTTCTTTTCTCTGATGAAACCCCTTCAGACAGTTTGGGTCGTCTGGAAGAATAATTATCCAGAGAAGAATAGGTGAACACTACTATGAGTACTCTATCATGCCAATATTCACCCCCTCATGACCTTTGACATACCTATATGTCATGGACAGAAAGGGGTTCCCAACCTTTGATGTATAGTATGTCATGTCGATCATGCAGGCAAAGAAGCTGTGTCCATGCAATTGCCGCTGATCTTCAGGTCAGCCATCTACAGCATGCCATACATCTAGATAAGTTCCATAAGGGGTGTGGTTTTCAAATTAGGGTTACTTGTGGCGGATTTCCACTGTTTAGGTACATCAGGGGCTCTGCAAACGTGACATGGAAACTGATTTCTATTTCAGTGAATTTTGCGTTCCAAAACTTAAATGGTGCTCTTTCCCTTCTGAGTCTTGCTGTGCGCCCAATCAGTAGTTTTCCACCAAATATGGGGCATCGTTTTACTAAGGAGAAACTGTACAACAAATTATATGGTTCATTTCTCATTACTGAATATTGCTCAATAAATACTGTATATTTTACATTTATTGTTTTTTTTTTTCAAGAAGCACATTTAGTATTTTGTATATTTCTATGTGTAGTTTTGTTTTAATTGCCTCATTAAAAGTGAAATTTTACCGAACAAAGTTCTCTTTTGCTATTATACATCTGGTAAGACAATTATGTAAATTAACAGGGACTCATATACTTAGAAATAAGATAATAGCTTCTGTCTATAGTGTGCCAGATACCATACCTAATTCTAGGAGTTGGTGAATTCTTGTTATTACCCTTTTGAAAGTAAAAGGTTTTTCAAATAAAAATAAATTTACAGTAATTGGCAAAAATATAATTTTTCATTTTCACAACTCAATATTAATGTCCATTAAGCATTTGAAGATTTGAAATGTACAGCAATTGGTCTTTTCGAAAAAAAGAAAAAAGAAAAGGCCGGAACCCCAAAGTAAACTATAGTTACAGCAGTGAGGGGGTTTCTAAAATATAACTTTTATTAAATCAACAAGGGGGATAATAGTAGGACGGAAGATCACCTCCTGATGCGTTTCTTCCCACTCAGGGATTGCTTGATAAAGACCATGTGATGGTCGAAACGTCGCATTTTGTCATGGCACAATAAATGTTTATATATTTTTCACCCGGATGAGATGCTGTTCTTCTTCATCTTTTGGATTTCGTGTCCAACTGGGTCTTTGGACTTTGAACGTGCCTCTCTTGGATCAAGGAGTTGCTGTCAGCCACTTTCTCTTCTATGTTCATCAGAGGATCCATCAACCTATTTGAGAGGTCGGTACTCTCACCACCTGTCACAGGGAGGCGAAGTCGGGAGTGGTCTTCCGTCCTATTATCCCGCTTGTTGCACTTAAAAATGGACATATATTGGATACATACACTCACTGGCCACTTTATTAGGTACACCATGCTAGTAACGGGTTGGACCCCCTTTTGCCTTCAGAACTGCCTCAATTCTTCGTGGCAGAGATTCAACAAGGTGCTGGAAGCATTCCTCAGAGATTTTGGACCATATTGACATGATGGCATCACACAGTTGGCGCAGATTTGTCGGCTGCACATCCCTGATGCGAATCTCCCGTTCCACCACATCCCAAAGATGCTCTATTGGATTGAGATCTGGTGACTGAGGAGGCCATTTGAGTACAGTAAACTCATTGTCATGTTCAAGAAACCAATCTGAGATGATTCGAGCTTTATGACATGGCGCATTATCCTGCTGAAAGTAGCCATCAGATGTTGGGTACATTGTGGTCATAAAGGGATGGACATGGTCAGCAACAATACTCAGGTAGGCTGTGGCGTTGCAACGATGCTCAATTGGTACCAAGGGGCCCAAAGAGTGCCCAGAAAAAATTCCCCACACCATGACACCACCACCACCAGCCTGAACCGTTGATACAAGGCAGGATGGATCCATGCTTTCATGTTGTTTACGCCAAATTCTGACCCTACCATCCGAATGTCGCAGCAGAAATCGAGACTCATCAGACCAGGCAACGTTTTTCCAATCTTCTACTGTCCAATTTCGATTAGCTTGTGCAAATTGTAGCCTCAGTTTCCTGTTCTTAGCTGAGAGGAGTGGTACCCAGTGTGGTCTTCTGCTGCTGTAGCCCATCTGCCTCAAAGTTCGACGCACTGTGCGTTCAGAGATGCTCTTCTGCCTACCTTGGTTGTAACGGGTGGCAATTTGAGTCACTGTTGCCTTTCTATCAGCTCGAACCAGTCTGCCCATTCTCCTCTGACCTCTGGCATCAACATGGCATTTCCGGCCACAGAACTGCCGCTCACTGGATTTTTTTTCTTTTTCGGACCATTCTCTGTAAACCCTAGAGATGGTTGTGCGTGAAAATCCCAGTAGATCAGCAGTTTCTGAAATACTCAGACCAGCCCTTCTGGCACCAACAATCATGCCACGTTCAAAGGCACTCAAATCACCTTTCTTCCCCATACTGATGCTCGGTTTGAACTGCAGGAGATTGTCTTGACCATGTCTACATGCCTAAATACACTGAGTTGCCGCCATGTGATTGGCTGATTAGAAATTAAGTCTTAACACACAGTTGGACAGGTGTACCTAATAAAGTGGCCAGTGAGTGTACATCTGTCTCTTTGTCCTGATGGGCCTAACTGTAAGGGTGATATTCATAAGTTTGGACATCTGCCAAACCCTGTGTGAGAGAGTTCCATCTATTGCATAATGGCTGTACAGTTATGCTTAAAAGTTTACAAACCCCGGCAGAATTTTTGCTTTCTTGGCCTTTTTTCAGAGAATATGAATGATAACACCAAAATGTTTTCTCGAGTCATAATAGTTAGTGGTTGGGTGAAGCCATTTATTGTCAAATTCTTTTTAAACCATAATGATAACCCAAAACATCCAAATGACCCTGATCAAAAGTTGTTATCTTATAATATACGTCTATTTTTAAGGGCAAGCGTCAGGTCCGGATGTGCACACGGACTCTGGGTGTTGGTACAGCAGGCAGGATTGCACGTTGGGATTGAGGACTTGCCAAACTGGAAACCACTGAAACATAATAGCAGTTGAAGGGTAACACAACAACTCCAAAGCAGAACCCAAGGAAAGCAAAGGAACTACAGGCATAGTGCATCAATGAATCTTCAATATGAACAGTCCAACAACAGAATATGGCTTACTGCAACCAAGGAATAAATTCAGGAGGAGGAGAAGAAGGTTAGCGAGTAAGGCAGATGGTACGCTGGGTAACAAAGGTAGATGCAGATTAGAAGTTGATGGTGGAGTACACCAAACAAAATAAACACAAAATGTTGAGTCTTAGAGTCCCGTTACATATAGCGACACTCCAGCGATCCCGACAACGATACGACCTGGTAAGGATCGCTGGTACGTCGCTACATGGTCGCTAGTAAGCTGTCAAATAGGCAGATCTACTCAACGACGCAGCAACGATACGGTGATCCATATAACGACCTCGGTGGTCATTGGGACCTTGTCACACAGCAGCTATTCTGACGACTCAGACCTCGATAGGCGTGCTTCAACGAGGTCGCTCGACGTTGTTATGGCGTCAAACACAGTGATGCATGCTGGCCAGTGGGACGCCAACGATCAAAAAATGGTCTAGGACAATCGAGCACAATCAGCGATATCGCAGGAGGGGGGTGGTCACCGCTATGTGTCACACGTAGCGAGATCGCTGGCGAGGTCACTGTTGCATCACAAAACCTGTGATGTTTCAGTGATCTCGCTAACGATCTCGCTATGTGTGAAGTACCCCTTAATCCTAATACACATTTCTGTTTGTCTTAGGGCTCACGCACACAATCACATTTTTGGTTTTAAGTGCTATTCATGAAAAAGACAGATCACACTCGAACCAATGTTATTCAATGGACCAGTGCAGACGAATGATTTTTTTTTCACTGACCGAATCAGCGTGTGAAAAAAAAATATCGGAGCATGCACAAGTTTCCTCCATAAATCAGATGAGACTCGCCAATTCAAGTCTACGGGTGCGCAAATAAAAATTGTATGCCACAGTATAGTATCTGATTTTTACGGATGCAATGAAATTCTGTAATAAATATGATACTGTAAATTGTCTTGTAAATGATTAATAGCTGCTTCAGTAAAAGAAAAACGGATTGCACCCGGATGATATGTGAGAGAAAACAAAAACATCCTACTTTTCTGGATGAAAATCTGAACAATTTTTTAAACGGTTGTGTGAACCTGCCCTTAATGGGCCATAAATAGGACTGTGGGGAGATGATGTGATCAAGCCACAGCTGGCAACCTAAAAAAACCAACGTGGAGCACAACAGAGGCCAGAGGACCAAGGGGAAGGAAGTGGAGCTCGAGATACCAGAGAAAGGTGGGCAACAATTTCTGAGAACGAGCAGGTTGCTGTTCACTCACCAAATGAGCAAAATATATATTCATCAGTTGAAATGATCTTATGGCTTGGTAAAAAAAAGGCATCATTCTCGGCAGCACATTGTCCAGTGTAAACAGAACCTGTGCTGCCGAGAGCAATCACATCTTGTGCACACTGAAGGATCGATTACTGATTGTTCTGTGAGCACTGAAGCCTGGTCTGCTTGTCTAAACAAGCAATTAAGTGGCCGCTGATAAGTAAACCTGTTGCCAGTCGACTGACATTGATAACCGCTAGTAGGCTGGCGTAAATCGAATTTTAGGCAACTGATCAGTGCTGCAAAAAGTAAATCTTCAAAGTACAGCTAATTGATTTGCATTATTTATAAGTACGGTAATATACTCACCTCTGCATTCCAGAACTCGGAGACCATACTTATAAAGGTGGCAATGTCAGCACTCAAATCTAAACACTCCTTCAAATCGCTCACGTTCTGCTTTTATACACCGCTTTGCAATGCGATAGTACATTATGCATTTATATTGTTATTATTGCTGCAGTTCCTTGCCAATTTGTGCAAGCCACAACCGGGCAGCGCATAGAAGATGCAAATCGTACAACTCTGCATTCAATCACTGCCATTCAATAATATTCATTTCTGTCAATTACTGCACTGTTTCGTATGGGCTTTCCTACAAAGCAAAAAATGAATTCAGTCTCATTTATATGTAAAAGTCAATGACAATGATATTTCCGAGGAACTGAAATTCCCTGGGGAGTTTTTTTTTTTTAATGTTATAATGAAGCAGAAAAATTAAAGTTGATTTGCAAAGGACTAAATTAGAGAAGAATGTGGAGAAGAAATACTAAATTATTCAAAGCATCAAAGTTACTAAAAACATACTGATCTAATTGTCTCCCACTTAGAAAAGTATGTTATCCCTAATTTTCCAGTAAAGAAGGAAGATTGGACAATGTGCTTAGGCAGGACCTTCTCATTGACACATAGGTATTTTCAGGTTGTCTTCTGTATCTAGAATTTACAATAAGCCAGAAAAGTGAAGAGCCGCCCTGAAATGTTACTTTATTTCTTTTATCTAAATAGGACAATTAAATTCTTTACATTTTTGCTGATACAGAGCCTCAAATCTTCTGCACATGATATAATTCTTCAGTTTTCCAATGCTGACATAACACACGCAATAAGAAGAGCTTCCGATGTTGTCTAAGTTGGTCAATAAGAATCGTGGTGGGGCTGGTCTGTTGATGCTCACGTAGAATGCATGACTGCTTGGGTAATAGAAGGGATGAAGGGATTCAGTCAATTGGACAATCAGGGTTATTGGAAGGTAACAATAGTTCCCAGCCATCCAACCAGTTGCAGACCTGGCAGAGCTGTATGAATGTTATGGCTTCTGTGCCATCTATTAGATGGTCAATTCCCATACTTGGTGTCTCTCTGATCCATTCTAGTCTTAGACAACTTTTCGGAGCACCCAATCTATACTACTACTCCTCTACTGTGTCTCACCTGGTTCTAAAGTTTGACTTACTCATGTCAATGCATTTGTCTTAACTAGAGATAAGCAGATTTTTTGAATTTCGAATTCACCGACTTTGCCAAATTTTCACCCAAAATTTGATTTGTGGCAAATAAATTAGCACAAACTTCAGTACCGGAAACTTTGTAATTGCTCGTAAAATAAACGAGGGAGAGAGGAGAGAGAAAGGGAACTTCAGTGACCATAAGAGCATTCACTTTACAGAGGAAAAGAGAAGACCGTACTGACCATGAGAGCTTACAATCTACAGGAGAGAGAGCACGGCCCGCACTGACCATGAGAGCTTACATTCTACAGGAGAGAGAGAGCAGACCCCACTGATCATAAGAGCTCACACTCTACAGGAGAGAGAGAGAGCGGACCGCAATGACCATGAGAGCTTACACTCTACAGGAGAGGGAGGACACTGCTGACCATAAGAGCTTACACTCACAGAGAAAGAGAGAGGACCCTGCTGACCATAGGAACTTACACTCTACAGGAGAGAGAGGAGCCTGCTGACCATAGGAGCTTACACTCTACAGAAGAGAGAGGACCCCTGTTGTGAGTTCATTTTCCCCTTCATTACTGAGGCCCGAGGAACTCCCTCTTCTGGTAAAAGAAGGTAGTGAGCCTGATTGTCAAACACCTGAGACTGATGATTGTGACTGGCTGAGTGGAGTTACGGACTGGATATAATGCTGCCGACGCCCTTCTGCACTGCGAGTGATTTCTCTGTGGGATCCTTGGAGACCAGTCTGAATTCCTGCTCCTCCAAAGCTAAGTTTGCTGCTCGGCCTTTTGCTTTTGTTCTTTCACTTTCGTTTTGCTTTGTTTTTTCTGGATTTCTGCCATTCCCTGCTGGGGTGTGCTGAATTCATTTAGCTCTGTGTTCTGAAAATACCTGAGTGCTGATTCAGTTTTTGAAGCCTAGCTGCTTCAGGGCCTTTTTCATATCAGCTGGTTGGCTTATGTCTTTGATAGGGTTTTGGCAGATTGCAGACAGCAGCCTTCCTGTCCCTTCCTATCTAGGTAGTTTTGGGGCCCCATCTTTGCTCAGTCTATCTTTCTGTCTGTATTACTATTTTCATCTTGCTTCACCGTCATTATATGTTGGGGGCTGCCTATTGCTTTGGGGTCTGCTCTGGGGCAGTTTAGATTTCCCCTTTCTTTCTTTAGGCCTATGTATTTCTCCGGCTGTGATCGAGGGGTCTAGGGCATCGTAGGAACCCCCCACGGCTACTGCTAGTTGTGTTGATAGGTTCAGGGGTCTGCAATCTGATAGTTGCCAACTTCTCTGGTTTTCTGGACTTAGCTTGTATTTCTGCTTTTGCCTCCTACGGTGACTCATTCATAACAGAATCACCCGCCATACTGCAGATTCTAGGGTACTCAATAGCAGGAAAGAATTGTAAAAAAAAAAAAAAAAAAAAAAAAAAGGGTGTATATTTTTTCCTCTATATCTCTGAGGCCGTAGGGGGAATTTTTTTTTCTCTCAATGGAGATAAAGCAATTGTCTGATCGTGTGGAGCAGCTCGCTGCGGAAGTGCGGGGAATTTCCACCTACCTTGCTCATTCACATGCTGCTGAACGAAAGATTCCTACACCTGATGTATTTTTTGGGGATCGGTCTAAATTTTTGAATTTCAAAAATAATTGTAAATTATTTTTTGCCTTGAAGCCTAACTCGTCAGGGAGCTCCGCGCAGCAGGTTAAAATTGTCATCTCTTTGCTGCGTGGCGATCCCCAGGATTGGGCGTTTTCTTTGAAACCAGATGATCCTATTCTGACTAATGTGAACGCATTCTTTCAAGCTTTGGGGTTGTTGTATGACGAACCTAATGCCATTGATCAGGCTGAAAAGACCCTGCTGGCATTGAGCCAGGGTCGTGATTCTGCAGAATTGTACTGTCAAAAATTCCGAAAGTGGGCAGTACTTACTACCTGGAATGATAATGCCTTGGCTGCTCTCTTTCAGAAGGGGTTGTCAGAAGCCATAAAAGATACTATGGTGGGATTTCCTGTTCCCTCTGGTCTTGACGATTCTATGTCATTAGCCATTCAGGTTGATCGGCGTTTGCGCGAACGCAAAGCTGCACGAGAGGTGTTGCCACCTGTTGAACAAATGTCTGAACCTATGCAATGTGATAGAGTTTTTTCCAGAGAGCAGCGTCAGGAGTTCAGAAGGCGTAATAAGTTGTGTTTTTTCTGTGGAGATGCCTCGCATATTATTTCTGTCTGTCCCAAACGAGAGAAACGCTTTGCACACACGTTTTCTGTTGGGGGTGTTCAACCTAAGTTTCTTCTGGCTATTACTCTGATCTGCTCCCTGTCCACATTTTCCGCCAAGGCGTTTGTGGATTCGGGAGCAGCCCTAAACCTAATGGACTTGGATTTTGCTAAACGTTGTGGATTTCCGATGACACCTCTGCAGACGCCTATCCCTTTGAGGGGAATTGATGCTACTCCTTTGGCTAAAAATAAACCCCAGTTTTGGACCCAGGTGGTAATGCGGGTCGCCCCAGACCATCAAGAAAATTGCAGATTTCTGGTGTTGCATAATCTGCATGATACTGTTGTTCTGGGGTTTCCCTGGTTACAGATTCATAATCCAGTTTTGGATTGGAAATCTGTGTCTGTGGTGAGTTGGGGTTGTCAGTGTGCCTTTAGTGAGGCTCCGGTGTTTTCCACCTCTCCTCAGTCGCATGATGTTCCTGATTATTTGGCGGACTTTTATGATGTATTTAGTGAGAAGGAGTCTGCGTCTCTGCCTCCTCATAGTAGCTATGACTGTGCAATTGAACTGAGCACGGGGTGTAAATTTCCCAAGAGTCGGCTCTTCAATTTATCTGTACCCGAGCACGAGGCTATGCGATCCTATATTAAGGAGGCGTTGGAGAAGGGTCATATTAGACCATCCTCGTCACCCTTGGGTGCCGGTTTTTTTTTTGTAGCCAAAAAGGATGGATCATTAAGACCTTGTATTGATTATCGTGCCCTCAACAAAATTACTGTTAAAAATCAGTATCCGTTACCCCTGATTTCTGATCTATTCTCCAGAGTTAAAGGTGCTTGCTGGTTTACCAAGCTTGACCTCAGGGGGGCGTATAATCTTATTCGCATTAAGCATGGGGATGAATGGAAGACGGCGTTTAATACTCCGGAGGGACATTTTGAGTACCTGGTGATGCCTTTTGGGCTCACTAATGCCCCTTCTGTCTTCCAGTACTTCATGAACGATATTTTCCGAGATTTTGTCGATAAATTTTTGATTATCTATCTGGATGATATTTTGATCTTCTCCAAGGATTGGGATTCTCATGTGGAACATATTCGGACTGTGTTCCGGATCTTGAGGGAGAATTCCCTGTATGTCAAGGGATCTAAATGCCTTTTTGGAGTACAGAGGATTTCTTTTTTGGGATTTATTTTGTCCCCGTCAACTATTGAAATGGACCCGGCCAAGGTACAGGCCATTCACGATTGGGTTCAGCCCACTTCTTTGAAGGCCCTCCAGAAGTTTTTGGGTTTTGCTAATTTTTATCGGAAATTTATAGCAAAATTTTCTAGTATTGCCAAGCCATTGACTGATTTGACTAAAAAGGGTGCTGATGTGTTAAATTGGTCTCCGGAGGCTGTTTCTTCCTTTCAGGAGTTGAAGCGAAGATTCACCTCCGCCCCGGTTTTGCGGCAACCTGATGTCTCACTTCCATTCCAGGTAGAGGTGGATGCTTCAGAGATTGGTGCAGGAGCTGTTTTGTCCCAAAAGGATCCTGTAACATCTAAAATGAATCCCTGTGCTTTCTTTTCCCGAAAGTTCTCTCCATCTGAACGTAACTATGATGTGGGGAATAGGGAACTGTTGGCCATGAAATGGGCATTTGAGGAGTGGAGACATTGGTTGGAGGGAGCTAAGCATCAAGTCGTGGTCCTCACTGACCACAAGAATTTGATTTACCTAGAGTCGGCTAAGCGCTTGAACCCTAGACAGGCTAGGTGGGCCTTGTTTTTTACACGTTTTGATTTTGTGGTTACTTTTCTTCCTGGAACAAAGAATGTCAAGGCAGACGCCCTCTCTAGGAGCTTCCTTGCTGATTCTCCTGTGGTGACCAAGCCTGCTACCATCTTAGGCGAAGGGGTAGTTCTTTCTGCCATCTCGCCCGATTTGAGACGGGCTCTGGAAGAGTTCCAGGAGGACAAACCTGAGCGTGGTCCCAGTGGAAAGTTGTATGTTCCTGACCAGTGGAAGAAGAGAGTGATGTCTGAAGTTCATTGTTCTGCTTTGGCTGGTCATCCAGGTATTTTTGGTACTAGAGATCTGGTGAGTCGGTTTTTTTGGTGGCCCTCCTTGTCTCGTGATGTCAGGAATTTTGTGCAGTCCTGTGGGACGTGCTCCCGGTCTAAATCGTGTTCTCGCTCTAGTGGGTTGTTGATGCCTTTGCCTGTCCCCAAGAGGCCATGGACCCATATTTCAATGGATTTCATCTCTGATATGCCTGTCTCTCAGAGGATGACTGTTATTTGGGTGATTTGTGATAGGTTCTCTAAGATGGTTCATCTTGTACCACTCCCTAAGTTGCCGTCTTCCTCTGAGTTGGTGCCCCTGTTTTTACAACAGGTGGTTCGTTTGCACGGGATTCCTGAGAACATTGTATCTGACAGAGGAGTGCAGTTTGTGTCTAGATTTTGGAGAACTTTCTGTTCCAGGCTGGGAATTCAGTTGTCCTTCTCCTCTGCTTTTCACCCTCAGACCAATGGGCAGACAGAGAGAACAAACCAGACCTTGGAGTCATATTGGAGATGTTTTATTTCTGCTGATCAGGATGATTGGGTTTCATTTTTGCCCTTGGCCGAATTTGCTTTAAATAAAAGAGCTAGTTCTGCCACTTTGATGTCACCTTTTTTTGTAACTTTGGGTTTCATCCTCGATTTTCTTCAGGGCAGGTGGAGCCCTCTGCCTGCCCAGGTGTTGACACTGTGGTGGAGAGAATGCACCAGATCTGGGACCAAGTGGTGGATAAGTTATCTCTCTCCCAGGAGAAGGCCCAGCGGTTTTCCAACTGACATAGGACCATTGGTCCCCAGTTTAAGGTTGGTGATATGGTGTGGTTATCATCAAAAAATTTTGCTATGAAGGTGGCTTCTCCTAAGTTTAAGCCTAGATTTATTGGACCTTACAAGATTGTGGAGATTATTAATCCGGTCTCTTTTCGTTTGGCTCTTCCTGTCACATTTAAAATCCATAATGTGTTCCATAAATCTTTGTTGAAGAGGTTTGTTGAACCTGTTGTTCCGGGGGTGGCACCTCCAGACCCTGTATTAGTTGAAGGTAACATGGAGTATGAGGTAGAAAAAGTACTGGATTCCCGTCTGGCTAGACGGAGACTCCAGTATTTGGTTAAGTGGAAGGGTTATGGTCAGGAGGATAATTCCTGGGTCTCTGCCTCTGATATTCATGCCAAACGATTGGTGCGTGCCTTTCATCGGGCTCACCCTGATCGCCCTGGTGGCATAGTTGAGGGTTCGGTGACCCCTCCTCAAGGGGGAGGTACTGTTGTGAGTTCATTTTCCCCTTCATTACTGAGGCCCGAGGAACTCCCTCTTCTGGTAAAAGAAGGTAGTGAGCCTGATTGTCAAACACCTGAGACTGATGATTGTGACTGGCTGAGTGGAGTTACGGACTGGATATAATGCTGCCGACGCCCTTCTGCCCTGCGGGTGATTTCTCTGTGGGATCCTTGGAGACCAGTCTGAATTCCTGCTCCTCCAAAGCTAAGTTTGCTGCTCGGCCTTTTGCTTTTGTTCTTTGACTTTGTTTTTGCTTTGTTTTTCTGGATTTCTGACATTCCCTGCTGGGGTGTGCTGAATTCATTTAGCTCTGTCTTCTGAAAATACCTGAGTGCTGATTCAGTTTTTGAAGCCTAGCTCCTTTTTCATATCAGCTGGTTTGCTTATGTCTTTGATAGGGTTTTGGCAGATTGCAGACAGCAGCCTTTCTGTCCCTTCCTATCTAGGTAGTTTTGGGGCCCCGTCTTTGCTCAGTCTATCTTTCTGTCTGTGTTAGTATTTTCATCTTGCTTCACCGTCATTATATGTTGGGGGCTGCCTATTGCTTTGGGGTCTGCTCTGGGGCAGTTTAGATTTCCCCTTTCTTTCTTTAGGCCTATGTATTTCTCCGGCTGTGATCGAGGGGTCTAGGGCATCATAGGAACCCCCCATGGCTACTGCTAGTTGTGTTGATAGGTTCAGGGGTCTGCAATCTGATAGTTGCCAACTTCTCTGGTTTTCTGGACTTAGCTTGTATTTCTGCTTTTGCCTCCTACGGTGACTCATTCATAACAGACCCCGCTGACCATAAAAGCTAACACTCTACAGGAGAGAGAGGACCCTGCTGACCATAAATAGTTCACCATTTGCCCAGGTATGGACCATGGACATTGATTCTTGGACTTATCATCATAGGACTATTTTTGGAGTATGTGGTTTTTGTAAATTTTTCATTTTTCTTAAATCTTGTAACC
Organism: Dendrobates tinctorius; assembly: GCF_039654945.1. NCBI lineage: Eukaryota > Metazoa > Chordata > Amphibia > Anura > Dendrobatidae > Dendrobates > Dendrobates tinctorius. The sequence goes on along the minus strand of NW_027361727.1, from coordinate 17,506,358 downwards.
TTCCTATTGTTTACATGTTTATATGTTTTTCATGTTTTTCTTTTATCAGTCCAGGAGTACAGACTTGCACTAGGGGGGAATGTGGCACCTCCAGGAGTATGGTCGCCACAGTGGCATTGCCTTCCTCCAGGGAGGGTGATGGCAGGCTTGGAGGCAATGAAGGGTCTCTCTGACAGTTAACCATGTCATGCAACACAGTTCCCACTTCGGGTCAGCAAAGGGAGCTCTGAACCCAGAACTGAGGGGAGGAGCTGTCTCTGGGGGCCAGGAAGGAGTGAGTCAGTTAGTGTGAGGAGGGCAATGAGTGTAGACGTGTGGAGAGAACCTGGAGGTTGAGCTGAGGAAAGAGAGCTCCCTCCCAGTGATAGCGCATGATCTGGAGCCTGGTCTTCACGGTTGTATGGATCTTTGTTTAATCTTTGTCCACCAGATTCTATGATAGGACCTGTTGAAGCGCATTGGGCGCGAAATGGCTGTTGTCAGTCTTTCATCACATTGCTCCTGTGCCGTGCCTATGCCATGTTCATGTGAAATAAAGTGATCGATTTTAAGTGAACGGTGATTGCCATCCTGCTTACTTCTTTTTTCTCAGCATTGATTCTTTTTGGGCAGCTAACAGGTGCAGCACAGAGAGAAGTAAAAGCCTGGCAGGACACTGACAAAGAGACTGTTAAAAAGATCCTGGCTAAGCTCAGAAGCACCTTTGACACTTGCACTGCAGCTGAAATAAAGATGAGATTCTTTGGATGTAAGCAGAGAGCGCAGGACAGTCTACGGGACTATGCTCTTAACCTGCGGGAGGCACTACGAGCCATAAAGCAGATGGATCCAGACAGTGTGCAGGACGGAGACAGACTGTTAAAGGAGCAGTCTATTTAAGGACTCCTATCCAGTACCCACAGATCACAGCTGCGCATTATAGCCCTGCAGAACCCTGACCTGGACTTTGCAGACTTCAAGGACAGGCTATCCGGGTGCTGCATGAACCAACTGTCAGCCGTCCAGCGCCCCCTAGGCGCCCAGCGATCACCTACCACCAGGAAGCAACATCTTTCCCTTCCATCCCTGTGGAGGCTGATGCACAGACTCTGGATAAAGATCCTACAGAAGAGCTGCGTCTTCAGGTCCAGGAGTTGACCAAAGGGATGGCTGCACTTACTAAAACCGTGCAGTCTCTGCAGGTGTCCTCCAAGGAAAAGATCCAGCTTGCTTCCAGTCCAGTGGATGTCCCATGGCTCCGGAGGAGGAGAATCCCGCCACTCCGAGGGAGGAACAACGATCACTATGACCAGGATGGACGTCCCATCTGTCGTCACTGCCACAAAGCAGGCCACCTCGCAAGATTCTGTCCTTTAAACGAGTAACCCCTGGGGTAGAGGGCCAACCCCCAGGAGTAGGACCACAAGGCCCAAGGAACTGGCGAGCCAAGTATGTTGGAGGGAGACCGATCCTTCCAGTGGTGATTGACGGCATCCCCATGAATGCTTTGCTGGACACTGGCTCCCAGGTGACCACCATGCCCTATATCCTCTACAAGCGGTATTGGACTGACTCTGAACTCACCCGTGGCCCAAGTGATGAACTAACAGTAGTTGCCAGTAATGGTCAGTCTTTACCACAAGTGGGATGTAAAGAAATTACTGTTAAAGTGGGGAGGGTGGAGTTAAAATCTCAAGGTCTGATAGTTGTGGATATTGATCGACGAGAATGTAATCCCATGATGACTCTTGGTACAAATGTAATTGAAAATTGTCTTTCCGAGGTTATTGTCTTGTTGCAACAGGTGGCTGAGACTGCTGGTTCCAGTGAACAACGAGTCCTACAGAAGGAGATCAAGGCCCTGATGCAAAGACAGCAGGTAGAACTCTCTGGCGGAGAAATTGGCAGCATCAGAGTGAGTGATGCTTTCCCCATTGCAATACCCCCCAGATGTGAAATGTTGATTTGGTGTCGGGCAGCCATAGGCCTAAGAGGAAAAGATTACCAGGCAATGGTAGAACCAGTGTACTCTGATAGCAGGCCCACTGTCCTGACAGCCAGAGGGGTAGTGGATGTCCGTAAAGGGAGAATACCTGTACGCCTTTTGCATTGTGGGGAGGAGGAGGCCACAATACCTCGGTATGCCATAGTTGCTAAGCTGCTCACTGTCAGTAATAATTGAATGCATGCAGCAGAGCCCTTTGTCTCATCCGACCAGGTGGAGGACAATGGCTCTGCCAAGCAGCTGGAGGAGTGGTGCCAGCAACTGCAGGTGGGGACTGACTCTACACCTTCATACCAAAAGAATGGTGTTTACAGAGTGACCCAGGAGTATGAGCAGGTATTCAGCAAACACCCTCTAGATTTTGGGCAGGCAAAAGGGGTTCAACATCATATCCCCACTGGAGATCATCCACCCATAAAAGAAAGGTACCGGCCTATACCCCCAACACAATACCAATGTGCTAAAGGTATGTTGGGAGAGATAAAGGAAGCTGGGGTTATCAGAGACAGTTGTAGCCCCTGGGCAGCTCCAATAGTTTTTGTAAGGAAAAAGGATGGTACCATGAGAATGTGTGTTGATTACAGAAAAATGAACAGCATTACACATAAGGATGCCTACCCATTACCCAGAATTGAGGAGTCATTAGCTGCACTTAAAACTGCTAACTATTTTTCCACCTTAGATCTCACTAGTGGGTATTGGCAGGTTCCCGTGGCTGAGGCAGACAAGGAGAAAACAGCATTTACCACCCCAATGGATCTCTGTGAGTTCAACTATATGCCATTTGGGCTCTGCACCGCCCCAGGAACATTTCAACGGCTGATGGAGTGATGCCTGGGACGCAAGAACTTCCAGACGATCCTGTTGTACCTTGAAGATGTCATTGTTTTCTCCAAGACTTATGAAGACCATCTGAAGCACCTGGCTGAGGTGTTTGAAGCCTTGTCCAACTTTGGCATGAAGGTGAAGCCTTCCAAATGACACCTCTTGAAGCCCAAGGTACAGTACCTCGGTCATGTAGTGAGTGCAGAAGGTAAGGCACCAGATCCTGACAAAGTCACAGTCATCCGGGACTGGCCGAAGCCCAGCAACCTCCATGAGGTACGCCAATTTCTTGGGTTGGTAGGCTACTACCGAAGGTTCATCAAGGGCTTCACTGAAATAGCCACTCCTATGCAAAATCTTCTGGTGCGGTAGTCCAAGAAGGCCAAACAGAAAAGTTCCACCTTTGAATGGACTGAGGAGTTGGAGAGATCCTTCATTCAACTGAAGATGGCTCTCACAGGGGATGAAGTTCTGGCCTACCCAGATTATGACAAACCATTTGTGTTGTATACTGATGCTAGCAACGTGGGACTTGGAGTAGTACTGTCACAGGTACAGAATGGCAAAGAAAGGGTGATCTCCTACGCCAGCAGGAAGCTTTGTCCCACTGAAAGGAACCTTGACAACTACAGTTCCTTCAAGCTGGAGTTCCTCGCCATAGTCTGGGCTGTGACTGAAAGATTCAAGCATTACCTATCTTCAGCCAAGTTTACCATCTTCACGGACAACAACCCGTTGACTCACTTGGACACTGCAAAACTAGGTGCACTGGAACAGCGATGGATGGCTCAGCTGTCTAACTATGAGTTTACCATCAAGTACCGGTCAGGGCACAAGAATGCCAATGCTGATGCGCTGTCCAGAATGCCTAATCTGCCAGATGCTGAAGAAGACTCTGAGGCTCTTGAAGAAATAGAGTTACCTCCCTTCCACCGGCCAATTGCGGCCCAACGTGCTCAAGGAGTGAGAAACAGGCAGTCTGGCTTGAAAGAGGTCACCCTAAATCCATTGCCCCATCATGACTGGGCAGAACCGCAGGATAGTGACCCCGCAGTCCGCATGGTGAAGGAGCTACTGTCACAAGCTGACTCACGCCCAGAGTCGGATGCTCCTGAAGAAACCCAGCAGTTGTGGAAGGAAAGAGGCCGGCTGTTCATCTATGAAGGAAAGCTGTGTTGGAGGAGTATCAATGCCTGCACTCATGAGTTGGTCTGGCAGGTGGTAGTCCCAAAGAGAGAGGCATCAATGGTCCTGGAAGCATACCACAAAGGAGCTGGCCACTTCGGATGGAAGAAGTTGGAAGCATTGCTCCGGTAGAGGTTCTACTGGACTGGTATGAGGAAAGCCATTGAAAAGTGGTGCCGAGAGTGTGGACAATGTAACCTGCGCAGAAAGCATTGAAACAGCCAGAGAACTCCTCTACAGCCAATAATAACCAAACAGCCACTTGAGTTGGTTGCCCTAGACCATGTGAATTTGGTCCCAAGCTGCTCAGTCTACATCTATGCTCTTACCATCGTGGACCACTACTCAAGATTCCTGGTAGCTGTGCCTGTCAAAGATCAAACAGCCAGGACAGCAGCCAGAGCCTTTCAACAGCACTTCTGTAGGCCACACGGTTACCCTGAGAGAGTGCATACAGATCAAGGTCCAGCTTTCAAAGAAGTGTTCCAGGAATTCTGTAACTTGTACGGTTGCAAGAAGATCAGGACAACCCCGTACCATCCACAGACCAATGGCATGTGTGAAAAGATGAACCAGGTAGTGATTGACCTACTGAAGACCTTGCCCTTCGAAGAGAGGAATCTGTGGCCAGAAAAGTTGCCAGATCTGGTAGACCTCTACAACAACATTCCTGTGAATTCCACCAACTGCACTCCAGCCTACCTAATGAGAGCGAGGCCTGGTAAACTGCCTAATGATTTGGACATGGGAGTCCTGACACCTGAAGTGACATCACCAGATGCTGACTGGGATACACAGAGGCAGCAACAGTACAGAAGAGTACAAGAGTGTGTGGAAAAGAGTCTAGCTCAGGCAAGACAAAAACAAGAGAGGAACTTCAATCAGCATGCACCTGCAGTCCCCTTGTCACCAGGAGAACAAGTCCTCAAGAGGAAAAGAAGACTGCATAAATTGGATGACCAATGGGAAGCTGAACCCTACACCATTCTACCCTCAAATTTTGACAATATCAAGGTGTGCCTTATTAGTAAAGATGGAGGAGAAACCTGAGTAGCAGTATCAAGGGATCATTTGAAATTATGCCCTGACCAGCTAAAGGAAAGAATTGAAGAACAAAATAACATCCAACCCATAGAAGAAAAAAAGGTCAGCACTATACTTGGAGAATTCCCTGCCAATTGGACTAAAGTAAATGATGCCATAGTGGTGCCAGTGTTGACATTTCCCCAACTGGTAGTACAAGAAGAAGTGACTCATGAGAACTCTGAAAATCAGGAAGTTCAGGTAGCAGATGCCATACCAGCAGTGGAGCCAGAGAACCCTCGCCCTGCCAGTGGTGAATCTGTCATACCCATGATGAGACTAAGAGTCAGTAGGAGAATACTACTCAGTTGAGCCATACCAGAGTTACGCAGGTCTACCCGTACTACACAAGGTATACCGCCCATCAGATATCTTGTATAGCTAAGTTTATGTGAATGTTGAAATTGTGTATATATGTAACTGTTTTCAAGCTTTGTGCCTATAGATAACCTGTAAGAAGCCTTTTTGAAGTTCTTGTTTCATATTTTGATGGACATTGGACCACAGGACTTGTGTGGTCACTACCCTTGTAAATAGTTCACCATTTGCCCAGGAATGGACCATGGACATTGATGCTTGGACTTATCATCATAGGACTATTTTTGGAGCATGTGGTTTTTGTAAATTTTTCATTTTTCTTAAATCTTGTAACCTTCCTATTGCTTACATGTTTATATGTTTTTCATGTTTTTCTTTTATCAGTCCAGGGGTACTGACTTGCACTAGGGGGGAATGTGGTGCCTTCCTCCAGGGATGGTGATGGCAGGCTTGGAGGCAATGAAGGGTCTCTCTGACAGTTAACCATGTCATGCAACACAGTTCCCACTCTGGGTCAGCAGAGGGAGCTATGAACCCAGAACTGAGGGGAGGAGCTGCCTCTGGGGAACAGGAACCAGGAAGGAGTGAGTCAGTTAGTGTGAGGAGGGCAACGAGTGTAGACGTGTGGAGAGAAGCTTGAGGTTGAGCTGAGGAAAGAGAGCTCCCTCCCAGTGATAGCGCATTATCTGGAGCCTGGTCTCCACGGTTGTGTGGATACTGAAGGTCCTGCAACAGAAACCAGAGGAATAGGAAGCTGTAAATGCTCTATTCCCAACTAAGACTCGGAGGCACAACAGCGACGGGTGAGCCAAGAGAGATAGAGGGCTACAGCTGTCTGCCATACGAGGTAGTTCTAAGAGAAGATAAGAAGGAGGAACTTCAGTGCAACACTGTACCTCAAGCCAGCGCTAGGAAGGAGACTACACAACCCATCTGATAGAGAGATCCCTGAGTTGCTTCCAGGCTAGCCTGCTCCTGTGCCATCTGTAACCAGGACCCTAGACTGCGTTTGCCAAGTAAAGGTAAAGAAACTGCACCCTGTTGTGTCCTTGCCTCCTTCCTGCAACATCCTCAGCACTGCTACATCTCTGTGCCAAACACTGCACCCTCTTCCCCAACACCTATCCACACTGCCCTGGGACCAACAGCCCTGCCTGTGGAGGGCTACAACATCTTTGCTGCATTACACCATCTGTCCCAGAGGATCTGTCTGCAGCGTCGGCTTAACCCCTTCATTGCCGAACACCACAGGTAGCGTCACAAATCACTTATAAACTTTATTCCCAACTCAACCCCTTTTACATAGGCGCCCAGGGCCACGGACCTGGTCACCGCCGCTGTGACAATCCCCTCTGAGAGACCGGCCCAGTACCGAGTACCCCATAGCCCTGGGAGGGCGACCCACTTACACTCTACAGAGAGATAGAGAGGATCCCACTGACCATAAGAGCTTACACTCTACAGGAGAGAGAGGACCCCGCTGATCATATGAGCTCACACTTTACAGGATAGAGAGAGGACCCCCTCTGACCATAAGAGCTTACACTCTACAGGAGAGAGAGGACCCCGCTGATCATATGAGCTTACACACTACAGGAGAGAGAGAGGATACCACTGACCATGAGAGCTTACACTCTACAGGAGATAGAGGACTCCGCTGACCATAAGAGCTTACACTCTAAAGAGAGATAGAGAGGATACCACTGACCATGAGAGCTTACAATCTACAGGAGATAGAGGGCTCCGCTGACCATGAGAGCTTACACTCTACAGGAGAGAGAGGACCCCACTGACCATAAGAGCTCACACTCTACAGTAGAGACTCACCCAGTGACTCTGGAAATGGAAAATGCCACTGCTGTACAAACTGTGCTCCACTGGGAAGCGCTAATCTGTGATGGCCCAGGTACTGACCACCACTGTAACATGTCATAGCTGCAGGGCATAATTGGGAAGCCCGCATGGCAACGCAAAATGATATTAGTCCAATGTTTGATGCTTCAGCAGTGTAGGAAACAAAAATTTCGAAATTTTTGAATACACAAGAAACTGTAGATTTCAGGACATTTGACTCAAACTCGATTCTTTGCAATCGATCTTCTCAGCTCTAGTCTTACCCTTTGATTTTTATACTTGGTGACCACCGTGTTTGACCTATATTACACTGTGACTTGCTTCTGATAATACACCAGCATTGATCTAATGGATATTTTGACTGAATCCTGACTGTTATACACTGGTCTTTGGCCGGGTTTTGCTACCCTCAACTCGGTTCGCTGATATCTGTTGTGTCCACATCAGGCTTTGCAGGTTGGCCAGCGTGTGACATCATCTCTCGTTGCTTTTTAAGGCCCATCAGGATACATACCTATGTTTTTGGATTGTTTTTCAAAACTCTAGTTTAGTATTCCCCAGCTCCTATGCACACCATGCTAAGCTGCTTCAATCCTTGTGAGATGCAGGGAGAGGTACGAAGGAGCTTACCACGCTAAGAATATGTAGCTGAAAATTTGGCCCTGAGTTCCTCCTGAGGGTGCCATTTCCACTGTTGATCACAGGAACGTAGACAAAAAAAATGGGGAAAGATTCCGGCACAACCATTCAGGGGTAATATGGATTCTTCAGTCAAACGTAGTTAAAACATTAAAAGCCGAGGTCTCATACCTGTTGCGTTTCAGGTGTATACACACCCTTAGTCATAGGCTTCAATCCTTGTTGCTCTGTTGACCTCTCTTCGTCCTTCCTGCCTGCTGTTCTTGGACTCCACGCTGCCCATATGCCATTCAAACTGCACCAACGCCAGGGGGTCCGTGTACCAATCTGGACCTGGGGCTCAGTGGTTCCACGTCACAAGTTGAGCCCTACACTGATGTTCTTCTGACTTTAAACTTTAATTCTCCACTGACTGTGACTTGTTTCCTTCCAAGCTTCATCATGTTTGGATTGCCCTTGTGTTTTACTCTACCAGTCAACTTGATTCTGTACCATTTGCACTGATGAGAATGAGAATTATTTAGGATTCCATGTATGTATCCCTGGTTAAAAGATGAAGACCAGCAAATTCCTCAGATTGCTCTCCTCAATCCAGCTTGTGCTAGGTGACTGCAGTAATATAGTCATTGTTCCAGGTGAGTGAATCGTTCGAGAAGACTGCGGCTTCCTCTTCATGTACTTCATGTATACAGTTTAATATTGAGCAGAGAAATATCAAAGATCAAAATCAATGATGCTATGACGAGTGAGTACAGTATAGGAAATCCAGTCAATGTTTAAAGAACAAAACAAGAATGATTTATTGAAACAGTTGCTGGAAAATGCTCGGCATTGTGGCTACAGACTCAAGGTAATGACCCGAGATGATTAAAGAAAATGCTGGAGGGTGTATTTGTTCTTCAAGACTGGAGGCAAAAATGTCCCCAAAATAGAGTACGAAAAAAATGCAGAACAATGGTAGCACGTACCTATGGTGTCATCACTGCCAATAAAAAAGTTTTCTGCAGCTTCTACAGATTAATCTGCTCCTTCTGCCTCTGCAGACCCTTATCATGACTAGAGTTGAGCGACTTTTGGTTTTTTAGGGTCGCGTTTCGTTTCGTGAAACCCGACTTTTCCAAAAGTCGGGTCGAGCAAGATCGTCCGATTATAGGGAAAAGTCGGGGTCGTCCCGAAACACGAAACCTAATGTAAGTCAATGGGGAATAAAAGTCGGCAGTGAGAGGAGGACAGGAAACACACCTACAGTGCCCATTTAAATGCCAAAAGCATCAATTCTTCTTACTTAAGCTTGTCAACCTTAATTAACTTCATAATACAAGTTACGCACTGAAAAATGGGGGTTATTTGGCTAAAGTTGTGGGGGGGGGAGGGCTGGCTGCAGGTTTTCATGTGCCCTGGGCGAAAGAGCGCCCCTTTAACACATACCACAACTCATCATGTTCCGATACGGCAGATAAATAGCGGTATAGTACAATGAAAAATACCTCACTTTTTACATCTCATGACGAGGCCCATCTATTTCTCCATACAGAATCATTGGTCCCATATAATGTTTGAAACAGAATATGATGAGCTCCACATAATGCTACAGTATATGTTGGTCCCCATGGATGAAGCTCCACTGTCTTATGGGCCCAAATAATGCTCCAAACATAATGGGCCCCATTTCTAATGCTCTAGTGTATAATGGGCCCTGTAAATGCTGCTCCAGTGTCTGATGTCCACCTTTGGAATGTTCCAGTGTATGGTGGGCCCCATCTATCATTCTCCAGAGTATAGTGCTCCCCAAAAATTGCTGTCCCAACATTGAAAACAATCAAATAAGTCTCCTCGCTAGGGAATCCCTGTACTTGTCTGGACAGGTGCTGTAGCTTGCTTAACAGCTCGCCAGCCGTTCTCACGCCCAGTATGGATTGCACGTGATTGCACAAAGGTTAGAAAGGGTACCGTATCCCTGGATAACATGTATGGATAGCGTACACATTCAAAATATATGTCTCAGGAGGCAGGCTCAGACGGTGTTAGGCCCAGTATGGATTGCACGTGATTGCACAAAGGTTAGAAAGGGTACCGTATCCCTGGATAACATGTATGGATAGCGTACACATTCAAAATATATGTCTATACAGCATGAGGCAGGCTCAGACGGTGTTAGGCCCAGTATGGATTGCACGTGATTGCACAAAGGTTAGAAAGGGTACCGTATCCCCGGATAACATGTATGGATAGCGTACACATTCAAAATATATGTCTATACAGCATGAGGCAGGCTCAGACGGTGTTAGGCCCAGTATGGATTGCACGTGATTGCACAAAGGTTAGAAAGGGTACCGTATCCCTGGATAACATGTATGGATAGCGTACACATTCAAAATATATGTCTATACAGCATGAGGCAGGCTCAGACGGTGTTAGGCCCAGTATGGATTGCACGTGATTGCACAAAGGTTAGAAAGGGTACCGTATCCCTGGATAACATGTATGGATAGCGTACACATTCAAAATATATGTCTATACAGCATGAGGCAGGCTCAGACGGTGTTAGGCCCAATATGGATTGCACGTGATTGCACAAAGGTTAGAAAGGGTACCGTATCCCCGGATAACATGTATGGATAGCGTACACATTCAAAATATATGTCTATACAGCATGAGGAAGGCTCAGGCGGTGTCAGGCCCAGTATGGATTGCACGTGATTGCACAAAGGTTAGAAAGGGTACCGTATCCCCGGATAACATGTATGGATAGCGTACACATTCAAAATATATGTCTATACAGCATGAGGCAGGCTCAGACGGTGTTAGGCCCAGTATGGATTGCACGTGATTGCACAAAGGTTAGAAAGGGTACCGTATCCCTGGATAACATGTATGGATAGCGTACACATTCAAAATATATGTCTATACAGCATGAGGCAGGCTCAGACGGTGTTAGGCCCAGTATGGATTGCACGTGATTGCACAAAGGTTAGAAAGGGTACCGTATCCCTGGATAACATGTATGGATAGCGTACACATTCAAAATATATGTCTATACAGCATGAGGCAGGCTCAGACGGTGTTAGGCCCAGTATGGATTGCACGTGATTGCACAAAGGTTAGAAAGGGTACCGTATCCCCGGATAACATGTATGGATAGCGTACACATTCAAAATATATGTCTATACAGCATGAGGCAGGCTCAGACGGTGTCAGGCCCAGTATGGATTGCACATGATTGCACAAAGGTTAGAAAGGGTACCGTATACCTGGATAACATGTATGGATAGCGTACACATTCAAAATATATGTCTCAGGAGGCAGGCTCAGATGGTGTCAGGCACAGTATGGATTGCACGTGATTGCACAAAGGTTAGAAAGGGTACCGTATCCCTGGATAACATGTATGGATAGCGTACACATTCAAAATATATGTCTATACAGCATGAGGAAGGCTCAGACGGTGTTAGGCCCAGTATGGATTGCACGTGATTGCACAAAGTTTAGAAAGGGTACCGTATCCCCGGATAACATGTATGGATAGCGTACACATTCAAAATATATGTCTCAGGAGGCAGGCTCAGACGGTGTCAGGCACAGTATGGATTTGACGGCCCAGATTACACAGCGGAGGAGCAGGGAGAGGTAAAGATTGCAAATGCTGGGGCCCTGCCCAAGCAAGGGGGGCCCACTCATGGGCGTCGGTACTGGCACTGGGCCCCTCATAGTACAGCGGTGTGTCTGACGGCGGGTGTGCACCACCACCGTCAGAGACACTTGATTGCACTATGAGGGACCCTGTGCCAGTGCCCGCGCCCAAGAGTCGGCCTACCCACCTGTCCAGGGCAACGGCACTCGCACGGTGTCGTGCGGTAGGTGGTGACCCCGGCCATGGGGGGGGAGGCAGCACAGTTAGGGAGTTTTAGAAAGTGGCATATGTTGATGTTGGACATTCAGCTGATGCAAAAGGCGAAATAGGTGAAGTACCAGGAAAAGGTGGACCAAAGCAAGCCATTTTTCTGTCACCCTATGTGTCATCAGGGGAAGGTGGGACAAAATCCTTGGAAACCCATGCGTGGTTCATTTTAATGAAGGTTAGATCATCCACATTTTGGGTTGACAGACGGGTCCTTTTTTCTGTCAGGATTGATCCAGCTGCACTGAAGACTCTTTCCGATAGCACACTTGCAGCTGGGCAAGCGAGCTCCTGTAAGGCATATTGGGCCAATTCAGGCCAGGTGTCCAGTTTAGCGGCCCAATAGTCAAAGGGGAATGACCTGTGTGGGAGAACATCGACATGGGAGGAAAAGTAGTTTGTAACCATAGTTGACAACTGCTGTCTCCTGTCACTTTCCATCGATGCAGTATTACCAGTTGTGTGAGCGGTATTTGAAAAATCAGTCCACAACATTGTCATGAAACCCCTGTCTCCAACGCCACTTCTGCTGTGTGCACCACGAACACCTCTGCCAAGCTGCCCCCGGCCCGTACGGCTCGTGTGAGAACCATCACCGCTGCTGTGTGCTGGGAATGCCTCAAGCAACCGATTTACCAGAGTTGCTTGTTTATTAGCCAATATTAGGTCAAGGTTCTCCTGTGGCATGATGTTTTGTAATTTGCCTTTATAGCGTGGATCCAGGATGCTGGCCAACCAGTAGTCGTCATCGTTCATCATTTTGGCAATGCGGGGGTCCCTTTTTAGGATCCGCAATGCATAATCTGACATGTGGGCCAATGTTCCCGGTGTCAATGATGCACTGCGAGTGCTGGGTGGAGGAGCACTTTCTGGCAAATCCACATCCCTCCAGTCAGGCACAAACCCTGTACCAGACCTTGCCACGCCAACATTTTCACTTGCCCCACGAGATGCATCCTCCTCCCCTAAGTAATCATCCCCATCATCCTCCTCCTTCTCCTCTTCTTCCTCCACCTAGTCCAGGAGAGGTCCCTGAGCAGACAATGGCTGAATGTCATCAAGGATTCCCTCCTCCTCTTCCTCCTCATCAACATTGGCTGCAGACGCCTGCTCCTTAAGGTGCGTCAAAGTTTGCATGAGCAGACGCATAAGTGGGATGCTCATGCTTAGGATGGCGTCGTCTGCGCTTACCAGCCGTGTGCATTCCTCAAAACACTGAAGGACTTTACAAAGGTCTTTCAGCTTCGACCACTGCACGCCTGTCAACTCCATGTCTGCTCTCAAAGTGCCTGGCCGTGTATCCTCCCACAAATGCATTATGGCCTGCCTCTGCTCGCACAGCCGCTCCACCATGTGCAGGGTGGAGTTCCACCTTGTTGCAATGTCGATAATGAGGCGGTGGTTGGGAAGGTGGAGCAATCGCTGCAGCTTCTGCATACGAACGGAGTGTACAGGCGACCGGCGGATGTGCGCGCACAGTCTTCGCACCTTCTGGAGCAGGGCTGTTAACTCCGGATAATTTTTGAGGAAGCACTGCACCACCAGGTTCAAGGTGTGAGCCAAGCAAGGTATGTGGCTGAGTTTTGAAAGGGCTATGGCTGCCACAAAATTACGGCTGTTATCACTAACTACCTTGCCTGCCTCAAGATGTACACTGCCCAGCCATGACTCAGTTTGTCGCTTCAAGTACTCGGCCAGCACCTCGGTGGTGTGTCTGTCGCCCAAACACATCATCTGCAACACAGCCTGCTGACGCTTTCCACTAGCTGCTCGATAGGGGGACACATCGTGTGCAACAGTGGCAGCTGCAGATGGAGTGCTCGTACGACTGCGCTCTGTGGACGAGCTTTCGCTTCTGGAGGAGGAGGAGGAGGAGGGTCGAACGCCTACAGCCAACTGTTTCCTATACCGTGGGCTAGGCAGCACTGTCCCACCACCGCTGTCCCCTGAGGACCCTGCATCCACCACATTAACCCAGTGCGCAGTGATGGACACGTAACGGCCCTGGCCATGCCGACTGGACCATGCATCAGTTGTGAGGTGCACCTTTCCGCTCACTGACTGCTTGAGTGCATGGACAATGCGGTCTTTCACATGATGGTGGAGGGCTGGGATGGCTTTGCGAGAGAAGAAGTGGCGACTGGGTAGGTCATAGCGTGGTACTGCATAGGCCATGAGTTCGCGGAAAGCTGTGCTTTCCACCAACCGAAAGGGCATCATCTCAAACGAGATTAGTTTGGCAATGTGGGCGTTCAAACCCAGTGTACGCGGATGAGAGACTGAGTACTTTCTTGACCTACTCATAGTGTCTGGGAGGGTGAGCTGGACTTGAGAGCTGCATATGGTGGAAGTAGCGGTGGACAGGGCGGACTGAGAGAGGGTTGATGATGGTGATGGAGTTGGTGTTCTTTCTGATGGCCTAGAATCAGTCTTTCGTTGATATAACAGTGGGATTCCCTGACTGCTGTGGTCTTGCAACGACACCTCAACATTTGCTGCTGTGCTAACCGGTGGGCTTACAGTGGGGGAAACAATGTAGCGTTGCTGACTACCTTCGTTGTGATCAGTTGCACATGTGGCACTTGAGGTTTGGTGTTGTGTCCACGCTTGCAAGTGCATGCTGGTTAAATGTCTAAGCATGCAACTGGTATTCAAATTTTTCAGATTTTTCCCTCGGCTAAAGGTCTTTGCGCACTTCTTACAGATAACCTTGGCCTGATCATGAGGATTTTGTTCAAAAAAGTGCCACACTGCACTCTTCCTACTTTGGCAGACATTTTGCGGCCTAGCACGCTGTGATCTTTTGACCCTCTGGACAAGCTGTCCAGCAACTCTTTTGATGTTTGGAACCTGTCTTTGGAGTGCTCCGGGCCTGCCAGATAACAGCTGTTGCGATGTCGATGTCTGCTGTGGATGCTCCTCATCTGAGCTATTGGAAGCAGCACCCTCTTCCCCCAATGGATGCCAATCTGGGTCAACAACTGGGTCATCCATCACCTCCTCTTCTATGTCATGTGCACCTTTCTCTGTGTCACCGTGTATGGTGGTATAGTGTGCGGGAAGGGGCACCTGAGTCTCATCAGGGTCAGAATCTGGCTCTGTACACTGCGAGGACAATGTAGTGCTCTGAGTGAATGTACCAGCAGAATCATCCATCAGCGGCTGTGCATCAGTGCACTCCATGTCAGATTCATCTTGGCCTGGGTAATTCACCATTTCACTTGATAATCCAGGCATGGTATGTGAAAACAGATCCATGGAGTAATCAGTAGTATGGCCTGCGTCATCCTTCAATCTTGGTTGGGGTGAAGGACACAAGGAAAGGTGTGGTTCATGAACATGAGCCTCCAATGATGACTCAGTGCTTTTACTTTTTACAACTGAAGAAGAGGAGGCGATAGAGCTGGAGGCTGAGTCAGCAATGTAAGACAAAACTTTTTCCTGATGCTCTGCCTTTAAAAGCGGTTTGCCAACTCCTAGAAAACTAAGCGTTCGAGGCCTTATGTAGCCAGACGATGACGCAGGGTCAGCACCTCCTGCATTCGGTCCTATTTTGCTCTTGCCACTACCATCAGATCCACCACCAACACCATCATTACCAGCTGCCAACCCCCGCCCAATTCCACGGCCTCTTCCACCAGCCTTCCTCATTTTTGGTAGAAATGTTGACAAAATCCAACAAACTATATAGTAATGTAAAACAAGGTACAAGGTGTCTATAGGACAGGGGAGATTTAGAATTTCTGCACACACTTGTGGACAGTGGACACTTTTGGATTGTGTGAGGCCCACTGATATCTGAGCGCTATGTGACAGGCTCAATGGCACAGCTGCCTGTGACCAAAGTGACGAGAGGATAATGGAGATTTTGAATCTCTGCGCACACTTTTGGACACTGGACACTTGTGGATTGTGTGAGGCCCACTGATATCTGAGCGCTATGTGACACGCTCGATGGCACAGCTGCCTGTGACCAAAGTGACGAGAGGATAATGGAGATTTTGAATCTCTGCGCACACTTTTGGACACTGGACACTTGTGGATTGTGTGAGGCCCACTGATATCTGAGCGCTATGTGACACGCTCAATGGCACAGCTGCCTGTGACCAAAGTGACGAGAGGATAATGGAGATTTTGAATCTCTGCGCACACTTTTGGACACTGGACACTTGTGGATTGTGTGAGGCCCACTGATATCTGAGCGCTATGTGACACGCTCGATGGCACAGCTGCCTGTGACCAAAGTGACGAGAGGATAATGGAGATTTTGAATCTCTGCGCACACTTTTGGACACTGGACACTTGTGGATTGTGTGAGGCCCACTGATATCTGAGCGCTATGTGACACGCTCGATGGCAGAGCTGCCTGTGACCAAAGTGACGAGAGGATAATAGAGATTTTGAATCTCTGCGCACACTTTTGGACACTGGACACTTGTGGATTGTGTGAGGCCCACTGATATCTGAGAGCTATGTGACACGCTCGATGGCACAGCTGCCTGTGACCAAAGTGACGAGAGGATAATGGAGATTTTGAATCTCTGCGCACACTTTTGGACACTGGACACTTGTGGATTGTGTGAGGCCCACTGATATCTGAGCGCTATGTGACACGCTCGATGGCACAGCTGCCTGTGACCAAAGTGACGAGAGGATAATGGAGATTTTGAATCTCTGCGCACACTTTTGGACACTGGACACTTGTGGATTGTGTGAGGCCCACTGATATCTGAGCGCTATGTGACACGCTCGATGGCACAGCTGCCTGTGACCAAAGTGACGAGAGGATAATGGAGATTTTGAATCTCTGCGCACACTTTTGGACACTGGACACTTGTGGATTGTGTGAGGCCCACTGATATCTGAGCGCTATGTGACAGGCTCGATGGCACAGCTGTGACCAAAGTGACGAGAGGATAATGGAGATTTTGAATCTCTGCGCACACTTTTGGACACTGGACACTTGTGGATTGTGTGAGGCCCACTGATATCTGAGCGCTATGTGACAGGCTCGATGGCACAGCTGTGACAAAAGTGACTAGAGGATAAGGGAGATTGGATTGCTTTTAAAAAAGCAGTTTGCGGAGCAGTGGGTAAACAGCAATGCCAGCGTGTCAGGAAGCCTTAGAAGGCAGCCCAACAACCAACACCACTGATACACCACAATATAGCCTCCCCTTGCACTGCACACACAGTGACTTGTGTGTTGTGCAGGCCAAATCGCTAGCAGCAGAAGCAGTTTTTTTGTCTTCTTCCCTGCCTAACGCTCTCCCTACAGAATCAGCAGCAACCTCTCCCTATACTAAGATCGGCAGAAGTAAGATGGCGGTCGGCGTGCACGCCCTTTTATACCCCCTGTGACGCCCACCAAAGCAAGCCAATCACTTGCATGCCCTTCTGAAAGATGGTGGTGACCCGTGCCTAGGTCATCACGTTGCCCACAGTGTCCGTGGATCCTGATTGGCTGAAAAAGAGCGCAAAACAAACTTTTGAAACGCGACTTTGGCGCGTAAGTCGCCGACCTCGTGGCCGACCTCATCCTAGGGTCGGGTTTCGTTTCATGAAACCCGACTTTGCCAAAAGTCGGCGACTTTTGAATTTTTTCGACCCGTTTCGCTCAACTCTAATCATGACAACATAATGTCTTCCATTCTCCTTTTCCAGAATCTAAATATTCATGAAAAAAACAACTTTTATCTGCTGCACCATGACTTACATTGTTAAAGGAAATCTGTCACCCCATTTTTGGCCTGTTAGCTGCGGCCACAGTAGATAAGTACAGAATTCTCTAATTCTGTAGATAAGCCCCCCCCTGATGCAACCTGAAAGATAAGAAAAACAAGTTAGATTATACTCACCGGGGGGGCGGGGGGCGGTGGGTGTCGCGGTCCGGGTCAGGCGCCTCCCATCTTCTAGTGATGATGTCCTCCTTCTTACTTCTGCCGCTGCTCCTGCACAGGCGTACTTTGTCTGCCCTGTTAAGGGCAGAGTAAAGTACTGCAGTGCGCAGGCGCCGGACCTCTCTGACCTTTCCCAGCACCTGCGCACTGCAGTACTTTACTCTGTCCTCAACAGGGCAGAGCAGTGCGCCTGCACAGGAGCCGCAGCAGAAGTAAGGAGGAGGACGTCATCGCTAGAAGATGGGAGGTGCCGGACTGGACCGCGACACCCATCCAACCAGACCGCGCACCCCGGTGAGTATAATCTAACTCGTTTTTCTTATCTTTCAGGTTACATCGGGGCCTTATCTACAGCATTACAGAATGCTGTAGATAAGCCCCTGATGGCGGTGTCGGCAGCTGATAGGCCAAAAATGGGGTTACAGATTCCCTTTAATAGCACCAGTTGATGTAAATGACCTTACGTAACCTGTATTTGGTTAGGTTGAAGCGCAAAATGAGAAAAACTGAATTCCGCTATTTTTTTTTTTCATTTTGATTTTACAGTGTTCACAATGCGGTATAAATATTATTTTAACTATATTCAGAGTCAATGCAATAATGGTGATACCTTACAGAGATTAGAATCTCTGCCATAGTACTCTCCATCTTGGATGGCTCAAGGCCTTCAGCCAACAGGACGGCGAGGACAAGTTGATGTCAGCATCCCGCCATAGGCACTGCATTACTCTGCCATTGTTTAGACATGAAGAAGAAGACTTGGTTGAGACTTGTTTTTTTTTTATTATGTGTTAAAGGGAATTTGTTAGCAGGTTTGTGCTCTGTATTTTGAGGATAGTATGAGATAGGGGTTAAAACAAAGAATTCAATGATGTGTCACGTCAGTTGTTGTTTACTTACAATGAAGGTTTTATCATCTGGTGATTATCATTACTGGGACAAACAGCAATCTGACTTTGCCCACTCCTGTGATCAGCAGCACATTGTCTATACACAATGGACATGCAGAGCCTGGTGTGGGAGGGACTAGCTTCCTCAGCTCTGCTGTATTGCTAAATCTAAGAACTCAGATTGTGTCAGAATGGCTACAGCCAGTAAACCAAGTGAAAAATCGTTGGATTCAGGGTCTCTTTGCATATGGCATGCTGCTCTCAGGTGATGTGCACTTAGGAGACAATATTTTATTTTAAGGGGTAGTGAGAACAATATTATTTAATAAGGGGCTAATCACAGCATTTTATGGGGCACTTATGACATTTTTATTAATTAACATGAAATTACAGGCTTCAAAGAAGCACACAATAATCCTGTTAAGGGAGCACATAGGGGACATTACAAAGAGATCAAAACTCTGAGCATTTTTACTTGTTAAAGGCGGTCTGTCAATAAAATCAACCCCCAAAAATGCATATACAGGCATGCAGGGCTTTGAAAGCTAAATCCACCAACATCTTTATGTCTGTTACTACATTCCCGGGAAATCAGCATTTCAATTAATATGCAAATTAGGTGCTACAGTATGTGCTCTGCAATTTTGTTTTCCTGCTTAGCACCAACCTCTTGAGTCTGATTGGTAGCTCACTGTCTGTGTGACATCAAGCACCCTGTAAAAAATATCCATAGTGAGATAAAGTAGCTAGTGCTAGGTGGGGAAACAATCATGGGAAGCAGAAGCTTGTAAAATGTTCTGTCACACTGTCATGGGTATGTCACGGGAAAGCAGAAGATGAGGAAACTGGGCTCCTGCACTGCCCCTAGGACTAAAGGGGGCCCTATCTGTCCTTAACTTGGAGGTACGACAGAAAAATGAAACTGACATATCTGGGACATGCGTCGACTAAGCTTCATGGCCCGAGTTTTTCACGGTTCCAACGCCAACAGAACCTGAGAAATGGATTTCTATTGAACCGTGTGAAATAACTAGTTCGAGTTTGGTTTTGAATGCTCGCCAACAACAAGCTGGAAAAGAAAATACTATGTGTGTTTCTATATGAGGTACCCTCTGTGAGATATGGTTATTATAAGTTACAGAACCAGATCATTAACTCTGAGCTAGGGTGAGGACTGTCACAAGCCAGCCCCTTTAGTGATGTCACCAGCCCAAAGTTATAAGGTATTTTCCCCTACTCCCTCATTCATTCTAGCCTGGGATGCCATGCCAATAAAATCTCAAATAAATGGTGATGTTTGGCTCCTCCTCCCCGCATGGTTCTGCCTGAAATGATCTAAGCAATATGTAAGTTTATCTCTGTTTTTAAATCCCTTTTATTTGTAGTTGCTTTGTACATACTGTTATTGTCTCATATCATAAAACCTTTTTATCTTCTGTAAACACTGCCCATCTTTTGGGAATAAACTATAAAATTTATTAGGTCTGTCTCCTTGCTCTGTGACAAATTCACGTGCCTATAAGCTAATTACGCTACTGATTTGGGTTGGCTTTGAACCCCTCTATTAATTTTAAATATTGATAAGAGAAATCATAAACTGGTGGCAGTGAAGTGTGCTCTGGGCAGGTGGGCTAGCTGGCAGTGACGGAAAGGGGTTTTATAAGCTGGTTTGTCTGGCTGCGACCAGGACTAGTTATAATACCTTCACTGCAGTGGCCTAATAGCCAGTGCACAACAAGTAGCCCGTCTGGTGACTAATTATCCTAGGTGTAGTTACCTGACTGACCCGAGGGTAAGGGGGCAACGGAGAGTTGTGAGTTCCAAAGTGGAACTGAAAAGTGCGATATACATAGAATCCTAGCAGCCTGTAACCTATTGTGGCAGCGGTGGGATAACAAAAATAAGCCCCCCTGCAGTAAATTGTTAGGGCAAGACTAGCTTGCTTTTTTTATCACATGGTGCTAGCTGTGGGATAACTAAGATAAGCCCCATGTGCCAGTGATAGCTGTGTGCGGCCAAAGGTCACACCCCCTGATTGTGACACTCCTGCCAAGCTGGACATCAGTGAATGAACCAACGTCGACACCCAACCTCAGGCTCAGCAACAGAAAAGTCTAAGACTGCACAATAGACTCCCCAGTGTGAACAGTGTCCGAAGCCGGCATGACACCCACCCAGGGTTCTAACAAATAGAGCGAGCTATTTCAAATGTTTATTTCTCTTACTGTTGATGATTATGGCTTATAGCCAATGAAAACCCAAAAGTTATTATATGAGTAAATTAGAATAATTAACAAAAAACACCTGCAAAGGCTTCCTAAGCATTTAAAAAGGTCCCTTAGTCTGTGTCAGCTGGCTCCACAATCATGGGGAAGACTGCTGACTTGACAGATGTCCAGAAGGCAGTCATTGACACACTCCACAATGAGGGTAAGTCACAAAAGTTCGTTGCTAAAGAAGTCGGCTGTTCACAGAGTGCTGTATCCAAGAATATTAATGGAAAGTTGAGTGGAAGGAAAAAGTGTCGTAGAAAAAGGAGCACAAGTAACCGGGATAACCGCAGCCTTGAAAGGATTGTTAAGAAAAGGCCATTTAAAAATTCACAAGAGTGGACTGCTGATGAGTCATTGCTTCAAGAGTTACCGCACAGAGATGAAATAAAAAAATACAGCCAACAGCACACAGATTAGATAGAGGGATGCATGCTCCAAAAGTCCCGGGACCCAACAGGAACCATGACTCACAGAAAATAAGAAGAAGGCACAGCATCCAATCCGGGTGAAAAAAGTCAATCCATTTATTCTGCCATCAGTAAATTGACTTTTTTCACCCAGATTGGATGCTGTTCCTTCTTATTTACCGCACAGAGATGTCTGCACGACATGTGCTACAAGTGTCGCATTCCTTGTGTCAAGCCACGCATGTACAATAGACAACGCCAGAAGCGTCTTACTGGGCCAAGGAGAAAAAGAACTGGACTGTTGTCAGTGGTCCAAGGTGTTGCTTTCAGATGAAAGTAAATTTTGCATTTCATTTGGAAATCAAGGTCCCAGAGTCTGGAGGAATTGTGGAGAGGCCACAATCCAAGCTGCTGCAGGTCTAGTGTGAAGTTTCCACAATCAGTGATGGTTTGGGGAGTCATGTCATCTGCTGGTGTAGATCCACTGTGTTTTATCAAGACCAAAGTCAGCGCAGCCATATAGCAGGACATTTTAGAGCAATTCATGCTTCCCTCTGCCGACAAGCTTTTTGGAGATGGAAATTTCATTCTCCAGCAGGACTTGGCACCTGTTCACACTGCCAAAAGTACCAATACCTGGTGTACACACAGCAGTATCACTGTGCTTGATTGGCAGCAAACTCACCTGACCTTAACCCCATAGAGAATCAATGGCATATTGTCAATAGGAAGATTAGAGACACCAGACCCAACAACGCAGACGAGCTGAAGGCTGTTATCAAAGCAACCTGGGCTTCTAATATAGAATCATAGAATCGTAGAGTTGGAAGGGGCCTCCTGGGCCATCTGGTCCAACCCCCTGATCAAAGCAGGATTCTCTAAATCATCCCAGACAGATATCTGTCCAGCCTCTGTTTGAAGACTTTTATTGAAAGCGAACTCACCACCTCTCGTGGCAGCCTGTTCCACTCATTGATCACTCTAACTGTCAAAAAGTTTTTTTCTAATATCTAATCTGTGTCTCCTCCCATTCAGTTTCATCCCGTTGCATCTAGTCTTTCCTTGTGCAAATGAGAATAAAGATGATCCTTCTGCAATGTGACAGCCCTTGAGATATTTGTAGACAGTTATTAAGTCTCCTCTCTGTCTTCTCTTTTGCAAGCTAAACATTCCCAAATCCTGCAACCTTTCCTTATAAGACAGGGTTTGCAGACCGGTCACTATTCTGGTCGCTCTTTTCTAAACTTGCTCCAGTTTGTTGATGTCTTTTTTAAAATGTGGTGCCCAAAACTGGACACAGTATTCCAGATGAGATCTGACCAAAGAGGAGTAGAGGGCAATAATGACTTCACGTGATCTAGACTGTATGCTTCTGTTAATACATCCTAGAATTGCATTTGCCTTTCTTGCAGCTGCATCACACTGTTGACTCATATTCAGTCTGTGATCTATTAGTATACTCAAGTCTTTTTCACATGGGCTGTTGTTTAGCCCTATTCCTAACATTCTGTATATGCTTTTTTCATTTTTATTGCCCAGATGTAGTACTTTGCATTTTTCCCTGTTAAAAACCATTCTGGCTCATCTTTCATCGTTTTTAAGAAATCTCAAGATGGAAGAGGCCAGGAGCCATTTGGTGAGCTGCATTTCTTGCTACATGTTCACAGATTTACCAGTGGAAAAGCCAAACTTCACATGCCACAAATGCAAGCTTGTGTCCCTGTTGGAGGAAAAGTTGCAAAATCTCGAAGAGAGGTTAGCTACGTTGAAGATCATTAAGGAAGGTGAAGAGTTCTTGGACAGAGCAGAATTATCTCTTCATGTTACAGAAAGAGAAGAAATTCGAAGTGCACCTGAAGAAACAGAGGAATGGAGACATGTGACCCAGAGAAGCAGGAGGATCAGGAGGCAGTCAGCACCCATACTGCTCAGGAACCAGTACCAGGCTCTCACGCAGGAAAACGATGAAGAAATACATCAGGATAAGACTTTGCCAACAAACAGCAACCTTGTACGCCTTCAGAGTCCTCCTGGATGGAGAAAGAAAAATGTTGTGAAGAAGAAACGGAGAGTGGTGGTCATGGGGGATTCCCTGCTGAGAGGAACAGAGGCCGCTATCTGCAGACCGGATATAACTACAAGAGAAATGTGCTGTCTTCCAGGTGCAAAAATTAAAGATGTGTCTGACAGGATATCAGGACTCTTCAGACCTACAGATGACTACCCATTCCTGCTACTACATGTGGGGACAAATGACACCGCAAGAAACGACCTGGAAATCATCTGCAGAGACTTTGAAGACTTAGGCAAGAAAGTGAAAGAACTGGGAGCGCAGGTGGTCTTCTCTTCCATCCTCCCAGTGGATGGCCATGGAACAAGGAGGTGGAATAAGATTCTGCAGGTGAACAACTGGCTACGTCGTTGGTGCCGTCAGCAACGATTTGGATTTCTGGATCACGGAGTGAACTACTTATACGATGGACTACTTGCTAGAGATGGGGTGCACCTTACGAAGACTGGAAAGCATGTATTTGGAAGTCGCCTTGCTACACTTGTAAGGAGAGCTTTAAACTAGAACAACATGGGAAGGGAAGCAAAAGACCAGAAAAAGCCATACACCTGACAAATGCTATTGAGAACTCTGCTATTAGAAGTGGAAAGGAAGAACAAAGACGAAAGAATCTAATTAATAAAAATATTGGAGAAAGAGAAACCAATCACAAACTAAAATGTTTCTATACTAATGCACAAAGCATGGGCAACAAACAAGGAGAATTGGAACTACTAACACAGGAAAAGAAATATGATGTCATTGGAATCACTGAAACTTGGTGGGACATACACATGATTGGAATACAAGACTAGAAGGATACAACTTATTTGCAAGAAACAGACTTGATAAACGAGGAGGGGGTGTCGCATTGTATGTTAGAAACGCGTATATCTGCACAGAGATTGAAGCTTCAGAGACTGGGAGTTCTGTGGAAACTGTTTGGGTAAGAATACAAGGACAGAACAACGGAAAGGACACCATTGTAGGCATTTACTACAGGCCGCCTGTGCAAGCTGAAGCTATGGATGAACTCTTTATGCATCAAATGGCCAAGTTCTCCAAAAAATATGACATAGTTGTCATGGGAGATTTCAACTATCCAGACATTTGTTGGGAATCTCTCTCAGGCAAAACTAACAGGTCAAGGAAATTCTTATCCTCTCTTGCTGACAACTTTATCTTCCAAAAGGTAAGGGAGAAAACAAGGGGAACTGCTACCTTGGATCTAATCCTTATAAACAGGGAGGAAATGGTTGAGGAGGTAAAAGTGGCTGGGACCCTAGGAGGTAGCGACCATGCTATTTTAGAATTTTGGATAACTAGAGCTGGAAGACCTGTGAAGACTCAGACGTCAAGGTTAGATTTCAGAAAGGCAGATTTTAAGGGATTCAGAAAGAGAATTGGAGGGATCCAATGGCTGGATATCCTTAAAGACAAAAATGTCCAGGAAGGATGGGAAATCTTGAAAAATGAAATTCTCAAAGCACAGTTGTTAACAATTCCGAAAAGAGGGAAGAATAGGAAGCATTTAAGGAAACCAGGATGGATGAACACAGAACTTAAGCACATGCTAAAAAGGAAGAAAAAAATGTTTATAAAATGGAAAGAGGGAGGCATATCTAAAGAAGAATATAATGCTGTCTGCAGAACCTGCAGGGCACAAATCAGATTAGCTAAAGCTGAAAATGAACTGAGGCTTGCAAGAGATGTCAAAAGCAATAATAAAGGATTTTGGGGATATGTCAAAAGTAAAAGAAAAGTCAAAGATGCTATAGGATTTTTACAGGATGAAAATGATGAAATGGTAAGACAGGATGTTGAGAAGGCTGAACTTTTAAATTCCTATTTTGCATCTGTTTTCTCTCAGAAAGGAAATGCAACATCAACTGTTATTCACTGTCCTATTAAGGGAATAGAAGAATCCAGGATATCTATAAACAGAAAGATAGTGAGGAAACACTTAGCTAACCTAAATGAATTCAAGTCTCCAGGTCCAGATGAATTACACCCCAGAGTACTGAAGGAGATAGCAGAAGAAATTTTTGAATCCCTCTCCATAATCTTTGAAAATTCTTGGAGAACAGGAGAAGTGCCAGAAGACTGGAGAAGAGCAAATGTTGTTCCTATCTTCAAAAAGGGGAAGAAGGTGGACCCAGGCAACTATAGGCCGGTGAGTCTGACTTCTATTCCAGGAAAGATCTTTGAACAAATTATTAAACAACATGTATGTCAATACCTGGATAAGAATGAAGTGATTAAACAGAGTCAGCATGGGTTTCTAACTAATAAGTCATGTCAGACTAACTTAATTTCCTTCTATGACGGTATCACTGATTGGGTGGATCAAGGAAATGCTGTAGATATAGTATATCTTGACTTCAGCAAAGCATTTGACAAAGTCTCTCATACAATCCTTATTGAAAAAATGACTAAGTATGGAATGGACAAGGCAACTGTTAGGTGGATTCATAACTGGCTTAGTGATCGGACCCAAAGAGTGGTCGTAAATGGCTGCACATCCAGTTGGAAGAATGTCTCAAGTGGGGTACCACAGGGCTCTGTCCTGGGCCCTGTATTGTTCAACATCTTTATCAACGATTTAGATGAAGGAATTGAGGGTAAACTGATTAAATTTGCTGATGACACAAAGCTAGGAGGGATAGCTAATACTAGAGAAGAGAGAGAGAGGATTCAAAAAGATTTAAATAAACTGGAGAAGTGGGCAGCAACTAACAGAATGGTTTTTAACAGGGAGAAATGCAAAGTACTACATCTGGGCAATAAAAATGAAAAAAGCATATATAGAATGGGAGGAATAGGGCTAAGTGACAGCACATGTGAAAAAGACTTGGGTATACTAATAGATCACAGACTGAATATGAGTCAACAGTGTGATGCAGCAGCAAAAAAGGCAAATGCAATTCTAGGATGTATTAACAGAAGCATACAGTCTAGATCACGTGAAGTCATTATTTCCCTCTACTCCTCTTTGGTCAGACCTCATCTGGAATATTGTGTCCAGTTTTGGGCACCACATTTTAAAAAAGACATCAACAAACTGGAGAAAGTTCAGAAAAGAGCGACCAGAATGGTGACCGGTCTGCAAACCCTGTCTTATGAGGAAAGGTTGCAGGATTTGGGAATGTTTAGTTTGCAAAAGAGAAGACTGAGAGGAGACTTAATAGCTGTCTACAAATATCTAAAGGGCTGTCACATTGTAGAAGGATCAACTTTATTCTCATTTGCACAAGGAAAGACTAGAAGCAATGGGATGAAACTGAATGGGAAGAGACACAGATTAGATATTAGAAAAAACTTTTTGACAGTTAGAGTGATCAATGAGTGGAACAGGCTGCCACGAGAAGTGGTGAGTTCTCCTTCAATGGAAGTCTTCAAACAGAGGCTGGACAGACATCTGACTGGGATGATTTAGCGAATCCTGCTTTGAGCAGGGGGTTGGACCAGATGGCCCAGGAGGTCCCTTCCAACTCTACGATTCTATGATTCTATGTTAGTTGCTGCCCACTGCTCCAGTTTATTTATATCTTTTTGAATCTTCTCTCTCTCTTCTCTAGTATTAGCTATCCCTCGTAGCTTTGTGTCATCAGCAAATTTAATCAGTTTACCCTCAATTCCTTCATCTAAATAGTTGATAAAGATGTTGAACAATACAGGGCCCAGGACAGAGCCCTGTGGTACCCCACTTGAGACATTCTTCCAACTGGATGTGCAGCCATTTATGACCACTCTTTGGGTCCGATCACTAAGCCAGTTATGAATTCACCTAACAGTTGCCTTGTCCATTCCATACTTAGTCATTTTTTCAATAAGGATTGTGTGAGATACTTTGTCAAATGCTTTGCTGAAGTCAAGATATACTATATCTACAGCATTTCCCTGATCCACCCAATCAGTGATTTTGTCATAGAAGGAAATTAAGTTAGTCTGACATGACTTATTAGTTACAAATCCATGCTGACTCTGTTTAATCACTTCATTCTTATCCAGGTACTGGCATACATGTTGTTTAATAATTTGTTCAAAGATCTTTCCTGGAATAGAAGTCAGACTCACCGGTCTATAGTTGCCTGGGTCCACTTTCTTCCCCTTTTTGAAGATAGGAACAACATTTGCTCTTCTCCAGTCTTCTGGGACTTCTCCTGTTCTCCACGAATTTCAAAGATTATGGAGAGGAGTTTAAAAATTTCTTCTGCTATCTCCTTCAGTACTCTGGGGTGTAATTCAACTTGACCTGGAGACTTGGGTTAGCTAAGTGTTTCCTCACTATATTTCTGTTTATAGATATCCTGGATTCTTCTATTCCCTTAATAGGACAGTGAAGAATAGTTGATGTTACATTTCCTTTTTGAGAGAAAACAGATGCAAAATAGGAATTTAAAAGTTCGGCCTTCTCAACATCCTGTCTTACCATTTCATCATTTTCATCCTGTAAAAATCCTATAGCATCTTTGACTTTTCTTTTACTTTTGACATATCCCCAAAATCCTTTATTATTGCGTTTGACGTCTCTTGCAAGCCTCAATTCATTGTCAGCTTTAGTAATCTGATTCGTGCCCTGGAGGTTCTGCAGACAGCATTATATTCTTCTTTAGATATGCCTCCCTCTTTCCATTTTATAAACATTTCTTTCTTCATTTTTAGCATGTGCTTAAGTTCTGTGTTCATCCATCCTGGTTTCCTTAAACGCTTCCTATTCTTCCTTCTTTTCGGAATTATTGTGCATTGAGAATTTCATTTTTTAAGATTTCCCATCCTTCCTGGACATTTTTGTCCTTAAGGATATCCAGCCATTGGATCCCTCCAATTCTCTTTCTGAATCCCTTAAAATCTGCCTTTCTGAAATCTAACCTTGACGTCTGAGTCTTCACAGGTCTTCCGCCTCTAGTTATCCAAAATTCTAAAATAGCATGGTCGCTACCTCCTAGGGTCCCAGCCACTTTTACCTCCTCAACCATTTCCTCCCTGTTTATAAGGATTAGATCCAAGGCAGCAGTTCCCCTTGTTTTCTCTCCTACCTTTTGGAAGATAAAGTTGTCAGCAAGATGGGATAAGAATTTCCTTGACCTGTTAGTTTTGCCTGAGAGAGATTCCCAAAAAATGTCTGGATAGTTGAAATCTCCCATGACAACTATGTTATACTTTTTGGAGAACTTGGCCATTTGATGCATAAAGAGTTCATCCATATCATCAGCTTGCACAGGCGGCCTGTAGTAAATGCCTACAATGGTGTCCTTTCCATTGTTCTGTCCTTGTATTCTTACCCAGTTTCCACAGAACTCCCAGTCTCTGAAGCTTCAATCTCTGTGCAGATATACGTGTTGCTAACATACAATGCGACACCTCCTCCCCGTTTATCAAGTCTGTTTCTTACAAATAAGTTGTATCCTTCTAGCCTTGTATTCCAATCATGTGTATTGTCCCACCAAGTTTCAGTGATTCCAACAACATCATATTTCTTTTCCTGCGTTAGTAGTTCCAATTCTCCTTCTATAACACCTCAGCAGTGCCACAGGCTGATCGCCTCTATGCCATGCCGCATTCATGCAGTGATTGATGCCAAAGGTGCACCGACCAAGTATTGAGTGCATTTACTGAACATACGTTTCAGTAGGACAACATTTCAGATTTTAACCCCTTTACCCCCGAGGGTGGTTTGCATGTTAATGACCTGGCCAATTTTTACAATTCTGACCACTGTCCCTTTATGAGATAATAACTCTGGAACGCTTCAATGCCGGAGATTCTAATATTGTTTTTTCGTCACATATTGTACTTCATGTTAGTGGTAACATTTCTTTGATATGACTTGCGTTTACTTGTGAAAAAACGTAAATTTGGCAAAAATTTAGAAAATGTTGCAATTTTCCAAATTTAAATTTTCATGTCCTTAACCCCTTCCTGACATCCGACGTACTATCCCGTCCACGGTACCCGGGCCCGTATGACCGTGGACGGGATAGTACGTCTCAGCGATCAGCGGCGCCCACGTGGTGAGCGCCGCTGATGGCGGCCGGGTGTCAGCTGATTATCACAGCTGACACCCGGCACAATGTGTCAGGGGCAGTCACGGACCGCCCAGACACGTTAACCCCTTGCACACCGCGATCAAACATGATCGCGGTGTACCGGGAGTTAAAGGGAAGCATAGGCAGGGAGGGGGCTCCCTCCGTGCTTCCCTGAGCCCCCCACGGCAGCGCAATGTGCAGCGCTGCTGCGGGGGGCTCTTTCCCTACAGGCCCCCGGATCCAAGATGGCGACAGGGGCCTTCGGGGGCCTGCAGGAAGCTGGCTTCCTCAGTGCCTGCAAAGCGCAGGCATGAGGAAGCCTTCTGCACTGCCTGTGACAGATCGCTGATCTGTCACAGTGATCTGTGATGTGACAGATCAGCGATCTGTCACAGGACAGTGATGTCCCACCTGGGACTATGTAATAAAGTAAAAAAAAAATTAAAAAAAAGTTTAAAAATAATTTTAAAAAAATCGCCAAATAAATTAGTAACAAAAAAAAAAAATATTCCCAATAAATTCATTTTTTGATAATAAAAAAAAACAAAACAATAAAAGTACACATATTAGGTATCGCCGCGTCCGTAACGACCCGCCCTATAAAACTGACCCATTATTTAACCCCTTTAATGAACCCCTTAAAAAATAAAAATAAAAAACGAAGCAAAAAATAATGATTTATTATCATACCGCCAAACAAAAAGTGTAATAACGCGCGATCAAAAAGACGCATATAAATATCCATGGTACCACTGAAAACGTCATCTTGTCCCGCAAAAAACGAGCCACCACACAGCATCATCAGCGAAAAAATAAAAAAGTTATAGCTCGCAGAATAAAGCGATGCAAAAATAATTATTTTTTATATAAAATAGTTTTCATTGCATAAAACCAACAAAACATAAAAAAATGACCTAAATGAGGTATCGCTGTAACCGTACTGACCCAAAGAATAAAACCGCTTTATCAATTTTACCACACGTGGAACGGTGTAAACGCACTCCCCCAAAAGAAATTCATGAAACGCTGGTTTTTGTTCATTCTGCGTCCCAAAAATCGGAATAAAAAACGTTCAAAAAATGTCACGTGCCCGAAAATGGTACTGATAAAAACGTCAACTCGTCCCGCAAAAAATAAGACCTCACATGACTCGGTGGGTCAAAATACGGAAAAATTATAGCTCTCAATATGTGGTGATGCAAAAACTATTTTTACAATAAAAAGCGTCTTTTAGCATGCGACAGCTGCCAAACATAAAAACCGCCATAAATAGTAAATCAAACCCCCCGTTATCACCCCCTTAGTTAGGGAAAAATAATAAAATAAAAAAAAATGTATTTATTTCCATTTTTCCATTAGGGTTAGGGCTAGGGTTAGGGTTAGGGCTAGGGTTAGGGTTAGGGCTAGGGTGAGGGCTTGGGTTAGGGCTAGGGTTAGGGTTAGGGCTGAGATTAGGGTTAGGGGTGTGTTGGGGTTCGGGTTGGAGTTAGAATTGGGGGTTTCCACTGTTTGGGCACATCAGGGGCTCTCCAAATGCAACATTGCGTCTGATCTCAATTCCAGCCAATTCTGAGTTGAAAAAGTCATATGGTGCTCCTTCCCTTCCAAGCTCTGCCATGCGCCCAAACAGTGTTTTACCCCCACATGTAGGGTATCAGCCTACTCAGGAGAAATTGCAAAACAATTTTTGGGTCCAATTTCTCCTGTTACCCTTAGGAAAATAAAAGATTGGGGGCAAAAATATCATTTTTGTGGAAAAAAATGATTTTTTTATTTTCACGTCCGAGCGTTATAAACTTCTGTGAAGCACTTGGGGGTTCAAAGTGCTCACCACACATCTAGATAAGTTCCGTGGGGGGGTATAGTGTCCAAAATGGGGTCACTTGTGGGGAGTTTCAATAGTTTAGGTACATCAGGGGCTCTCCAAACGCACATGACACCCGCAGACCATTCCATCAAAGTCTGCATTCCAAAACGTCACTCTCATGACAAATTGGACAACAACTTTTGGGGTCCAATTTCTCCTGTTACCCTTGGGAAAATGAAAAAATTGGGGACTAATTGATCATGTTTGTGGAAAAAATACGATTTTTTTATTTTCATGCCCGGGCATTATAAACTTCTGTGAAGCCCTTAGGGGTTCAAAGTGCTCACCACACATCTAGATAAGTTCATTAGGGGTTCTCGTTTCCAAAATGGGGTCATTTGTGGGTGTTTCCACTGTTTAGGTACATTAGGGGCTCTCCAAAGGCAACATGACACCCGCAGACCATTCCATCAAAGTCTGCATTCCAAAACGTCACTACTTCCCTTCCGAGCCCTGACGTGTGTCCATACAGTAGTTTTCTCCCACATATGGGGTGTCAGCGTACTCAGGACAAATTGGACAACAACTTTTGGGGTTCAATTTCTCCTGTTACCCTTGGGAAAATAAAAAATTGGGGACTAATTGATCATGTTTGTGGAAAAAATACGATTTTTTTATTTTCATGCCCTGGCATTATAAACTTCTGTGAAGCCCTTGGGGGTTCAAAGTGCTCAACACACATCTAGATCAGTTCCTTAGGGGGTCTAGTTTTCAAAATGGGGTCATTTGTGGGGGGTTTCCACTGTTTAGGTACATTAGGGGCTCTCCAAAGGCAACATGACACCCGCAGACCATTCCATCAATGTCTGCATTCCAAAACGTCACTACTTCCCTTCCGAGCCCTGACGTGTGTCCATACAGTAGTTTTCTCCCACATATGGGGTATCAGCGTACTCAGGACAAATTGGACAACAACTTTTGGGGTTCAATTTCTTCTGTTACCCTTGGGAAAATAAAAAAATTGGGGACTAATTAATCATGTTTGTGGAAAAAATACGATTTTTTTATTTTCATGCCCTGGCATTATAAACTTCTGTGAAGCCCTTGGGGGTTCAAAGTGCTCACCTCACATCTAGATAAGTTCCTTAGGGGGTCTAGTTTTCAAAATGGGGTCATTTGTGTGGGGTTTCCACTGTTTAGGTACATTAGGGGCTCTCCAAAGGCAACATGACACCCGCAGACCATTCCATCAATGTCTGCATTCCAAAACGTCACTACTTCCCTTCCGAGCCCCGACGTGTGCCCATACAGTAGTTTTCTCCCACATATTGGGTATCAGCATACTCAGGACAAATTGGACAACAACTTTTGGGGTCCAATTTCTCCTGTTACCCTTGGGAAAATAAAAAAAATGGTGACTAAAAGATCATGTTTGTGGAAAAAATACGAATTTTTTATTTTCATGCCCGGGCGTTATAAACTTCTGTGAAGCACTGGGGGGTTCAAAGTGCTCACCACACATCTAGATAAGTTCCTTGGGGGGTCTAGTTTACAAAATGGTGTCATTTGTGGGGGGTTTCCACTGTTTAGGTACATCAGGGGTTTTCCAATCGCGACATGGTGTCTGATCTCAATTCCAGCCAAAAACGTCAAATGGCGCTGCTTCCCTTCCGAGCTCTGCCATGTGCCCAAATAGTGGTTTACCCCCACATGTGGGGTATCAGCGTACTCAGGACAAATTGCACAATAACTTTTAGGGTGCTGTTACCCTTGGAAAAATAAGAATTGAGGGTGAAAAGATCATTTTTGTGGAAAAAATATGATTTTTTTAATTGTACAGCTTTATGTTATAAACTTCTGTGAAGCCCTTGGGGGTTCAAAGTTCTCACCACACATCTAGATAAGTTCCTTAGAGGGTCTAGTTTCCAATATGGTGTCATTTGTGGGGGGTTTCCACTGTTTAGGTACATCAGGGGTTTTCCAATCGCGACATGGTGTCCGATCTCAATTCCAGCCAAAAACGTCAAATGGCGCTGCTTCCCTTCCGAGCTCTGCCATGCGCCCAAATAGTGGTTTACCCCCACATGTGGGGTATCAGCATACTCAGGACAAATTGCACAATAACTTTTAGGGTCCTGTTACCCTTGGGAAAATAAAAATTGGGGTGAAAAGATCATTTTTGTGGAAAAAATATGATTTTTTAATTGTACCGCTGTACGTTATAAACTTCTGTAAAGCCCTTGTGGGTTCAAAGTTCTCACCACATATCTAAATAAGTTCCTTGGGGGGTCTAGTTTCCAAAATGGGGTCACTTGTAGGGGGTTTCCACTGTTTAGGTACATCAGGGACTCTCCAAACGTGACATGGCGTCCGATCTGAATTCCAGCCAATTTTGCATTGAAAAAGTCAAACGGCGCTCCTTCCATTCTGAGCTCTGTCATGCGCCGAAACAGTCGTTCCCCCCCACAAATCAGGTATCAGCGTACTCAGGACAAATTGCACAATAACTTTTGCAGTCCAATTTCTCCTGTTACCCTTGGTAAAATAAAAAAAATTGAACCTGAAGTATTTTTTTTTTTTTGTGAAAAAAAGTTAGATGTTCATTTCTTTTTAAATATTCAAAAAAATTCCTGTGACACACCTAATGGGTTAATAAACTTCTTGAATGTGGTTTTGAGCACCTTAAGGGGTGCAGTTTTTAGAATGGTGTCACTTTTGGGTATTTTCTATCATATAGACCCCTCAAAGTGGCTTCAAATGTGATGTGGTCCTAAAAATAAAATGGTGTTGTGAAAATGAGAAATCGCTGGTCAACTTTTAACCCTTATAACTTCCTAACAAAAAAAAATTTTGGTTCCAAAATTGTGCTGATGTAAAGTAAACATGTGGCAAATGTTAGTTATCAAGTTTTTTGTGTGCCGTATCTCTGTGATTTAAGGGCATAAAAATTAAAATTTGGAAAATTGCGAAATTTTCAAAATTTTTGCCAAATTTCCGTTTTTTTCACAAATAAACGCAAGTTATTTGAATGAAATTTTACCACTAACATGAAGTACAATATGTCACGAGAAAACAATGTCAGAATCACCGGGATCCATGGAAGCGTTCCAGAGTTATGACCTCGTAAAGGTACAGTGGTCAGAATTGTAAAAATTGGCCCGGTCATGAACGTGCAAACCACCCTTGGGGGTGAAGGGGTTAAACCACAGAGCTATGTCACACAAAATGCTTAATAGGTAACATGCATCGGAGAGATAAGTGGTAAGGTGAGCATAAGTATTTTTTTTAATTGATACTGAACATCTTATGTTTATTATTCTCTGGGGTCTAAAGACATCATAGGGGGCTTTCAGTCTAAGGAGAATAACTTCTCTGCAAGTCGAATTTGATGGCAAAATCCACGCAATTTGGCGATTTCGAATTTTGTCCCGTTCATTCATCTCTGTTGTGAATTCTCTCTCTGGCTTCCCTCTGGTGATTAGTGAAGATAGTGGAGCTGGTCAGATTGACAGAGGGATTGCGAGTTCTCTTTCTGGGCTACCTCTGTTGGTTCCTGGAGGTAGTAGAGCTGATCTGATTGACAGAGGCTTGCCACCTGATAATGAAGGAAGACGATTGGAGATCTGGGGTTTTTGTTTGGGATTTAAGACAGCTGACTCCCTCTATCCCTGCTGGTGATTTTCTTCCTGTGCCTTCTGAGGTCTGATGTCTCCTGCTCTTTCCCTGCATGGTTCAGCTAAGTGGTTCATTTGCTATTCTGTTTGCATTTGATCTGGTTTTGTCTATCTCTGCTTTGTGCGGGTCAGCCAGCTCCGGCTGGGGCTGTGCTGAATCACCGCCCATATGTTACTGCATGTGCCAGTTTGTTTTGTCCCCTGTTATATTGGTCCCTTTTTGCTTTGCTTTCAGAACATACCAGAGTGCTGATATAGTGGGGGGTGAAGTCGTGCAACTTTAGTGTTTTTTGTGCATCAGACGTGTTGGACTTTTTGCAGGGTTTTTTGCACGACTGCTGACAGTGTCTTTCCTTTCCTGTCCTGTCTAGTCAGTGTGGGCCCCATCATTTGCTCAGTCTATTTTTCTGTCTGCGCTTGTGTTTTCATCTTGTCTCACCGACAATATATGTTTGGGGGCTATCTATTCCTTTGGGGTCTGCTCCGGGGCAGTTTAGATTTCCCCTTTCTTGCTTTAGGCTTAGTTAGCTCTCCGGCTGTGCCGAGGCATCTAGGATCATCGTAGGTATGCTCCACGGCTACTGCTAGTTGTGTGGACAGGATCAGGGGTCTGCAATCCGCTTAGTGACCAACCTCTCTGACTTTCTGTGGCTTAGCCTGGGCCTGCTATCCTCCTCGGTGACCCATTCCTCACAGAATCACCAGGCTAACTGTAGACTCTAGGGTACTCTAAAGAAGGAAAGAATTTAAAAAAAAAAAAGTGTCAGAATTTTTTTATATATTTTTTTCTCGGGCTGTAGGAGGATATTTTTTGTCTAAATGGAGACTAAGCAATTGTCTGATTGTGTTGAGCAGCTCACTGCTGAAGTGCGGGGAATTTCTGCCTATCTCGCTCAATCATCTGCTGTTGAACCAAAAATCTCTACTCCTGATGTTTTCTGGGGATCGGTCTAAATTTTTGAATTTTAAGAATAATTGTAAACTATTTTTTGCTTTAAAACCTAACTCATCGGGGAGCTCTGTGCAGCAGGTTAAAATTGTCATCTCCCTGCTACGCGGCGATCCCCTGGATTGGGCTTTTTCTTTGACACCAGGAGATCCTATTCTGGCTAATGTGGACGCGTTTTTTCCAGCCTTGGGGTTGTTGTATGATGAACCTAATGCTATTGATTAAGCTGAGAAAACCTTATTGGCATTGAACCAGGGTCAGGATTCTGCAGAGATATATTGTCAAAAATTCCGAAAGTGGGTGGTCCTTACTAAATGGAATGACGATGCCCTAGCAGCTCTCTTTGGGAAGGGTTTGGCAGAAACCGTAAGATGTTATAGTGGGATATCCTGTTCCCTCTGGTCTTGACGACTCTACGTCATTGGCCGTTCAAATTGATCGGCGTTTACGTGAACGTAAAACTACACGAGAGGCGTTGCCACCTTTCAAACGAATTTCTGAACCCATGCAATGTGATAGAGTTTTATCTAGGGCGCAACGTCAGGAGTTTAGAAGGCGTAATAAGTTGTGTTTTTTCTGTGGGGACGACTCTCATACTATTGCTGTCTGCCCTAAACAAGAAAAGCGTTTTGCTCACACATTTGCTGTGGGCAGTGTACAGCCTAAGTTCCTTTTAGCAATTACCCTGATCTGCTTCTTGTCTACATTTTCCGCTAAGGCTTTTGTTGATTCAGGAGCCGCTTTGAATCTGATGGATTTGGACTTTGCTAAACATTGTGGTTTTCCCATGATATCCCTGCGGACTCCTATCCCTTTGAAGGGTATTGATGCTACTCCTTTGGCGGGGAATAAACCCCAGTTTTAGACCGAGGTGATAAGGTGGGCCGCCCCGGACCACCAAGAAAATTGTAAATTTTTGGTGTTGCACAATTTGCATGATACTATTGTTCTGGGTTTCCCTTTGTTGCAAACTCATAATCCAGTTTTGGATTGGAAATCTGTGTCTGTGGTGAGTTGGGGCTGTCGGTGTGCTCTTAGTGACACTCCCGTTTTCTCCACCTCTCCCCAGTCTCATGATAATCCTGACTATTTGGCTGATTTTTCTGATGTATTCAGTGAGAGTAAGTCAGCGTCTTTGCCTCCTCACAGGAGTTATGACTGTGCAATTGAGTTAATGCCCGGGTGTAAATTTCCCAAGGGTCGGCTTTTCAACTTATCGATACCCGAACATGATGCTATGCGATCTTATATCAAGGAGTCGTTGGAGAAGGGTCATATTAGACCATCCTCTTCACCTTTAGGTGCTGAGGTTTTTTTGTAGCCAAGAAAGATGGTTCATTAAGCAATGTATTGACTATCATTCCCTTAACAAAATCACTGTTAAATATCAGTACCCGTTACCCCTGATTTCTGATTTATTTTCCAGAGTTAAAAGTGCCTGTTGGTTTACCAAGCT
This sequence comes from Dendrobates tinctorius, assembly GCF_039654945.1. Taxonomy (NCBI): domain Eukaryota; kingdom Metazoa; phylum Chordata; class Amphibia; order Anura; family Dendrobatidae; genus Dendrobates; species Dendrobates tinctorius. The sequence continues at coordinate 17,469,137 of NW_027361727.1, read as the reverse complement.
TGACCTCAGGGAGGCGTATAATCTTATTCGCATCAAGCACGAGGATGAATGGAAGACAGCGTTTAATACTCCGGAGGGACATTTTGAGTACCTGGTGATACCTTTTGGGATCACTAATGCCCCTTCTGTCTTCCAGTCTTTTATGAACGATATTTTCCGGGACTTTGTGGATAAGTTTTTGATCATTTATCTGGATGATATTTTGATCTTTTCCAGTGATTGGGATTCTCATGTGGAACATGTCCGGACTGTGTGACGGATTTTGAGCGAAAATTCTCTGTATGTTAAGGGATCGAAGTACATCTTTGGTGTACAGAGGATTTCATTTTTGGGATTCATTTTGTCCCCGTCGGCTATTGAAATGGACCCGGCCAAGATACAGGCCATTTATGATTGGGTTCAGCCCACTTCTCTGAAGGCTCTCCAGAAGTTTTTGGGTTTTGCTCATTTCTACCGTAAATTTATAAGTCATTTTTCTGGTATTGTTAAACCACTTACTGATTTGACCAAAAAGGGCACTGATGTGGTGAATTGGTCTCCAGAGGCAGTTTCGGCATTTCAGGAGCTTAAGCGGAGATTCACTTCTGCTCCGGTTCTATAGCAACCTGATGCCTCACTCTCATTTCAGGTGGAGGTAGATGCTTCTGAGATTAGTGCAGGAGCCGTTTTGTCCCAAAGAGATCCGGTGACATCTAAGATGAATCCCTGTGCCTTCTTTTCTTGAAAATTCTCCCCATCTGAATGTAACTATGACGTGGGGAATTGGGAATTGTTGGCCATGAAATGGGCATTTGAAGAGTGGAAACATTGGTTGGAGGGAGCTAGACATCAAGTTGTTGTCCTCACCGACCACAATAATTTGATTTATCCTGAATCAGCCAAATGCTTGAATCCTAGACAGGCTAGGTGGGCCTTGTTTTTCACGCGTTTTAATTTTGTGATCTCTTTTCTTCCGGGCACTAAGAATGTTAAGGTGGATGCCCTTTCTAGGAGTTTCTTTGCAGATTCTCTTGATGTGACCGAGCCTACTACTATTCTAAATGAAGGTGTAGTTCTTTCCGCCATCTCACCCGATTTGAGACGTGTCCTGGAGGAATTTCAGGAGGACAAACCAGAACGTTGCCCTATGGGAAAATTGTATGTCCCTGACCAGTGGAGGAAAAGAGTAATGTCTGAAATTCATTGCTCCCCGTTGCCCTTCATCCAGGTATTTTTGATACCAGAGATTTGGTGAGTCGGTCTTTTTGGTGGCCTGCCTTATCTCGTGATGTCAGGAATTTTGTGCAGTCCTGTGGGACTTGTTCTCAGTCCAAGCCCTGTTCTCATTCTAGTGGGTTGTTGATGCCCCTGCCGGTGTCCAGGAGGCCATGGACTCATATCTCAATGGATTCTATTTCTGATCTTCCTGTCTCTCAGAGAATGACTGTTATCTGGGTGATCTGTGATAGATTTTCTAAGATGGTCCATCTTGTACCACTCCCAAAGTTGCCATCTTCTTCTGAGTTGGTGCCCTTGTTTTTACAACAGGTGGTTTGGTTACACGGGATTCCTGAGAACATTGTGTTGGACAGAGGAGTCAAGTTTGTTTCCAGATTTTGGAGAGCTGTTTGTTCCAAACTGGCAATTCAGTTATCTTTCTCCTCTGCATTTCATCCTCAGACCAATGGGCAGATTGAGAGAACAAACCAGACTTTGGAATCCTATTTGAGATGTTTCATATCTGCTGATCAGGATGACTGGGTCTCATTTTTGCCCTTGGTCGAATTTGCGCTAAACAATAGGGCTAGTTCTGCCACTTTGATGTCGCCTTTTTTCTGTAACTTTGGGTTTCATCCTCGATATTCTTCAGGGCAGGTGGAATCTTCGGCCTGCCCAAGTGTGGATTCTGTGGTAGAGAGAATGCAGCAGATTTGGGACCAAGTGGTTGATAAGTTGTCCCACTCTCAGGAAAAAGCCCAATGGTTTTCCAACCGGCATAGGACCATTGGTCCCCAGTTTAAAGTGGGTGATATGGTTTGGTTGTCTTCAAAGAATATTCCTATGAAGGTTGCGTCTCCAAAATTCAAGCCAAAATTCATTGGACCTTATAAGATTTTGGAAATCCTTAATCCCGTTTCTTTCCATTTGGCTCTTTCAGTCACGTTTAAGATTCATAACGTGTTCCATAAATCCTTATTGAAGAGGTTTGTAGAGCCAGTAGTTCCCATGGCAGCGCCTCCTGACCCTGTATTGGTTAAAGGTAATTTGGAGTATGAGGTAGAGAAAAGATTGGATTCTCGTTTGGCTAGACGGAGACTCCAGTACTTGGTCAAATGGAAGGGTTATGGCCAGGAGGATAATTCTTGGGTCTCTGCATCTGACATTCATGCCGAAAGATTGGTTCATGCTTTTCACCGTGCCCATCCTGACAGGCCTGGTGGCGCAGATGAGGGTTCGGTGACCCCTCCTCAAGGGGGGGTACTGTTGTGAATTCCCTTTGGCTTCCCTCTGGTGATTACTGAAGATAGTGGAGCTGGTCAGATTGACAGAGGGGTTGCGAGTTCTCTTTCTGGGCTACCTCTGGTGGTTACTGGAGGTAGTAGAGCTGATCTGATTGACAGAGGCTTGCCACCTGATAATGAGGAAGACGATTGGAGATCTGGGGTTTCTGATTGGGATTTAAGACAGCTGACTCCCTCTATCCCTGCTGGTGATTTTCTTCCTGTGCCTTCTGAGGTCTGATGTCTCCTGCTCTTTCCCTGCATGGTTCAGCTAAGTGGTTCATTTGCTACTCTGTTTGCATTTGATCTGGTTTTGTCTATCTCTGCTTTGTGCGGGTCAGCCAGCTCCAGCTGGGGCTGTGCTGAATCACCACCCATATGTTACTGCATGTGCCAGTTTGTTTTGTCCCCTGTTATATTGTCTCTTTTTGCTTTGCTTTCAGAATATACCAGAGTGCTGATATAGTGGGGGCGAAGTCGTGCGCCTTCAGTGTTTTTGTGAATCAGACGTGTTGGACTTTTTGCAGGGTTTTTTTGCATGATTGCAGACAGTGTCTTTCCTTTCCTGTCCTGTCTAGTAAGTGTGGGCCCCATCGTTTGCTCAGTCTATTTTTCTGCCTGCGTTTGTGTTTTCATCTTGTCTCACTGACAATATATGTTTGGTGGCTATCTATTCCTTTGGGGTCTGCTCCGGGGCAGTTTAGATTTCCCCTTTCTTGCTTTAGGCTTAGTTAGCTCTCCGGCTGTGCCAAGGCGTCTAGGATTATCGTAGGTACGCTCCACGGCTACTGCTAGTTGTGTGGACAGGATCAGGGGTCTGCAATCCGCATAGTGACCAACCTCTCTGGTTTTCTGTGGCTTAGCCTGGGCCTGCTATCCTCCTCGGTGATCCATTCATAACACATCTCTTTACTTATCTATGTTTTAGCAGTAAGCTGCCAGTGTCAGATATCATTAAGAAGGACAGTAATAAAGGTTGTCCATTCAATAGTACTTAGCACAAGAGAAAGCACAGCTCCGTCTGAGCAAATAAAATATTGATAAAGCCCTTGGCCCAGATGCCATTTGTCTATGTGTACTAGGGAATTGAGCTCAGTAATTGATGAACCTTTATATTTCATTCTCTTGGATGCTCATAGAACATGGTAATTGTGGCAAGATTGGAGGAAATAAGAGCGTGAAATTGTATCAATATTTGTGAAAGGTAAAAAGATTAAACCAGGTAAATATTATCTGGTAAGTCTAACATTAGTGGTATGTAAAGACAGGGCCGCCATCAGGGAATAACTGCCCTGACTGGCGTATGGGGCTTGGTGGGCAGAGGGGGCCCGCATTGGGCCCAGTCTCCTCTGCTCACCGGGCCCCTACCAGCAGGTATACCAGGCCCTTAACGCGGCGCTGCGGGCAGCAGCTAAACACTATTGACATGCGGGCCCGCCGGCCCGCACTTCAATAGTTAACAGCCGCCAGCCAATCGGAAGCTGGTAGTTGACGTCAGCCACAGCGCGCACATCGCCGGTGTCTGACGTCACTGTCATTCGCCGACTAGAGCGCGCTTCAGCAGCTTGGAGGGATGGAGCCTCGCCCGCCGTTGGAGTTCGGCCAGGTAAGTAGAACTTGTTTTTTTTTTGACAGTGTCAATCCAGGGGGCCGGGGGCAGAATGCTGGAGACTGGGGCAGAATGCTGGACATGGGGCAGAATGCTGGACATGGGGCAGGGCCGCCAGGGCTGCCATCAGGGAATAACTGCCCTGACTGGCGTATGGGGCTTGGTGGGCAGAGGGGGCCCGCATTGGGCCCAGTCTCCTCTGCTCACCGGGCCCCTACCAGCAGGTATACCAGGCCCTTAACGCGGCGCTGCGGGCAGCAGCTAAACACTATTGACATGCGGGCCCGCCGGCCCGCACTTCAATAGTTAACAGCCGCCAGCCAATCGGAAGCTGGTAGTTGACGTCAGCCACAGCGCGCACATCGCCGGTGTCTGACGTCACTGTCATTCGCCGACTAGAGCGCGCTTCAGCAGCTTGGAGGGATGGAGCCTCGCCCGCCGTTGGAGTTCGGCCAGGTAAGTAGAACTTGTTTTTTTTTTGACAGTGTCAATCCTGGGGGCCGGGGGCAGAATGCTGGAGACTGGGGCAGAATGCTGGACATGGGGCAGAATGCTGGACATGGGGCAGAAGGCTGGAGACTGAGGCAGAATGTTGGACATGGGGCAGAATGCAAGACATGGGGCAGAATGCTGGAGACTGGGGAGGAATGCTGGATGTGGGGCAGAATGCTGGAGACTGGGGCAGAATGCTGGAAACTGGGGCAGAATGCTGGACATGGGGCAGAATGCTGGACATGGGGCAGAATGCTGGACATGGGGGAGAATGCTGGACATGGGGGAGAATGCTGGACATTGGGGGAGAATGCTGGACATTGGAGAAGAATGCTGGAGACTGGGGCAGAATGCTGGAGACTGGGGCAGAATGCTGGAGACTGGGGCAGAATGCTGGAGACTGGGGTAGAATGCTGGACATGGGGCAGAATGCTGGAGGCTGGGGCAGAATGCTGGACATGGGGCAGAATGCTGGAGACTGGGGCAGAATGCTGGACGTGGGGCAGAATGATGGACATGGGCAGAATGCTGGAGACTGGGGCAGAATGCTGGACATGGGGAAGAATGCCTGAAACTGAGGTAAAATGCTGGTCATGGGGCAGAATTCTGGACGTGGGGCAGAATGCTGGAGACTGGGGCAGAATGCTGGAGATGGGGCAGAATGCTGGAGACTGGGGCAGAATGCTGGACATGGGGCAGAATTCTGGACATGGGGAAGAATGATGGAGACTGGGGCAGAATGCTGGACATGGGGGAGAATGCTGGACATGGGGCAGAAGGCTGGAGATTGGGGCAGAGTGCTTTACATGGGGCAGAATGCAGGACATGGGAGAGAATGCTGGACATGGGGCAGAATGCAAGACATAGGGCAGAATGCTGGAGACTGGGACAGAAAGCTGGAGACAGGGGCAGAATGCTGGAGACGGGGCAGAATGCTGGACATGGGGCAGGATGCTGGACATGGGGCAGATGCTGGAGACGGGGCAGAATGCTGGAGACGAGGCAGAAGGCTGGAGACTGGGGAAGCATGCTGGAGACTGGGGCAGAATGCTGGACATGGGGCAGAATGCTGGAGACTAGGGCAGAATGCTGGACATGGGGCAGAGTGCTGGAGACTGGGGCAGAATGCTGGAGACTGGGGCAGAATGCTGGACATGGGGGCAGAATGCTGGACATGGGGGAGAATGCAAGACATGGGGCAGAATGCTGGAGACTGGGGCAGAATGCTGGACATGGGGCAGAATGCTGGAGACTGGGGTAAAATGCTGGACATGGGGCAGAATTTTGGATGTGGGGCAGAATGCTGGAGACTGGGGCAGAATGCTGGACATGGGGCAGAATTCTGGACATGGGGCAGAATTCTGGACATGGGGCAGAATGCTGGACATGGGGCAGAATGCTGGACATGGGGGAGAATGCTGGACATGGGGCAGAATGCTGGACATGGGGCAGAAGGCTGGAGACTGGGGCAGAATGCTGGACATGGGGTAGAATGCTGGACATGGGGCAGAATGCAAGACATGGGGCAGAATGCTGGAGACGGGGCAGAATGCTGGACATGGGGCAGAATGCTGGACATGGGGCAGAATGCTGGAGACTGGGGCAGAATGCAAGACATGGGGCAGATTGCTGGAGACTGGGGCAGAATGCTGGAGACTGGGGCAGAATGCTGGAGACTGGGGCAGAATGCTGGACATGGGGCAGAATGCTGGAGACGGGGCAGAAGGCTGGAGACTGGGGAAGAATGCTTGACATGGGGCAGAATGCTCGAGACTGGGGCAGAATGCTGGACACAGGGCAGAGTGCTGGAGACTGGGGCAGAATGCTGGAGGCTGGGGCAGAATGCTGGACATTGGGGCTGAATGCTGGACATGGGGGCAGAATACTGGACATGGGGGCAGAATGCGAGACACTGGGCAGAATGGAGATACGGGGCATGATTGAAGACAGATGGGCAGGGTTGGAGACAGATCGTACAGGATCATGGAGCAGGATGGATACGATGGAGATCATATGGGGAAGAATGGATGCTCATGAGGGCGGGATGGGAGAACATATGGCTAAAGCCAGGAATGAGACACACGGGGGTCAGGATGGGGTATATTTTTACCATAGGGTCTAATTAAGGGATATTATTACTGCAGTGATGTATTCAATTTTTTGAGGATACTGTTTTAAGTGCGGGAGCAGTCCTGTTACTGTGCAGAGCGACACTATGTCGCCTTTTTTTCTTCATGTGGTGTAATGTAGAAGTTGGGAAAAATAAGTAATGTGTTCTGCAAGCGGAGCTCTAGATAACTGTGCTATTTCCTGCAGAGATGAGTCCTGGCTGGAAGACGTGATGGCGATCTGTGCTGGATGAAAGATGAAAACCAAGGATGAAGGACTTTACCTAGAGACATCACTGGTGAGTTAGTGTGTTACCTGTACACTGAGACTATACATTGTATACTATATACAGAGTTCCTGTGTATAATGTCACAAGTGATCACTGTGTTACCTGTACATTATATACAGAGCTCCTGTATATAATGTCATTGATCACTATATTACCTGTACACAGACACTGCATACTAAATACAGATCTCCTGTGTATAATGCCACTAATGGTGATAGTATTATGTTTTTTTATCAATGATCAGTATTGTAGTATTCAGTCACCATGTGGTGGTAATATGTGGTCTGGGCATGCTGCGGTGGTATTTGTCCCTTGTATGTGCTATTATTTGTTCACTTTGTGGTGGTAATATGTGGTCTGGTCATGGTGCGGTGATATTTGTACCTTGTATGTGATATTATTCAGTCACTATGGTAGTAATATGTGGTCTGGTCATGGTGTGGCGGTATTTGTTCCTTGTATGTGGTATTATAGGTCACTATGTGGTGTTAATATGTGGTCTGGACATGGTGTAGTGATATTTGTTCTTTGTATGTGATATTATTGGTCATTTTAAAAATTGAAAAATAAATAAAAATATACCTAAATTGTATTGCATATTTTAACAAATATTTAATAGGTTACAGTAGAGTAGAGCCCGGCCGAAAGTGTCTATCCTGTTATGGTGGCGGCTTAAAAAAATCTTTTGTCCAAAGCAAAAGCTGCCGGCTATATGTGTAATCTGGTGATGGGAACTGTTAATGTGTGATAGGTGAGAAGTGGAGTTTTTCCAAGAGAGAGTGGTGGGACTGTGGACAGTTTGAGGGGTGGAGCCTGGATGGAGTCTCAAGGGGGCCCCCGAAAAATTTGCCAGTATGGGGCCCCAAAATTCCTAGTGGCAGCCCTGCGTAAAGATTTAACCTTTTCCTCCCCTTCTTTTTATGGTGACATAGTCATATAGCAACTTGTTGTTTTATGAGATGAGTTACAGTTTTGAATGACATCATTCACTTTACTATGTACTGAAAAAATAGGCAAAAAAATTACCAAATTAGGTAGAAGGCTGAAAAAATACACAATTCTGCCATTGTGTTTTTTTTCTGTTTAGTTTTTATGACACTCAATGACCTAGCAACAATATTCTTGAGCTCATTTCCGTTTCAACAATATCAAACTTAAATACAGTGAAGGAAATAATTATTTGATCCCTTGCTGATTTTGTAAGTTTGCCCACTGACAAAGACATGAACAGTCTATAATTTTAAGGGTAAGTTAATTTTAACATTGAGAAATAGAATGTCAAAAATAAAATCCAGAAAATCACATTGTATAAATTATATACATTTATTAGCATTTTGCAGTGAGAAATAAGTGTTTAAACCGCTACCAACCAATAAGAATTGACCAAGCACTCTTTCTCCACGATCTTCTTCAGCATGGACTTCAAGGCCTTATTGAACCTCTCCACCAGGCCGTCTGTCTGCGGATGGTACATCGACATCCTAAATTGGGGTAATCTGAAGGGCCTTGCACAACTCCCTCATTACTTTGGACATAAATGGTGTCCCCTGGTCCATCAGGATCTCCTTCTGCAGGCCTGTCCGGGAAAAAATATGACTAGCTCTCATGCTATACTCTGGGTGGAGGAGTTTCTCAGTGGTACCGCTTCTGGGTACTGCGTAGCATAGTCCATCAGCGCCAGGATGTACTGATGACTCCTGACGGACTTAGCTAAGGGCCTGACCAGGTCCTTGGCAATCTGGTCAAACAGGGCCTCGATTATGGGTCATGGAACTAGGGGACTGAGAAAGTGGGATACAGGGGCAGTTAGCTGACAGGTAGAGCAGAATCGGCAGAAATTAACAATGTCCCTGTGACACCAAGGCCAGTGAAACCTCTGAAGGACTCGTTCTTGGGTCTTATCTACACCTAGGTGCTCCCCCAAGACATGAGCATGGGCCAGATCTAGTACCCTACATCTATAGGGTCCCAGAACTAACAGCTGCTCTAATACTTCTTCTCTCTGTGTAGTGACCCAATATAACAACTCCCCATTGACCGCAAAGTAAGTGAACCTGGTGTCGGCCCCTGACTCTTGGGCAACCCCATTTATCACATTCACATTTTCCTATACATTTTTCAAGGTGCTGCATTGGGGCAGTCCTAATATCCCACCAGAAACCCCGAGTTCAGGAATTTCTGTCTAACTGGTCACCATCTCGTCCTCGTCACAAGCCAGGACACACAAGGGGAACTCATGCACCTCTGACTGTGATGGGGTTTCAACAGGGTTGAGATGGCTCCTGTCAGCATCCTTTGATATCTCAGCCTTCCCCCACAAGTCCCAGAAAAAGTTGAAGTCTCTCACGATTATCATGGGGTGCAAACCTTTGACCACCCCAACCTCATGGGACTCTGTACCTTGCCTTGTTTTAACTGACACTCTGGCGAAGGCATAGTCTTTGGCGTCCCCGTGGATACAATATACACCCACGTGTTTAACTGGGATCAACTGATGGGCCTTATCAAGGTCACCAAACTCCCTGAGTCTAAGTGTCCTGTCACCAGCACCCCATGTATTGACACTTGACATACCTGCGGCCCCTCACCGGACTGATAGTCCACACTGCAGGCAGGGTAGGCATAGTAGGATCAGTGCCTCCCTAGGCTACAGTCCATCTCTTCATAGGACAAGGGACAATGGGTGTCTATATGTCCAGGACCACGACATCTCCAGCAAAGCAAGTCATTACCCGTGGCATTTGACCACACCTCAGTGATCCCTTGGGATCTAGGACTCCCCCAGTTGTGGCTGTACTACCCCTCTTTTGGGGCTCAGGTTCTCGCTGGGTACCCCAGAATGGGGATGCACCACCCCATGGCTTTCTTAGGGACCTCTCGATCACCTGGAACCATTCCACTAGGCCCACCAGTTCATCTGCACTTTGGGGATCTTGGTTTATTTAGTACAGCATAAACCAAGGTTTTAAGCACAAAACAGCAAAACAAAACGGTAGCACTTTGTGCAGTCTTTGCACTAGTTTGGGTCAACCCCCTCAGGGTTAACAATTTTCTTCCACAAGCACTATGTGCACACTCTTTCTTGGAGTCTTCCTCTCAAGGCCCACACTGAACACTGAAAGCTCTGGCCTTCAGCCATTTAAACCCAGACCTTGTGAATCCTACATCATGTGACTGATCAAATGATCCTGACATCACGAAGGTCCTGTCAGGACTCTGGAGGTGGAGATATGGTGGACCCCCTCCCACTCGCTCTATGAAAGTCCACTAAAACCCAACCATAACATAACTCTCATTTAATCCTTTCAACACGTAGAGTGCTGGAGGAAACTACTCTGGTTCTACATCACTGACGCCATCATGTGAAGTGAGACATATCTCCCCTCCATCACATCACCTGTGACTCTGTCACAGTCCTTTATAAATATCTATTTTTACACCTTAAGCCCTTTTGTAATTAGCTTTATTATAAATTACCCCACACTCCTCTCTATTCAGCTTATCCCTAAATATGTTTTTAAACTTCACTTCCTGTGATGTTTCATTTGAGAGGAGTAGAAAATGGGACGTCACAGGAGGCTGGGGCTGCACTCATTTCCCTGTGACATCTATCACCCCTCCTAAACACAGGACATCATCACGGGGCAGTGCTCTAGTCACTTAACACAGCTTCTTTCATTGTCAGCATCATCTTAAGATGTCCTCAACCCATGGCGCTGATAGATGCTACAGGAGAACACTCTGCTTCTGAACTCAGCCAACTGCAACTTCTTTCTGTGAAAGAAGACATCATCAGGGGCGGTGATAGAAGCAGGAAGAGTGAAAGCAGTATCACCCACAGCTTCTATTACTGTCCTCAAAGAAATTGTCATCATCATGGGGAGGCACTGGTGTCATTCACCCTGCTTCTATCACCTCCCCTGATGACAGCTTGTTTGAGGATTGTGATAAAAGCTGTGGGGCAGCTTTGATTATTCATTTTTTGGGGTGACCCAATTCATCATTGGATCTTCACCAGATTTTGGCATGAATATCTCTCAATGAGTGGCTCTTTGATTTGCTACAAATGCCAGATTCCCAAATTTAAAAAAATAGATGTTTATCATACGCAAAGGTCTCTCAAAACCCCATAACATATTTTTAACACAGGTTTTGGAATTGAAGGGGTTAAAAATAATGAAAGATTATGCTGTCCTAGGCCTAATCTTCACCTGCCCTAAAACTCAGTCTTTCGGTCACCTTCTCTGGTCTTCACATCTTCTGGAGCTGACTTGACTTCATGCAGTGACGTTTGACGCAAGAAGAAAGTACCGAGCAGGGAGATTCAGGACATTTAAAGGGCAGGCCTAGGATACAAGATAGATTTTTTTTATTTTAACCTATTCCCAGCTCTTAAAAAAATTGCTGGCTGACATTTTGTTGGGTTTTTGCAAATCAAATGCCCCAAATTTCGGATTCACTAGAGAATCGAATTTAGGGAAGCTTCATAAAAAATCCGTTATGGAACAATTCACTCATCTCTACTTGATTGTGTGTTACACCAGAGTCTTTTTTTTTAGTGGATCTCCACTCTGGCTGATAGATAGAGGTATTGCACATGTGGGCCGTTTTAATAACTTAAGTTAGAGTAATAGTATAATCCGCTACCTTATCTAATGGCTCATTATAACACAGATTTATGGTGAATTGTACAAATTGCAAACTCATCTTTAAGACTTAAAGGGAACCTGTCACCAGGTTTGGCCAATCTAAGATGCGGCCACTGCCTTTCAGGGCTTATCTACAACATTCTATAATGCTGTACAAAAGCCCCCGATCCCACCTGCAAGATAAGAAAAATAAGTTTTATTATAGTCACCCGGGGGGGGGGCGGTCTGGTGCGGTCTGATCCGATGGGTGTCGCAGGTCTTGGTCCAGCGCCTCCCATCTTCTTGCGATGCCGCCCTATTGCGTGCTTCATCACTCCCCGGCATCGCGCTTCTGCACAGGCGTACTTATCTGCCCTGTTGAGGGCAGACTAAAGTACTGCAATGCGCAGGTGTTGGGAAAGGTCAGAGAGACCCAGGGCCCGCGCAATGCAGTACTTTACTTTGCCCTCAACAGGGCAGATACGTACACCTGCGCAGGAGCGCGAAGCCGGGGAGCGATGAAGCAAGCAGGACGGCGGCGATCATAAGAAGATGGGAGGCGCGGGACCCGGACCTGCGACACCCATTGGACTGGATTGCACCAGACTCCCCCCCTGGGTGATTATAATAAAGCTTATTTTTCATATATGGCATGTCAGATCGTGGGTTTATCTACTCTACAGCATTATAGAATGATGGAGATAAACCCTGAAAGGCAGTGGCCCTATCTTATATCGACCAAACCTGGTGACAGGTTCCCTTTAAAAGATAAAATCGACTACATTTATATTTCTGGATTAAAGATACTTTAAAATAAAAAAAAAAACAAGAATAAATAGGCATAGGCCTTTTTTTTTTAATAAAATACTTTACATTAGCGCATTTGTTACGTCCGGACATTGATCTACGGTGTCATTATATTTGTCGTGTCCATTTTATAGGTCTTTTACTAGATGCTGTATAATTGATTGCTCATAATATGTCAACAGAAGCAGACAGTATCGCCGGCATCAAAACATATAATGAAACTCTTAAAAAAATATAGATTTTACTTTTGCAGCTTAAATACAGGGAGACGTTAGATGAGCGCGCCGTAATAACTTCCAGGAGGTAACTGTTCCTTCTAGATGTGTGACCTTTTGACCTTTAAAAAGTTCTGCAGTATATAATCACGCCACTAATTTATTTATCACCTCTATGCCCATAAGTTATTCTAACCATCAATTACGGCAAGTTTTTTACATTTTTTTTTTTTTTTTATTATTATTATTTTAAATCACGTCACCTCTTGACTTAGCAGCTCACACTCTAAATATCAGCTAAATTTAGGTCAATGAAAACATTTTAAAGTGGATGTATGGTGTCTATTACTATGATCCCAACAATTATTGCTCACTGGAGCTTGAAGAGCCAATTTTTCTCACACGACAAGAAGATTGAAAATGAAATCCCACAGAATCTGAAGCAACAAACATTGTAAAGGAACTATGAGGTTTCCTGTTTATTGGGTGTTTACAGCGAAGCCGCCAAAATGAAATGTTGGACGGCTCACAAATACTTCTTTTTCTATAATTGTTTCATCCACTTACAGGAGTGCACAGAAACGGCTGATATTAGTTACCGATCGGACGCTTACTAGTTCAGGAGAAAACTTTATGGACGAATATTTGCAAGTGTTCTAAAAAGATTTGAGCCGTATCAAGGTTTGATGGGCCACCGAAAAAAAAAAAAGGTAGATGAAAATATGAAGTCATAATATGAGGAAGTGAACCTATAAATTGTATTTTTTATTTCTGTATTATTTATTTTTAAAATATTTGTAATATTTAATACTAATAACATTTCATAATTATAATGCAAATAATATAATATTTGTAATATTTCTTTCTATGCTATTATTTTTAATTGTTTAATGTATTTTATTTTAATATTACTATTTTAAAGTTTGTATAATTTTTTTCATATTTATTTCTATATTTTTAGTCTTAATTTTATAATATATTTAATATTAATAAATTGTAACTACGGTATATGTTAATTTCTATATTATTATTATTATTATTTATTTTATTATATATTTTGTTGTAATAATAATATTGCAATTTTTGCTGTATTTTGTAATATTTATTTCTACAGGGTATTATTATTTTCCATTTAATAAATGATTTACTTTAATAATAATGTCATATTTCTAATAGTTCTTTCTATATCATATATTTGGGTTTCTTTGTGTATTGGGTTTCAAAGTCTACAATTACTCTATGTGAGTGCAAATTTGTGAACCCTCAAAGTGCACAGTGTGCACGCTGTCAGGATTCTCCAGGGCGTGTGACCATGATTAGCATACATACAGTCACATGCCAACTAGATGAGCGTGGCCTTGCTCCAATATAAGTGTCTAGTTGTAATGTGGCCAAGAAGTATGCAAATTGCTTACTTGAAGTCACATGACTGCCGGCTCACAGCATTGGCATAGCAGAATCCTGACAGTGCATACACTTCACACTGTGAGGGTTCAGATAAAGTGACTGTAAACTTGAGAACCAAACCTGGACATCCCCTTTAGTATTAGTGAGGAATACATTGAAGATTTTCATTAATGTTTCTACTGGAGTTTTCTGTGAATACTCCTTGCTAATGAATGCAGTCTTGTCTACGTCTGATCTGCTAAATTTGGCTTAGACTTTTATTTTACTGACTGCCCCTAATCACTGGTTCTAGTTTTGTGCCCTGGCTGCGTTAATTAGCAATCTGCCTTTTCAGAAGGGAACTCATTCTACCTGGTTGTTTAATTGCTCAATTTTCTGTTGGCATACAGAATCCAAACTGCACGTATAATTCAACATTTTACACAGTTGGAAAAATACTTGCAAAATATTCAATTACCGATGGCATTTTAACCTAGAATATTATTGGGCATATAATGTGCCTTTCCTTGCCTTTGCCCTTGGCTGGACCGTGGTGTGAGATCATCAGCGTTGAAGGAAAACATGATTTCATGATATTCTACAAACAGATATCTACCCTATATGTCTATCCACCCAGACGTTCAATGGTTTTGCTAGAATGTTGTAGTTGGCCAGGTCTGCTTTCTTCTGTATCAGGAGATGAATGGTCCTATGGCGTCATGTCTATAGATCGCCCGCCAGGGCAGTGGGGCACTCGGTACCGGGCCGGTATCTCAGAGGGAAGTGTCACAGTAGTGGTGACCCGGTCCATGGCCCTGGGCGTCCATGCAAAAGGGCTTGAGCGTGGTTGATTAAAGTTTATAAGTGGATGATACGTGACGCCACCTGTGGTGATCGGCAATGAAGGGGTTAAGCCGACGCTGCAGGCAGATCCTCTGGGACAGTTGGTATAAGGCAGCAAGATGTAATAGCTCCAAACAGGTGGAGCTGTGGTCCCAAGGCAGTGGTAATAGGTGTTGAGGAAGAGGGTGCAGTGTCTGGCACAGAGATGTAGCAGTGCTGGAGGGTTTGCAGGAAGAATGCAATGACACAACAGGGTGCAATTTCCATTACCTTTACTGTGCTTTGTAAATGCAGTCCAGGGTCCAGATTACAGATGGAACAGAGGCTGGCCAGCTTGGAAGCAACTTAGGAATCTCTCCATGCAGATGGGTTGTGTAGTCTCCTTTCTAGCGCTTTCTGAGGTACTTGCAGTACTGTGTTACACTGAAGTTCCACTTGCTTGTTCTCTTTTAGAACTCCCTCGCATGGCAGACAGCTGTAGCCTCCTTCTTCTGGCTCACATATTGCTGTTGTGCCTCCGAGTCTTATGTGGGAACAGAGCATTTACAGCTTCCTATTCTTCCGGTTTCTGCTGCAGGAACATCAGTATCCGTAGAACCTTGGAGACCGGACTCCAGACCATGCGCTACAGCTAGAAGTGAGCCTGAACTCTGCTAAATCCTCCAGCTCATCTCCTCACGTCCACACACGTTTCCCTCCTCACATGAATTAACCAATTTCCCCTTCCTGGCCCCCAGAGAGCAGCTCCTCCCCCAGTTTTGGTTCAGAGCTCCCTCTGCTGGCCTGGAGTGGGAACTGTGCTGTGTGTTGTATTTCACTGATAGAGAGACCCTTCATTGCTTCCAAGCATGACATCACACTCCCTAGGAGGAAGGTAATGCCACTGTGGCAACCATACTCCTGGGGGTGCCACATCTACAGATTCTGAACGCTCAAGCATCAACTGCTCAAGAATCAGCCCAGTACTGATATACTCAGCAGGTGGAAGCCCTGAAATCTTTCATGAGCATGCACAATCTTTGGAATACAGACTAATCAGAAAGCCTATGAGCCAGTGCACTGAGTGGTGTATAACTCATAGACATGATAATGAGCCCATACTTTCCAGGATCTCAGTGTTTCTACCCACTAAGCAGCACTGGATTTTTGAGTGATTGGTGGAGGTCTCAAAACGTGGCCCCCAATGATTTGCAGGAAAAAATACTTAAAGAGGTTGTCCAGTCAAAATTAATAAGTCTGCAGTCACTCTGTGTGACTGTGTAAGGTGCCCGAGCAAGGTAGTCAAGGGCGAGCTGCTTCTTCTGCTCGCTCTGGCACCCTACAGACAAAAAAATGCCCCAGTCCCAGCGTGCTGCTGTGTGTGGGGTGCATCACACTTACTTGTGGCCAATAGGCCTCCACTGACTGCAGGCTTTCATCTTCCAGAACAATCACAAAAAAATCTAGAGGACACTGAATTAATTAAAACAGTCAAAATTTTACTTTTTACTTAGCTCTGTCGAAACGCATTGTGGTTTAACCCCATTTCTTGTCTGTGTCTCTTTCCTGCGCTCCTAAGACCGTTTTTCATTTTCTCAAAACTTTTACTTGGCAGCTTTCAGTCTTTACAGTCAGGCATATAGGATAAGGCTCAATGGGTTACAGTCTTTCCCACAGTTACCGGACTCAACTTCAGCCTGGTTCTCAGTATGGGTAGAGCATACCTCTTGCTAACTCTTCTAGCGCTAGGAATTCTTTTCCACCACTAGCAGTGCACCCGGATTCTATCATCTCCTTCCTCTGATGGTTTGAGTCTATCTTTCCCTGCAGTTCCGCATGCTTAGTGCGCCCAATGGCCCTAACGTCCATCTCAAGATTCCCAGGCTGACAGATGGACTCTCACGAAAGGGTTCTTAGGCAATCCACTGCCCCGAGAAACCTGCTCATGCTGTCCCCAGCAGCCTCTTGCCTGTGACCGATGCAGTCACTTCATCACACTTTCTCTAACTTAACTTGACATTTCCTGAACTTGGTACCTTCTCTCAGCTCCCTCTCCCCATTCTGGGCTGGCCTTAACCCTCACACTGCCTTTGTGCCTGCTGTGTCACTGGGTAGACTTAATCTTTCACCTACATTCTAGACAGTGACATCTTGTGACAGTTAGTACTGCAGCCCGCAGAAGAATTAACACTTATCACAAGGAAACATATCAGGAACAAAACATTATTCACATCCTACATATTCTATACCACTGTTGCATTGATGTCTTCAGGGGGGAACACAGTAGCTGGTCCATGTCACTACAACTGCCTACTTATGAATCCTCCCAGTGCATGCACTGTATAATGTGGGGATTTCCTGGTTTCTGAGCTGGGACCAGAGGTTATGTATGAGTTAGGGCAGAGTCAGACAGCCGAAGAACTGAGGGACGTGGCCTAGCAGCATGTGAGGAGGACGTGTGCCTGCAGAGCTCCCGCATGTCCTAGTTAATTACTGCTGCTAAATCCCCACAGCACAGCCGGTAATTACCCATGGAGAGGCCTTGGGGACTGGTGGAGGTCGTAGGGCCATGGTGGGAGCATTCCTGGCATGCAACATGCCGAAAAAAGATCAAAAGAGGATTGCAGGAGAGATGGCCTCTGGTTCCCAAGATGGCGCCGCTGCTTCAGCGCATGCTTTGGCAGATGCAGAAGCTGATAGCGCAGTCAGAAATAGAGAAGTAGCGGCTCGTCTGCAGAGATTTGCCCGAGTGGAGGAAGTGGAGAAGGAATCTCCTCAAACAGCTGGAGAAGATCCAGGCACCGGAGGAGAAGGTACAGAGCGGGGATGAGTGAAGAGGGAGACTGAGTGCTGGAGGGCAGAGGAACCAGGAGGCTCTGGCTAGCTGGGGAGAACTGGTGGAGCAAAATAAGAAACAGCTCACAGTGCTGAAGCTGCAGGTTCCTACTGAACCCACTATAAAAGACGTGCTGGTGGCTGTTATGCAATGTGGATCAGCCATTGCTAATGTGCTCACTCAGCTGGGCTTTCTACAGGAGTCAATGCAGAATGCAAAATATGACCTCCACACAGTTAAGGACAGAACTGGGCAATTAGAAAAAAGAGTTGGTGTGGTGGAAAATACAGTCTCTAACTCTGCGCACAATAATAAGGAGCTCAAAAAAGATCTTGCTGCTGTATGGAATAAAACGGACGACCTGGAAAACAGGTCCAGGGGCAATAATGTCCGTATTGTCGGTGTCCCGGAACGCTGCGAGGGCAAAAACCCTACTACTTTAATTGAAGCCTGGATAATGGAAAAAGTTGGGCCAGACAATCTGACTCACTTGTATGCGGTGGAGTGCGCTCGTAGGGTCCCGGCTCGTCCCCCTCCCCCTGGCCATCCACCAAGACCCATCCTGGCTAAAATACTTCACTACAGAGACAGGGACAGTATTCTTCGGTTCTCAAGAGATCACCCTGATCTAACTATTGATGGTTCTAGAGTTCATTCTATCCAGATTTTTCACCGAAAGTGCAAAAAATGAGAGCTCAATTTGTTGATATTAACCCCTTAATCCCATGTGACGTACTATCCCGTCCATGTGCCCTGGGACTTAATTCCCAGGGACGGGATAGTACCTCACAGCGATCAGCGGCGCCCACGTGGCGAGCGCCGCTGATTGCGGCCGGGTGTCAGCTAATTATCACAGCTGACACCCGGCACAATGTGTCAGGGGCGGTGACGGACCGCCCCCGACACGTTAACACCTTGCTCACTGCGATCAAACACGATCGCGGTGTACCGGGGGTTAAAGGGAAGCTTCGGCAGGGAGGGGGCTCCCTCCGTGCTTCCCTGAGCCCCCAACAGCAGCGCAATGTGCAGCGCTGCTGCGGGTGGTCTCTTTCCTTACAGGTCCCCGGATCTAAGATGGCGACGGGGACCTTTGGGGGCCTGTAGGGAGCTGACTTCCTCAGTGCCTGCAAAGCGCAGGCATGATGAAGTCTGCGTCTATGCCTGTGACAGATCGCTGATCTGTCACAGTGATCTGTGATGTGACAGATCAGCGATCTGTCACAGGACAGTGATGTTCCCCCTGGGACAACCTAATAAAGTTAAAAAAAAAAGTGTAAAACTAATTTTTAAAAAATCGCTAAATAAATTAGAAAAATCGCTAAATAAATTAGAAAAAAAATATTCCCCAATAAATTCATTTTTTGGAAATAAAAAAAGAAAAAAGTACACATATTTGGTATCGCCGCGTCCGTATTAACCTGCCCTATAAAACTGTCCCATTAGTTAACCCCTTTAGCGAACCCCTTCAAAAATAAAAATAAAAAACGAAGCAAAAAATAATGATTTATTATCATACTGCCGAACAAAAAGTGCAATAACGCGCGATCAAAAAAATGCATATAAATATCCATGGTACCTCTGAAAACGTCATCTTGTCCCACAAAAAACGAGCCACCATACAGCATCATCAGTGAAAAAGTAAAAAAAGTTATAGCTCGCAAAATAAAGCGATGCAAAAATAATTTTTTATATAAAATAGTTTTCATTGCATAAACCCGCCAAAACATAAAAAATGACATAAATGAGGTATCGCTGTAACCGTACTGACCCGAAGAATAAAAGCGTTTTATCAATTTTACCGCACGAGGAACGGTGTAAACGCACCCCCCAAAAGAAATTCATGAATCGCTGTTTTTTGTTCATTCTGCATCACAAAAATCAGAATAAAAAGCGATCAAAAAATATCACGTGCCCGAAAATGGTATCAATAAAGACGTCAACTCGTCCCGCAAAAAATAAGACCTCACATGACTCGGTGGATCAAAATATGGAAAAATTATAGCTCTCAATATGTGGTGATGCAAAAACTATTTTTACAATAAAAAGCATCTTTTAGCCTATGACAGCTGCCAAACATAAAAACCCGCTATAAATAGTAAATCAAACTCCCCGTTATCACGCCCTTTGTTAGGGAAAAATAATAAAATTAAAAGAAAATGTATTTATTTCCATTTTCCCATTAGGGTTAGGGCTAGGGCTAGGGTTAGGGTTAGGGCTAGGACTAGGGTTAGGGCTAGGGCTAGGGTTAGGGCTAGGGTTAGGGCTGAGATTAGAGTTAGGGGTGTGTTGGGGTTAGGGTTGGAGTTAGAATTGGGGGTTTCCACTGTTTGGGCACATCAGGCGCTCTCCAAATGCAACATGGCATCAGATCTCAATTCCAGCCAATTCTGCGTTGAAAAAGTCAAATGGTGCTCCTTCCCTTCCAAGCTCTGCCTTGCGCCCAAACAGTGTTTTACCCCCACATATAGGGTATCAGCCTACTCAGGACAAATTGCAAAACAACTTTTGGGGTCCAATTTCTCCTGTTACCCTTAGGAAAATAAAAAATTGGGGGCAAAAATATCATTTTTGTGGAAAAAAATGATTTTTTTATTTTCACGCCCGGGCGTTATAAACTTCTGTGAATCACTTGGGGGTTCAAAGTGCACACCACACATCTAGATAAGTTCCGTGGGGGGTCTAGCTTCCAAAATGGGGTCACTTGTGGGGAGTTTCAATAGTTTAGGTACATCAGGGGCTCGCCAAACGCACATGACACCCGCAGACCATTCCATCAAAGTCTACATTCCAAAACGTCACTACTTCCCTTCCGAGCCCTGACGTGTGCCCATACAGTAGTTTTCTCCCACATATGAGGTATCAGCGTACTCAAGACAAATTGGACAACAACTTTTGGGGTCCAATTTCTCCTGGTACCCTTGAGAAAATAAAAAAATTGGTGACTAAATGATTATGTTTGTGGAAAAAATACGATTTTTTTATTTTCACGCCCAGGCATTATAAACTTCTGTGAAGAACTGGGGGGTTCAAAGTTCTCACCACACATCTAGATAAATTCCTTGGGGGGTCTAGTTTCCAAAATGGTGTCATTTGTAGGGGGTTTCCACTGTTTTGGTACATCAGGGGCTTTCTAAACGCGACATGGTGTCCGATCTCAATTCCAGCCAAAAACGTCAAATGGCGCTGCTTCCCTTCCAAGCTCTGCCATGCGCCCAAATAGTGGTTTACCCCCACATGTGGGGTATCAGCATACTCAGGACAAATTGCACAATAACTTTTAGGGTCCTGTTACCCTTGGAAAAATAAGAATTGAGGGTGAAAAGATCATTTTTGTGGAAAAAATATGATTTTTTTAATTGTACGGCTGTATGTTATAAACTTCCGTGAAGCCCTTGGGGGTTCAAAGTTCTCACCACACATCTAGATTTGTTCCTTGGGGGGTCTAGTTTCCAAAGTGGGGTCACTTGTGGGGGGTTTCTACTGTTTAGGTACATCAGGGGCTCTCCAAGCGCGACATGGAGTCCGATCTGAATTCCAGCCAGTTTTGCATTGAAAAAGTCAAATGGCGCTCCTTCCCTTCTGAGCTCTGCCATGCGCCGAAACAGTGGTTCCCCCCCACATATCAGGTATCAGCTTACTCAGGACAAATTGCACAATAACTTTTGCAGTCCAATTTCTCCTATTACCCTTGGTAAAATAAAAAAATTGAACCTGAAATATTTTTTTTGTGAAAAAAAGTTAAATGTTCAGTTTTTTTTAAATATTCAAAAAATTCCTGTGACGCACCTAAAGGGTTAATAAACTTCTTGAATGTGGTTTTGAGCACCTTAAGGGGTGCAGTTTTTAGAATGGTGTCACTTTTGGGTATTTTCTATCATACAGACCACGCAAAGTGGCTTCAAATGTGATGTGGTCAGTAAAAATAAAATGGTGTTGCAAAAATGAGAAATCGCTGGTCAAATTTTGACCCTTATAACTTCCTAACAAAAAAAAATTTTGGTTCCAAAATTGTGCTGATGTAAAGTAAACATGTGGGAAATGTTACTTATTAAGTTTTTTGTGTGCTGTATCTCTGTGATTTAAGGGCATAAAAATTCAAAGTTGGAAAATTGCAAAATTTTCAAAATTTTTGCCAAATTTCTGTTTTTTTCACAAATAAACGCAAGTTATTTGAATGAAATTTTACCACTAACATGAAGGACAATATGTCATGAGAAAACAGTGTCAGAATCACCGGGATCCATGGAAGCATTTCAGAGTTATTACCTCATAAAGGGACAGTGGTCAGAATTATAAAAATTGGCCTGGTCATGAACGTGCAAACCACCCTTGGGGCTTATGGGGTTAAAAAACGTCTGAGGGCCCTTGACCTCAAGTACTCTATGATCTTCCCGGCCAAATTGCGGGTCGAAGTTTGTAACAAATCTCATTTTTTTCTGGAAGCTACAGAGGCAGCTGAATGGTTGGATCTGAATGAACAACATCTAAGAAGTGAGGTGGAGGACTGTGGTGAAGAAACGTGAATCTTTTGGACGTTCTGGATGTTTTGAGCTGTTCCTGTGTCTAGATGGTTGCTTTGTCCTGTGGTGTATTATCCTGAAATATGTGGGGGGTGAGATAGGAACTATAACGCCCGGTATTTGGCTTTATGCATTTTAAAGGGGATAACATTGTCCTTCTTTGTGATGGGCCTAATACAATTGAGAGTTACGTTGGGATGTGTTATTAGGGGGGAGGGAGGGAATGGGGGGGTGTTAGGTGCACATATGTCCAAATGTATTTAGCTAAGATTAGTTGGATATTGTTGTTTAAGTTTAAAAATACCAATTAATGGGGACGTTAAAATTCTTAGCTGGACTGTTAGAGGGATGAAATCCCCAGTAAAAAGACAGGCGATTTTTTCTTTTATTATGGACCGCAAACCAACTGTAATTTGCTTGCAAGAGACGCACCTTACACGTGAAACATTTAATATTCTGGATAAAAGATGGATAGTGGCGGGGTATCATTCTACATATTCCCAGTACTCTAGAGGTGTCAGCATACTAATTAGACGGGGTGCTCAATTTTCATGTAATCGGGCGGTGGTAGATGAAGAGGGGCGATTTGTTCTTTTGTATTGTACGTTGTCTGCGGTCACAATGGTACTCATATCTATATATGTTCCTCCGCCGTATAGTAGCAAAATCATATATAAAATCCTAACTATTTTGAGAGATTTTCCAGGAGTCCCATATTTAGTGGTGGGTGATTTTAACAACATTTTGGACACCTATTGGGATAGAGGTAATCATGCACCTATAAAACCAGAAGGCAACTGCACACCATTCGGGGCGCTCTTGCGCAAACTAGCCTTAACTGATTTGTGGAGATGCAGGAATCCTGGGGTATATCAGTACTCATGTTTCTCCTCTACTTTTTCCTCCTTGTCTCGTATCGACTTGGCTCTGGGCGACGGTCTCATACTGGGGAAAATTAAGTCTATTTCTAGAATGAAATCCAAACTTTTGCTCCAGGAATTGGAAGATGCAGAGCGGGCTTTTTCAACACAGGTCACTCCCAGTGCACAACAGAGACTTAAGGATGCTCAGTTGCGTGTGACCAATATGTCTCTCGAAGCGGCAGCGCAGAAACGTATGTTCCAATCGACCCAATTCTTTGAAAATGCAGAAAGTGTGGGGCACCTACTCTCAGTTATAACGTCAGCACAAAAGGGGTCATCGTTCATACCTGGGCTCAGTGGTGAAAATGGGACACTTGTTACTGATGCGCTGGGAATCCTGGGAGTTTTGGGGGCCTTCTTTACTAACTTGTATTCCTCTCATTCTGGGGCTTCCGCGGAAGATCTTGAGGATTTTTTGGGATTAGCTAAGCTCTCACGACTCTCTGACGCAGACAGAAATTTGCTGGACGAACCCCTGGGTTTGGATGAGCTTGAGGAGGCCTTGATCACTATGTCTAATGGCAAGGCACCGGGGGTGGATGGCCTGCCAGTGGAAGTCTATAAAAAATATAAGTCGGTATTAGTCCCACTGCTGCTGACTACATTTAATGATAGTCTTGGACTTGGGATCCTCCCGCCGTCCATGCGGGAAGCTATTATTACTGTCTTACCGAAAAAAGATAAGGATCCTACCCTCCCGGCCTCGTACAGGCCAATTTCCCTTCTGACAGTAGACATCAAATTATTAGCAAAGGTACTGGCCACTCGTCTTTCGAAGGTAGTGGAATCTTTAGTACAACCAGATCAGACGGAATTTATGCCGCGTAAGTCAACGGCCCTAAATATTAGAAGATTGTATCTTAACATGCAGGTGGGTGCAGATATTGTGGGGAGGAGGGCGGTCCTGTCTCATGATGCTGCTAAGGCATTTGACAGCGTGGAGTGGAAATACCTTTTTGCCACACTTCAATGCATGGGTTTCGGTCCAGGCTTCATTGGTTGGATTAAGCTTTTGTACTCTGCACCACTGTCAAGAGTGCGGGCGAACGGATTGCTGTCTGGGCCCTTCCTTTTTCATAGGGGTACGAGGCAGGGCTGTCCTCCGCTGCTCTTTGCCCTGGCGGTGGAGCCCTTGGCTTTGAGGATAAGACTAAACCCGGAAACTGAAGGATTTAGGTATGGGGCATTGGAGGAGAAAGTGGCTCTTTATGCAGATGATATTCTTTTGTTCTTAGAGGACCCTGACAGATCACTGGATAGTGCAATGTCACTTCTTATCTCATTTGGAGCTGTCTCAGGACTAGTTATAAACTGGGAAAAGTCTGCTATTCTCCCATTAGACCCAACTGTGATCAGAGTTCCACAAGTGCCGCTAGTGTCGTGCCTTAAATACCTGGGTATTAATGTATCTAATAACATACCAGACTATGAGCGTTTAAATCTCTCACCGCTTGTAGCTAAGATTAAACAAAAGATTAAGGCATGGGCTAAGTTACATCTATCAATGGTGGGGAGAGTGAATCTGTTGAAAATGGTGATTATGCCACAACTTTTGTATGTTCTTCATAACTCCCCGATTTGGCTTCCTCAAAAGAGGTTCTTTAAAATCAATGCACTATTCAGGGATCTTATTTGGCTAAAAATGGGTGCGAGGATCAAGTTAGAACACTTACAAAGGGGTAAGGAGGAGGGAGTGCTTGCATTGCCTAACCCTTGGTTATATTTTTTATCTTCTCAGTGTCAGCATCTAGCAGGGGGATCGGAAGACGCATCTGTGGAGATGGGGGGAGATCGAGGGATTCTCCAGTTTCTTGGGGGTCGGGGACCTCTATTGTCTAAGTTGGAGGCGAATAAATTCAGACCTTGGATAGCTAAACTTCCGACGGTAATGCTTATGCTTAAGGTGTGGGGTAAAATCAAAAGTTTAAGGCCTCTTTCACACATCAGGTATTTGCCGTCAGGCGCGATCCGGCGCTTTTGACAGAAACCGGATCCGGCGAAATGCAATGCCGGATCCGGTTTTCCCCCCATTGACTTGCATTTGCGCCAGATCGCGCCGTATGGCCATGCGTTTCATCCGGTTTTCGCCGGATCCGGCAATGTGTCGCGATCCGGCGTCTGGAAAAAACGGCTACTGTAACGTTTTTTGTCTCCGGCGAAAAAGCCGGACACGCCGGATCCGGCACGTCCGGCTTTTTCACACAATGAAAGCCTATGAGCGCCGCAATGCGCCTGATCCGGCGAAAGCCGGATCCGGTGGCCGGATCCGGTTTTTTTGGTCTGAGCATGCTCAGTAGCTCTGCCCACAAGACATATATAAAAGCAAGAAAGTGGGACCCGCAGCCACACCCAACATGCCACCCAAGAAAGCAACGAAGCGAAGCAGGAGAAGGCAGGAGACCACTGCAGCACCATCAGCACCACCACCACCCCAAATGGAGCAGCAAATGGAACATGCTGAGGAGGGGAGGCCAGCAGCAGATGAGAGACGGTAATTATCAAATCCCCCATTCCTCCAAACTAGGGCTATTGAATATCAAGATATTCATTGGCCCTTTGTTTCTCTTTATTCAACAGCCGCCCAATAGATGCAGCAGCAGCAGCAGCAATGGCAGCAGCTGGAACACCACCCACAGCCATGGAGTCTGGCCATGAGGAAGACAGCACATCTTCTTCTGGGAGCCCTCCCTCGCATCGTCAGCGTTTGACGGTAAGTTTTTATTTCCAAAATCCATCATCTCTGTAATATATGTCTATTCATTGCCTTTTATTTCAAAACAGGATTCACAAGATGAAGAGGAGCTCCCAGAAGAAGAAGGAAGGGGTGGACAGACACCTGGAGTGGGCTCACAATTGGTAAGTTTTTTGTATCAAACGCAGAAACACAACATCACACTACACACAACACATAGAAAACAATGTTCTGCAGAACACACACAGCAAACAAATGCCTACATCCAAAGACATAACATTTTTTGTTTTCTTCTCTAGTCTTCCCAATCTGGTGCTCGGCCAAGAGGTCCTCGCAGTGCCTCCCAGGGTCGTCGGCGACAGCAACGCGGCGGTCACCAGCGTGTAAGTATAAATATTTTTGCTTTGTTTTTTTGCACTTTTTATTTCATTTCTTTTGTGGAGGCTAATTATGTTATTTTTGTCTTTTTCTTTAACAGCCTTCACAGCGTGCTCCCGACTCTGACGGTGAGGATGGAGGACTCGATGTGGACCACCTCATCGATCTCGTCAGAGAAAGGGAGCCGCTCTGGAATATGGCTGACCGCCGCCACGCTGACCTTATCGTTACCCGACGACTCTGGGAGGAAATCTGTTCGCTCCTTGTGGGCCGCTGGGAGGACCTCGATGTTCGGGCCCAGATTAAAGAGCGTAAGTATATACAGTACCGGTTGCTTGATGTAAACCAGTGTTTCCCGAACTCCAGTCCTCGTGGTCCCCACGGATCATGTGTTCAGGATTTCTATTTACTATGGAAATCCTGAAAACATGACCCCTGGGGACCATGAGGACTGGAGTTTGGGAAACACTGATGTTGTATACTAACCACTTTGTCCTTTCTCGTTTCAGGGAACAGAATTGTGAATCGGTGGCGGTCTGTGAGGGATCGTTTCAAGAAGGAGTTCAATAAAGAGATGTGGGCCCCGAGTGGATCTGCAGGACGCAGGAGCAAGTACAAGTACGCACAAGCTCTGTCATTCCTCCGGGAAACAATGGTCACTAGAAGGCAAATATTACACACCATATGTGAAAAAAAATGTTAGATGTAAATTTTTTTTTTCAGCCAGGGCCATACCATGTCAGTATTTTAATTGTTTTTTTTTCTCTTTATTCCACAGCACAGTGAGCAGCACTCGGGAGCCTGCACGATTGGACCCTTCTGAGGCGATCCCTGAGGAGACCGGCACCGAGGGACACTTCGACCGCCCCGGTACATCTGCACCTTCCCAGCCTTCCCACACATTCGACCCATCTGTCCAATCCACCAGCACAGGAGCATCGTGGCCGCCTACATTACATGAAGCTGCTGGTGAGGAGATCGCTTTCCCTTTACCCCACCCTTCTGCCCCTGCCACCTCTAGTACACCTGCGGGTACTGGGCGGCAGCGGCAGAGGGGTCAGGAAAAGACTTATGCGCCAGAGTTCTTGCATCTGAATGCATCTTTCCAGAACTGTCTAAAAGTCTTGTCAGAGCAAATCTCCGCAGGCTATCAGCAGATCAACACCAGCATTCTGGAGGTGAAGACACTTCTGCAAACCATGCATTCAGAAGCAAGATCTTCGCCAAACCACACCTTTTTCAGGTCTGTTGTGGAGCGCATGGAAACGCTCTCTCCTGCCCAGCAGATGCATGTAATGCATTCATGCCACGCTGCTCTCCAGCAAGTTACCTCCCAACCTCCTCCTCCCACCACAGTAGTTCCTCCACCTGCACCCCCTCCAGCCACTTTCCATCCTCCCCCTCCTATTACATCTACACCCCCTCCAGCCACTTTCCATCCTCCCCCTCCTATTACATCTACACCCCCTCCAGCCACTTTCCATCCTCCCCCTCCTATTACATACCATCCACCTCCTCAGCACCATCCACCTCCCCAGCACCAGCAACCTCCCCAGCACCAGCAACCTCCCCAGCACCAGCAACCTCCCCAGCACCAGCAACCTCCCAAGTACCAGCAACCTCCCCAGTACCAGCAACCTCCCCAGTACCTGCAAACTCCCCAGTACCAGCAACCTCCCCAGTACCAGACATCTCCCCACTTCCAGCAACCTGCCCCGTACCAGACATCTCCCCACTTCCAGCAACCTGCCCCGTACCAGACATCTCCCCACTTCCAGCAACCTGCCCCGTACCAGACATCTCCCCACTTCCAGCAACCTGCCCCGTACCAAACTCCTTCCCCATACAACTTGCCATCAACATCATCTGCTCCTACAGTCCCTGCCCAACCCTCCACTCCACCACCCACCACCTCTTCTGCTTCCCACATGTCCACCCATTCTGTAGTTTTTTCCACACCTTCACCTCTAACTGTTCCTTCCCCACCACGATCCCAGTCCTCTCTCCACACTCCCAGTGTCGAAGTGTCCCGCAGCCCCTACAGCAGTATTTCCACCACACACTACACAGATTTATAATGTGTGTATTTAAATAAAAATGACCAGTTTTATGGTTTCAGTTTTATAGTTTCAAAGCTTTATTAAACAAGTTTATTAAAATTTTAAAAAAGTTTACTAAAAAAAACATTTTTCAATAAAAGTTAAATTATTTTACACTGGTTGTCTGTCATTTCTTTCTGCGGCGAAAAAGGTTAAATACAGGGTATTTAAAAGGTGAAATGGTATTCAAAACTAGGTATATAACTGTGGGTAAATTTTAGCTTTTTGCCACAGTTGTGTTCCTGGTTGTGTTTGAAGCAAAGTATTTCACCTAAAAAGTTGTGTTTATTGTTGGTGATTTCCTAACAATGTACACAACTTTTGTTAAAAGGTGAAATACTTTGCATTAAACACAACCAGGTACACACCTGTGGCCTAAAGCTAAAAATAGAGACCATGACAAGATAGCCAACTTTGGTTGGCAAAGGTATATACTGTTGGTACAGAAGGTACACAAGTTTGGTTGGGCACAAATCTTTCACACTCTGTCATCCTGCCAGTGTACTCTGCCTTGAGGTGACATAAAGTATAGTGCAAAATTGTCCCTCATTACTGAAACCGTCACAGAACTTCTAGTGGTAATGTCATGGTAATCTTGCAAGGTGGTTTCTTCAGAGGTGTCCTCAATGGAAATGGGTTCCTTGCAGATAACAAAATTGTGGAGTACCACGCAAGCTTTGATCACCTCGTCCACAGTTTCTGTCTTGAGGTTGATCGCAGTCAATAGGACCCGCCATTTGGCTGTCAGAATACCAAAGGTACATTCAACCATTCTTCTTGCTCTTGTGAGGCGGTAATTAAAAATGCGTTTTGGTCTTGTCAATCCTCTGCTAGAGTACGGTTTCAAAAGGTGTTCTGACAGCTGGAAGGCTTCATCCCCTACACAGACAAATGGCATAGGTGGACCAGATGTTTGCGGCAGCGGTCTAGGTGGTGGGAACTGGAAGGTGTTTCCATACAGTTTACGCCCCATGGCAGACAGTTTGAAAACTTGAGAGTCATTGGAGCGGCCATAGGCCCCAATATCAACCGCAATAAATTTGTATTCAGCGTCAGCGATGGCCATGAGGACAATTGAAAAATATTTCTTGTAATTGAAATATTCCGATCCCGATCCAGCTGGCTTTAAAATGCGGATATGTTTCCCGTCCACAGCGCCCAAGCAGTTTGGAAACTGACATATCTGTTGAAACTTGTCAGCAATTTCAATCCACCTCTCTGTTGTGGGCTCTGGTAAAAACTCTTCAGCTAAGGAGTCCCACAGTGCACGGCATGTGTACTTCACTATTCCAGATATGGTGGAAATCCCGAGTCTGTACTGGAAATGCAGTGACGAAAGGGATTCTCCAGTTGCAAGAAATCTGTGGGGAATTAAAAAACAATCAATTAGTTTTAAATCACAGCATTACATACCAAAACTGACCTATAACACTTGGACATACAAACTACCACCAACAAGATTGCAGTGAAAGTGTGCTCTGATGCGAGCATATCCAATAAATGTGGCTTACCTTAAAGTCACCATCAGACGCTCTGCGGGTGAAACAGAGAAGCGGCAATAGGTGTCCGCTTTTCTTATGAGGTGTGCAATGCGCTCCACCAAGTAATCAAAATTCTCCATTTTCATCCTAACATATCCAAAAAATTTATCCGGGTTTCGTCGAAGGTCCATGCAGAGTGTAGAATAGACCCCACGCGTCATTCTCTTGGCTGTGATGGGGTGGATCCACAAACGTCGTCTATGATGCCTGATGCGCTGCTGTCTCGCTCTCTCCTTCTCCAGAACAATCACCCTCAAACGATTCGCCTCCTCTATAAAATCCGCCAAATTCTTCAAAATATTTCCAATGACAACATCCATCTTCGCCAGTAACTTGCTCTTCTCTCCAACCTGCACTTTCTCCTCTACAACCTGTCAAAGAAGGGCTGTAGGAACATGCTATATATAGTTTTCCAGTAGCCAATCCCGTTCGGAAGGCCACAAGGGTCAATTTTAAAAACCGGATCCGGCGTAATCCGTCGAAAAACGGATAGAAAAACGGATGAACCGGATGAGACGGATCCGGTTTTGTCTGTCAAGAAAAAGACGGATCCGGCAGAAAACCGGATCCGTCACATCCGGTTTTACGAAACATTTGCCGGATCCGGCGTCCCGGCACGACGCTGGATCGCGCCTGACGCCGAAAACCTGATGTGTGAAAGTAGCCTAAGAGGAATTGCTGGGTTCACGAGGTATGCTCCCATATGGGATAATCCGCATTTGCCGCAATTGAGGACATTGAAAGGGTTTGCGCAGTGGCGACGTGTGGGTATCTGGTGGCTTGCACAGCTGATAGATGGGGGGGTCTTCAAATCATTCATTCGATGACCTGCAAAGAGATTTCCCACTTCAACACTCTACATTCTACCAGTATTTACAGGTGAGGCACGCTTATACAATGCAGACTCGCATGCATCCTATTATTATACATCATGATGCTGTAATCAATAGGCTCGGTTTGCTGACATCCACGAGAGGATTAATTTCTTTTGTGCATGGGGAACTCCTTTCAAAGGTGCTATTAGGTCACCCGATAATGGCGCTAATGAAATGGGAACAACAAGTAGGTGGGATTTCGGCAGACCAATGGGAATCAATAATGCAAATGATCCCTAAGTTGTCCCTTAGTGAGCCCATTCGTCTGTCCCAACTATACATCTTCTACAGGGTTTATAGAACTCCAAAGTGGTTGTTTGATTTGGGATTGATGTGCGCTTGACAAAGCGGATATTCTACATATGCTCTGGACGTGTCCGTGCATACAGATATTTTGGATTATGGTTCTTAACTTAATATATGTAGCCATTGAGCAGGACATTCCCAGAGATCCCACTGTCTGTGTACTGGGATATGTGGAGGAGGTGAGGGGTGACGAATCTGACGATCATTTACAAACATCAGTTGCTAGAATGCTCTTTATTGCTAGGAAACTAATAGCGTATCACTGGATCTAGGATAAAGTCCCCACGCGGAAAGAATATGTAAATAAGCTTAACCTCGCATTATGCAGAGAGAAGGCCATTTATCTTAAATGAGGAAGGCCGGTGATGTTTGAAAAAATCTGGGCAGGATGGTTGAACATTCCAGGTTTATCTTCTGTAAATTTGTTATCGTAACAACATGTTCATGATACTCTGAATATGATTTATGTGTACATTATCATACTCTGCGTCTTGGGATGTGTGCCCTATCTATGTATGTTTTGTATCTATTTTGGTCTAACTTAGCATTGGACCAGGGAACGGGATGGGGGGGGTGGTAGGGAATGTAGTAAGGAATGTGGGGTACTTTGAAATAAGTGATGTTATGTTTTAAAAATTTAAAAAAAATATATCTGATTAAAAAAAAGACAGCCGAAGAACTTGTGCGAGAATCGCATCGCACTGCACGGACTGGCCGGTACCTCTCCTGACCTGAGCAAGACAGCATGATAGATTACTATGCAGCTGACAAGCTCAGGTCAGGAGAGCCGTCAGTCAGTACGAGTTTTACAATGCGATTCTGGCACAAGAAATACGGCTGTCTGATTCTGCCCTTATACATACACCCGGCTAGAGCCTGTCCAGTGGGCGCAGCCTTGCTCCATAGAGTTGTATTGAGTGAGGCCGCCCCCAGATTAGTGATGCAGTCATTCAGGGGGCGTGACTTCACTCAATACAATTGTATGGATCAAGGCCATGTACCGGCTGGTACGTTTGCGTTATACATGCTCCCAGACAGAAACCGACTGGTGGGTGTGACCTCGCTTCACACACTTGTATTGAGTTAGGCCATGCCCACTGCATGCCCATGCTCACTGGATGGATGTGTCACTAGTCGGGGCGCAGCTTCGCTACATACAAGTGTATAGAGTGAGGCTGCGCCCACTAGACGGGCTCTGGCCGGGGGTATATTTAACTCCCACAAACTCTCCAGTCCTGGCATGAAAAAACTGGTGCTGCAGGGATTCATAAGTCTGCAGTAACACAGAGTAATTGCAGACTTATCGATTTGGACTGGACAAGTCCTTTAAGCAAGCACTCCCATCAAGGTGTTTATCATCAAAACATATTGCTATCATCATATTATATAGCATTGTGTACATGCAATTGCTCATTTTGCCTTTCTTCCCAGATAATTGTTCTCTTTTAAATTAGATCTATGAAATCACATGATTAAAACAGACTAGCTGAATCCTTCTACGCACTATGTAGAAACAGGAAGACTCTTTTCACTGCATGAGTCATCATTAGAACTGCAATTCTACCATTACTACAAAGTCACTGGCAGTGGGAAGAGCTGAGCAGCAGGGTCAGGAGTTGAAGAGGAGGTGGAGCTGGGCTGTGGAGAATTTGCAGGGATGAAGAATTGTAGTGATATCATAGACCCAATGGAAAAGAGAAGAGTTAATTGGGTAGAAGGGCAAAATGATCAATTGTAAGTACCCAGTGCTGTATAATATGGTGATTGCAATATATTAAAAGGTTGAAAACTTTGATCGGAGTGCTTCTTTAAGATAAATATGTAAAGCAAGGTACTCTTTAGTTATCCGTGACAAAGTATCTCAACCAAAAATTTTCATTGTCGGATTTAAATTCAAGAGGTCAAATTCATTAAGAAATGGCACATTTCATAACTGAACCTGACAACTTTTGTAATCCAATTGAAAACAGCGGCAGGAAAACCTTTTGCTTGACTCCTCTCCGCCTAGTCCAGTCTCATTAACACTCGGCAATAGTAGTATGGCAAAAAGAATATCATAATCTGTGCCAAACTTGCTAATATATGTGGTTTTTGGTTTAATTTTGCTGACTTTTAGCTGCTTTTTTTCTTCTTTTGCATTGGGAGTCTGCAGCTCATTGTGAAAATGCACACGCTATTGATGCCATTTTAGTTTGTGATGTTTTAGTGATGTCCTAGGCGTCAGTACCAGTTTTTTAAAATACTCAAGGTGTCATTTTCTCTATTTGCCATAGTCTTAAAGGGATTGGCCAATCAGAATATATTGATGACCTATACTTAGGATAATTACAAATTGAGAAATGTCAGCTCTGTCAGTTCTTATTTTTATGCCGAGCGTATTCCTTGTTGTGTTTTTGACTTTCCCTCTAGGAAGACAGTGCGGTGAACGCTTCTATATTTTTGGCCATAGGAGAAGTCACCAATATCAGATTCGAGGGGATCTAACACCCAGCACAGCCATCGATCAGCTGTAACAATTTCTGGTGAAGAAGACCAGATGCAGGAGTGGACATATGATTGGTGCAACCGCACAGGGACCCAAGAAGCAAGGAGACCCACTTTCAACTCCATAGCAAGTGGAATTGGGCATTATGATACATTACTGGACCATAAATGGGTTCATGTATTGTTCTTACTCAGAGGTCTTCTGACTGTGTCTGCCAGCGGCCAGATGTAATCATAAGACAAAGCTTTCTTCAATATGTAGAGACCACTGCTGGGTACTGCAGAACAGCT
This sequence comes from Dendrobates tinctorius, assembly GCF_039654945.1. Classification (NCBI taxonomy): domain Eukaryota; kingdom Metazoa; phylum Chordata; class Amphibia; order Anura; family Dendrobatidae; genus Dendrobates; species Dendrobates tinctorius. Next base: position 17,435,355 of record NW_027361727.1, on the reverse strand, counting down.
CCCAAAATCTGCATATCAGCAAATTTGGTACAGTAGCACCAGAGAATGAAGGAGTACTAGGTAAAATGATGTAAAAAAGTAATCAATTCTACTCAAGGTAGAAAATACATGTATCTAAAACGGCATAGTAACAACAAAGTGACCATAGTGCACCAAGGAACGTATAGGCAAAGGCAGGGACAACCACTCTGACAACCCAACCCCATTTAGTGTAAGCAGCCCAAGTCAAGTGACCCATAGTAGTAAAGTATACTGACAGTAAGTAAAAATTCAGCCAGGGGTGCTAATAGCTGGGTTTACCGGGGTGATAAGGGTACTAGAGGAGAGATCCCAGGGCCAGACGTCCGCCCCGATGCACGTTTCACTGGCACAAATGCCGCTTTTTCAAGGGGATGGTATAGTGTGAGGAATAGGTTAAGTTAGCCCATGTGACGTATCACGTGGGGCAGGAGGACCAATAGGAGCGGTACTTTGGTACAGTATATGATCTTCGAAAGAATATGAGCTGTTCTGACTAGACAACCCATTTAATAGTATAATAATGGGAAAAACTAGTGCAAAAGAACCCCTCTAAAAATCATTACTAATAATGTAGTACAAACATCTTCAAACTACATCTTTTGAATTTAAAATATCATTAAAAATCCTGCGTAAAGCTGATCTCACGTGAAGTATTTTTACGATAAACACATTTTTCTTAGTGTTCTACGTGGTTTTTTTTTTATTGCCAATTTTCTTGGCATTTTATACAGCAGCACATTATTAGAGGTAAATATCCCCTCTCGTATGTACAGGTTTGGAAAAGCCAATGATAAGATAAAGATAATAAAGGAAAAAAAAGTCATAGTTGGATTTCGGGAAGGAAATATTTACAGATCTGAGTCGAATTGCTTCTGAGTAACCACCTACTGTAGCAGATGACTATGAGTTACCTTTATCATCTGAGATTTAGATATTCCGGGCACATAAGCTTCGGTTCCCGGCTCATCGGGGTGTGATAGACATGATTAGTACAGTTGGGGGAGTAAAACAAGCAGAAACAACTTGACGCTTGCAATTAATAACTGCGTCCTGCACACCCTTCACCCGATAGGCTTTACGTTGGTGACTCCGGGACACAATTATTATATTAGACGGTTCCTCGCAATTTTAAAGTGCAGCACACAATTTTAATATGTGCAGCTTAAATCGGAATTATATATATATTCGGCATTAAAATGTACAGCGTTATCGTTAATTCAGTATAACCTGGTTGAGATCTTTAGGAGATTGATTTAAAATTGATAGTAATTAGCTATTTATAGTATTTTATGTATCATATCGCTTTAAAATTAAGATCAGTCATAAAGCAGCAAATTTGCATTTATCGCATGTAGCTAAAATATGGAAATGAATGTAATACATCAATGTATATTTTAACATATAGATCAGAAGCTGTAGCGACTCTTGTGCATAAATAGTGGTCCAGACATAAAAAAAGGGGAAAACTAATTAATGCAAATATGCCAAACTCCTGGCATAATTGCTTTATGAAAGGATCATGAATTTCCCGTCTTCTCTGCTCAAACATTTCTTTTTTCTTTTTCTGAAAAATGGCACATAGTCTAACCAGAATTGTAGGAGAGGGGAATTTTTGATAATTCAATAAAACTTGGTATGTAACTTGTTGGGTAATATGATGCTTATAAGTAGGACTGCAATATATATATAAAGCTTCCTCTAAAGTAAATAGTGATGATTCAGCAAACTGCATAAATTAATGTTGCAAGCAAATATAAGAAAGTTTGTAATGAATAATATGAGAAAAATATGATTGTTTCTCCACTTAAAGGGAATCTGTCACCCTTTTTATCGGCTTGCAGCTGCCGACATAGACATCGGGGGCTTATCTACAGCATTCTGTAATGCTATAGATAAGCCTCCGATGTAACCTGAAAGATAACAAAAACACGTTATATTATACTCACCGGGGTGGGCGGTCCGGTCCAGTGGGCGTTGCGGTCCGGTCCGACGCCTCCCTTCTTCATACGATGCCGTCCTCTTCTCCCGTCCTGTAATGGCTGCGGCGCAAGCGCACTGCTCTGTTCTGTTAAGGGCAGAGCAGAGTCCTGCAGTGCGCAGGCGTCTGGAGAGGTTCGGCACCTGCGCACTGCAGAATTCTGCTCTGCCCTCAATAGGGCAAAGCAGTGCGCTTGCGCTGCAGCCATTACAGGACGGGAGAAGAGGACGGCATCGTATGAAGAAGGGAGGCGTCGGACTGGACCGCAACGCCCACTGGACCGGACCGCCCACCCCGGTGAGTATAATATAACGTGTTTTTGTTATCTTTCAGGTTACATCGGAGGCTTATCTATAGCATTACAGAATGCTGTAGATAAGCCCCCGATGTCTATGCCGGCAGCTGCAAGCCGAAAAAAAGTGTGACAGATTCCCTTTAAGAGCAATCATGTGTTGTCCCTCTGAGTCATAAACTCATCATTTAATCCAAAATAAAGCAAAAACTAATCCTTCTAAAGATGTAAATATACCAAAATTAGTCCATATAAATTTACGACCTGGCACTTCCCACCATAAATCAAAAAACACGATTTTTGGACTTATATCATGTTGTTAGCCGAAAATGAAGAGATCCAGAAAAACTCTATTAAAATATCATATTTTATTGATATGCATTAAAAATAAAAATAAAAGTAATGCCCAGTAGGAGGTTATATAAACGCCATACAGATGTAAAGTCACCAAACAGTAAAGAAGTCCATAAATCCAATAAATAATCCGAATAGCAGGATAATATAATATTATAGCCGTTATAATTAAGGTGAACAATATCCCAATACTTGTATATAATCAATATCCAAAAATAGACAGGGAGTTCATCAAATATTATAACTACGATCACAATAGAAATATAGCAGCAATGTCTGAATCCATGCAATTATTGGACCCCAGAACGATACCAGAACACAGCCAAAAGACTTGCAGAATATAATAAATCCAATGCTTATTTACCTGAGAAGATGGAACGTCAGTGACTATAGATTGCGTGACCTCCTCCACCCCAATGCGCATTTCGCACTAGCTTCTTCCGGGGCGTTTAAATAACCTCCTACTGGGCATTGCTGTTATTTTTATTTTTAATTTTAATGCATATCAATAAAATGTGATATTTTAATAGAGTTTTTCTGGATGTCTTCATTTTCGGCTAACAACATGATATAAGTCCGAGAATCGTGTTTTTTGATTCCTTCTAAAGATGGACTGAGGGACTAGATTATATTCTCTCAGAGTGAGTGAGAGACTCAAACACACATGGATGCTTTGTAGTGTTTTATCACACCCATGTGCTCCCTCCTCCTATGGCCGGCTTCCCCTGCACTAGTCCACAACGGATTACTTTGGTTACCAGGAAAACCCTTCTGACATCATCAAGCAAGACCTTTTAAGCCTGATTCAGGTAGCCTACAACTGCCTGAGTATTCAGGAAAGTGTAGCACCTTACAGTCACATGCTTTTGAAGGAAAAAACCTCATCTTCCTCCAGGCTTTCCTCCAACCCGCTGGTCAATTTTCTTCCCTGCAACTCCTGACTGCTTACCAACACTTTAATTACTAACTCAGTCTGTTTGATACTTGTGTTCACACCTTCAACTCTGCTGCAACAAGGTTCATGACAATAAACTTGTCTTTACTAAATAACAGTATTGTTCCCACCCTCAATTCTGTTGCAACAAGATACTTGATGACAAACTCATCTCTGCTAATGCTGCAACTGTTCATCCACTGCAGATCCTGATATGTCTCTGTTATCCTGTGTTTAACCACATTCCTGCTGCAAGTTCCTGTTTGCTTTTCCTGTGGTTAATCACATTCCTGCTGCAAGCTCCTGTTTGTTTATCCTGTGGTTAATCACATTCTTGCTGCAAGTTCCTGATGGTATATACTTTTCAACTGCTCCTGTATATTACCACCCACCACTTGCATCTACTGTTCCCAGCTTTGCTTTTTCATTAGCCATCCTGCATGCCATGCATTCCAGATCCTCGCTGATCCACATACTGTCTACTTCTGCTGGATCAATGCCTCTGGTCTGTGCTGATCATCCTAATATATGGCTTAGAGAATCCACCTCACCACCTGGTGAACCCTTTAACCCCTTACTTCCATTGGATGGAATAGTACATCCAATAGCAGTACCCCTGCTTTGATGAGGGCTCCAGCGGTGAGCCCGCATCAAAGCTGGAATATGTCAGCTGTTTTGAACAGCTGACATGTGCCTGCAATAGGCGTGGGTGGAATTGCGATCCACCCGCGCCTTTTATCTAGTTAAATGCCGCTGTCAAAAGCTTTTGGCCATCAGGCTGGAAATATGTGCACCGCTGACCCCCATCATGTGATCTAATAACAATGCAGAAATTCTGCTACATACATCTAAGCATCGCCTGTATGTAGCAGAGGCAATCAAGCTATGGAAGCTTCTAGTCTCCCACAAAGGCTATTGAAGCATGCCAAAAGTAAAAAAAATAACAGTTTTAAAAATGTAAAAAAAATTAAAGTTTAAATCACCCCCCTTCCGCCCCATTCAAAATAAAGCAATGAAAAAAATCACACATATGCATATTAGGTATCGCCGCGTTCAGAATTACCTGATCTATCATTAAAAAAAAGGATTAACCTGATCGCTAAATGGCGTAGGGAGAAAAAAATTAAAACGCCAGAATTGCGTTTTTTTGGTTGCCGCGACATTGCATTAAAATGCAATAACGGGCGATCAAAAGAACGTATCTGCACCAAAATGGTATCATTAAAAATGTCGGCTCAGCGCGCAAAAAAATAATCCCTCACCCAACCCGAGCTTTTTAGCAAACTTTGGAATTTTTTTTCACCACTTATGTAAGAAAAAACCTAGACATGTTTGGTGTCTATGAACTCGTAATGACCTGGAGAATAATAATGGCAGGTCAATTTTAGCATTTAGTGAACCTAGCAAAAAAGCCAAACAAAAAACAAATGTGGGGTTGCACTTTTTCTGCAATTTTACTGCACTTGGAATTTTTTTTTCCTGTTTTCCAGTACACGACATGCTAAAACCAATGATGTTGTTCAAAAGTACAACTCGTTCCGCAAAAAATAAGCCCTCACTTGGACATATTGATGGAAAAATAAAAAAGTAATGGCTCTGGAAAGAAGGGGAGTGAAAAACGAAAACGCAAAATCATTTAGAAAAGACAACAATAGATGTATATCAATAAAATGATAAAGTGAATAAATTATAAGGGTGATATATGTCTACTGGGTCAAAGTGAATGGCAGACCATTCAGGAATAGTGCAAAAGCACCAGAGTGGGGAAAACACCAAACAAGGGTAAAGAAATAATGGGACAAGAAATACGGCTAAAATACCTTTATTAGTGATGGTAAGATGTAGCACTACAAATAAGATGAGGTGCCAAGGCGGAAAGAAAAATAGTGCCAATATACAGTAAATGAAATTAATATAAATAATTATTATAATATTCTATACTGATAATAGGAGTTAATAAATCATAAAACCAAATAACCCAGGTAATATATAAAAACTGAATAAAAACGAGTATTGCACATAAATATAGATAGTAAAAAAGGAAAAAGGGAAAAGTACTGAACAAGAAAAAATATGATGAGATATATTGTAAAAATTGTGTATATGTGGAAACAAAAAATGAATTAATATATATAAATATATATAAAAAAGTGAAAAAAAAATATCACACTCAATAAAGTGCATGTGCTACTGAACAGTAAAAAACAACGAGAACCTAGTGCATTCATAAATCATGATTAAGTACAATTTTCTACCCAAATGTCAAATAATGGGCGTGTAGTGTCATGGTCCAACAGTCTCGTCATTAAGATAATGTAATCAGCAATTAAAAGAATTCCGGTGCCTAAACAGTTATTACATTTTTTTTTTTCCAATCCAGATGAAAGGAAATGGAAATTATCTCACTTTCACAAGTTATTCAAATTAATTGAGACATGTTAAGGTGCTTACCATGAGATTTCCAAGCAATTCTTGTAAATTTGCAAGTTTGTTATGAGGTTTACTCTTTGTTCTCCTACATATTTATTATGCTAATAGCCTTTTTTCATTCTCTTAAAATTACTTACTAGGGAGGCACACAAACGTTCAAAGAAACTTAATTATCTTTTGTAACAAGCTGGTTTACATAGAAATTGACATTGCAATGTAATTTTGTTAGCAAGCCTGGAATTGCTGAAAGGATGGAACATCGGAAGAGCATAGGAGGTATTGACATTTCCCAACTCTGGTAAGCCTGCTTCATATTATAGACCACTGGACACATAAAAAGTTCAATTAATGCATTTTTTTGGCTATGAGTAGACATATTTAGAGACTTTCCACCAACTGCTCTAATTAATGGACTAAGGAACAGATGTATAGATAATGAGTTGAGAATTATTTCGCATTTTCGGACGCCTTTCTTCTTAGCTCCCAAACCCTAAGGCCTCTTTCACACATCAAGTTTTCACCGTCAGGCGCGATCCGGCACTTTTGACAAAAACCGGATCCGGCGAAATGCAATGCCGGATCCGGTTTCCCCCCCATTGACTTGCATTTGCGCCGGATCGGGCCGGATGGCCATGCGTTTCATCCGGTTTTCGCCGGATCCGGCAATGTGTCGCAATCTGGTGTCTGGAAAAAACGGCTACTGTAACGTTTTTTGTCTCCGGCCAAAAAGCCGGATACGCCGGATCCGGCGTGTCCGGCTTTTTCACACAATGAAAGCCTATGAGCGCCGCAATGCGCCGGATCTGGCGATGGCTGGATCCGGTTTTTTGGGTCTGAGCATGCTCAGTAGCTCTGCCCACAAGACACATATATAAAAGCATGACAGTGGGACCCTCAGCCACACCCAACATGCCACCCAAGACAGCAACCAGGCGCAGGAGAAGGCAGGAGACCACTGCAGCACCATCAGCACCACCACCACCCCAAATGGAGCAGCATGCTGAACAACGGGAGGGGAGTCCAGCAGCAGATGAGAGATGGTAATTATCAAATCCCCCATTCCTCAAAACTAGGGCCATGGAATATCAAGATATTCATTGGCCCTTTGTTTCTCTTTATTCAACAGCCGCCCAAGAGATGCAGTGGCAGCACTGGCAGCAGCAACAGCACCAACCACAGCCATGGAGTCTGGCCAGCAAGAGGACAGCACGTCTTCTCCTGGGAGCCCTCCCTCGCATCGTCAGCGTTTGACGGTAAGTTTTTATTTCCAAAATCCATCATCTCTGTAATATATGTCTATTCATTGCCTTTTATTTCAAAACAGGAATCACAAGATGAAGAGGAGCTCTCAGAAGAAGAAGGAAGGGGTGGACAGACACCTGGAGTGGGCTCACAATTGGTAAGTTTTTTGCATCAAACGCAGAAATACAACATCACACTACACACAACACATAGAAAACAATGTACCGCAGACCTCACACAGCAAACAAATGCCAACATCCAAACACATAAATTTTTTTCTTTTCTTCTCTAGTCTTCCCAATCTGGTGCTCGGCCAAGAGGTCCTCGCAGTGCCTCCCAGGGTCGTCGGCGACAGCAACGCGGCGGTCACCAGCGTGTAAGTATAATATTTAAGTTAAATTTTGGTACACTTTTTATTTCATGTCTTAAGTGTGGTGACTAATTTTGTTATTTTTCTATTTTACTTTAACAGCCTTCACAGCGTGCTCCCGACTCAGACGGTGAGGATGGAGGAATTGATGTTGACCACCTCATCGATCTCGTCAGAGAAAGGGAGCCGCTATGGAATATGGCTGACCGCCGCCATGCTGACCTGATCGTTATCTGACGATTCTGGGAGGAAATCTGTTCGCTCCTTGTGGCCCGCTGGGAGGACCTCGATGCTCGGGCCCAGATTAAAGAGCGTAAGTATATACAGTACCGGTTGCTTGATGTAAACCAGTGTTTCCTCAACTCCAGTCATCGTGGTCCCCACGGATCATGTGTTCAGGATTTCTATTTACTATGGAAATCCTGAAAACATGACCCCTGGGGACCATGAGGACTGGAGTTTGGGAAACACTGATGTTGTATACTAACCACTTTGTCCTTTCTCGTTTCAGGGGACAGAATTGTGAAGCGGTGGCGGTCTGTGAGGGATCGTTTCAAGAAGGAGTTCAATAAAGAGATGCGGGCCCCAAGTGGATCTGGAGGACGCAGGAGCAAGTACAAGTACGCACAAGCCCTGTCGTTCCTCCGGGAAACAATGGTCACCAGAAGGTAAATATTACACACCACATGTGAAAAAAAAATGTTTAGATGTAACAATTTTTTTTCAGCCAGGGCCATGCCATGTCACTATTTTAATTGTTTTTTTTTTTCTCTTTATTCCACAGCACAGTGAGCAGCACTCGGGAGCCTGCACGATTGGACCCTTCTGAGGCGATCCCTGAGGAGACCGGCACCGAGGGACGCTTCGACCGCCCCGGTACATCTGCACCTTCCCAGCCTTCCCACACATTCGACCCATCTGTCCCATCCACCAGCACAGGAGCATCGTGGCCGCCTACATTACATGAAGCTGCTGGTGAGGAGATCGCTTTCCCTTTACCCCACCCTTCTGCCCCTGCCACCTCTAGTACACCTGCGGGTACTGGGCGGCAGCGGCAGAGGGGTCAGGAAAAGACTTATGTGCCAGAGTTCTTGCATCTGAATGCATCTTTCCAGAACTGTCTAAAAGTCTTGTCAGAGCAAATCTCCGCAGGCTTTCAGCAGATCAACTCCAGCATTCTGGAGGTGAAGACACTTCTGCAAACCATGCATTCTGAAGCAAGATCTTCGCCAAACCACACCTTTTTCAGGTCTGTTGTGGAGCGCATGGAAACGCTCTCTCCTACCCAGCAGATGCATGTAATGCATTCATGCCAGCATGTTACCTCCCAACCTCCTCCTCCCACACCAGTAGTTCCTCCACCTGCACCCCCTCCAGCCACTTTCCATCCTCCCCCTCCTATTACATACCAGCCACCTCCCCAGTACCAGCCACCTCCCCAGTACCAGCAACCTCCCCAGTACCAGCAACCTCCCCAGTACCAGCAACCTCCCCAGTACCAGACATCTCCCCACTTCCAGCAACCTGCCCCGTACCAAACTCCTTCCCCGTACCAAACTCCTTCCCCATACAACTTTCCATCAACATCATCTGCTCCTACAGTCCCTGCCCAACCCTCCACTCCACCGCCCACCACCTCTTCTGCCTCCCACATGTCCACCCATTCTGTAGCTTTTTCCACACCTTCACCTCTAACTGTTCCTTCCCCATCACGATCCCAGTCCTCTCTCCACACTCCCAGTGTCGAAGTATCCCGCAGCCCCTCCAGTAGTATTTCCACCCCACACTACACAGATTTATAATGTGTGTTTTTTAATAAAAATGGTCATTTGGTTTAAAACATTTATTAAAAAAGTTTTTTTCACTTTAACCCCTTCACTACCAAGGGTGGTTTGCACGTTAACTACCGGGCCAATTTTTACAATTCTGACCACTGTACCTTTATGAGGTCATAACTCTGGAACGCTTTCATGGATCCTGGTGATTCTGACATTGTTTTCTCGTGACATATTGTACTTCATGTTCGTGGTAAAATTGCATTCAAATAACTTGCGTTTATTTGTGAAAAAAACGGAAATTTGGCGAAAATTTTGAAAATTTCGCAATTTTCCAACTTTGAATTTTTATGCCCTTAAATCACAGCGATACGGCACACAAAAAACTTAATACATAACATTTCCCACATGTTTACTTTACATCAGCACAATTTTGCAACCAAAATTTTTTTTTGCTAGGAAGTTATAAGGGTTAAAATTTGACCAGTGATTTCTCATTTTTGCAACACCATTTTATTTTTAGGGACCACTTCACATTTGAAGCCACTTTGAGGGGTCTATATGATAGAAAATACCCAAAAGTGACACCATTCTAAAAACTGCACCCCTCAAGGTGCTTAAAACCACATTCAAGAAGTTTATTAACCCTTTAGGTGCGTCACAGGAATTTTTTGAATATTAAAAAAAAATGAACATTTAACTTTTTTTTCACAAAAAAAATACTTCAGGTTCAATTTTCTTTATTTTACCAAGGGTAACAGGAGAAATTGGACTGCAAAAGTTATTGTGCAATTTGTCCTGACTACGCTGATACCTGATATGTGGGGGGGAACCACTGTTTCGGCGCATGGCAGAGCTCAGAATGGAAGGAGCGCCGTTTGACTTTTTCAATGCAAAATTGGCTGGAATTCAGATCGGACGCCATGTCACGTTTGGCGAGCCCCTGATGTACCTAAACAGTGGAAACCCCCCCAAGTGACCCCATTTTGGAAACTAGACCCCCCAAGGAACTTATCTAGATATGTGGTGAGAACTTTGAACCCACAAGGGCTTCACAGAAGTTTATAACGTACAGCGGTACAATTAAAAAATCATATTTTTTCCACAAAAATGATCTTTTCACCCACAATTTTTATTTTTCCAAGGGTAACAGGACCCTAAAAGTTTTTGTGCAATTTGTCCTGAGTACGCTGATACCCCATATGTGGGTGTAAATGACTATTTGGGCGCATAGCAGAGCTCGGAAGGGAAGCAGCGCCATTTGACGTTTTTGGCTAGAATTGAGATCGGACACCATGTCGCGATTGGAAAACCCCTGATGTACCAAAACAGTGGAAACCCCCCACAAATGACACCATTTTGGAATCTAGACCCCCCAAGGAACTTATCTAGATGTGTGGTGAGAACTTTGAACCCCCAAGGGCTTCACAGAAGTTTATAACGTACAGCAGTACAATTAAAAAATCATATTTTTTCCACAAAAATGATCTTTTCACCCTCAATTCTTATTTTTCCAAAAGTAACAGGACCCTAAAAGATATTGTGCAATTTATCCTGAGTACGCTGATACCCCACATGTGGGTGTAAACCACTATTTGGGCGTATGGCAGAGCTCGGAAGGGAAGCAGCGCCATTTGACGTTTTTGGCTGGAATTGAGATCGGACACCATGTCGCATTAGGAAAGCCCCTGATGTACCAAAACAGTAGAAACCCCCCACAAATGACACCATTTTGGAAACTAGACCCCCCAAGGAACTTATCTAGATGTGTGGTGAGCACTTTGAACCCCCCAGTGCTTCACTGAAGTTTATAACGTCCGGGCGTGAAAATAAAAAAATCGTATTTTTTCCACAAACATGATCTTTTAGTCCCCATTTTTTTATTTTCCCAAGGGTAACAGGAGAAATTGGACCCCAAAAGTTGTTGTCCAATTTGTCCTGAGTACGCTGATACCTCATATGTGGGAGAAAACTACTGTATGGGCACACGTCGGGGCTCGGAAGGGAAGTAGTGACGTTTTGGAATGCAGACTTTGATGGAATGGTCTGCGGGTGTCATGTTGCGTTTGGAGAGCCCCTGATGTACCTAAACAGTGGAAACCCCCCACAAGTGACCCCATTTTGGAAACTAGACCCCCTAAGGAACTTATCTAGATGTGTGGTGAGCACTTTGAACCCCCCCAGTGCTTCACAGAAGTTTATAACGACCGGGCGTGAAAATAAAAAAATCGTATTTTTTCCACAAACATGATCTTTTAGTCCCCATTTTTTTATTTTCCCAAGGGTAACAGGAGAAATTGGACCCCAAAAGTTGTTGTCCAATTTGTCCTGAGTACGCTGATACCTCATATGTGGGAGAAAACTACTGTATGGGCACACGTCGGGGCTCGGAAGGGAAGTAGTGACGTTTTGGAATGCAGACTTTGATGGATTGGTATGCGGGTGTCATGTGCGTTTGGAGAGCCCCTGATGTACCTAAACTATTGAAACTCCCCACAAGTGACGCCATTTTGGAAACTAGACCCCCCACGGAGCTTATCTAGATGTGTGGAGAGCACTTTGAACCCCCAAGTGCTTCACAGAAGTTTATAACGCCTGGGCGTGAAAATAAAAAAAACATTTTTTTCCGCAAAATTATATTTTTGCCCCCAGTTTTTTATTTTCCTAAGGGTAACAGGAGAAATTGGACCCCAAAAGTTGTTTTGTAATTTGTCCTGAGTAGGCTGATACCCTACATGTGGGGGTAAAACACTGTTTGGGCACATGGCAGAGCTTGGAAGGGAAGGAGCACCATTTGACTTTTTCAACGCAGAATTGGCTGGAATTGAGATCAGACGCCATGTTGCCTTTGGAGAGCACCTGATGTGCCCAAACAGTGGAAACCCCCAATTATAACTCCAACCCTAACCTCAACACACCCCTAACCCTAATCTGAGCCCTAGCCCTAACCCTATCCCTAACCCTAACCCTAGCCCTAACCCTAGCCCTAACCCTAACCCTAGCCCTAACCCTAACCCTAGCCTTAACCCTAGCCCTAGCCCTAACCCTAGCCCTAACCCTAGCCCTAACCCTACCCTAACCCTAACCCTAGCGGGAAAATGGAAATAAATACATTTTCTTTTAGTTTTATTAATTTTCTCTAACTAAGGGGGTGATAACGGGGGGTTTGATTTACGATTTATGGTGGTTTTTATGTTTGGCGGCTGTCGCACGCTAAAAGACGCTTTTTATTGTAAAAATAGTTTTTGCATCACCACATATTGTGAGCTATAATTTTTCCATATTTTGACCCACCGAGTCATGTGAGGTCTTATTTTTTGCGGGACGAGTTGACGTTTTTATTGGTACCATTTTCGGGCACGTGACATTTTTTTATCGCTTTTTATTCCGATTTTTGGGATGCAGAATGAACAAAAACCAGCTTTTCATGAATTTCTTTTGGGGGGTGCGTTTACACCGTTCCGCGTGCGGTAAAATTGATAACGCGTTTTTATTCTTCGGGTCAGTACGGTTACAGCGATACCTCATTTAGGTCGTTTTTTTATGTTTTGTCGGTTTTTTGCAATGAAAACAATTTTATATAAAAAATAATTATTTTTGTATCGCTTTATTCTGCGAGCTATAACTTTTTTATTTTTTTGCGGATGATGCTGTATGGTGGCTCGTTTTTTGCGGGACAAGATGACGTTTTCAGCGGTACCATGGATATTTATATTCGTCTTTTTGATCGCGCGTTATTGCACTTTTTGTTCGGTGGTATGATAATAAATCATTATTTTTTGCTTCGTTTTTTATTTTTATTTTTTAAGGGGTTCGCTAAAGGGGTTAACTAATGGGACGGTTTTATAGGGAAGGTCATTACGGACGCGGCGATACCAAATATGTGTACTTTTATTGTTTTGTTTTTTTTTTATTTTCAAAAAATGGATTTATTGGGGAATATTTTTTTTTTTTTAACTAATTTATTTAGCGATTTTTTTTAAATTATTTTTAACACTTTTTTTTTTTTTTTTTTTACTTTATTACCTTGTCCCAGGTGGGACATCACTGTCCTGTGACAGATCGCTGATCTGTCACATCACAGATCACTGTGACAGATCAGCGATCTGTCACAGGCACTGCTGCAGACTTCCTCATGCCTGCGCTTTGCAGGCACTGAGGAAGCCAGCTTCCTCAGGCCCCCGAAGGCCCCCGTCGCCATCTTGGATTCGGGGGCCTGGAGGAAGGGAGTCCCCCGCAGCAGCGCTGCACATTGCGCTGCCGTGGGGGGCTCAGGGAAGCACGGAGGGAGCCCCCTCCCTGCCGATGCTTCCCTTTAACCCCCGGTACACCGCGATCGCGTTTGATCGCGGTGTGCAAGGGGTTAACGTGTCGGGGGCGGTCCGTGACCGCCCCTGACACATTGTGCCGGGTGTCAGCTATGATAATTAGCTGACACTCGGCCGCGATCAGCGGCGCTCACCACGTGGGCGCCGCTGATCGCGATGACGTAATATTCCGTCCATGGTAATTAGGTCCATGGTCACATGGACGGAATATTACGTCAATTGTAGGTAAGGGGTTAAAAACATTTTACAAAAAAAAAAATATTTTAAATAAAAGTTAAATTATTGTTTACACTGGTTGTCTGTCATTTCTTTCTGCGGCGAACTATGTTTAAAAAAAAGGTTAAATACAGGGTATTTAAAAGGTAAAAAGGTATTCAAAACCAGGTATATAACTGTGGGTAAATTTTAGCTTTTTGCCACAGTTGTGTTCCTGGTTGTGTTTGAAGCAAAGTATTTCACCTAAAAAGTTGTGTTTATTGTTGGTGATTTTCTAACAATGTACACAACTTTTGTTAAAAGGTGAAATACTTTGCATAAAACACAACCAGGTACACACCTGTGGCCTAAAGGTAAAAATATTAAGACCATGACAAGATAGCCAACTTTGGTTGGCAAAGGTATATACTGTTGGTACAGAAGGTACACAAGTTTGGTTAAGGGCACAAATCTTTCACACTCTGTCATCCTGCCAGTGTACTCTGCCTTGAGGTGACATAAAGTATAGTGCAAAATTGTCCCTCATTACTGAAACCGTCACAGAACTTCTAGTGGTAATGTCATGGTAATCTTGCAAGGTGGTTTCTTCAGAGGTGTCCTCAATGGAAATGGGTTCCTTGCAGATAACAAAATTGTGGAGTACCACACAAGCTTTGATCACCTCGTCCACAGTTTCTGTCTTGAGGTTGATCGCAGTCAATAGGACCCGCCATTTGGCTGTCAGAATACCAAAGGTACATTCTACCATTCTTCTTGCTCTTGTGAGGCGGTAATTAAAAATGCGTTTTGGTCTTGTCAATCCTCTGCTAGAGTACGGTTTCAAAAGGTGTTCTGACAGCTGGAAGGCTTCATCCCCTACACAGACAAATGGCATAGGTGGACCAGATGTTTGCGGCAGCGGTCTAGGTGGTGGGAACTGGAAGGTGTTTCCATACAGTTTACGCCCCATGGCAGACAGTTTGAAAACTTGAGAGTCATTGGAGCGGCCATAGGCCCCAATATCAACAGCAATAAATTTGTATTCCGCGTCAGCGATGGCCATGAGGACAATTGAAAAATATTTCTTGTAATTGAAATATTCCGATCCCGATCCAGCTGGCTTTACAATGCGGATATGTTTCCCGTCCACAGCGCCCAAGCAGTTCGGAAACTGACATATCTGTTGAAACTTTTCTGAAATTTCAATCCACCTCTCTGTTGTGGGCTCTGGTAAAAACTCTTCAGCTAAGGAGTCCCACAGTGCACGGCATGTGTACTTCACTATTCCAGATATGGTGGAAATCCCGAGTCTGTACTGGAAATGCAGTGACGAAAGGGATTCTCCTGTTGCAAGAAATCTGTGGGGAATTAAAAAACAATCCACTAGTTTAAAATCACAGCATTACATACCAAAAGTCAGCTATAACACTTGGAGATGCAAACTACCACCAACAAGATTGCAGTGAAAGTGTGCTCTGATGCGAGCATATCCAATAAATGTGGCTTACCTTAAAGTCACCATCAGACGCTCTGCGGGTGAAACAGAGAAGCGGCAATAGGTGTCCGATTTTCTTATGAGGTGTGCAATGCGCTCCACCAAGTAATCAAAATTCTCCATTTTCATCCGAACATATCCAAAAAATTTATCCGGGTTTCGTCTAAGGTCCATGCAGAGTGTAGAATAGACCCCACGCGTCATTCTCTTGGCTGTGATGGGGTGGATCCACAAACGTCGTCTACGATGCCTGATGCGCTGCTGCTGTCTCGCTCTCTCCTTCTCCAGAACAATCACCCTCAAACGATTCGCCTCCGCTGTAAAATCCGCCAAATTCTTCAAAATATTTCCAATGACAACATCCAACTTCGCCAGTAACTTGCTCTTCTCTCCAACCTGCACTTTCTCCTCTACAACCTGTCAAAGAAGGGCTGTAGGAACACGCTATATATAGTTTTTCAGTAGCCAATCCCGTTCGGAAGGCCACAAGGGGCGATTGTAAAAACCGGATCCGGCGTAATCCGTCGAAAAATGGATCGAAAACTGGATGAACCGGATGAGACGGATCCGGTTTTGGCTGTCAAGCGCAAGACGTATCCAGCAGAAAACCGGATCCGTCACATCCGGTTTTACTAAACATTTGCCGGATCCGGCGCTCCGGCACGACGCCGGAACGCGCCTGACGCCGAAAACCTGATGTGTGAAAGTAGCCTAAGGGTCTTACTGTATATCCAGATATGTCTAAAATTATATATCAATAGTTAGATACAGTACATGTGAACCATCACTATTAAACAGTAAGGGTCCTAATATGCAACCATGGGGCTCCATCAAAAAAAACTTGTTAAGGGCCTGTCACACTAAGCGATATCGGTATCAATATCGCTGTAACGTCACTGTTTTTTGTGACGTAGCAGCGATATTGCTAGCGATATCGCTATGTCTGATACTTACCTCCGACCGCTCCCCCGATGGTTATCGCTGATCGCGCGAGAACGTCCTAGACCGTTTCTCGTCATCAGCTTCCTGCTGGGGCTTTCTGCTGTGACAACGAGCGACGCGTGGACGCGGGCGGGAGGACGTCAGGATCGCCTCGTCTGACAGGTAAGTAGCGACCCCCGACCCCTGCGATGTCGCTGGTGAGATCTGCCTGTGTGGTAGCTCACTAGCGACCACTTAGTGATGTACCAGCGATCCTGACTGCGTCATATCACTGGTCGGGATCGCTGGTGCATCCCTAAGTGTGACAGAATCTTTATAGGGTCCTACTCGAAAGTCACATCTTCAGAAGCATGGTCTACAAAAGCTCACTCATTGTTTTCTTCACCTAGTGCAGAGACATAATGCACACAGTGATGTCATGGTATAAGGATAATGCACACTGTGATGTTACAATAGTGAGATAATGTGCAACGTCCACACTGATGTCAAAGCACAGGGACTTTACAAAACGCGATGTCCCTTTATAAGAATAATGCACACAGTGATGTCATAGTATGAGTATAATGCACATAGTGATGTCACGATAGTGAGATAATGAACAGAGTAGTTACAGTGCAGAAATAACGCCCACAGTGTTGTTATAAATACAAACTATACAAACCTGATTTTGTACTATAAGGGTAATGCACACAGGCAAAAATTGTGATCCAGTGATAAAAAATTACAGTTTCCAGCGATCATTGGCTGGGGTAAAAAAAAAAACATGGTGGTAACAATAACATGGAAAATAGAGAGAATTCAACCGCTTTTCAGATTAAAAAAAGGACATTCCTGGTACCGAAAAAATATGAGATTTTCTTATTCGATTCAAACTAAGATGGACAGCTATCTGTCTGAGAAGGTTTAGTGAATCCTGCATTTAGCAGGGGGTTGGACACGATGACCCTGGAGGTCCCTTCCAACTCTGCCATTCTAGGATTCTATGATTCTAATAGTTGAGAAAAAAATAAGAAAAGTACCATATATATTTTCAAGTTTCTTGACATTTCTCCCATCACTAACTCCTACTGTTGTTTTAATATGGAATGGACAAATAATCTACTCCAAAAACAACCATGCCCTCACTATATCTGTTTGACAAAGGGATGTAAAATACAGTGGGGAAAAAAGTATTTAGTCAGCCACCAATTGTGCAAGTTCTCCCACTGAGAGAGGCCTGTAATTGACATCATAGGTAGACCACAACTATGAGAGTCAAAATGAGAAAACAAATCCAGAAAATCCCCTTGTCTGATTTAGCAAGATTTATTTTTCAAATTATGGTGGAAATAAGTATTTGGTCATTAACAAACGTTCATCTCAATATTGTGTTATATATCCTTTGCTGGCAATGACAGAGGTCAAACGTTTTCTGTAAGTCTTCACAAGGTTGGCACACACTGTTGGTGGTATGTTGGCCCATTCCTCCATGCAGATCTCCTGTAGAGCAGTGATGTTTTGGGCCTGTCGCTGGGCAATACAGACTTTCAAATCCCTCCAAAGATTTTCTATGGGGTTGAGATCTGAAGACTGGCTAGGCCACTCCAGGACCTTCATATGCTTCTTACGAAGACACTCCTTCATTGCCCTGGCAGTGTGTTTGGGATCATTATCATGCTGAAAGACCCATCCACGTTTCATTTTCAATGCCCTTGCTGATGGAAGGAGGTTTGCACTCAAAATCTCACGATACATGGCCCCATTCATTCTTTCATGTACATGGATCAGTGTCCTGGTCCCTTTGCAGAGAAACAGCCCCAAAGCATGATGTTGCCACCCCCATGCTTCACAGTAGGTATGGTGTTCTTTGGATGCAACTCAGCATTCTGTCTCCTCCAAGCACAAAAAGTTTTGTTTCTACCAAACATTTCTACTTTGGTTTCATCAGACCATATGACATTCTCCCAATACTCTTCTGGATAATCCAAGTGCTCTCTAGCAAACTTTAGACGGGCCTGGACATGTACTGGCTTAAGCAGGGGGACACGTCTGGCACTGCAGGATCTGAGTCCCTGGCGGTGTAGTGTGTTACTGATGGTAGCCTTTGTGACGGTGGTCCCAGCTCTATGCAGATCATTCACTAGGTGTTCTTGTGATCATTTTGACCCCACGGGGTGAGATTTTGCGTAGAGCCCCAGATCGAGGGAGATTATCAGTGGTCTTGTATGTCTTCTATTTTCTTATTATTGCCCCACAGTTGATTTCATCACACCAAGCTGCTTGCCTATTGCAGATTCAGTCTTCCCAGTCTGGTGCAGGGCTACTATTTTGTTTCTGGTGTCCTTCGACAGCTCTTTGGTCTTCACCATAGTGAAGCTTGGAGTGTGACTGTTTGAGGTTCTGGACAGGTGTCTTTTATACTGATAACAAGGTCAAACAGGTGCCATTACTACAGGTAAGGAGTGGAGGACAGAGGAGCCTCTTAAAGAAGAAGTTACAGGTCTGTGAGAACCAGAAATCTTGCATGTTTTTAGGGGACCAAATACTTATTTTCCACCATAATTTGCAAAATAAATCTTGCCAAATCAGACAAAGGTGATTTTCTGGATTTGTTTTCTCATTTTGACTCTCATAGTTGTGGTCTACCTATGATGTCAGTGACAGGCCTCTCATCTTTTGAAGTGGGAGAACAGGCACAATTGGTGGCTGACTAAATACTTTTTTCCCCACTGTATTTCAAATCACAAAACATGCTGTTACAAAAAATGATTTACAGAACTCATTCAAGTAATTTTCAAAAAAATGTATTTTGAACACTGTTGACACATTTTTATTTTACCCAAACCAGGACTGTAATTTGCAGAAAAAAAAATGTTGATAAATTCAAACTATAATTTTTTTCTATTTAAAAAAGAAAAAAAGTAAATATGCAGCAACTTCACCTGAAATGAGCTGCGTGAGCTGTAAAATAAAAACAACGTGATTAAATAAAAAAGAAAAAGAAGCAATCAATAAGAAAAAAAAGAAAGTCTTTAAATTACCTAAACAAGAAGGGGGCAAAGAGGCGCTATTAAAAAAAGCTACAAAGAAAATGAATACATTGTGTAGAAATCAAGCACAAGAAGAAAATCTAGAAATGGGGGAAGGTAACTAAGAAAAGTAAAACAAATCCAAAAATGTTTTCAGAATAAATAAAACTGTTGGCGGCCCTGAAATGGCGAAGGAAGGAGATGACGTAAAAGGTAAGCTTTGAATTTCCTTTTCTGCGATATACAGAGGAAAGTAGAAAATAAATTAATAGAACACAAAGTCTCCCATGTAACCAAGGAAAAAGTTCTATAATAAATATTGATGCAGATAATAGATTTCCAATAGTTTAATACTTTAAGTTATTTTCATTTTTTGTTTAATACAATCATACATTTAAAACCCATAAAAAACCACGTAAAAATATGTCACAGCGAAAGAATCCTTTGTTTAGATAAAACTCGAAAGACCCAAACAACACACTAAAAGTGGGAGAAATTGCTAAAAATTGAGAATGTGTCCAGGTAAATCCAGACGGTGAGGAAGTGTGTGATCATGCTGCTGTTAATAGTCCAGTTAAGGTTCAAGAAGAAAAGTGTTCCAGCTTCCAATCCAATAGTCGTTAGAAGAAAATATAGATCCTAAATGTAGATCCATTGAAATACATAAAGCACGGAACACAATTTGTGCATAAGTGTGTATGGGGGGATGAGGAGAACATCCAAGAGCACCAAACGCGTTTCGGACAAACACTGCGGACTTAAACTTTGTTTTTGTTACTCAAAGACCAAGTATAAGTATGCGTTCGAAATGAGTTTGATGTTCTGGATTTGGTCTACTTTGAAGGATATGTTTTTTTAACATTTATTGGGCTGGAAGCTGGATTGTTTTTCTTCCTACACCCATTTTCACTCAGAGTTTTTTGGAAGAACAAAAAAAAACTGCGAAAAATTGTATGCTAAAATATTGTGTGCATGGAGTTAGTCTGACTACAGCCAGTGATGGAGCTGTTACATCTTAAGGTAATATGTTATCGCTGGAGCTGGGTGAGCAAAGACTACCAGGGAATCGGGAAGCATCAGTAATTGGGCGGCACTGGTACGGTATGAATTAATCCTTTTGCTATTTTACAAAATTGGAAGCAGTCTTAAAATGCATGCGGTTAGGCAAAACCTTTTAAAGGGATCAGAAAACTGATATACAGTATGTCAAATCTCCTCTGGGACCTAGTACTGTGACGTCTTCACCAGGCTCCACCATGTTCAGTGGACTGGTCTCATGCACCATTAATAGATTTTTCTGCTTTCTTGGTTTGGCCTCCCACTAGGTCCATGACAATATAACTAAAAAGATTAATCTTTGTCCAAAAACTTGACTTTTATTGCATAGTATTTAAAAATAATATAGCAACAGTAGGAAGACAATGCAACATTTTGGCCATATCGGGCCTTTATCAAGCCTAGAAAATACAGCTATAGTGCACAGATACATGGCAGTGCTTTATATACATCTCTTCCTCCTCCTTAGAGTCCATCTGGGGCATCACCATATTCAATCTGTGGATGGTGCTTGTCGATGGGGGGTAGACATTTAGATCAGAAGCTTTGGGCGGTGCAGGCTCTGTCCAGCCACTGACTAGGGTATGGGTGTCTGCGCTGTCAGCTGGGGTAATCAGCTCCCTGCCTTGACCAACTGGACAGCACCACTCCCTAGTAATCTCAACACTCCTTCCTTCTGGTAGCTGTCAGAAATAGTTCTACTCGCCCCGTTCTCACACAGACTGATTTTTGGCTCTTAATTTCTAGTGAATTTCCCTGTTACTGAACATTCTCTTGCCTGAACGTTTTGTACCTTGTTTGCCCTCCTGGTTCTGACTCGGCGACCTGGCCATTCCTGCCATCTTGTACCACCAAACAGAATCTGACTCTGTGGCCTCAGCTCAGGGGTCCACGTGTAAGACCAGATTCTTGTTAAGGGGTTAAAGACCCAGGAATCTGGTAAATGGAGTGGCTAGAGAACCAAACTCCTCCATGGTAGCCAGTTTTTGAGCTGCCTGGTGACTGTGACCAGTTCTCCCCCCATTATAATATCCTGGCAAGCTTATTCCTATTGGGATCAAATACAAAAACAGTATAGGAAGTGTATATGGCTTCTAGCAAAGGATAAAAGAAATAAATGCCAAAAAGCATGCATTTAACACTAATACTCTACAGGTACAAAATCTGAATGTGTAAACTATGAGCTTTGCCGTTAAAGCTGTGAGAATGCAATTAGACTAGCTTAAGTACAAAATTAGAAGACAATTGCAGAGAAAAGAAAACTGAATCCCAATTCCTAAGACTTTCAAATATCTTAACAGTGAAAAGCTTCAAGCACAAATGTTACTCTTATAAAATAAAAAATACCTTTGTTAACCTTGTTGAACAATTCAGTTCTCCCGTACGCTTGCTACATCCAAAGCGCTGCCTTATTTTGAACGCAGGTAAATCCACAACACCGCATCCAACACATTCTATTGGTGAAATTTCTCTTGCGGAGACTCGCGTCAAACCCCCAGCAGTTCCTGATCATGGGCACATACCCTAATATAGAATCCCCCCCCAAAACTATAGAATTGCTGTTTTTTTCCCATTCTCAGAAATCAAAATGAATAAAAGTTTGCTAAAGCATTGTAATAATTCCAAAATGTTGCCATTTTTCGCTTGACTACGCTGATTAAAAAAAGTTGTGACTCGAGGATCGATCAGATTCACCAACGCAAGCCCATGAGTCCTTGAAAGTATTTGACAGCACTATTATGCCATCTTCGATGCATCTGACTGCTGTCTGATTTTTAAGATCGATAGGGGAAACTTGAGAAAACTAATGAAAAAAAGACTAAAAGAAACCCCAAAACTAATGAAACTCTGTTGATAAAAAATGAGCAAGCTAATAAACAATTGGTCATTTTTTAAGTACAAGAAAAATCACTGAAAACTGAACAAGCTCCTTTATCCCCTCTGCACATGTAGTGTAATGTTGAGAAAAATACTGATGTAACTATAATTTATGCAATGACACTGAATCAGACATAATATGTAAAAAATTATTGTTATTATTTATTTATACAGCAGCATTGATTCCATGGTGCTGTACATGAGAAGGGGTTACATACAAATTACAGATATCACAGTAAACAAAATAACAATGACAGACTGATACAGAGGGGAGAGGACCCTGCCCTTTCGGGCTTACATTCTACAGGATGGTGGTGAAGGAGACAGTAGGTTGGGGGGTTGCAGCAGTTCCGGTGTTGGTTGAGGCGATATCTCCGGTAGTGGTGAGGAGGCAGCGGGGTCATTGCAGGCTGTAGGCTTTCTTGAAGAGGTGGGTTTTCAGGTCCCGTCTGAAGGATCTGAATGTGGTTGATAGTCGGACATTTTGGGGCAAAGAATTCCAGAGGTTAGGGGCTATTCGGGAGAAGTCTTGGAGGCGGTTGGGTGAGGAGCGAATAAGTGTGGAGGAGAGAAGGAGGTCTTGGGATGACCGGAGATTAGGTGAGGGAAGGTATCGGGAGATTAGTTAAGAGACATATATGGGAGATAGGCTATAGATGGCCTTGAAGGTCAGTATTAGTAATTTGAACTGGATACGCTGAGGGAATGGAAGCCAGTGAAGAGATTTGCAGAGGGTAGAAGCGGAGGAGTAGCGAGGAGAAAAAATACAAATGTACTACTCAACACAAAGATGACAAAGATATTGACTATAGCCACGAACGACCAGGACACATGTTAGATTTACGGAGACAAACTTGAAGTTGTGAAGGACTTAAACCTACTTGGCTCAATGGTCACTCAAGATGCGATGACTCCGAAAGTCAATAGGAGACTAGCTATGGGCAAATCAACAATGAAGCTACTGGACAAGGTCTTCAAATTGAAGAACATTTCACTGGTGACGAAGACACATCTCCTACATAGTCTGGTCTTTTCTGTAGTAATGTATGGATGCGAAACCTGGATGATAAAAAGAACCAAGACAAAAGAATAATCAATGCTGGAGAAGGATTTTATCAATACCGAGAATAACAAAAAGAAAAAAAAACAAATCAATTTAGGAAGAAATCAAGGCAGACATATCTCTGGAAGCAAGGATCACCAAGCTACGACTTGCCTACTTTGGACACATCATACGAAGAGAGCGATTACCGAAGAAGGACATCGTGGTCGAAAGAATAGAAGGATCAAGGCGAAGAGGAAGACCAACAACCCAATGGCTTGATACTGTCACAATAATGACAGAGAAGGAACTGGTGGACCTATCTATCTTGCAACTTGCACAAAATCGAATTTCCTACAGGTTGTTCATCCATCAAGTCGCCATGGCTCGATATTGAGCCCAAGTCTGTTAAAAAAAAAATCGATCTAAAAAAATAAAAATTTATATGTTATATATTTTGCTTTGACCTTTACTTTTTTATCACATTTTTTGTTACGTAACAATTTGGTTACCGTAACCCTATTCCTAACCGTAAGTCGAAAAGTTAGCCAAAACCTAATTTTAGCAGTAAATCTAACCCTAACCCAATCACTATCCCTAAAGCCCAACCTCAGCACAGGTATATCGGTGAGACA
Organism: Dendrobates tinctorius; assembly: GCF_039654945.1. Lineage (NCBI taxonomy): Eukaryota > Metazoa > Chordata > Amphibia > Anura > Dendrobatidae > Dendrobates > Dendrobates tinctorius. The sequence goes on along the minus strand of NW_027361727.1, from coordinate 17,411,380 downwards.
AGTATTTTTTTATTTTATTTTTCTTCATCATTCTTTTTTTATGCTTTGGAGACTATAGTAAAGAACATACAATTTGTGAAGAAAATGGTACAAATCAACTTTCCTTGTAAAATCCATACAATTTGGAAAGTTCAATCTTGGTAGATTTGACCATCTCTATATCACCTGTGCAATGTCCTTTATATACCACTGAGGTTTGTCTGCGTCCTGCAGTAACTGGTATTTTAACTTTTTATTAGACGGAAGGAGATTCCGGCGACAGGATCGTCGGTTAAAATCACCAAAAAAAAAATCACCTCTGCAATGACTAAATATACGGCAGCCTGGTAGATATTTCTATACAGGAGTTGCAACTTTTGTAATACTTACCCAATAAAGTGAGTTTAACCATAGATCTAGATAGAATAGAATCTCCTTTTTTCCTACCTGTTTCTCTTGCGGTACCGCTGGCCTCCATGCTTCAGATCTTCATTTTGGTGACATGACTTTTTTCTTCAACTTTTTATTGGTAATGTTAGGAGTCAGGTTTCTGCGTTCGCTATGCAGGAATCCAGACCCTCACATTCTGCAGTCTCCTGCTCTTTATCCACTGCAGAAGAGATTGCAGAGGAGATTGCCTTGCAGCAAATCTCTCCTGAGGCTAAAGGCCCCTTTACATTTAGCGATGCACCAGCGATCCGACTGGCGATCCGACCCGGTCAGGATCGCTGGTGCATCGCTAAATGATAGCTAGTGAGCTTTCACACAGAAAGATCTCACAGCGATGCAGCAGCGACGCAGCGCACGATACTCACCTTTCACACACAGCGATGAAGACGTCCTCTCGCCCGCCTCCAGCGTCGCTCGTCTCACACAGCAGGAAGCCCAGCTGGAAGCGCCCGACGAGAAATGGAGCCTCCCAATCTCGCGCGATCAGCGATGGACAGCGGGGGAGTCGTTCAGTTGTAAGTATCACACATAGCGATATCGCTAGCAATATCGCTATAACGTCACAAAACCGGTGACGTTTTATGTAAAACCCCCTTAAGTCCTTCTCTCCTCTTTCTGAGCATGCTCATGGGACGATCTCCCATTGGTGATCGGGAGTCATGTGCTCAGGTCCTGCTCCAAATCTCATTTGTCCATCTCAGAGATCTGGAGGTGTGCGGAAGGTCCCGGCTGCTATAAAAGGCGTGCATGGCTGTTCCGCCATGCTCTAGTATAGACCATACTTGCTGCTGTGTGAATGACGATGAAAGCATGATTCTGGTGAATGACTCATTTGAAACCCCTACCCTTTGATATTACGCTTGTGTGAGGGATTGAGTTCAGTACCAGCGTCAGCGCGCCTCTGCTTCATTGTCCACAGCTGCTAGCGTCCGACATTGCGCTTGCGTCTAGCATTGTCATTTAGCGGCAGTGTCCTATGCCACGCTGCAGTAGCAGCCCACTTAAGCGTTCGCGGCTGCGACGCTACACACACGGTAGGTCTAGAAGGACTTAGTACCGCCATCTTTGGCTATTCCTGTGACCTTATACCGTGTGTGTAACTACTCTGAGTACTTGTGACCTTAACAGGCCCAGCTCTTTTGTTTATGTTCATAGGCATCTCTGTGATTTAACAGAGATTGCTCTGTGCTTGGGTGACCGTTAACCCTGTGCACAATACCGCCATATTGCTTCTGCCACCACTTAGCAGCGGTTATATCACCTACTGCACGGTGGACCCCGAGCGGCGAACGCACTTTATTAGTTTTTTATTTTAGTGCGTTCCGCCGTTCCTAACAGGTATGGCCTTTTTTCACACATATGTCCCCCTATATTTCTGCTTCATATTCTAAAACGTTATCACAAATATTAACACAGCATATGATGTGTCCCTGCCTTTAATACAGGCTTGCACGCGAAGCCTGCATCTTTCCCTGCACATGATGACTAATTAAATCAGTCATCACTTGCCTGTAAAAGCTGATGGTGGAGCGTAGCTGTCACGCACAGTGTGGGAAGACTTACTGCAAAATTAAGGATAATGGGGGGAAGGAAGCCAAACACTAGGAAAGGGGGGAGTGGAGAACCCTAGGCAGATCTAAAGTCACCCTGTCTGCCCTAAACGTCCCTATATAGTTTCTGCACCGATCGTTGAGCAGGATAACTAATTCCTGCCTGACCGTGGCAATAAGCCCTGCTTAGGGAAGGATGGGGTGAACATAAGAAGATCCCCACTAAACACATCTGGGATAGACAAACAAGGGGAACTCTTATCTTGAGTAGACTCAGAGAGGTAACACAGACGTCCTCCAAACACCAAAGAAGAAGCTAGCCGACTGCTATAGCTCCAAGCCTCAACAGGGGAAAATGGTAAAATCACCGGCGATTCCCAGAAGCAGACAGGAAGTCTATGAAAACCCAGTCCACGTGTTTCCATTAGAGCCGGGGGGAGGCTGCCACTGGGTCGAAGTGTCAGAAGCATTATCAAGGTGTCTGGAAAGCCAACCACAGAGACCTTCTCCAGCCAAATGCAGTGCGACTTTCTGCAGCCTCTGACAGACAGTATCTATGTCAACGGCTGTTTTCTTTTTAAATCTGCATTTAACACACGCTGGCAAGGGAGTGAGTCATGCCACATTTCCATTGTCACATCCGTGACTTGATCGCATGGTGTCAATGGGCTTTCATTGCAGCCGGGGTCTGCTGATGACCCTTGTGCCTGTCATAACAGTCTTACTGTGAAAGCAAGCCTGTAGCTGGCGTTCATAGGAGATCATGATTTTCACTGTGCATAGCAGTGTTGATGCACTTTTATGCATAGCACAAGTGATCAGAAGATTGCAGCTTCAAGTCCCCTAAGGGGACTATTAAATCCAGTAAAAAGTGAAATTTTTTTTCCAAAAATATGAAAAAAACACAGAAGTTCAAGTCACACACCTTACCCCCTTACCTGATTAATAATAAAACAATTCAAAAATATAAAAAAATACACATATTTGGTTACTCTTCATTTGCAAAAGTCAGATCTATCATAATGTAAAAAAAAGAAAAACACTAGAATTATGTTTTTTTTTTGCCCCAACAATGTAATAAAATGCAATAAGATGTGATCAAAACATTGTATCTACTCCAAAATGATATCTGTAAAGCCGTCTGCTAAAGGCACAAAAAATAAGTAGTAACCCAGTATCCAAAAAATGTAAACGTTATAGGTCTCGGAAAATAGCAACACGAATGTTTTTTTTTCAGCATGTTTGGTATCTGCGTACTCACAGTGACATGGGGAATCAAACTGCCAAGTCAGGTTTACAATATAGTGAACATGGTAAATAAAAAAGCCAAAGAACTATTGTGAAATTGCACTTTTTTTTTTTTGCAATTTCAACGCACTTGGAATATTTTTCCCCATTTTCCAGGACACTTTGTGGCAGAATGAATGGTGACATTCAAAGGTACAACTCATCCCGCTAAAAAATTGCCATCATATGGCTATATTGATGGGGAAAAATAAAAAAAAGTTATGGCTCTTGGGAAAAAAAAGGAGGAAATATGAAAACGAAAAAAAAATAAAAAATTGGAAAATCGCCAAGTCATGAAGGAATTAATCTATATGTAATATTACAAAAATCACACTTTAATGCCTATTTGACATTAACCACACGATAAATAAAGATCATTGGTTGTATTGACATTCGTGTGGCATTCTTAATGTGTCCATCTACGACAGGATATGGTGACCCTGTTACTATATTATACTAAATAGATCAATCATATAATTATGGGGGAGCTCTTGTAGGAGTTGAGTGTCTCTGGTCCAACTTCTGTCTTGCCCTTGAAGGTGTCATTACTTAGAGGAAGGAATGAAAGAAAATTTGAGTGTGCAGGCAGGTAGCGCAGTCAAGCAAATCTTCTGTATGCTCAATTTTATCATTTAATGGATACGTGATCATCCTCATTGCAGTCAAATAAATGTTAGCATTTAGAACCTTAAGCTTAAAAAGAAAAAGTGTAATTTCTTTCCGTGCTACAAAAAAAAGGATGATAAATGGCCACGCTCAGGCATATATATTTGAATATCACTTCATTACATACATTTGTATCTACCCGGCTAATCATTACTCTCTTTTTTTAACTTTAAATGTCACTAAGCATTTTCCATAGCTAATATTTAATATTCCGAGACTTCTGAAACATTAGAATCATGAAAGTAAGAAGCATTAGAAGGAAAGGGATACAGACAGCATTAGAAATTGCTACACTATCGATCCCCCCTAGAAAATGCCAACAGAGACCACAAGTGTAATTGTGACAAATGCTCTTAAGAAAAGGAGAGGAGAAACAGTGATTACAACCAGCAGTTGCTCCCCCGAGGGGAAATCTCCCCTTGTGACCAAATAGAAGTGACACATTCTGGAAAACCAGCTGGAAGTTACACACTCGATGAAAACTATGTGAAGTAGAATCTCAAGAAGCTGGGATTCTAGGAATACAATTACCGCCAGTCAGACTAAAAATGGCATGGCATACACAGTCCCATTGCAACGGACAACACTATATGTAACACTGTGCACATTCGAACATTCTATGAAACTAGAAACAATTGTTAATTTTAATATTAAAGAGACGTCTTTTCTCTGATTAAAAATCTAGAATGTACATAATGCTAGATTCCTCATACTAGATTTACTAATCTTCTGCCACTGCTATGTGTAAGTTTTACTCAGTGGCATAACTAGAGTCCAATGGGCCCCGATGTAAAATTTTAACCTGGCCGCTCACCTACAAGTCGGTGAGATTTATGGACCCTTGTAATGTTCTAGATCCTGTAAATACATGCGTTTTTGTCCCATGTAATAATGTACCCTGTCCAAGCTCCTTCCTGTAACAATCTTCCCCATCCTGGGCCACTTCCAGCAATAATGTCCCCATCCTGGCCCCATCCAGTAATAATCTCCCCCTTCCTGGGCCCTGCCAGTAATAATAACCCTCATCTTGGGCTCCATACTATAACTATGTTCCCCAACCTGGGCCTTCTCCTGGTATAATGTTCCCCATCATGTAATAATGTCCCTCATACTGGACATTTTATTTAATAAAGTCCCCCATCTTGAGTCCCATCCTATAATAATGTCCTCCATCATGATCAACTTCCACTAATAATGTCCCCCATCCTGAGCCCTTCCAGTAATAAATCCCCCCCATCCTTGGCCCCATCCTATAACAATATCCCCCATGCTGGGCCCATCCTGACACAATGTCCCCTTTCCTGGTATAATGTCCCTCATTCAGGTACAATGCCCCCCATCCTATGACCATTCTGTTTTTCTTCAGCTCATTTAAAAAATAAATAAACAATTATTCTTACCTTTCCCTCTCCCATGACATGGGGAATCTTCTATAGCTGGTCCAGTAGTTGGCAGTTGACTTCAGCGTGCCGACGCAGACAGTACATTATGTCATTGCCATGGGCCACCTATCATGGGCAAGTCGAAGTCTGCTACCAGTCTCTGATTGGTTGGCAGTGTGCATTGCAGTGCAGGGAGCTGGCGGATCTCTGCACCGCAATACATTCCAACTGAATGTGTGTCCGAGGATGCACATCCAGGTGAAATTTTTCAGTGGCATCTGCAGGCCCCCTCTCACATGGGCCAGGTCGCGGTTACACCCTCTGTGACTGTGATCATTATTCCCCTGGCTTTATTCCCTCAAAAGGTTTGCACCAAGTTTGCAACCTACCACCTATCCATATGATAGATGATAACTTACTGATCGCTGGTGGTCTGAACAATGGGACCCTGCCAATCCCATCAGCTTTTGGATTTGTCTGCCAGACCCTGTGCACCCTTTCATGAAAAAACTCACGCTCAGTTGGTCATGATGGTATCATGGTCATTGTGTAAGTTCTTTTGCACTATAATTGTGGGTTCTAGATTGTTTTATCATCTTGCAGTTTGGGTGGGTTTCATTCTGCTTCTCCAGGGTCCTTCTGTTTCTCCTATTTCCTCCCACACTCCTAAAGACACACCCAAAGGGAATTTAAATTGTGAGTTCAACGGGGACAGTGATGATATCGGTATAGCGCTGCGGAATATGATATAATGGCGTTACACAAGCAAGCACAATAAATAAATTATAAATAGATGCGGTCAGAATAAAAAAATATTTATAAGAGACTTTGCCACAAACACACACAAAGGGACCCATTTCACTCATTTCTAGAGTCGCCGAAGAACACGCCGAGCCCGTGAGACCCCTACCAACCCTCTAGCTTTCCACATTTGAGCCCAACTTCACAGATCTGGAAAATCGAAGAAATCGAAACACAAAATATATAATAAAGTTGAATAACTTTTAGAATTACATGGAATAAGCTTTAATTATATAAAACAAAAAATAAATGAATAAATGAATGA